>NC_066582.1:346350500-347043000 GCF_024323335.1 Lathyrus oleraceus | reverse complement strand
TATCCAGAATCTCTCTGAGGCCGAGAAGATGAAGTTTCTTTCGAATTCACCTACCACACCTACCAGGATGATTCACTATTCTCCTTAGATGATGTAGATTAAGTTGACATCCTAGATGTAGGTAACCATTCCAAGGAGAGAGATACTTGAAAAGGAAAATATGAAGACATGGAGAAGAAGTGCTCTACTTTCTAGAAGGAGCAGGCTGACCTTTAAAAGAAGAATAAACTTTATGAGGCTTTGCAAGAGGAGGAAAATGCTCATGAATATCTTTCCACCATAGTTTCTCAAATCCTTGAGTTGTAATCTTCTCTCTAGGTAGAGAAAAAGCAAAACTAGGAGACATCCAATGACATTAACGAGGCAAACCGTCACACTGAGGAGGTTCGGAAGACTCTTTAGCAATAAAGAAAGTCTTGTGCTACAGATTATAAAGCTCACGAGTAAGAGGTGGTTACTCTGAAGGAGAGGATTCATGAGTCTCTTCAGAAAACAGTGCAAAATATGTATGGATCTCTTGATTCGACAATATCCCGAGCTAAGGAGTTTTGTTCGGGAGTTCATATGCTTGTTACCCTTTCAAGCCTACTACGGACGGGGCTTTGGTGGATAACTAGGGTGAGGCGTCTCGAAGCACGAAATCTTGATTGTTCTCTTCTTTTTTTTCCTTTTCTTTTTCTCTGTAAGATTAGCCAGACTTTCATGTCCATGCAAATACAACAATATCTAAATATATTTATTTACCTTAATATTTTCTACCTTTCTATAACTTGTTGTGCTTGGTAGGTGTCGTACCCCAAAACTTGTCCTCCCCTTTTCACTTTTCATCTGACCCATGACTTAAGATTCATCTGCATTCATATGCATCATGCATATGTTAATATATATCTCATAGGTTCAAAGCTTGTGGTTAATTAAAACTAGGGTTTTTCTTGAGTATTGGAGTATTTCTCATAATATGGATTGTAAACCCTAATCTCATGCCCTCTCGGGCCTTGGTTCAAAAAGGTCACAATCATGACACTCGAGCCATAATTCCTGACTTAACCACCCTTTGACCTCATGAACTTTTATCTCTACATCTGAAACCCTAATTGATCTTAATGTGCTTTATGGCTTAATTTGTCACCTTGTGTTTGATAGAAACCCTAACTCATTGGTGAAATATGTTTGACTAACATATCATGCATCACCCATTATTCACATGCCTACGTGGTTGGTATTTCACCTGATTCAAACATTGGTTAGCGCGTTGACCCAGGTCTCTTGGTAGTTGCAAATGCATAGGTCTATATGTCTTGATTCATTTCATTCATGTGGTATAGATGGTCAAGGGTGGCTGATTCATCTATATATTGATTATATTGGTCCATGTGTAACACCCTTCTAAAAATACCCCAAAATATTTAATTAGAAATAATAAACATATATCAATCAGAGTAATTATGCCCTTCAAGGGTGTCACACAATCACTTCACACCATGCTCCAAAATAATTGTCATGCTCTTCATTTAATCAAATAGACGTTTGCATAAATCGCAGCGGATATAAATCAAATCAATCAAAATATGTAACATATTACATGTAAAATGGTTCACAACCAATAGTAAAATATTTAAAACATCCCTTCCCGATGTTACATCTATCAGAGCATGACCCACTAAGGAACTACTCTAGACTCCAAGTACTAGCTCCTACTCAATCACTGCTTGTTACCTGAAAAATAGTTGTAAGGGTGAGTTTCTCAATCGATATAATAAGCATTATAAAATATCATGTTATGTTAAGTAATCTAACACACTTCATCACCCTAATCAAAACATATATTCAGTAACAGCACATCAACTCAACATCATACTCAATACCAACACAACAATACCAACACAAACACACGTTTAATATTGGAATACATCCATTCATATTATACGCCATACATATATTATGCAATGAGACTCCATGCATGCGGTACCGACTATTCTTGAACATATAGTTCAAGCTCACCGTCCAAATCCAGGCACGGCTACCAAGCTCACTAGTCCCACTCATTTGAGACATAGTGACTCACTCACTAATTCCTCACCATGGGAATTAGCTACCACCCCTCAAGGGCTATGCTATGCACGCTAATCACCTAGCATGCAAACATCAACAACAATCAAAATGATTTACTCACTAATTCCTCACCATGGGAATTAGCTACCACCATAAAGGCTACAATATGCATGCTAATCACCTAGCAATGCAACATCAACAACACTTCAAGAATAGACATATGCTCACACTCTAAGCCATAAAACAGTCTATTCACAATGCATACATTCTCAACATCATGTATACCATCACATATCATCACACATTCATCACAAAAGCATATCATATCATGCCACATAATCAATCATAGTATTAGCACACTCTACTAATACCTATACTACTCAAACAACGGGAAATGATCCCTATAACATCATACATCAGCTAAGTACCTCACTCAAGCCTAAACAACCAAAAACTACACAACAACAGTTCAGAAAAACCACAAGTCTGCCCATACGCGTATTGCCTATGCCCATACGCGTATTGCCCAAACCTGACCAAGTCCATACGCTTACTGTCCGCTCTCATACACGTATTGCGCAATTCCTCGCCCACCCCATACGCGTATCCCTATCTCATACGCGTATGCTACGCGTAACAATCTCCCATTACGCGTACCAACAGAGACCAATTTACGTTCAAAATGTCATCTTTTCCCCCATACGCGTATGACCTCCTCCATACGCGTACCAACCGTCTCATACGCGTATTGCCTAGTGCCATACGCGTATGACCAGAACCAAAATTTTTCCAGATCTGCCATGGTTTTCTCTGCTACGAAACCTGTCCAGTTCAACCTTCTACAGTCCAATTTTACTCAATAATCATTCATATCATCTAACACGAATCATACCCTATTCGATCTCACAAATTCTAACACTATTGCATCTAATTCCTACGAATTTCCTTCGATTATAAACCAGATTCGTTCATCTCAACAGTTCACAATTTTCAGCATAATCATTCCAATCAAAGGTAAATCAATGGTCTACCACTACCCATGACATATTATCCCATAATACCCATTAAACGATGATAAACCCCCCTTACCTGAGTTAATCCGGCAATTCCGTTAGCTTCGAGCTTTTCCTCCTCTCCTGCTCTGCCTCTTTGCCTTTTCCACTTTCAGCCGCTTCTCTGTTCCTTTTCACGTGAAAACCCTTCTCCAAAAATTGGGACTTTTTATTATTCCCACTTATATACTCCAATAATATTATTCCAATAAATAATTATCCCAATAATAATTTTAATAATCCAATAATTTTCTAATTATTTAATTAAATTAATAAATAAATATTAACTTAAATTAAAAAATCATCTTATTTTTATTGGGGTGTTACAACTCTCCCCCACTAAAAGGGTTTTCGTCCTCGAAAACATACCTCAAGCGAACAACTCAGGATAAGACTCCTTCATCTGACTCTCAAGTTCCCAAGTTACATTGCCACCTGCTGGTCCTCCCCAAGCTACCTTTACCAAAGCAATCTCTTTACCCCGCAACTGTTTCAACTCTCGATCCTCTATTCTCATAGGTGATGTTTCAACAGTCAGGTTATCTCTCACCTGTACATCATCTACTCGGACTACATGCGACGGATCATGAATGTACCTCCTCAACTGAGACACATGAAAACCTCATGTAAATTCGCAGCAACGGCGGTAAAGCGATACGATAAGCTACCTCCCCTATCCTCTCCAAAATCTGATAAGGACCAATAAATCGAGGTGTCAACTTCTTCGACTTCAAAGCTCGACCAACACCAGTTATCGGAGTAACGCGAAGAAACACATGATCTCCCTCTTGGAACTCAAGTGACTTCCTCCCCTTGTCGTGATAACTCTTCTGACGACTCTGAGCAATCCTCATCTTCTCCTGAATCATCTTAATCTTTTCCGTAGTTTGTTGGACAATCTCTGGTCCAACCACAGCACTCTCACCGGACTCATACGAACATAACGGTGTCCGACATCTCCTACCATACAAAGCTTCAAACGGTGCCATACCAATGCTCGAATGAAAACTATTGTTGTAGGTAAACTCAATCGAAGGTAAACAACAATCCCAAGCACCTCCCTTTTCCAAAACACAAGCTCTCAAAAGGTCCTCTAGTGACTGAATCGTCCTCTCAGTCTGACCATCAGTCTGCGGATGATATGCAGAACTCAATCTCAGCTTAGTTTCCAAAGCCTTCAGCAAACCTTCCTAGAACTTCGATGTAAATCTAGGATCTCTGTCCGAAACAATACTAGACGGGATACCATGCAAACTCACAATTTTCTCAATATACAACTCGGCTAATCTCTCTAACGAATAATCCATTCTGATCGGAATGAAATGAGCCGACTTCGTCAATCTATCAACAATCACCCAACTAGCCTCAAAATTCTTACTTGTCCTCGGCAAACCAGAAACAAAATCCATACTGATACTATCCCACTTCCACTCTGGAATAGCCAACGGTTGCATTAGCCCAGACGGCTTCTGATGCTCAATCTTCGACTTTTGACAAGTCAAACAAGAATAAACAAAACTTGCAATTTCTCTTTTCATGCACGGCCACCAAAATAACTTCTTCAAATCATGATACATCTTCGTAGCTCCAGGATGAATACTCAAGCCACTACGATGTCCTTCTTCCAGAATACTCTTCTTAAGTTCCGTAACATCCGGAATACACACCCGACTACCAAATTTCAAAACACCATTCTCATCAACTCTGAATTCACCACCTTGGCCTTGATCCACTAAAGTCAACTTATCAACCAAAAGCATATCGGATTTCTGACCCTCTCTAATCTCATCCAAAATATTACTCGTTAACTTCATCATTCCCAATTTAACACTATTGTGAGTACTCTCACACACCAAACTCAAGTCTCTAAACTGCTCAATTAAATCCAATTCCTTACCCATTAACATAGACATATGTAATGATTTCCGACTCAATGCATCTGCTACTACGTTTGCTTTACCCGGATGGTAATTCAAACCAAAATCATAATCCTTCAGAAATTCTAACCATCTTCTCTGTCTCACATTCATCTCTTTCTGATCAAACAAATACTTTAAACTTTTATGGTCACTGAAAACTTCAAATCTTGACCCGTACAAATAATGCCTCCATAACTTCAGAACAAATACCACAGCTGCCAACTCTAAATCGTGTGTCGGATAGTTCCTCTCATGAACCCGTAGTTGTCTCGAAGCATAAGCTATAACCTGCTTATTCTGCATCAACACACCACTGCTAGATCGCCAATCACCAGTTCATCTTTAGCCTCCAAGGTCGCTAACAGCATAAACAACTCTGCCCCATCTGCTACTGCCTCATTCACCTGCCTAGCTGATAGAAACAAACTCTTTCCTTCCTCACTCTCAGAAAAGATCACAGTCTTATCAAAACAATTGATAGAAACTCGGTTAAACACCAACCAGTTCATACTCAAGATAACATCAATCTGCACAAGTGGAAGACACACTAGGTCCATCCCAAAGTCTCTACCAAAAATACATCAAAGGACAATTTAAACAACTGAAGTAGTAGTCACTGAACCCTTCGCAGGAGTATCAATCACCATACTTCCATGCATTCAAATATCTCTAATTTAAGTTTCACAGCACAATCCAAAGATATAAAGGAATGAGTCGCACCAGTGTCAATAATAGCTACAAGGGAAAAGCCATTAATATAACACGTACCTCGGATCGAACGATCATCTGCAGAAGTCTCAGAATCCGTTAAAACAAAGACCTTGCCTTCCGACTGATTCTCTTTCTTCGGCTTAGGACACTGTAGACTGATATGATCCACCTCTCCACAGTTGAAACAAGGCGCAGTCTTCAACCGGCACTCTGCAGCCAAGTGACCACCTTTGCCACACTTGAAACACTTCTTCTCAGCACTGGCACACTCATAGAAACGATGTCCAGCCTGACCACATCTATAACATTTAGCAGGGACACTGGAGTCTCCCCCACTAGGTCTCCTCATCCCACTCTGTCTCTGGAAACCTTTGCCAGCTGCATACGGTTTCCCACGATCATTCTGATTCTTGCCTTTCCTATCAACCCTCTGCTGATAGCTTTCCGCTTTGGCCTTGGTATCCTGTTCAAACATTCTGCAACAGTCGACCAAATTAGAAAACACTCTGATCCGCTGATACCCAATAGCCTGCTTGATCTCGGGACGTAACCCGTTCTCAAACCTCACGCATTTTGAAAATTCTCCAGTAGTCTCGTCATAGGGAATGTAATACTTCGACAGCTCTGTGAACCTAGCAGCATACTCAGTAACAGACCGATTGCCCTGCTTCAATTTTAAGAACTCTATCTCTCTCCTTCCTCTGACCTCCTCTGGAAGGTACTTCCTCAGAAATCTCTCTCTGAACACCGCCCAAGTGATCTTAGCACTCCCGGCAGCTCCCAACTCCGTGCGGGTAGCAACCCACCAATCATCTGCTTCCTCTGACAGCATACGCGTACCGAACTTGACCTTTTGGTTATCGGCACACTCAGTCACTCGGAAGATCCTCTCGATCTCCTTCAACCACTTCTGAGCACCATCTGGATCGTATGCTCCCTTGAACATTGGAGGATTGTTCTTCTGGAACTCACTCAGTTGACGAGCAGCTCCCATTCCCACAACATTCGGATTTCCCCCAAGTACTCCAGCTAGCATACCCAGAGCCTCAGAAATCACAGCATCATCTCTACCTCTTCCAGCCATCTCTATTCTGAAAACCCAACAAACTGAAACAATAAGTACTGATAGGGTTACACAACACCTATCCCGTACAGGGGAAACAGAATAATTACGACTCGACTCGACCGACTATGCTCTGATACCACTAATGTAACACCCTTCTAAAAATACCCCAAAATATTTAATTAGAAATAATAAACATATATCAATCAGAGTAATTATGCCCTTCAAGGGTGTCACACAATCACTTCACACCATGCTCCAAAATAATTGTCATGCTCTTCATTTAATCAAATAGACGTTTGCATAAATCGCAGCGGATATAAATCAAATCAATCAAAATATGTAACATATTACATGTAAAATGGTTCACAACCAACAGTAAAATATTTAAAACATCCCTTCCCGATGTTACATCTATCAGAGCATGACCCACTAAGGAACTACTCTAGACTCCAAGTACTAGCTCCTACTCAATCACTGCTTGTTACCTGAAAAATAGTTGTAAGGGTGAGTTTCTCAATCGATATAATAAGCATTATAAAATATCATGTTATGTTAAGTAATCTAACACACTTCATCACCCTAATCAAAACATATATTCAGTAACAGCACATCAACTCAACATCATACTCAATACCAACACAACAATACCAACACAAACACACGTTTAATATTGGAATACATCCATTCATATTATACGCCATACATATATTATGCAATGAGACTCCATGCATGCGGTACCGACTATTCTTGAACATATAGTTCAAGCTCACCGTCCAAATCCAGGCACGGCTACCAAGCTCACTAGTCCCACTCATTTGAGACATAGTGACTCACTCACTAATTCCTCACCATGGGAATTAGCTACCACCCCTCAAGGGCTATGCTATGCACGCTAATCACCTAGCATGCAAACATCAACAACAATCAAAATGATTTACTCACTAATTCCTCACCATGGGAATTAGCTACCACCATAAAGGCTACAATATGCATGCTAATCACCTAGCAATGCAACATCAATAACACTTCAAGAATAGACATATGCTCACACTCTAAGCCATAAAACAGTCTATTCACAATGCATACATTCTCAACATCATGTATACCATCACATATCATCACACATTCATCACAAAAGCATATCATATCATGCCACATAATCAATCATAGTATTAGCACACTCTACTAATACCTATACTACTCAAACAACGGGAAATGATCCCTATAACATCATACATCAGCTAAGTACCTCACTCAAGCCTAAACAACCAAAAACTGCACAACAACAGTTCAGAAAAACCACAAGTCTGCCCATACGCGTATTGCCTATGCCCATACGCGTATTGCCCAAACCTGACCAAGTCCATACGCGTACTGTCCGCTCTCATACGCGTATTGCGCAATTCCTCGCCCACCCCATACGCGTATCCCTATCTTATACGCGTATGCTACGCGTAACAATCTCCCATTACGCGTACCAACAGAGACCAATTTACGTTCAAAATGTCATCTTTTCCCCCATACGCGTATGACCTCCTCCATACGCGTACCAGCCGTCTCATACGCGTATTGCCTAGTGCCATACGCGTATGACCAGAACCAGAATTTTTCCAGATCTGCCATGGCTTTCTCTGCTACGAAACCTGTCCAGTTCAACCTTCTACAGTCCAATTTTACTCAATAATCATTCATATCATCTAACACGAATCATACCCTATTCGATCTCACAAATTCTAACACTATTGCATCTAATTCCTACGAATTTCCTTCGATTATAAACCAGATTCGTTCATCTCAACAGTTCACAATTTTCAGCATAATCATTCCAATCAAAGGTAAATCAATGGTCTACCACTACCCATGACATATTATCCCATAATACCCATTAAACGATGATAAACCCCCCTTACCTGAGTTAATCCGGCAATTCCGTTAGCTTCGAGCTTTTCCTCCTCTCCTGCTCTGCCTCTTTGCCTTTTCCACTTTCAGCCGCTTCTCTGTTCCTTTTCACGTGAAAACCCTTCTCCAAAAATTGGGACTTTTTATTATTCCCACTTATATACTCCAATAATATTATTCCAATAAATAATTATCCCAATAATAATTTTAATAATCCAATAATTTTCTAATTATTTAATTAAATTAATAAATAAATATTAACTTAAATTAAAAAATCATCTTATTTTTATTGGGGTGTTACACCATGCATTATAGCATAAACTTTAGTCTTGTTTCATGTGGATCTTACCTTGATTGCATTATGCATGAAAACTCTAATTTAGGCCTCACAATTGATTTTGGTCAACTGTTGACTTTTTAGTCAACTATTTGACCAAAGTCAATCACCCCTAATGGGCCCATTTGATCCAAGTCACACCTTAGAATTTGTTAACTTTCAAATTTCGATTTAACCATTTAAGTCGAATGTTAAGAGTATAAATCTTTGTCTTTGATTAAACCCATTTCAATTCATTATTCATAACAACCTTCAAATCACTTTTAATTAGCCTTTTAACTTTCTATGTGTTTATAACAATCCAATATAAATTATATTCTAATTCAAGTTGCCTTTTAGAATTGCATTTCGATTTTGTTTCCATCCAACTTTCAAGGCCCAACTTAATGTCACTTGTTCAAATATCCACCCAAATAAATTTACATTTAATGTACATTCATGATTCAATACAACATTCAATAACCATTTCCATTTACAAAATTTCAAGATATTTCCAAAACTAATTCAAACTAAGCATTTAAGTGCATTGGTTTTATTAACATACATTAACTTTTGACTAGTATTTAAATGTTATTTCGAACCTTGCCAATATTTAAATCATTCAAAACTAAGCAGTGTCAATCATAATGCATTCATTCAATATCAATATAAATATTCCATGTATATTCAATCCGACTTTTATACTAATCCATTCAATGAGTGTAATTTCCATTCAATACCATTCAATACATTTAAATACACATTCAATTTTTAATTAACAATTCAACATAATCCTCTATTAATTCCATACAATTCATTTTCCATTCATTTAAACTCAACCATTACAAAATGATCCATGCTTACAATTTTAATCTATACATTCAAAGGTTACAACCATTTTTCAATAATCACAAAAGTCTCAAGTTACAAATTAACTTCAATACCAAAACATTTTCAACAACCCAAATGATTCATTCTCATCGCATTTTCATATATCATGCCATTGTTTCTTCATAACCAAGTTATCCTTCCATTTGGATCACCTACAAAGGCAAAGCCATCAAGAAACCATGAGTTGTTTGATCATATACAAATCAAAGCATGTAAACATACCAAAAACACAAGAAGCCAACTCAAATTCCTTTAAAATCTACATAAACATATAATCCTAACATCAACTTCAAACTGACATAGTAAATTTAATTCTAAATCCAACTAATCATAACCTGACTAATTCATTTGTTTTGCCAATTTTTACACCAATGCATAATTTAACTTCAAAGGATTCATTTGGGCATTATCACATACAATTAGCATAAATATTAATTATACAACTTTAGCTTAGAATTTATCCATTTCACGACCAAACCTTCATCTATAGAAAGCAACATTCACATGATAACAGGCCATGCAAAAACTAATTTCCATCCAATTTGGCCATTCTTTCTCAAACATATTAACATGGTTTATGGTATATCATAATTTCAAATTTTGCTAACAAAGCTTCCATACCACCATTGCAAGCATCTCCAACAGTCTAGCATATGGCAATTTTCGTTTCAATTCAAGCATGTGCATTCTAACATTCATAACAACTTATCCTAACGTAATTCTGTTTACCCTAACATCAATCACATTTTCATTCTAATAACATACACGATGACAGTCTAGGTTTCATAGCAGTTCAGAACATGTAATCCAATTGGCATAAACAATCTGGTATCAAAGCTTCACATAGCAGCCCTATTAACATTCATCCACTCCTTAAGTATTCACAACAGTTTATTCTACTAGTTTTTAGCCTAAGACAATATAACAAAACTCAACAACTAACTGTTAACCAAATTAACACATCAATTAACTTTAATTGTTTTACATTCAAACTTCTTAACTAACTCTGTTAAACAAAACAATCTCATCAAACTGAACTTCTAAGTACTAACAAAATTGAAATGGATAACTAACAGGCTAACAGATTTTTCCATTTGCAACTAACTATTAATTTAGCTCTAATTTCATGTGAATTTGAGAAAAATTTCTAACAGAATCCGTGGATATATATATATACACACATATGAGCTTCAGTTCATAAGAGGACTCACCAATCATATTTCCTTATAAATTCTCTTCGTTTATGCTCTCTGCTCCCTCGATCTTCACTCTTAGTCTCACACTCAATCACTGAGAAACTATAGCGGTAAATTCATGACCATCAAGTTATGGATAAGCTTAACGTCAATAAAACCAGAGTCGTCATCGCGCTTTTATTGTTTCTAACGGAAAAGGGAAAAGTATGAACAAAACCCAAAGATAAAAAGTTTTCAAATCAAAACTAATAAAATGTCAGAGATTACAGGTAAGAGGGTTGGTTACATAGAGGGAATGTGTTAGCACCCAAAGTGTCCTAGGTACTCATAGGGAGCCCTTTTTATGCGTGTATATGTGTTTGGTATAAAAGATGTTTGAGAAATATAGAATGTGGGGATGATAAAGGAATGACCCACAATGTCTCTAAGCATAATATATCAGTCCCAATGATCTTTTCATGTTATTTTGATCAAGATTTCTTCAAGAATTTGGAGTTGGTTTGCCTTGGAAACCCTAGTTTGTTTGGATATCTTGAGTAACTTATTCAACAAGCTTCCTCATCAATTGATCAAATTTATCAAGGGACACTCCAAAATTCATCATCTTATGCATATATGATCTACCATGAGTCTAAAAAGTCAAGAGAATTGCAAGTTAGCAAGTTGGTTGTGTTGGTGTAAGCCCTAGAGGCCAATACTTTTGGTACTTGTATCGAATTATTTAAAGGCATTTTCTTTATTATGGTTGATTAATAAAGTCCGTGGAATAGATAGTCCGTTTAATGTATTAAGTATGACTTAATCATGAGAACACATTAAACATAAGGACACTATTCTTAAAGTATCCGTAGTCGAGCTTTAGTGTGAAGTGGGATAACATTAAAGCATTAAGACTATTATGTTTGTAGACTAATGATCACATCTCATGGATCATGGATAAAGAGTTATCAAGTCTTAAACATAGGTATGAATATTAGGAGTAATATTTATACCAGATTGACCCGCTATGAGAATACTATATAGAAAGTTATGCAAAGTGTCATAAGTTATTCTCATGGTGATAATAGTGTATACCACTCTTCGACCTGAAACCACTATGGATCCTAGATGTAGAGTCGAGTTCTTTGTTGCTGATCCAACGTTGTCCGTAACTGGATAACCATAAAGACAGTTGATGGGTACTCCACAAAGCATGCTGAGGGACATGAGTGTCCTAGATGGAATTTGCCCATCCTGCGTAACAGGATAAATGTCTATGGGCCCAATATTGAACTGGACACGGTCTATACCTTGTGTTCAATATAGACATAAGGGAAAAGGGGTAATTATACACATAATTATTATCACAGGAGGTTTTGTCAGATCACATGACATTTTCGTGACTTGGGTAACAGTGATGTGTTGCTAGATACCGCTCACTGTTTATTATGTTAAATGCGTGATTTAATATAATTGCCAATGCCGCGAAAACCTATAGGGTCACACACAAAGGACGGATTGATGAGAGATAGAATAATTAAGGAACATCGTAAGGTACGGTGTACTTAAGTAGAATACGAAATATGGTAAGGTACCAAATACTTAAGTGATTTTGGTATTTTATGAGATATGGGCCAAAATGCACTTAAGTGGGCTTTTTGGCTTGAAGCCCACACAGGTGGTTCTATAAATAGAACCCCTTGGGTAGAAGCATTAAAAATCACTGAGACAGACAACACAACTGAAGAGTTGGAATTTCGTATCTCTCTCTCACTCAAAGCCTTCATTCATAACAGCTAGCACTGCGATTGAAGGAATCCGTTCGTGTGGACTGAGTAGAGACGTTGTCATCGTTCAACGTTCGTGATCGCCCCGTGGATCTGTATCAAAGGTTTTGATCATTATCAGAGATCTGCACCAAAGGTTTGAATCGCCACAAGAGGTAACGATTCTATCACTGATCATGCCCATTCGTAAGGATCACTAAATGGAGAAATTTTTAAATTCCGTTGCGCCTTGGATGGCTATTCTCCTACAGGTTGATGGTGGTTGGCCAGATGAATTCATCTGATCAAAACTGGGGTCTCCCTAGACCCTATCTCCTACAATTTTCACCATATGTAAATGATTCCAAGAGAAATTACTCTAAATGACATTCCAAACAACTTTCATGTTGAAGTCTAGAGCTAATTTTGCTTGGAAAGTTATTTTACATGTTGAAACATTATAGGTCATTTTGTCTAAACCCTAATTTGAAAGTCAACTTCCCAAGACCATAACTTGCTCAATTTTTATGAGATGAAATATTTTCAAGTTTCAAAATCAAATTAAAGATGTCTACTTCAACTTAAATGTTTGGAGTGAGAGCTAAATCAACTTTTATGAGTATGTGATATGAGGATACATTATAGGTCATTTTTGCCCTATACCATTGAACAAGTGATTTTCCTCAAATTCAAAAATGCATAACTCTATCATTTTAAACCCAAATGACATGAAATTGGTGACCATTTTGAAGATATTTGAAAGAGATACAACTTCGATGAATACACTTTTATTATTTAGAGCTCACATAAAAAGTAAAGCAAGGTGGAATATTGAGATATATGACTTGACACTTAGAAAAATTTTCAACATGTTGAAATTTCCAAACTTCCACCTCAAAATTCACCATGATCCAAGTCCTAAAGGGAAAATTGTCCAACATAAAAGGTGTTCCCCTTGATCTAAGCTTTCCAAAGAGTCATATTTCATGCATTTTGGATGAGGTTTGCTAGGGCTGCACATGGTCTTAACAGGTCTGCACCAAGTGGAAAAATCAAATGTCAAAAACTCCATTTCACATTGCCTTTCCATTCAAGCATCATTTGAACTTCAGTACAATTGCAATTGGATCAAAATGGATTGCTTCATGGGCCTGTACACGCCCATGCAAGCTTGTGCATCACATTGCCAAATTTAGAAAATTTTCAAGTGTGCAATTATCAAACCCAAATGCTATAAATACAAGGCCTCTGAGCTCATTTCAAACACACCTTGCGCGCCAGCTTTTCCCCCCAATTGAAACCCTCACAATTCAAAGGAAAACCTGAGAATTTTCAACTTGAAAATTGAGTTTGAATCTCACTGTTTGGAGATTCAAAAACTCCAGGATCCAAAGCTTTGTTCCATTGACAAACCACTTCTGCAAGCACCTCGAGTGTGATCAAGTCAAGTTTGAAGCAAGCAAGATCCAGTTCTGCACAGCATTGGAGGTAATTTTTAGAAATCTTCTTCTCTTCGATTCTCACTCAATTCTCATCAATTCTCTTGGATCTTTGGTTGTCTGAAGTCCTACCAATGTAAGTAAGAAGATTGAGTTGCTTTGAGGTCAAATCGAAGCAACTCAGTTGACACACCTCAAAATTCAACTCCTCATATCTTTCTATATATTTGGAGTTAGTTGAAATTGAGGTCAGATTCATGCTCTACACCATTTTTTCTTTCAGATCATGTCCTCCTTTTTCATTTTTTTGATGGTGATGACTGAACCAGTCCGGTGAGCCTCGCCTGAGAAGGTGACCGGAGTTCCAGCGTCGGTGGTGTGCTGGACAGGTTTTGAACCATTGATCTCGTTTGAAATATTTTAATCTCACACGTTGGTTCTGATTACCCTTGGTGTGACGCGTTGACTCAAGTGTACCATGGAGTGCGCATTTTCATCCACTTGATCTGCCACCTCAATTAATGAGGGAGATCAAGTGGTCCACATTTTTTCTGATTATTTGAATTTCATTTAATTTGTCTTATTTTCATTAATTCATATTAATTTTAATATTGATCCAAAAAATATGAGAGTTTCACCAAAAAAATTTAAATAAAATCCTCTTTCATATTTTGAATTAAAATTATTTTTTTGGATCATTATTGATATTTTTCATGATTTAATTGATTTTGTGAATATTTTTAATTGTTTAAAAATACTTTTAAGTCTCCAAAAATTCTGAATTTTTTTCTCCAAGGTCCTTTGACCTTGTTTGACCTATGATAAATCTCATGGCCATTTCTTTGGTGTTTTGATGAGATTTTAGGAATTTGACAAACCATATTTAATTTAATGCATTATTTTTAGTGTTTTTAAATTGGATAAAGGCCAAATAATTGTGTTGAGCCATTTTAATTGTTTGTATAAGTGTGACTTGTGTTGTTGGGCCTTGATCAAGGTTGATTTAACTTTGCTAGGTTAAGATAATTGGATTTAGGGGATTGATGGAATGTATATTCCATCTCCCAAAATGAATGAATGATCTTAATTTGGTAAAAGTCCTTCTTTATCCAATTTGAGTTTTGATCTGTTCCCCTCCCTCTTCATCTAATTCCCCTTCTTTATGCATCCATTTCATTTGGCCTATGATATCTCAAGGTCCTAAGGCTAGTTGATTAAAAAATCAACATAAGTATGTGTAAGACCCCAATTTTGTTCCTAAGATCCCTCATGGCATCATAACATTGCATTTGCAAAGCCTCAAGGATCATAAGCATCTTGGTTCCCCTTGCCTTTGGGTGGGACCTCTTGTGAGTGGTTTGAGATCACCAAGTATGCTTGAATTGTATATTATTGCTTTTCTCATCTTTATTCACTAGCACAAAAATATGTCACTAACATCTTTTGTTTGTAGCTTGAGCAATCACAAGGTCTAAAAGCTCCTAGGAGATCATTGGTACAAAGATATGGCCAAGAGAAGATGAAGGCAAGCATGGCAATGGTTCCCAAAGCTCTTACCCATCAAATATGCCTCCCAAGTATCTCAATTCATCATTTTGATCAAAGCAAGTCAAAGGGTTGAGGTTTGTTCCTCAAGGAAACCCTAATTCATCTGATCACCCACAATGCCTTGCTAATGAAGCAACCTCAACCCATGGTCAAATACAATCAAGGGAAGTTCTTAAACCCATCATTTCATGCATATTTGAACTTATTTGAGTGTCCTCAATCATCAATTCATCAAGATATGAGTTGTGGACTTGAGAAGTTGATCAGTCAATCCATCTGACTATTTTGAACTACACTGAGACCTAACATTTTATGGGTTGGTCAAATGGAGATGATCCCAAAAGAAAATATGTTCTTAAGGACAATATGAACAACTTTCATGTTCATCAAAAATTGATTTGAATCTTGGAAGGTCATCTCCCATTCCAAGACATTATAGGTCACTTTGACTGAAACCCTAATTTTGGGTCAACTTCCCAAGAACATAACTCATTCATTTTATGATTTTGAGGTGGGATCAAATGAATTGGAAAGCTTAAGATGTCTACCTCAAATGTTATGTTGAACAAAAGTTAAAAATCTCAAAAGAAATACATGTGATAATGCAAAACATTATAGGTCACTTTGGACCAAATGCATTAAAAGGCAAAAAAGTCAAACTTCAAGTGCCCATAACTCCTTCATAAAAAATCCAAATGATGCAAAATTTAAGTCCATTTTGATTTTATTGAAATAATCTACAACTTTGATGTTGGAGGTTTTTCCATTTGGGGCTTGCATCATCAAAATAGAAGGGCTTGAAGTTGGTCCAATTTGGCAAAAATTTTAAAGGCATGTTTTGCACTATGAACTTCATGGTCTGTTTTCATAAATTTCCACACTCCAAATGAGTTTTGGTCCAACATAACATTTGTTCCTTATATCAAGACCTTTCGAACCATTACCCACATGCCTATGTCTCAATTTTTCAAGTGGCATTTTCGAAGAGGTGAAGTTTTAAGCTCAATTATGCATAGCATGTTAGAATTCCATGCACAAGCTTATGCATTGCCAACTACACGTCCATTTCAAGTTGTTTGGTCATCAGCATGCAAATGCAATTGAGTTTGGGCCTTCTACATGATCATGCAAGCCCATGCAAGGAAAATCCACTTGCCATGCACACGAGTATTTCCTTGCATTGCCTCCAATTCAGCTATAAATAGACATGCTTGCTCACCTCAAATCTCAACCTGAAGGCGCCTGATATGCTGCACAATTGAATCCCTATCCATACCTAAAGGAACTAGTTCACATTTCTTCAAAATTTCAGATATGAAATTCAACTTAATTTGGTTGAATCTTCAGATCTAAAGTTCCTAGACCTTCCTCATATGATCCATTGAACTTCTGTTTTGCAAAAGGAACCAAGGAAAGGAGCTCAAATCTTCACAATCCAAAGGTATGACTCAACTGGTTTTTGCTTCGAATCTCTTTGTTCCTTGATCTATTTGCCTGGCCAATGTGTTTTCTGAAGTCCTCACTTGAGAGGCAAGCCAGTGGTGGCTTTGATTTTGTGTTTTAATGAATTACAAATTGTGTACCTGAATCTTCCAGCTCAGATTTCTTATTCCATAGAAAGTTTGAGTACAATTCAAGGTTACAGGGGTGATGTACATCACCCCAGCTTCATTTTGATATATGGATCGTGAGTTTTGGTTGAGTTTGGAGGACCTGCAACTCTGGCCGGAGCTTGTATGCTTGTCGGAGAAGACGGTGGCGCTGGCCACCGTCCACCATGCCAAATTGAATTTGGACCATTGGATGCATCTCCCACGTTTTAATCTCAGCCATGCGTTTGGATTACTTGCTTTAATGCCAGGTGTGACGCGTTTGACTTGGACTCACCATGAGCGCGCATCTCACATCCGTCTGATCAGCCACGTCAATTAATGAGGCTTGATCAGACGCCTGTGGTTTTTTTTTCTGATTTTCTTAAATTCCATTTTATTTTCTTTTATTCCATTTATTTTCAAAAATTCATAACTTCTTCATTTTAATTCCAAAAAATATGGGACCAATTGCATTCTTCTCCATTTAAATTCTAGTTTCTAAAAGTGATTTTTAATATTTTTTATCTTGTCATTTGATATTTTTTGTGAATTTTCTCTTTTTTGGTTATTTTTAATTCATTTTAAATAGTTTTTAATATTCAAAAAATACAAAAATATTTTCTCAACCTATTTGAATGATGATGGATCTATAAAAAATATTCTCATAAATTTATTAATTGATTTGAGATTTATTTGAGATTTTAGTTCAATTAGGTTATTTTTATTCATTTTTAATTGATTAAAAATAGTTTCTGACTTTTAAAAATGCTGAAATTTTTTGTCAAACTTTGTTTGACCTTGTTGAACTTGGGATAAATCACTTGGACTTTTCAAAGTTGATTTGAAGTGATTTTGAAGTTTGACCTTTCTTTAATATTTTAATTCAAGTTTATTTTGAATATTAAAAATGCCAAAAAATATTTTGTTCATTTCTTGACCTCCAATCTTCATCTTACTTCTGTTTTTGATTGTTTGACCATGATCCTCAATGTCATTGGTCAACACTTGTTGATTGGTACATCCCATTTCATCTAATGCACTTTATTACTTCCATTTCCTTTTCCATTGTTCATCTCCTTCTTGTTCTTCTTTTTTCTTTTTGATCAATGAGTTGAAGGTTGATAAGTTAGCATTGATTGGGGAGACTTAATCTTCTTTGATTCAAATCTAATTCATCTTGATCAGTTGATCAAGTGAATGGCTTTGCATTAAGGATAAGTTGTTTCCTAAACCATGCAAAGGACTTAAACCAATACAAGATCCATTCTCTTTTTTCTTTTGGCATGGAAAGTTGTTGGAACTTGGTTCACTAATCAAGACTTCTAACTTGTGTTGTTGCCTACATTATTATTGACCGGCCTCAGATAGTTGTGACTTATACATAAGTCCAATTACGATTGCTTAACATAGCGCTAAATTTTCCTTATGGCATACTAACTACTAACACTAACTATTAACCATTAACATACTTTTTGCACTTTACATTTATGCAATTTATTATTCTTGTACATATTCATTTGCTTTTTTCCTTTGCTCATTTGAGCACATGTTTATGTTGATGCCATTTTCCTTTTGCTCATTTGAGCACATAATTGTGTATATACTTTTGTGCTTGTGTTTTTGTTTGTTTGTTGTTGACCAAATGCAAAGAAATGGACAAATGGACTTAGACTTTAGGACTCTCTCTATGCAAATTTGGAGTCAAAGAGCAACTAGGCATTGGGCCTTTAGAGTGCTATAAAAGTCAAAGAGCAACTAGGCATTGGGCCTTTAGAATGCTTAATATTGAAGATGACTTTGAAAGGACCAACTTCTAAACTCCTCTTGTCCATTCCTCATTTGTTTTTATAGAACCTTTTGATGTGTGTTTTTTGTGCTAGGGATTCCAACATTGAGCCAAATTGAGGAACCATTACCATGAGCTTCCAAGAGAGAGAGATCCAAGATGCATTGAGGAGCTTTCCAAGGGCTCATTTGATTGTTGATTGCTTGAATTTATGCTTATGTGATTGCTTATTCCAAAGGATGGGAGCTACTTGGATCATCAATATGATCTCAAGAGAGGAACTCCATTATGGTCTTATTCTTTATCCCTCACCTCTTGTATGCTTAGGACTTTAGCCTTTCTTCTTCTTCTCTCCACTCTAACCCAAGCCAAAACTTTTGTGCAAACATTTAACAATTGTTTTCAACATTAGAAACCTAAGCCCTATGCTTTTGACTTTCAAACTTTCTTTTCATAACACTTATTTTGAATTGAACTTCTAAGCCAACTTTGACCATTTTGTAAATACTTTTCATTGGTAAATACAACCCATTCAAATGTCTTTTTGTGGTTTCAATGGCCACCTTCTTAATCCAATTTTTCATAACCTTTAGCTATTATGTTTGAGTTATCCTTGAGGTAGATGTAATACTCACTTATATCCTTAGTGATGGACAATGAGTCTTCCATGCTTATTATAGGGTTAACCCCTCACTAGCATGTTGAAGCTATCCTCACATGGTGGATTTGTGGTTTTAGGTTGAGTTTTCTCCCTTGGATAACAAAAGACCTTAAGGCTTTTGGACCAATAAATTCACCAACTCATTTTGAGATTTTTACCTCGAACTACGAGGTTTTGATCCTAATCTTTTTTAAAGATGGTACGTAGGCAATGGGTTATCCATCCAAACACAAAAATATAAATAAACTTGTACATTCTCTCCTCATCTCTTCAATCATGTTTGCACAAACAAATTTTCACAAAAACAACAACCTTACAACAAGTATGAAAAGGGCTCCCTAGGAATACCTAGGATATTTTGGGTGCTTAAAACCTTCCCATTGCATAACCAACCCCCTTACCCAGATCTCTGACTTTTTTACTAGTTTTTGATTCGATAAAACTTTTAGGTTTTTGTTCGCTTTCTAACCATTCCTTTGGATAAATAGAAGTGCGGTGGCGACTCGACTTGTATGATTTACCTTAGATTTAGTCAATATCTCTAATGGTATCGAATACCCCGCTACAGTATGGATGAGATTAAGCCACCTCTTTTGCATATTCTTTTTGTGTGTAGTATGTTTCATGAGCATAGTCCATTATACCATGTCTTTAACATGCATTAACACCAAAATTCTATTGCCCGACCTCAAATAGTTGTGACTTCTACATAAGTCCAATTACTATTGCTTAACATAACGCAAAATTTTTGACACAAAAGGCATAACATTCTAGTTAGTGAGATTGTAAGTCTCCCCTCTTTCATGGTATTGTGTGGAAACTTGGCCTTTTTTCCTTCCTTTGGAAGATGTCTTGATTCAAGGATCCATGCTTGTGATAAGTGGGTTGAGTGTTCTCCAAAGAATGACTTAAAAAATAAAAAAAGGCAAAAGCAATACTAACTTCTAACTCATTAACAACTAACATTTAATTTAAAGTCTTTTACTTTTAATGCACTTTATCTTTAAGCCTTATTCATTTGCCATTATTCATTCCATTCTAATTGTTTATGTTAATGTCATTTTCACTTTGTCAATTTGGACCATATTTTGTGATGTGTTTTGCTTGTGCACATTTTGTTTGCTTGTGTGGTCTTTGACAATTAATGTACATAATAAGAACAAAAACCCTAAAAAACTATTGTGTGGACTGTTGGTTTGATCTTGGATAATTTGACTTAGAATTTAGACAACATCCCTATGCAAAAGGACTTGGCCAATGCCAACTTTCATGTAACCCAGTGCTTGCAATTTGAAACTTCATCGGATACATCATTGAAGATCCATCTGAGTTCATCTACAACATGATCATTGTGAAGCTGTTATTTTGAACTTGTGACTTGTGGAATTCATTTGCTACATAGGCCAATTTGAAGAAGATTATGGAGTGGCTAAAGCTTGGATGTAGCTATCTTTATTTGATGCCTTGCTCCTCAAGTTAATATGTTATGCATTGTTTGTTGCTTGATTCTAATGTCCAAGGGACTTTGAGTTTCTATATGGCATTCTTGCCTATTGGATTGCAGCCCATTGATCAGATCTTTTCAACTCTTAACTTTTAAATTTATGCTTAGGATTAGTCTCTTCATATCCTCCCCATCTCTTTAATTTCAAAATCTCTCCCTCCTTTTAAAAACTTCTTTGATTGTACTTGTCTTTTTTAACTTAAACCCTTTGCAAATTAGAAACTTTGTCCTTATGCCATTTCATTTTCAAACTTATTTTCTTAAATCAAACTTGTAAATAAAATTAACTATACTTGACTTAAAACTTTCAAAAACCAAAAAGAACTAACTCATTCAAACCATTTTCTAGGACTTTGTGCCTTTCAAACTCAATTTTTTATTAAAAGCAATGCATCCACTTTGAAATTTGTATCACGAACTACGAGGTTTTGATCCCTCATTTTTATGTTGGTATGTAGGCACAAGTCTGAAGGTCTTGTCAAACACAAAAATATAATTAATAAATTCTTTTCTCACCCCCATTCTATTTGTTTGTAAACATCACTTTGTACAAAATACATATGCACACAAGAAAAGGCTCCCTAGGAGTACATAAGACACTTTGGGTGCTAACACTGTCCCTCTATGTAACCAACCCCCTTACCTGTAATCTCTGGCATTTTATTAGTTTTGATTTTAAAACTTCTTATTTTTGGGTTTTGTTCGTACTTTTTCCTTTTCCCTTGGAAATAATAAAAGCGCGGTGGCGACTCTTGTTATTTGATGTCTTACTTATCCATAGCTTGATGATCATGAATTTACCGCTACACCCAGTATCCACCAACACATTGGACAGTGCATCCTCCTTGCAGTTCATTGAAATGTGTAGCGCTAGATTGTGATTTCTGCCTTCCTCAGAAAGCTCTTCATCACAAAAACTCAAATTATTGTAGGAAGTGATGTTAGCAACAATATGGTCGAACTGATCCACAATTACATCGTGCTCAACATAGGCTTGCTCAAGAACTTTTTGCAACGCATCTCTATGTGCCTCAGAATTCATCAATAACGATAACACTGAGATCTTTGACGAGGTTTAAAGTAGCTACTCCACCATATTGAACTTACTTCTCTTTATTAATCTTAAAACTCCATCATCATCGTTAGTCTTCAGTTTGCTGGATTCACCAGACTGACATACTGGAGCACTAACTGGATTCACCACTGGCATATCTACCTTCTTACTGATTGAAACATCCTATATCTCCTTCGGAAAGAACGGACCGAAGACATGACCACTACAGGCCACTTTTGCAATATCGACTATATTTACCATGGAGTCGGCAACTGGTAAAGAACCTCTTGACCATTCTCCACCATTGTATCGTTATATTGATAAGGCACAACTTTATCGGATGTATACGGAACAGGGCCCGCTAACCGTATTACCAACGACGATACTGATATATTAACATTGATGCTGCTGCTGCTATCAAATTGGATTACTACCCGCTCAGGGGTTTTGAACATTGGCACTATCACGTTCACATCATCTATATCCCTTGACTGTTGAATCTGGATTACATTCTCATCCATCAACTTCTAGATATCTCTCTTTACAATCATACACCCACGGGGGTTCACACTACAGATTGCACAACCATCATGGTCGTGCTCACAGTCATTGATCAAACACAAGGTTCTATGCATCTCCACCAATGACCTACGAATACGTCGTACATCGAATACTCGAAAATTCCCTGGACAACCGTCCACCATGTTGACAGTAGCATTACCATGAGCAGGCAACATATTATCTTTCACATTAGGTGCACGGTCCTCAAAGGACATCATCCCACTCTTCACAAGCTTTTGTACTTCGTACTTCAATGGGTAGCAGTTCTCAATATCATGTCCAGGGGCTCCCTGGTGAAAGGCACAACGGAGTTCAGGTTTGAACCACCATGGAAGTGGCTCAGGAATTTATGGTGGATTTCTGGGTTGAAGTAGGTTCTTGAGAACCAAAGATGGGTACAATTCTGCGTAAGACATAGGAATAGGGTCGAAAGAGACCTTCTTCCTCTCAAAGCTTTGTTGTTGATTATTGTTGTTGTTGTAGTTGGTTCTTTATTGTGGTTGTTGTTGACGTTGTTGTTGAATCGGAACAGATTAATTGTTGGAGTTGTTGGAAAATACAGGAATCACTGAAGAAACTTGATGTTGAAACTGACGCGGTTGAGAACTCCTTCTGACATGTGGTTTCCTCTGCCTCCCTACAGATACTGAATTAGTTCCCCCCTCCTTTTTCTTGGAGAAACCACTCCCATACTTCTTACTGGACGATGCTTCTTCCTTAGATAGACGTCCTTCATGGATTCCCTCTTCTAACCTCATCCCCAAATTTACCATTTCGGTAAAATCACCAGGGGCACTGGCAATCATGCGTTCATAGTAAAACGAACTCATGGTCTTCAAGAAAATCTTCGTCATCTCTTTCTCTTCCAAAGGAGGATTGATCTAGGAAGCAAGTTCCCTCCACCTCTGAGCATACTCTTTAAATGTCTCCTTATCCTTCTGAGACATATACCTCAGCTGGTCTCTATCAGGCGCCATATCAATGTTGTATTTGTACTGCTTCAGAAAAACTTCTCCCAAAGCATTGAAAGTACGAATACTTGCACTATCCAATCCCATATACCATCTTAGTGCAGCACCAATTAAACTGTCTTGAAAGTAGTGAATCAGCAACTGATCATTATCAGTTTGAGTTGACATCTTCCTGGCGTACATCACAAGGTGACTTAGTGGACAAGTGTTTCCCTTATACTTTTCAAAGTTAGGGACTTTGAACTTCATCGGGATCTTCACATTCGGTACTAGGAAGAGCTCAACAACACTCTTACCAAACAAGTATTTTCCTCTCAACGTCTTCAACTCCTTTCGCAGCTCAAGGAACTGATCCTTCATTTCATCCATCTTCTCATATACATCTGGGCCCTCAGATGGCTCAGAATGGTAGATGGTGTCCTCAACACGAGGCAAATCATGAACAACTGGAGGCGGCACAAACATGACCGGGATAGATGTCGGCATAGAGACAAAGGTGGGTGCAAACCCTTCAGGCATAAAGTTGGGTGGCATTCCCCACGGGAAACCAGCAGGCATGGAAGGACGGATTGGCTAGCAGCGAAAAGAACAATTGAGGTAGCAACCTTAGAAATAATAGTCCTCTAGGGAGGAGTTGCGGGAGTTGGTGAAGACTGATTACGCGCAGCAAGAACAGACTCCACCATAGCAGTCAACCGTGCAATCTCATCCTTCAGCTCTCTATTTTCTTGTTCCAAATGTTCCATGATCTTGGGTTGATTAGCGCGAGTGTTGTATCAGTGAGTCAGCTTGGCTGAAGCACAGAAGAATAACCGATAAGACAATCTGGCATAAGAAAAACCTGTTATGCATATGATGCATGTAATGCAATATTTTTGTTTGTTTTTAATTTCAAGGAACACATGAAGTCTTATTTGCAAATATTGAATAATAGTAACAATTCGATTGACCATAAAATCTCTTTTTATTCATACAATTTGGAAGGATTACACTGAGTACAATTTCAAAAACAAAACTACAAATACAAGAGAAAAGGAAACTAATCATCCTAAGGATCCCCTAACAACAGTGTCAGATGATCTGGTTGCGGGCGTGTACTTCCTTTGGATGCGTCGAATCTCGGACTCAAAAGATGTCTTCATCTGAGCCTTCTCAAGGACAAGCTGATCAACAATATTCTTCCAAGCACTGGAAGGCTGAGACATACTAGAGGAAGGTGGATCCTCTGTCTCTCTCTCTGTCTCTTTACTACTCGGTCTTCAAGAAGTTCAATAAACGCATCCTTGTCCTTTGACTCAAGCTGAAACTCCTCATGCTTTTGGTTCAAAGCACGAAACCGCTCTTCCTATATCTCTCTCTCTTGCTTCATCTTGGTGAGTGTGTCTTCCAACTCCTCTATATCTTGGTTAGATATAGTTGATGGCTCATTCACAACTAAAGACATAGGTCTTTCACAAGCATACGACATTTTCAGCTCCAAAGCTCTCTTCTTCACCCAAGTAGTGTAAGCTTCCAAAGCTACACAATTGCACAGACCAAGCTCGGATCTTCCTTTCCTATGCACCTTATGCCAAGCATGTATTGTCTTCTGCTTCGAATGTTGGGGATCTTTACCCTCTTGATAGAAAAGACCTTCTAACTGAGTGTTATTAGGCTTGTCTCTCAAGGGGAACCTAAGTTGATGACCAACCAAAGCAGGGTTGTAGTTGATTCCCCCTTGTGTACCAATGAGGGGCACATTAGAGAATTCACCACAGCTGTTAATAATATCCAAGCTACTCAATGCAGAATCATACCGAACAATATCATCATTAGCGAGAGACATAAGTCTCTGGGACCACCGTAGACATTGCTTGTTTTCCATGAAAGCAGGTGTCTGAGGCAAGTGCGAAATAAACCACTTGTACGGAAGAGGAACACAACATACAATAGTCCCACCAACTTTAGAATTCCTCAAATGCAAAGAGAAATACATATCACCCAACATAGTAGGAACAAGATTCCCGATCAAGAAGATTCTAATGGCGTTAACATCAACAAAATTGTCAATGTTAGGGAACAAAGCTAAACCATAAATGAGCAACACAAAGATGGCTTTAAAAGCATCCATAATACCGGCTTGAGCAAAGACAATGGCTTTACCAATGAGGAACTCAGAAGTCAACCCAAACATTCCTCCTTTCTTCATCCAATGAGTCTCAATCTCAGATTTCTTTAAATGAAGAGCTTAAACTATAATATGAGATCTGGGAATCTCCTCAAATCCACTAAAAGGTACCTTGTCAGAAACAGGTATTCCCAAGAGATAGGCATATTCCTCTAACATAGGCACAAACTAGTAATTAGGAAAAGTGAAACAACGGTAGAGAGGGTCATAAAACTGAACCAAAATACTCATAAGTCCTTCAACCACATAAGTAGATAACACCGCCAAGAGCTTCCCATGGCGTTGCTTGAAGTCCAAAGGATCTAATACAAAAGATGATAACTTCCTTAGATCTTTCAAATCAGGGCATCTGAAAATGTACTTCTTAGTGTTCCTTCGTCCATAATCCATGGTCTGCAAATGTTTTCAAATAAGACCTCAGTTCCTTGAATTTTTTTTTTGTGATGAATGTTATGATGCGCATGAATGCATGAATGCAACAATCACAAACAAGGGATCACACACAAGGAAAACACAAACAAAGGTCAAGGGATGGATCAAGTCATCATCAAGATCAATCATCCATTTTGGTGGATTCTGGTTTTTACCTTATTAACACCCAAGTTCCATTGATATTGACGAGACTTGATCGGATCAACCGAGAATCAAAGGGTTTGTTGTGAGTCACGAGCATGAAGTCGGGTTAAGAACCACCCCAAAGGAGTGTACTAAGGATAAAAACCTATAGATCATGTTCTATAAAAGTTCTCAGAGTCTTGATCCCATCTATCGGATATTATAGGTTAGGATGACTGACTCATCAACCCATAATATTCTCAAGAGAAACTCGTCTGAGTGTAGTATCACGTAACAACTATTATCAGGTCTACACCTGAACAGTCTCCACACTACGTCCTAAATAGGCCAAGTTGGGTTAAATGTTCTACGGTCCTCAGCTTCTCGGACCCCAAATAAGAGAGAGTAATGCCTAACCACAAATGCCTTGTGTGACATTAGTAACTCCAAAAGGGTCTCCACTGAGTAGATGGGTCTCAAGCCAACTTGTTAAGGACTACTCCACACAAGTTGAACATGACTATACCATCCTCCTATCTTAATTGCACTCAAGTTCGGGTTAGAACTTATCTCACCACTCAGAGATCACCAAGCACAACAAGCAGATTATATCACACAAACAAATATACAAACATCAAATATACAAATATATACACATAAAAAGTAGGCTAAACCCACTGAGGACTGCTCCCAAGCAGAGTCGTCACTTAATTTCTATAGCGGTAAATTCATGAACATCAAGCTATGGATAAGCTTAACGTCAATAAAACCAGAGTCGCCACCACATTTTTATTGTTTCCAAAGGAAAAGGGAAAAGTACGAACAAAACCCAAAGATAAGAAGTTTTCAAATCAAAACTAATAAAATGCTAGAGATTATAGGTAAGGGGGTTGGTTACACAGAGGGAAGGTGTTAGCACCCAAAGTGTCCTAGGTACTCCTAGGGAGCCCTTTTTATGTGTATATATGTGTTTGGCATAAAAGATATTTGAGAAAAATAGACTGTGGCGATGAGAAAAGAATTCATTAATTATATTTTTGTGTTTGACAAGACCTTCGGACTTGTGCATACATACCAACATAAAAATGAGGGATCAAAACCTCGTAGTTCGTGGTATCAATTTCAAAAGGAGTGGATTGCTTTTAATCAAAATTTAAGTTGAAAGAGGCACAAAGGGCCCAAAAGTTTGAATGGGTGTTAGTTATTTTTGTCTTTTGAAATTTTAAGTCAATATGATTATATTTGTTCACAAGTTTGATTTAAGAAAAGAATTTTAAAATTCAATGGTATAAGGCCAAAGTTTCTAAGTGAAATAAGGTCAAAGTTTGAAATCACAAGCAAAGAAAGTTTTTGAAAAGGGGGAGAGATTTTGAAATTTAAGATGTGGGAGGAGATGAAGAGACTAATCCTAAGCATAAAATTAAAAGTTAAGAGTTGAAAAGATCTTACCAATGGAATGAAATCCAACAGACAAGAATGTCGAATAGAAAACCCATTTTCCCTTTGGACTTTGAATCA
Organism: Lathyrus oleraceus; assembly: GCF_024323335.1. Lineage (NCBI taxonomy): Eukaryota > Viridiplantae > Streptophyta > Magnoliopsida > Fabales > Fabaceae > Lathyrus > Lathyrus oleraceus. The sequence goes on along the minus strand of NC_066582.1, from coordinate 347,014,797 downwards.
AGCAATAATCAACAAACAATTAGCAATATCCGACATCATGAAGATCAATGCATCAAATAAAGATAGCCACATCCAAGCAAGCAACTCCATAGCTAACAGTCTTCTTTGTCTTCTCATGTCTCAGATGAAATGCTCCTTGATTAACTCAGAATAAAGCATTAGACACAAGATTAAAATAACAGTTGTATCAAGACCATGTAGCAGATAAGTTCAAGTAGATCCTAATACTTGCATCAGATGAAAGCTCAAATCACAATAACTTGGTCTCAAAATGTTGGCAATGACCAAGTCCTTTTGCATAGGGAATGTTGCCTAATCCTAAGTCCAAAAGTTCATATCAAACCCAACAGTCCACACAAACATTTTTTTAGGGTTTTTATTATTTATTAGGTATTTTAAGGTCCTAAGACCCCAAACACAAACAAAGTACACAAACAAATATATACAATCACAATATATGGCTCAAATGAGCAAAGTGAAAATGGTATAAACATAAACAAGTTAAATGATATGTAAATGACAAATGAATGGTAAATAACTTGGAATTAAATTGCATAAAATAAATGACTTGAAAGTAAAGCAATATTAATAAGAATTAGTCAAATGTTAGTCAAGGTTAATTATATGTTAGTGGTGTTTTTCTTTTCAATTGATTAAGTCATTCTTTGGAGAACACTCAATAATCTATTCACAAGCATGGATCCTTGCACCAAGAATCCAAAGGAAGGAAAAAAGGCCAAGTTTCCATACAATACCATGAAATATGGGAGACTTACAATCTCACTTACTAAAATTCTATGCCTTTAGGGTCAAATTTAGCTCTATGTTAAGCAATCGTAATTGGACTTATGTAGAAGTCACAACTATCTGAGATCGAGCAATAAAAATTTAGGTGCTAATACATTTTAGAGATTTGGTATAATGAACCAAACTCCTAAAACATACCACACACTAAAAGAATAAATCAAAAGGGATGGACATATCTCAGCCATACTTGTATTGGTTCATCTGACACAAAGTCATTGATGAACCAATTAGCCTTAAGATATTGAGATTTCATTGGTCAATGAAAGGGATGGGAAAGAATGGGATTGAAGATGAAGAGGGATGGGAGATGAGAGAAACACAAATAGTCATGGGAGGAATTTTATCAAATTAAAATCATTCATTCATTTTGGGAGATGAAATGTACATTTCATCAATCCTCTAAATCCAATGATTTTAATCCAATAAAACTCAAATAAACCTTGATCAAGGCCCAAACAAATAGTCAAACATCACAGGACCATAAAAATGGCTCCACATAATTCTTACACAATTAATCAATTAAAAATCAAATTAAAAATGCACTTAAATTCAATTTAATTTGGTCAAAACCTAAAATCTCTTCAAAACACCAAATAAATGGCCAAGAGATTTATCCTAGGTGAAACAAGGTCAAAGGACCTTAGATAAAAAATTTCATGATTTTTGAAAAGTTAGAAGTATTTTTAAACAATTAAAAATATGAACAAACATTTAATTCATGAAAAATATCAAACTTAATCCAAAAATAATTTTAATTCAGAAAATGAACGAGAAAAATATTTGAAGATTTTTGGTGAAAGTCCCGTATTTTTTGGATTAAAAATGAAATTAATATGAATTAAACAAAATAAATGGATTAAACATAAAATCCGAAATTAAAAAGAAATTCAAAAAAACAAGGGCCATCAGATCTCCCTCATTAAATGAGGTGGTAGATCTGATGGCCACACGCGCGCGTTCCTTCATGCTCCTTGGTCAATGCATTGTACGCGTGGTAATCACAATGAACGCTTAAGATTAAAACATTTGAATCATATCAAATGGCCTGGGCTTCGCCAATGCACCACCAGAGCCCTAGCTCCGGTGATCACCATCGGTCTGGTTCAAGCTCAACTTCATGAAAAATGGAAAATGAATACACAAATTTGAAGAAAAAATGCCCAGGAGCACGAATCCGACCTCCATTTCTTCCAATTCCAAGTATATTGCAAGATACATGGATTTGAAATTTGAGGTTCATGATCTGAGTTGCTTCGATTTGACCTCAAAGCAACTCAATCTTGTTGCCTACATTGGTAGGACTTCAACAAACCAAAAATCACAAAGAATAATGGAGAATTGAGAGAGAATCGAAGAGATGAAGTTTCTAAAATTTCACCTTTGAGTTGCTTCAAATTCACTTGATCTTGATCTGGATTTGCTTGATTTCTCTTCCTCTTGCTTGCAGTGATCAATTGAGATGAAAAGGGAAATGAATTCTTGGAGTTTGAATTTTGAAACAGAAGGTGAAGTTCAAACTCGATTTCAATTGAAATCTTCAAGAATTCTATCGAATGAAGGGTTTAGATTGTTCTGGAAAAGCTTGGGCAAGGCGTTGATGAAGTTCTGAGCTCATAGCACTTGTATTTATAGCCAAATTAAATGCTCTTTGCAAACTTCCATTGGAAATCAAAAAATAGTAATTTGCATCATGATCTTGCATGGGCATGTACAAAGCCCAAAGAATGATTGGAAAAGGTCCAAAATCGTGCACAAGTCATGCTGAAAGCAATGCATTAAGCCATGCAATGTTGAAATGAATTTGATCATGAGAATCTTCCAAATGGTAACATGCATTACACTCATGCGCAAGTCCTTCAATATTGATCCAAATGAGATGATTTTCGAATTTTTGGAAAGCTGAGATCAAGGGGAACAACTTTCATGTTGAAGACGTTTCCATTTGAAGCTTGGATCATGATGAATTTTGAGGTGGAAGTTTGGAAAATCAAACATAAATAAAACTTTTTTAAGTACCAAGTCAAATGGACTTCAAATGGAAAATGTTCCTTCATCAAAGTTGTAGTTCTTTCAAACCTCTTAAATTTGGTAAAAAATTTGACCTCATTTGGATTTAGAACGAAGGAGTTATGCATTTTAGAAGTTGAGGAAAATCACTTGTTGAATGGTAATGGTCCAAAATGACCTATAATAATTCCTCTTGGCACATGCATTTTCAAGTTGAATTTGAACTTCTTCCAAACATAAACGTTTAAAAGCACATCTTGAATTTGATCATGGAATTTGAATGACTTTCATCTCATATAAATTGAGCAAGTTATGGTCTTGGGAAGTTGACCTCCTAACTAGGGTTCAGACAAAATGACCTATAATCTTTCACCATAAAAAATGACTTTACAAGCAAAAATAGCTCTAGACTTCAACATTAAAGTTGTTTATAATGTCATTTTGAGTAACTTTTATCTTGGAATCATTTTCATATGACAAAACGTGTAAGAGATAGGGTCTAAGGAACCCCAGTTTTGACCAGTTGACTTTCTCTGGTCAACCACCATGAGCCAACTTGCTAGCTTGACATTCTCTTGGTTTTTGGGACTCATGGAGGATCATATATGTGTAAGATAATGTAATATGAAGAATCCCTTGAAATATTTGATTAAATGATGAAGAAACTTGCTGAGGAAGTTACACAAGATACCCAGATGAATTAGGGCTTCCAAGGCAAACAAGCTTCAAACTCTTGATGAATTCTTGATCAAAATGATATGTGAAGACCATGGGGATCCATATATGATGTATAGAGTCAATGTGAACCACCTCTTGATTAGTCTCCTTGCATTGAGAGTGTCAAACCCTAGATATGAGCTTGATGGAGCATAGGTGAGCACACACACTACCTACAAAAGAGTTAAACTATACATTGACATATTTTTGGCATTTTGGTTAGTAAATAATGAAAAAAAGTATGATGAAATCAAATGTGCTTGGTGATCTCTCCCAATGCAAACCCAATGAATGAGGGGTAAGGAGAATGCCAAGGTGTGATCCCAAAGCTAATGCACATGATGAGATATCATGAGGGATCTTAGGGTCAAAATTGAGGTCTTACAGAAATGAACCTACATGCTATACGATTGGAGAATAATACATGTTCAAGAAAAAGAATAACACTAAAAATTTCAGAGGAAGAAGAAGAAGCGGAGTAGAATCAGGGAAGAGGAATTCATACCTGGTCAAATCAGTGATAAAATTCGGTGAGTTCTCCTTCATTCTCTTCGTGATTCATGGTTCATCGTGTAGCTTCGATTAATCCTCTTCCTCTTTGATCCCGCCACACGCAATCTGATTCGAGTTTGAAAATCTAGCACACTATACGATTCCGATATGATTCCAGAGCTTTGAATCCGTTGAAGCCAAGCGTTATCATGGATAAGACTGGTAGAGTGGTGTTTTGGAGGATGGTTAATGGAGTTCACGACCTAGGTTCGACTTAATTGTTATATGTACCATGGAGGCTCTTTTTCGTTTGGACCGTCAGATTCTATGGTGAGAAATCATGAACTGGAAAGCACAAGATCGTTGCAAGTTGCCATTGGTCGATTCGATTTGAGAAGTTTGAACTGGATTCGTGTTGCACTATTTGTATTTAGAATCGAAGATGAAGTGTGTGAACGATTTAGAGTTGAAAACGTGATGAAGCCATATGATGCATTATCGGTCTTTTTTGGCATAAACACGTTTAAAAGGGTTGTGTTTTACCATTAGGAGTTGGTTTCAATTCGAGCTTAAGCCCAAACGTTGTGGCTCGTGCATGCCCAAGACATGTTGACACCTCCCTCAAGCCTTTCTGCTTCAGTGCTTGGGCCTTGGTCCAAAGCCCAAAATTCATATTCACACCCCTTTCAAGTCTTTACACCTCTAGCGGTAAATTCGTGACCATCAAGCTATGGATAAACTTGACGTCAGTAAAACCATAGTTGCCACCACACTTTTATTGTTTCTAGAAGAAAAGGGAAAAGTACGAAGAAAACCCCAAAGATAAGAAGTTTTCAAATCAAAACTAAAAAAAGCCAGAGATTACAGGTAAAGGGGTTAGTTACATAGAGGGAAGATGTTAACACCCAAAGTGTCATAGGTACTCCTAGGGAGCCCTTTTTGTGTGCATATGTTTTTGGGTATAAATGATGTTTGATAAAATATAGAGTGAGGGGATGAGAAAAGAATTCATTGATTATATTTTTGTGTTTGACAAGACCTTCGGTCTTATGCCTACGTACCAACATAAAAATGAGGGATCAAAACCCCGTAGTTCGTGGTAAAAATTTCAAAGAAGTTAGTGAATTGATTTTAACAAAAAGTTTAACAAGAAAAGGGCACAGAAAGGCCAAACCTTTGAATGAGGTTGTTAGTTTTCTTTTGAAATTAGTCAATATGGTTAAGTTTATTTACAAGTTTGATTTAAGAAAAAGTTTGAAAATTCAGTGGCATAAGGCCAAAGTTTCTAATCATTAAAACATGTCTAAGTTTGAAATCACAAGAAAAGAAAGTTTTTGAAAAGATGGAGATTTTGTGAAGTTAAAGAAGTGGGGGGAGATGAAGAGACTACCCTAAGCAAAATTTAAAAGTTAAGCGTTGAAAAGATTTAACCAATGGGATGCAATCCAACAGACAAGAATGTCATATAGAAACTCATTTTCCTTTGGACTTTGGAAAGCAATAAACAATAAGTAATAAGCAATATTCAAGCATCATGTGAAGATCAAGGCATCAAATAAAGATAGCCATAATATCCAAGCAAGCATTCCATAACTAGTAGTCTTCAATATCTTCCAATGTATTAGATAAAATATTTCTTGATCAACTCATAACAAAACATAAAACATAGACAATAATAATAAAATAACAATTAAGCACAAAGACAGTAGCAGATGATTCAAAAAGGGAATCCAAGGTCTTGCATCAGATGAAGTCATAGTCAAAGATAGCTCAGTCTCAGATGTTGGCATTGGCCAAGTCCTTTAGCATAGAGAATGTTGCCTAGTTCTAAGTCCAGAAGTTCAGATCAAATCCCAACAGTCCAACCAGATGTTTTTTTAGGGTTTTTGTTGTTATTAGGTGTTTTAAGGTCCTAAGACAACAAACAAAACAAAAGACAAACAAACAATATATATAATCACAAGATATGGGTCAAATGAGCAAAGTGAAAAGTACTTGAAACATAAACAAATTGCATGAAATGTAAATGGAAATGAATGATATAGGTACTTGAAATTTAGAGTGCATAAAGTAAATGACTTGAAAGTAAAGCAACATTAATAAGAATTAGTCAATGGTTAGTCAAATATTAGTGGTGAGTTTTAATTGATTAAGTCATTCTTTGGAGAACACTCAACCATTCATTCACAAGTATGAATCCTTGAACCAAGACATCATCCATGAGAAGGGCTCTAACTTGGATAAATCAACAAGTATGCCACTAGCTCTCATGAATGGAAAAAAGGTCAAGTTCCCACACAATGCCATGAAGAAGGGGAAACTTACAATCTCACTTAATAGAATGCTATGCTTTAAGGGACAAATTTAACTTTATGTTAAGCAATCATAATTGGACTTATGTAGAAATCACAAGTATCTGAGGTTGGGCAATAAAAATATAGTTGTTAATGCATGTTAGAGACTTGGTACAAAGAACTAAACTCCTAAAACATACCACACACTAAAATAAATGGGAATGACCTATCTCAGTTAGACTTATGTTGATTCATCTGACACAAGGTCATTGATGAACCAACTAGCATTTAGACATTAGAGAAATTATTGGTCAAATGAAGCATTGGGAAAGAATATGGATGAAGATGAAGAGGGAAGGGGAAATAAAAACACAAATTGATCATGAGAGAAATTTCATCTGATCAATACCATCCATTCATTTTTGGAGATGAAATGTACATTTCATCAATCCCCTAAATCCAATGGTATTGATTAAACAAAAGTCAAATCAACCATGACCAAGACCCAAACAGAATGTCAAACATCACAAGACCATAAAAATGGCTCAACATAATTTTTAAACATTTAATCAATTAAAAAAATCAAATTAAAAGGGAATTAAAATGCATTTTAATATGGACAAAACCTCAAATCCCTTCAAAATACCAAATAAATGGCCAAGGTATTTATCCTAGATCAAACAAGGTCAAAGGACCTTAGCCAAAAAATGTCAAGATTTTTCGAAAGTCAGAAGTATTTTAAAACAATTAAAAATATGCACAAAAACATATAATTCTTGAAAAATATCAAAATTAATCAAAAAAATAATTTTAATTCAAAATATGAAAGAGAAAAATATTTAAATATTTTTGGTGAAAGTCCCTTATTTTTCCGATTAAAATTGAAGTTTCTATGAATTTAACAAAATAGAAGCAATTAAAAGAAAATCAGAAAATAAAATAAAATACAAAAAAACAGTGGCCATTAGATCTCCCACATTAATTGAGGTGGCAGATCTGATGGCCACGCGCATAGGGAACATGGTGAAACCAAGTCAATGCGCCACACACATGGTAATTAGAATCAAGGGCCATGATTAAAACATTTGAATCAGATCAGAAGGTTGGGAAGGTGCCAACGCACCACCGGAGCCCTAACTTCGGTCTTCTTCTTTGGTGGACCTCAACGGACTGGTCCACCACCAGCTTTCACTAAAATAAAAAATGAATACACTAATTCGAAGGAAAAATATTTAGGAGCTCGAATCTGGCCTCAATTTTGTCCAATTCCAAATATATTAAGAGATATGAGGAATTGAATTTTGAGGTACACGATCTAAGTTGCTTCGATTTGACCTCAAAGCAACTCAATCTTGTTGCCTACATTGGTAGGACTTCATACAACCAATAAGCAAAGAGAATGGAGAAGAATTGAGTGAGAATCGAAGGTTTGAAGTTTGGAAAAATCACCATCGGGTAGCAGTGATTTGGCTTGATCTTGATCTGAATTCACTTGGTTCTTCCTCCTCTTGCTTGCAATGACCAATTGAGATGAAAATGGCAATGAATCCTTGGAGTTTGAATCTCAAAACAGAAGGTAAAATTAAAACTCGATTTCAAAGAAATCCTCAAGGTATTCTATGGTGTAGGGTTCTGGGATGGCTTGGCAAGGCTTGGGCAATGTGTGTCTTGATCTTGAGGCAATGCAGTTGTATTTATAGGCCATGGAATTCAGTTTTTGCACCTTTTCAATTTTTTCCAAAAATAGCAACATTGGTGCATGGGCATTAAATTAGGCCCAACCAATGATGCAATCCAACTCCAATTTGTGCATAATGGATACTGAAGTCATCACATGTAAGCATGCAAAAAGAAGTTATCATTTTAGTTCAAAAATTGCCAAAACAAACCAAACAAAGGAACCATGTGAAAGTCCCTCAATTCTTGTCCAAATGAAGTGATCTCGGATGATTTGGAAAGGTGACATCAAGGGGAAAAACTTTTATGTTGAACACTTTTCCATTTAGAGTCTGGATCATGATGAACTTTAAGGTGGAATTTGGAGAAATCAAACATAGTTGAAAATTTTCTAAGTACAAAGTCAAATGACCACTTCTTCCACCTTGAATAACTTTTGCTATGAGCTCCAAATGAAAATGGTTTCTTCACCAAAGTTGTAGATCTTTAATTCCTCTTAAATATGGTCATAAATTTGACATCATTTGGATTTGCCATGAGGGAGTTATGCATTTTATAGGTTGAGGAAAATTGCTTTTTCAATGATGATGATCCAAAATGACCTATAATGTTTCCTCTAGGAACATGCCCTTAAAAGTTGAATTCGACATTTCTCAAAGTATCAAAGTTGGATAAGAAATATTGAAATTGACAATGAAGCTTGGATGGTCTTCATAGCATAAAAATTGAGCAAGTTATGGTCCTTGAAAGTTGACCTCCTTACTAGGGCACAAACAAAACAACCTATAATCTTTCACCATAAAAAATGACTTTCCATGCAAAATTTTCTCTTGATGCCAACATGAGAGTTGTTTGGAATTTCATAGATATTAACTTTGATCGTGGAATCATTTTCATATGATAAACATTGTAGGAGATAGTGTATAGGGAACCCTAAATTTGACCAGTTGACTTTCTCTGGTCAACCTCTTTGAACCAACTTGCATACTTGAAATTATCTTGATCTTTGGGACTCATGAAGGATCATATATGCATAAAATTATGTATAATGAAGTATCCATTTCTATATTTTACCAATTGATGAAGAAACTTGCTAAGGAAGTCACACAAGATACCTAGATGAATTAGGGCTTCCAAGGCAAACAAGCTTCAAACTCTTGATGAATTCTTAATCAAAATGATAAATGAAGATAATGGGGATCCATATATTATGCTTAGAACCATTGTGAACCTTTACTTGATTTATCTCTTGCCATGAGGGTCTCAAACCCTAGTTGTGAGCTTGATGAGGCACAGGTGGATGCACACCTTACCTACAAAAGAAACAAAGCTTTACATGGACATATTTTTGGTATTTTGGTTAGTAAACAAAATAAAGTATGATACAATCAAATGTGCTTGGTGATCTCTCCTAATTAAAACCCAATGAGTGATGGGTAAGGAGGATGCCAAGGTGTAATCCCAAAGCCAATGTAAATGATGAGATAACATGAGGGATTTTTGGGTCAAAATTTGGGTCTTACAGCTGGCCCTATTTAAGGATATTCTAACCGAGGATATGAAGGTTAAAATATTCGTATCAACTCAGTAGAATGGACTTAAATAACAACATAAATAAATAAATTTTGATCCCTAAGAGACCTCATGATGCATATTATATGAATGTCAAAATAGTATTTGTGGGGAATAAGTTGCCACAAAGGAAAAGAATCCAGGAGAGACTGAAAGTCCACAGGAGCATAACGCATTCTATAAGGAAAACTCACTAGGGAGATAGAGACTCTGGGGGATGAAAAGTTATGCGTAGGCCAGGCTACGACTTAAAAACTGTTGGGAGAGACGAGAGGATTTTCCATGAGAATAAATCAATGGAAAGACTCGGTTAGGGAAAAGAAAATTTGCATATATTCGGATAACACCAATACAACAAGAAACAAACTGCGGGGGGAAAGCGTAAAATCAGAATAAAACTGTCATACTTACGCAAAGGGGATTCAGTTTCACAAAGAAATACGAAACCAAACTCAACTAGGGAAGAAAATCTTCAACACATGAGTGAAAGAGATATATTATCTATTACTGGTTACTGGATAGGAAGATAATACACTCAGACAGAGGGAAATCCGTTACCGATTAAGGTAAACATATCAAGGATGACTCGTTGAAGAAAAAAAGGCATATCATTACCGGTTACTGGGTAAGAGCGTCCCACTGGGGAAAGAAACAAAATAGGATTTACAACTACCTACTACTGGGCATAAAAGAGAGAATATTTTTCATTGATTGAAGTGAACATATCAAGGATAAACTCAAAGGAAGAATATCCGTCATCGGTTAGGATGAACATATCAAGGATAGACTACCTGGGGAAAAATAGGAATTATAACTACCGGTTACTGGGTAGAAAACCAAAGAGAGAGTATCCGTCACTAGTTAAAGTGAACATATCAAGGATAGACTCAGAGGGGAAAATGGGATTTATATCTACCAGTTACTGGATAGAAGACCGTAAAGAAGAGAAAATATGTCACTAATTAAAGTGAACATATCAAGGATAGACTCTCTAGGGAATAAAATATGGATTACGACTACCTTTTTACTGGGTAGAAAACCAAACAGGAAGAATATCCGTCACCGAGTAGGATGAACATATTAAGGATAGACTTTCCGGGAAAATGTGAAAATGAATCCGCTGAGGAAAACGAAGGAAGTAGATTACCTTTTACTGGTTATTGGGTAAAGGTAAAGTACTTAACATCGAGAAGAATATTACCAGCTACTGGGTAATAAATTCTCGGGACCAAAAGATCTATCTAGGCAATAACTATGAAGAAACGGTCAATCAAAGACTCAACCCAATGAGGATATAACTCAAGGGGAGTGGTTCCATCCAGATGATAAACTGGGGAGGAAACTGAAATTAAAATCATCCACGAGGAAATAACTCAGTGGGGAATGAGAAAGGATAAACTCTTTCTGCTTAAGGGGCTGACACTTGTACAATTGAATGAGGACAGACACACCAAATCTGCATGGGGAAATAATATCGCCAAAGCAGAGGATCAAAAGAAAAATCAATGTGATAAAATGCACAATGAAATATCTGATGTTGTGTTTTATGCATGAATATGTATGTATGGGGTTATGATTATGCTGGCCAAATAACACAAAGGATACAAATAACAAAGATTTGAATCATCACTACGAAACACTCGACTTATCTCAACAAGATGGAAACACCCACTAGAGAATCTACAAGGGATGAAAATAAATAATCTAAATCAATTCTGGATGGGGAGGGTCATGGAGAACATGCTTCTAACCAACTCACGACAAACTTTGTGGGGGAAGAGAGCAATGTTGTAGGATAAAGATGGACTCATGAGGATCCAAAACGAGTCAACGTTGTGGGGGAATTTTAAGTCAACACCATATCAAATGGGAGACAACCTTGCAGGGGACATAATTAATATTTCTCAGAACCAAGCACTGCTGGGAATGAGGGAACTTCCATCATAAGACGAAACGCTTTCGGGGATTTTAAGAGATAAAACTCTGAATGAGGTACCAGGAAAACTGCTGGGGAGATCGTAACCTGTTGGAACAAATCAAAGACCATCAAATTCCTCAATAATCATCAGATTCTTCTTAGAAATTGTGAAATAAACCAATTCCAAGGCAAAGATAACTGGATCTGACCCACACAAGGGAGAAACTGTCGCGGTTATGCAACACCAACAAATGCAAATGAGGATATGGAGATCAAATAAAGGCTCTGAGATATCCAGGGTTTAATCATTAAGTCACAAACTGGGGGATGCAAAACATGAACACCTCAGCTGGGGAAGATGAACTACAAAAGGGACCAATCATCAGCTCAACTGGATATAATAGGTTGCATGGGGAACAACTTATTAAGCATGTTGGGGGTGAACGACAAACTGTTGTAGAGGAGAAAGCTACCAAATCAACTGCTTGGGGAAGACAACAATGCTTCATATCTCAAGACTTATATGTTCTTAGATTGTTGTTGACATTCCTTGTTGAAATAAATTATTCTTTAAAGTAAATGCCTTATTATTTTAAGAAAAATGACTATTCATTGATTTATTTATTTCAAAACCATCATCATAAAAGTTCAATTTTATTAAACAAAAGCAAATAAGAATAGAAATAACTGGATAAAAGTTCAACTTTATTTAATAGAATGGTAGTCCGCGAATGGCGGAACTCCATGGATCTTTACAAAGTTTGAGAATGGTAATTTACATGGAAAAGGGATACATCGAATACAATGATCACTACTCTCCCTACAAACTTCAAAATCCACAGTGCTTGTCTTTAGTTGAGAATGATGAATCAGAACCAAATGACTACTCAAAACTGCTTCAAAGATCAGGGCCAGCCGGATGCAGTTACTTTCCATAATCCCTAATTTTTTTTCCTAGATTACCCCAAGGTGGGGTACTCAATCTACCCGGATGAATTTTTTGTTTTATGTCTCTAATTTTTTCCTGGATCGCCCATTCGGGTTTTCAACTTAGCAAGTTGTTATTTTCTTTTCAAGTGAAGTATTTCTTGACTGCATCGGTGTTTACAGGATGAGCAAACTCTTCACCATCCATAGTTATAAGAATCAAAGCACCGCCTGAAAAGGCTATCTTAACAACATATGAGCCTTTGTAATTAGGAGTCCATTTTCCCCTAGAATCAAGTTTGAAAGATAAAATCTTCTTGAGCACGAGGTTACCTTCTCTGAACGCACTAGGCTTGACCTTCTTATCAAAAGCTTTCCCCATTCTCTACTGATACAACTGACCATGACACGTGGAAGTCAATCTCTTCTCTTAAATCAAATTGAGCTGATCATATCTGGTCTGGCACCATTCAGCTTCAGTCAACTTGGCTTCCATCAAGACACGCAATGATGGGATCTCAACCTCCGCGGGGAGCACAACTTCCATGCCATAAACGAGAGAGTAAGGGGTTTCCCCTATTGAAGTATGGATGGATGTACGGTACCCATGCAAAGCAAATTGGAGCATCTCATGCCAATATTTGTATGTTACAACCATCTTCTGAATAATCTTCTTGATGTTCTTGTTGTAGCGGGAAATTTATGATCATCAAGCTATTGACAAGCTAGAGATCAATTAGCAAGAGTCGCCACCACGCTTTTATTGTTTCTAAAGGAAAAGGGAAAAGTACGAACAAAACCCAATAATTAAGAAGTTTTCAAATAAAAACTAATAAAAGTTGGAGATCACAGGTAAGGGGGTTGGTTACATAGAGGGACGGTGTTAGCACCCAAAGTGTCCTATATACTCATAGGGAGCCCTTTCTTGTGTGCATATGTATTTTGTACAAAGTGATGTTTACAAGCAAATAGAATGAGGGGATGAGAAAAGAATTCATTAATTATATTTTTTTGTTTGGCAAGACCTTCGGTCTTGTGCCTACGTACCAACATAAAAATGAGGGATCAAAACCTCGTAGTTCGGGCTATAAATTTCAAAATGGGTGTGTTGGTTTTAACAAAATTTTAAGTTTGAAAGGCACAAAGGCCTAAAATGATTTGAATGAGTTAGTTCTTTTTGAATTTTTGAAAGATTAAGTCAAGTATTGTTAAGTTTATTTACAAGTTTGATTTAAGAAAAGAAGTTTGAAAATGCAACAGCATAAGGCCAAAGTTTCTATCTTTTCCAAAAGTGGTCAAAGTTTAGGACAAAAGTAGTTCACACAAAGAAGATTTTGAAAATGGAGGGAGAGATTTAAATTAAAGAAATGGGGAGAAGATGAAGAGACTACCCTATGCACAAAATTAAAAGTTTAAAGTTGAAAAGATCTTACCAAATGGATAGCAATCCAATAGACAAGTATGTCAATAGAAACCCAGAATTCCCTTGGACTTTTTAGAATCAAACAACACACAAATGCACAATTATATCAATCTTGAAGAGCAAAGGCATCAAATAAAGATGGCCTCATCCAAGCTTGTCCACTTCATGATATTCTTCAAAATAGCCCATGTAGCAGATGAATTCCACAAGTCACAGGTTCAACATAACAGCTTAACAATGATCAATGTTGCAGATGAACTAGGGAGATTTTGAATGATGTATCAGATTAATTTCAAATTGCAAGCACTTGGTTCTTCAATAGGTTGGCATTGACCAAGTCCATTAGCAAAGGAGTGTTGCCTAAGTTCTAAGTCCAATTGGGCAAGATCAAACCAACGGTCCACTCAAAAGTCTTTTAGGGTTTTTGTTATTATTATGTACATTAATGGTCAAAGACCACACAAACAAGCAAAGGAATACAAAACAAAATATATCACACAATATGGTCCAAATGGACAAAGTGAAAATTACATTAACATAAACAGTTAGAATGATATGTATAATGGCAAATGATAATAGAGTGCTAAAAGTAAATTGCATTAAAGTAAAGACTTGAAGTTAAAAGTCAATAGTTAGTAAGTTAGTAGTTATTTTTGATTTGCTTTTGATTTCGAGACATTCTTTGGAGAACACTCAACCCACTTGCCACAAGCATGTACCCTTGAACCAAAACATCTTCCAAAGGAAGGAAAGAAGGCCAAGTTTCCACACAATACCATGGAAGAGGGGAGACTTACAATCTCACTAACTAGAATGCTTATGCCTTTTATGTCACAAATTTAGCGCTATGTTAAGCAATCATAATTGGACTTATGTAGAAGTCACATCTATTTGAGGTCGGGCAATAAACTTTTGGTGTTAATGCATGTTGGAGACATAGTATATGAACTATGCTCATTAAACATACACACAAAAAAATATGCAAAAGGTGTGGCCTAATCTCATCCATACTCATGTTAATCTTTCAATCAACTAGCATTAGGACTTTGAGATGTCATTGGCCAAATGAAAATGAATGGATGAAGAAGGGGAATTAGATGAAGAGGGAAGGAGATGAATGAGATCACAAATTGGTCAAAGGAGGACTTTTACCAAATTAATATCATTCATTCATTTTGGGAGATGGAATGTACATTCCATCCATCCCCTAAATCCAATGATATTAACTTGACAAAGTCAAATCAACCTTGACCAAGGCCCAACAACAAACAAGAAACTCAATTAAGTCAATATAAATGGTCAACACAATTAAAATGGAATTTATTCAATTAAAAATAATAAAATAATGCATTAAATTCAAATATGTTTTGTCCAATTCCTAAAATCTCATCAAAACACCAAAGAAATGGCCATGAGATTTATCATTGGTCAAACAAGGTCAAAGGGTCTTGGTGAAAAAATTTTATAATTTTTGGGCACTTAAATATATTTTTAAACAATTAAAAACAAATGAAAAGTCAATTAATTCATGAAAAATATTAATAATGATCCAAAAAATAATTTTAATTCAGAATATGAAAGAGAAAAATATTTGAATGTTTTTGGTGAAAGTCCCATATTTTTTGGATCAATATTGAATTTAATTTAAATTATTGAGGAAAATGGAATTAAAATGAAATTTCAGAAATTCAAAAATATGTTGACCATCAGATCTCCCTCATTAACTGAGGTGGCAGATCTGATGATCCTAACGCGCGTTCCACATATGTCCAAGTCAACAGCGCTGCATAAATGGTATTCACAAGGAACGGTTACGATTAAAACATGGAAGATGGATCCCATGGTTCAGACTCAAGACACATCATCACCAGAGCCAGAGCTCTGGTGGTCTTCTCCGGTGAGCTTCACCGGACTGGTCAACATGAACCATCACCAAAATACAAAACATGGACATGATCTTAAAGAAAAAACATCACTGAGCACGAATATGACCTTCAATTCCTCCAATTCCAAATATATTAAGAGATATGTGGAATTGAAAAATGAGGTACATGATCCGAGTTGCTTCGATTTAGCCTCAAAGCAACTTAATCTTCTTGCCTACATTGGTAGGACTTCAGACAACTCAAGAATCAATGGAATTGAGCAACAATTTAAGAGAATTGAAGAGTTTAAAATTTCTGCAAATCACCTTCAATGGAGGTCTGAACTTGATGGATCTTGATCTGAATTATGCTTGGCTTCACTTCAATTGCTTGCAGGAAAGGAATGGAAAGGTTTAGAAGCAATGGACTCCTGGAGAATTGAATTCCAAAACAGTGGAGATTCAAGCTCAAATTCAAATGAATTTATTAGGGTTATCCTATGAGAGTGAAGGGTTTTCAATGGAGATTCAAAGTTGGGGCAATGTGTGTGTGATTTCTGAGGAAATGCAGTTGTATATATAGCCAAATCCATGTGATATTTGCACACTCTTTTCAACCTTCCAAATTCGGCAAATGATGATAGCATGGTGTATGGGTGCGCATAGGCCCATGGAATGATAACTGAAAGTCCAAATTTGAAGTTCAGATGTGTTGATGCAAGATTGGAATGCAAGGTAATTAAACATTGTTACTTGAAGTTGGATCCATGCCAAATGATATCATCCTGTTTAAGCCATGCGCAGCCTATGCATTTCTCATCCAAAATGAATGAACTTGAGCTCTTTGGAAATGTGAGATCAAGAGAAACAAGTTTGATGTTTAACACTTTTTCATTCGGGACTTGGAACTTGGAGAAATTTGAGGTGGAAGTTTGGAAAAATTTGACATATTAAAATTTTTCTAAGTGTCAAGCCATATGTCTCAAAATTCCACCTTGCTCAACTTTTTATGGGAGCTTCAAATGGGAAAAGTGTATTCATCAAAGTTGTAGCTCTCTCAAAGACTTTCAAACTGGTCACCAATTTAATGTCATTTGGATTTGAAATGATAGAGTTATGCATTTTTTAAGTTTGGAAAAATCACTTGATCAATGGTATAGGTAAAAAGTGACCTATAATGTAGCCTCATATCACATGCTCAAAAAAGTTGAATTAGCTCCCACTCCAAACATAAAAGTTGAATTAGACACATTGAATTTGATTGTGAAACTTGGAAATCTTTCATATCATACAAATTGAGCAAGTTATGGCATTGGGAAGTTGACTTTCAAATTAGGGTTTAGACAAAATGACCTATAATGTTTCAGCATAGGAAATGATTTTCCAAGCAAAACTAGCTCTAGGTATAAACATGAGAGTTGTTTGAAATGTCATTTAGAGTAACTTTGATCTTGGAATCATTTTCATTTGATGAAAATTGTAGGAGATAGGGTCTAGGGAGACCCAATTTTGATCAGATGAATTCATCTGACCAACCACCATCAACCAACTGGCTAATTTCCAATTCAACTTGACTTTCTTGGCTAATGGTAGCTCATATATACATAAGATGATGAACTTTGAAGTGTCCATTGATAAATTTGATCAATTGGTGAGATAGCTTATTGGAGAAGTTACTCAAGATACCTAGTCAAACTAGGGTTTCCAAGGCAAATCACCCTCAAACTCTTGAAGTAAACTTGACCAATATATCATGTAGAGATCAATGGGACTCATATATGATGTTCATAGACATTCTTGAATAAATTCTTGGTTGTTCTCTTTGTTCATGAGGGTCTCAAACCCTAGATGTGATCAATGAATCAATGAGATCATGCCCTAGCTACAAAAGAGTTAGGCAAATACAAAGACATATTTTTGGTATTTTGGTTAGTAAAATGATAGAATACAAGTATGATATAATCACAAAGTGCTTAGTGATCTCTCCCAAAACAAACCCAATGAAAGAAGGGTAAGGAGGATGCCAAGGTATGATCCCAATGCTAATGCTTATGATGAAATTGCATGAGGGATCTTAGGGTCAAAATTGGGGTCTTACAGCTGCCCCTATTTAAGGACATTCTAACTGAGGAGGTGAAGGTTAAAATCTTCGGCTCGACTCAGTAGAATGAGCTTAAATAACAACATCTAGAAACAAATTTTGGTCCCTAAGAGACCTCATGATGCAAATGGTATGAATGCAAAAGTTAATGCTCTGTGGGGAAATATTGCCACAAAGGAAAAACAAATCAGAGAGACCGAAAGTCCACAGAAGCGTAATGCATTCCATAAGGAAAACTCACTGGGGAAACAGAGACTCTAAGGGGATAAAAGGGACTTATGCGTAGGCCAGGCTACGACTTAAAAACTACCGGGGGACTCGAGGAAATCCATATAAAATGGAAAGACTCAGCCGGGGAAACAAACAACATCTGCAGGGGGTACAGATAAGTCAGGATAAAATTGAGGTACTCAACTCATGCAGGGGAACAACGATTTCACTAAGGAAATGTGTGCTCAACTCGACTAGGGAAGCATTACACTTCAACACAAGAGGAGCAAAAATCTATTATCTATTACATGTTACTGGGTAAGAAGATAATAAAGATCTGACAGAGAGGACATCCGTCACCGGTTAAGATGAACATATCAAGGATGACTCGTTGAGGAAAAGCCAGGGGAATATTTGTTACCGGTTACTGGGTAAGAATAGCCTTGCTGGGGAAAACTGTAGAAAATAGGATTTACAACTATCACTTACTGGGAAGAATACCAAGGGTGAGAGTATCCGTCATCAGTTAAGATGAACATATCAAGGATAAACTCGACAGGGAAGAAAATTCGTCATCGGTTAAGATGAACATATCAAGGATAGACTTTCCTGGGGATGTTCAGAAGGATACTCGTCATCGGTTAGGATGAACATATCAAGGATATACCAACTGAACAAAAAGGGAGGAATTACATCTATCGAAATCTGGATAGAAAACCGTCGAAGAGAAAAATCCGTCACCGGTTAGGATGAACATATCAAGGATTAACTCTGCGAGGGGACAAAGTAGGATTTACAACTACCGGTTACTGGGTAGAAGACCAATCAAAGAGAAAACCCGTCACTGGTTAAAATGAACATATCAAGGATAGACTCTGAAAAGGGGAGCAAAAATAGGGATTACATCTATCAGTTACTCGATAGAATACCAAAGGTGAGAATATCCGTCACTGGTTAAAGTGAACATATCAAGGATAAAATCCATGGGGGAAGAAAACATATCCGTCACCGGTTAAGATGAACATATCAAGGATATACTTTTTGAGGAATAAATCCACTAGGGATTCTGCTGAGGAGAAAAAGAGTACTTTTGTCGGGTATTGGGCAAGAAGTAACAAACTGCAAACTAAGAAGAATATTACCAGTTACTGGGTAATAGACTCTTAGGGGACCAAAGTATCTATCTAGGTAAGAGCTAGAAAGAAAACAGTCAAACAAGACTCAACCCAATGAGGACATAACTCAAGGGGAGTAATTCCATCCAGAACATTTGCTGGAGAGGAAACTAAAATAACAATCATCCACAAGGAAACAAACTCAGTGGGGAAATAGAGAAAGGTTAAAGTATTTATGCTTAAAGGGCTGACACTCTACAATTGAAAGAGGATAGATACTAGATTCAGTATGGGGATCAAGTACTACCGTAACAGAGAATGAGAATCTCAAATAAATCAAAATACGAAGATGCAGGATATGCAAATCATGAATTTATATGAATGTATATGTATATGTATATA
This sequence comes from Lathyrus oleraceus, assembly GCF_024323335.1. NCBI lineage: Eukaryota > Viridiplantae > Streptophyta > Magnoliopsida > Fabales > Fabaceae > Lathyrus > Lathyrus oleraceus. Next base: position 346,995,271 of record NC_066582.1, on the reverse strand, counting down.
TGGTGATTATGCTGACAAAACGATCACAAAGGATACAGAGGTGTCGCAAAGAAATTGAACCACCGGTACAATCCTCGGTCAATCCACAAAACATGGAGACGAACTTTTGGAGAACAGAGAGATCAACTGAAATTCTGGTATCAGATATGAGATGTCGAAGGTAATGTGACACTAATATGTGAATAATGCAAACATGATAAAGATAAAGAATAGTAATGCAATAGACACAAGCAATTGTTTACCCAGTTCGGTCCAACTCACCTACATCTGGGGGCTACCAAGCCAGGAAGGAAATCCACTAAAATAGAATCAGTTCAAAGACTCTCCGTACACTTCAACAAGTTACAGTCTTTCTCACCTAATCTCTACCCGTGCAATTTCTAACTAAGCACTCTTAGATATGAGAACCCACTCACTTCCCTTCAATCACACCTGTGATTTTAAACAACAATTCCTTGTGAAAAGAAAACACTTTTCAATAACACACACTTGATTTTACTTCACGGTTTCAATCAAGTAGACACACACTTGATCTTGCTTAAAAACTTTGATTAAGTAGACACACACTTGATCTTGCTTAACAGATTTGATCAAGTAGACACACACTCTTGCTTACAAGCTTTGAGTGACAAATTACAACCCACAAATCAGACCAATTCAATCATCTATGGATGACTTTAATGGCTCACAAGTCTCACGACTAAACAAGACACAAACCCTTGCTCTCTCTCAGTATTTCGCTCAGTATTGGTTGTGTATCAAATCAGGTTTTCCATATCCTATTTATAGAAGCATTCAGCTGGGCTTGGACATCTTTAAAACCCTAAAACTATTTTCCAATTAAATCTTCTCATGACAGCTGGTTAGATCTCCTTAGAAAATAAGTAAATCTGGTTGTAATCAATGATTGAATGCGCCTGCAAAACAGATCTTCAATCATACATAGATTGCCATTAAATGTGCAATCACAAAACACATAACATTCTCCCTGAATGTTCTGTGTACAGGATGTCATGACATCGGGTCTGACATCCTGGAACAATCCTGCATAATTCCATTTATAAATTTCCAACAGGTACATAATATCAGATGCCATGACATTGTGTATGACATCCTAAAACAATCCTGCATAATTATATTTTTTAAACTCCAGCAGGCACACAAATATCTTATGTTAAGACATCACATGCAACATCTTGTGAACACTCTTTGTTTTACCAAAATTGCTGCCAACACTTAGAACCAACAAACTCCCCCTTTGGCAAATTTTGGCTAAAACATATATATGTCCATTTTGTTCACAAGGAAAACACATCAGTAGTTAAACAACAGTTTAAGCAGCAGCAGAAGCAAACACAATTACTAGCTATAGCTACTAGTAATACACACGTGCACAAGGGTACTTCTTCTCCCCCTAAATCTGTGCAACACAAACAGAATTACTAGTTATAGATGCAACTAGTAAGACACACAAATGCACAAGGGTACTTCTTCTCCCCCTAAATTTGTGCAATACAAACATCTCCTTTAATAATAACAACCCCTGTAACCACAACACCTGTAACAATCAGAATATCATTCTGACATCTGCTTCAACATCACCTGTGCACCACATCATCCCACCTGTTGTAGCGGGGTATTCGTTACCATTAGAGATATTGACTAAATCCAAGGTAAACCATACAAGTTGAGTCGCCACCGTACTTCTATTTATCCAAAGGAATGGTTAGAAAGCGAACAAAAACCTAAAAGTTTTATCGAATCAAAAACTAGTAAAAATGTCAGAGATCTGGGTAAGGGGGTTGGTTATGCAATGGGAAGGTTTTAAGCACCCAAAACATCCTAGGTACTCCTAGGGAGCCCTTTCCATAAGTGTTGTTCTAGTCTAAAGGGTGTAGGTATATATAAAGTACTATTTACTAAAAGGAAGGTTAAAAGAAAATGACTCGCAGGGATGTCGCATCCACTGCCTACGCATCTCATCTGGAATGAGAATCAGAGTCTTCGTAGCTCGGCTACCTATGGGTTAAAGATAAGTGTGCTCGGTAAGACGTCGCGTCTTATGCCTACGTATCTCATATGGAATGAGAATTAGAGCAAAACGTAGTTCGGCTAACTACGGGAACAAGGGTCTCGATTGCAACTAGGGCAAGGGAAAGGGACGGTCTCGATCGCAACGAGGGCGAGAGAAAAGAATCGCAGTAAGGGCGAAAGCAAGCAAGGATTAGTTGTTAGTCGTCAGTCAAATTCGGCAAGACATCGCGTCTCGTGCCTACGTATCTCATCTGAACATGAGAATCAAAGTTGTCGTAGTTTGGCTAACTAGGGGTTAAAGATTGCCATCTGAACATGGACTTACAAAAGAGGACACCGACTGTGTCAAAGGAGGGTGGGCAGTGTGTTCAACATCCTAGCAGTAGGTGTCGCAGCTCGCTGAATCGAGTCTTAGGCAGTTACCTCTTTGTAATAGAACGGACTGACATGCCACAAGATCGGAGACGCACGGAAGGTCTAAACGTGGGGGAAGCTCTGCTCTAGAGTTGTCATGCAATATGGACCTATGTGTTAGGATTTAAAAAGGGGAACATCTACCTAATGTTAGCATGCAAAGACTAGGGGAATTCTACCTATGTTATGATACAAAGGGTTCTACCTAATGGCTGCTACCTAAACGGAACAAGAGTCAACGGATGGAGCGCGGAGAGGAGTTACGGATAACGGTAGATGGAGATGCCGGAGGCAATCAACTTACAGGTAGATGGCGATGCCTGAGGCAATCGACTTACAAGAGGATGGATGAATGTGTGCTGGTTCTGTTAAGTTTTGAAAATGATTACTCGACGTTGGATCGAGCTTTTGATCTTATTTTGAAATGGTTATCGGATGTTCAGTTTAATTCTTGTATTAACAGGTGACTAATAAAATAAAGAAATAATTATTATACAGTTTATGAGATAGGGGTACATTTGTTATGAATGGGGATTGTTCATGGCAAACAAACAATAAGAATATATGCCTCATACATCATACAAGTAGGCAACAGTTATCAATCAGATCGGATAAATAAACAATATATAATCAAACTAAAGAATCAAATAATGGAGCATTTAAACAATGCATGGGAGTATGAACATGTTAAACAATAAAGCAATAGAAAGCATGAATGAGAGAAAAAAGTATAAAAGATAACAGATGAATCAAATAGATGAAAATATGCACACGAAGGATCCACTGAATAATTTAATCAGGAAATGAGGTAAGGACCAAATAAAATCAAAGTAAAAGGTCTCTAATATATCACATATGAGATGAACGAGGGAGGATCAAAAGATCTCTTCAATTTCCATAAGCAATCCCTAAGTCAAACATCGATCATAAAGAAGTCAACTGAAAATTCAAGTCAACTTAAAAAATAACAAATAAATACCAAATTAATCAAGAAAATTATGAAAACTTAAACTAAATAAGGTGGGGTCAGGACATCATCATCCCCCAAAAATATTTTAAAAATAATGAAAATTGTCACGTGAATTAATTAAAACAAAACATAGGTCAAACCAAAAGTCAATTAATAAGACTAGGTTAGAAATAAATAATAAATAAAAAATAAATAGTAAATTAATCAAGAAAATTATGAAAAATTAAACTAAATAAGGTGGGGTCAGGACATCATCATCCCCCAAAAATATTTCAAAAATAACGAAAATTGTTACGTGAATTAATTAAAATAAAACAGAAGTCAAATTAAAAGTCCACCAACCAAATTAGGTCAAAAATAAACCCAAAATAAATTGAAAATGTGAAATAAAATTCCAAGAAAAGGTCAGGTTTACCATGTGACAGTGGTCAACCTTCACCCCAAAAATCAAATGCTAACAATAATTTTAAGTCATAAAAATAAAATCAATAAACAAAGTGTGTTAAAATGGACCATTTAGAATAAATAATTAAAATAAAATATTAATATTAAAAAAATACGAAAATAAAAATTATATAAAATTAAATAAAATGTTAAGAAAAGTGAAAAATATTTTTGGGTAATTTTATGGACGAAAAAAATATTTTAAATAAGAAAAAGAAATATGAAGATGGAAGGATTAATGGTGATGAGCATGGTAAGCAAGCGTAGATATATCAAAACATGGCCATGGAAGAGATGATTACCTAATGGAAAATAGAAGTGGAATGGAATATGATATGTGATGAAGCTTTGCCTCCTTGCCACGAAATTCCAATGCTCCTTTAGGGTTAGGGTTTCAGCTTCTTAAATAGGGTGGATTATGTGTTCTCATGGGCTTTTTAATAAGTGATTTATCCATAAGAATAAAAGTGTAAAGTGAGGTGTAAAATGTTGTTATTTTGGGCCAAACATAAGTGAATTGATGTCTAATTCATGGTCAAAAGAGGTAAAAAACGTGACTGGTTTGTGCAGCATGCTTAGAAAATCTGATTGGGCCAGCCAGACCCAAAATCTGCCTAGAAAATCAAGTCATGGTGCCCACTTTAAATGAATGTATCTCTCAAACCATGGATCCAAATGAGATGATTCCAAAAGGATGTGAAAGAAGACATGGTAAGGTACAATTGTTGTGAAGAAAGTATTTTCATATAATGCCTTGAAGTGCAAGAAAACTGGCCAAGAAGTCTTGACAAATTTTAAAGACTTTGGACTTAGAAATTTTTCTAAGTGTCCTAAAAAAATGTCTCACTTTGACTAAGCATAACTTTCTCAATTCTAATCCAAATGGAGCAAAATTTATATCTCTAGAAATCTTGGAACAAGAGGAACAACTTTCATGTTGGAGAAATTTTCAAATAGAGCTTTTATCTTGATGTAAAATGGACTTAAAGTGAGTGCAACGATCATGAAAACTTGCCCTAAATGGAAAGTCAACCATTTCCAAATTAAGTAACTTTTCCAATTCCTGATTAAATGATGAATCCATGATCCAACCTTGATCAAATTTCACATGTAGGATCCCCTAGGCATGGATTTTGAGATTCCACTCTCAAAATGTCAGGAGTTGACTTTTCTGACCCCACAGTTGACTTTTCCCAAACTGTCTGATTCCTGATTCCATTGATCAATTGAAGCACTTCTAGCTCAAATAAAGAGCTGATTTTTTGTATGTATACCCTTGTAGACATATGGAGGGCCATGGTAAAGAGTTTCACCCAAAGAATCAGAAATAAACTGATTTTATACCAAACCCTAGTTTTAGGGCAAAATGATCAGGAACTGATTGCACTGATTCCCAATGGATCTTTCTGATATAATTGTGAATCTTCCTAGGCCAAGATGCCTCTCTAATCATGACATGGATGAGATCCTCTACTTCCAACCAAACATTTCCTGTTGCAGGTAGCCATGAAACCCTAATTTCTGATTAAATCCAGATGAACACTCTGATAGCTTTGAATCCTTCACTGATGAACTGAGGACCATAATAAGATACTTGGACCCCCCTGAGACCCTTGAGACTTGTATACTTAGAAAATGAAGTCCAATTCTCAATCTTGCTTTGTGTGGGCTCCCTCTGTTAAGGAGTGATCGATCAAAACCTGATCTCCATGTCACTAATGCAGTATGTAATGAGTATGACCTAATATGATGCTAATGAAGTGTAAAACATAATCCCATGCTTCCAGGAAAAATGAAGGGTAAATTTTGGGGTATTACAACTGCCCCTATTCAATCAACTGGAAACCCGAAAGGAAGATAGCAACGGCTTTCGCACTTTCGAGGTATCAAGTGATTGAATACGATAAAAGCCCGAAAATTTACACTGAAGTGAAAAAATGAAGTAACAATGCCTGTCAGAATCGGCCAAGAGGTGGTCTTGAAAAAGAATCCGTCTGGCACGGTGAGAGTCGGTATGAACACCGAAACAAGGAATGTTAGCCTGAATACCAAAATAAATGGTAACACAGAAATTACCATGGCCTGAATGCCGCTCACCAATCTGAATACTGGAAATGACTTCGATCTGAGCATCGGGCGATACTTGATTACCAAACATCGGTCTGAAACCCGGGAAACTGGCCTGAATGCCACTTCGGTCTGAATACCAGAAAACTGGCCTGAATGCCACAAGTTGCATCGACCTGAATGTCAGAAACTTCTTCGATCTGAACATCGGAAGATATTAGATTATCAAATATCGGTCTGAACACTGGGAAATTGACATGAATGCCACTTCGGTCTGAATACCGGAAAACTGGCCTGAATGCCACAAGTTGCATCGACCTGAATGTCGGAAACTTCTTCGATCTGAACATCGAAAAATTGGCCTGAATGCCACTTCGGTCTGAATAATGGAAACTTTCATGCCTGTCTAAATCGGCAGAAATAGGGAAAATGATAATTGAGGCGGCGCGTGGGCCAACGACCCCTGCTGGGAATAATACAGATAAGTCATGAACAATCTTCAGTCTGAGTACTAGAAACAACTTCTGGCTTATCACTTGGGATACCGAGAATGCCTTATGCTTTACATGCGTATGTTTGAATTTTTCAATGGCGTAATGCTCCATGACAATGGAAATGCTACGCAATTTGGGAGGATGCAATGCAATATGATTCTACATACAAGGATGTGAAATGCTTGATTAGAGAGAACGCCAAACTGAGGCAAGGAATTCTGCTGGGGAAATGATCACCATCTTCTGGACCCTGGCAAGGCTGTTGGAGATGCACAACACAAAGAACTCTGTGGGGAAATGACCCGCCACACGGTGTTCTGGCAAATAACAAAATACCGAGGCTCTGACTGGGGAGAGAATGGCACTGAAAACTTACTTCTGAGGAAAGCGACAGTGGTTCTGGCAACCATAATCTGCGAGAGAGACGACTCAGCAGGGGGAAGCAAACACCGATACGGTACCGAGATTCTACTTCAAGGAAAGAGACCATGGGTCTAGCGTCGAGATCATCGATCTGGCATCGAACTCTAAGGAGCAGCCGTTTCTGCTGGGAAGATACAGTCTGGCACTGTCAACTCCGTTGGGGATATACAGTCAGACACTGTGAACTCTACTGGTGAATGTATAATCTGAAACAAATGCTTGGGGAAGTACAACAGTGAGAGCCTATTGGGGATTAAAGAATCCAACGCTCGGACCAACTCTGCAGGGATAAGATACCAAATTCCAACTGTTGAGGAAAAACATCCGCGATCATTTGATGGGGACCTTAAGGAAATGCCCCGAGTGTACCTCTTCTAAATAGACGATCCAAAGCACTTAAAATTTACAGCAATTTTCAATGTTTATTAAGCACGTACCTGTAAAGCTCTTAAGTTTCATGATGCAATGTTTATAAAAAATTTTGACGTCATTTTTGCAAACAAAAAAATAAAAATAAAATGAACACAGAGGTGTACTGAATAACATGATTTTATTGATTGAGTGGCCTCTGAATAGGCATTTACATCAGGAAGCAATCCCTGGAAAGAGGTAATTGCACAACAGATAAAAACAGAAATTAATCTAATGGCAATGTGAAATGGATTTCTATCGGGTTCCAATTCTGCTATGATTCGCTCGTCTTCAAGATCCTCTAGATGATCAGCTTTCCGAAAAAGGTGATTGGACTGTTGTCGCAACCTGAAAAAGGAGATGCGAAAAAACAACCGGCGAGAAAGAAATGACAGAAGAGTCGCCACCGTCCGTTATTTATCCCAAAGGAGGGAAAGGAAACGCTCGAAGTAAACCTGGAAAAAAGGAAAGGAAAAGACAAGGTCTCGCAACCAAATCTTGGGTTCGGGAGTCGATTATGCGAAGGGAAGGTATTAGCACCCCTACGCATCCGTAGTACTCTACGGGATCCACTCTTGTTGTTCTTGTCTAAAGGGTGTGGGTTTATCTAATGTACTATTTACTAAAAAGGGGTCAAAAGAAAATGACTCGCACGGATGTCGCATCCACTGCATACGTATCTCATTTGAATATGAGAATCAGAGTCTTCGTAGCTCGGCTACCTATGGGCTAAAGAGGAGTGTGCTCGCTAAGACATCGCGTCTTATGCCTACGTATCTCATCTGGAATGAGAATCAGAGCAAGCCGTAGTTCGGCTAACTACGGGTTAAGGGTTGTGTTTTTTAGATGAACGACATTACTACGCAATCTACCGGATGCTCGACCTTTGGAGACTTACTCGCCTGTAGTAGAAGGAGTTAACGTGTTCTTAGGAGAAGAAAAATCAATGAGTTTGTTTGGGTTTTAGGAATGCTCATGCAAAAAAGGAAGTCCTAGACGAAGGAACAGTGCTACCTTAATTGACATGCAAACGAGAGACTATACGAAGCCTAGCAATCCTATGGGGAGATGGTCACACCATACAAAACAAACATGCATAAAGTAAAATGCCAACAAGAGGGCTCAAACCTACATGAGTAGGGCTTTAGTCAAGAGGGGTCATATCAACCTCGACAAACAAGCCATGGAATAGGTAATCAAATGGGCTCTTAACCACTGACATTGAACGTCAGGGTGAGCAGATCAAAAGGGTAATGAGGATAAGACCTCATAGCTCTTAACCCTGGACAGGGTGAGCTCATGACAAAAAGTGGGGATTCAGAAAGGTGGAACCCTTTCCACTGACTGACCGGACAAAAGATCTTGGGCTTTTGTTATGAAGCATCGACACGTAGTGTGATCTTAAAGAACCACGCACTGAATAATGGGGGATTGACTACTAATCCCTTTTATCCGTCAATTGCCTCTTCATGGAGGTCTTCAACATTGGTGTCTCTTCTGGGAGGTCTTTGGGCACAAAAGTAAACACACAAAAACATTGCCTCCTATCGAGGTCTTCCAGCTAAGAAAGCGGTAAAATGCGGGAAAAATAAGGGGATCAAGAGATCTACCACACGGATAAAGATCCGAAGCAACAACAATTAAAGAAACAAGAAACCCAGAGATCTCTCAAGCTAGCACCATCAAAGAAAGCGAGTCAGTACAGGTAATCAGAATAAATCTCCAAATGGTATCCCACAAATAAAGTGGAATACCAAGCAAGCTATCTCTTCAAGAGTCATTTGAGCCCTCACAAAAAAACTCAACAAACAGGTTAGAATAACAAGACGGGGTGCAATCAAGAGTTACACCAAACCAGAATCAAAATATAACCACATGAATCATGCCATTAAAATTCACAAAAAAAGCTCACAAAAAGCAACCAAGTGTAGGAGGCCTAAACCTCTTGTCAAACAAATGCATTAAAAGGGTATCAAAAATTTCAGGTTGAAAGTATAAAGTAGTGGAAATAGGGCATATCTGATTGGGGAGGACCGATTGAAATTGAATGGCACGGTTGGGTTTGCAAAGCACTCTTAGGGTTTATATGAGAGGGAATTGGTTCTTTGCAGATGAGTTCCCTTCAGTCTCTGGAGGTTGCTCTGAACTCTGTTAGCTCTTCTCTCACTATCTTTTTTCTCAGTGTTTTTTGGGAGATGGAAGTCTAGAATTTATAACCTGATTTTTGTGACTTTGTGGGCTCAAAAGAGAGAGGTCCAAGTCCAAGATTTTTCTGTTATATTTTATTTATTTGTTTATTCATTTATTTATTATTATTATTATTATTATTATTTATTTTTTTTCGTTTTTCGTTTTTTTTTTGTTTTTTTTTTTTCATTTTTTTTCATTTTTTTTTAATTTTTTTTTCAAAACGCGTGGGCTTTGCCTAGCGAGCATGACAGTTCAAGAAATTCCTCTGAGCTTAGGTGATTCTGGTGGCTTTTCTTGGGACTCGCTAGGCGACCCATTCTGCTCGCCTAGCGAGCATGACACCTCTTGAAAAAACTTTTGCTCCTTCAAGATTAACATTTTGACTGATGAATAGACCCCATTTGAACATGTTGGAAGTATCTCAAGCCATTCCCTTGTGTTGACTGATCACCCAGATAGGACCCACAAAGTGTCTTGGATGATATTCAAGCTTCTTGGATCTAATTCCGATTGACATGATGAAATGCAATATGAAATGTTAAATGACCTAAAAATGAATGCATGAATGAGGGGGGGGGGGGGAAATTTTGAGGTATTACAGCTGCCCCTATTCAATCAATTAGAGACCCGAAAAGAAGATAGCAGCGGCTTTCGCACTTTCGAGGCATCAAGGGATTGAATACAATAAAAGCCCGAAAATTTGCATTGAAGTGAAGTGAAGTAACAATGCCTGTCAGAATCGGCAAAGGGATGGTCTTGAAAGAAGAATCCGTCTGGTACGGTGAGAGTCACTGAATACCGAAAAAGAATGATAACCTGGATTCCAAAATAAATGGTAACACAGAAATAACCATGGCCTGAATGTCGCTCATTAGTCTGAATACTGGAAATGACTTCGATCTGAACATCAGAAGATATGAGATTATTAATATTGGTCTGAACACCGAGAGGCTGGCCTGAATGCCGCAAGTTGCGTCGACCTGAATGTCGGAAACTTCTTCAATCTGAACATCGGAAAACTGACCTGAACGCCACTTCGATCTGAATACCGGAAACTGGTCTGAATGCCACTTCGGTTTGAATACTGGAAACTGGCCTGAATGCCACAAGTTGCATCGACCTGAATGTCGGAAACTTCTTCGATCTGAACATCGGAAAACTGGCTTGAACGCCACTTCGGTCTGAATACCGGAAACTGGCCTGAATGCCACTTCGGTCTGAATACCATAAACTGGCCTGAATGCCGCAAGTTGCATCGACCTGAACGTCGGAAACTTCTTCGATCTGAACATCGGAAAACTGGCCTGAATGCCACTTCGGTCTGAATACCGGAAACTGGCCTGAATGCCGCAAGTTGCATCGACCTGAACGTCGGAAACTTCTTCGATCTGAACATCTGAAAACTGGCCTGAATGCCGCAAGTTGCATCGACCTAAACATCGGAAACTTCTTCGATCTGAACATCGGAAAATTGGCCTGAATGCCACTTCGGTCTGAATACCGGAAAAACTTCATGCCTGTCAGCATCGGCAGAAATTGGGAAAGATAATATAGGCGACGCATGGGCCAATGACACTTGCTGGGGATAATAAAGGTAAGTCATGAATAATCTTCAGTCTGAGTACTGGAAACAACTTCTGGCTTATCACTTGGGATACCGAGAATGTTTTATGCTTACATGTGTATGTTTGAATTTTTGAATGGCGTAATGCTCCATGAAAATGGAAATGCTACGCGATTTGGGAGGATGCAATGCAATATGATTCTACATGCAGGGATGCGAAATGCTGGGTAGAATGCCAAGCCGAGGGAAGGGAATTTGCTGGGGAAATGATCACCATCTTCTGGACCCTGACAAGGCTGTTGGAGATGCACAGCGTAAAGAACTCTGTGGGGAAATGACCCGCCACACGGTGTTGTAGCAATGACGAAATACCGAGACTTTGACTGGGGAGAGAACGGAACTGAAAACCTGTTGTTGGGGAAAGCGATAGTGGTTCTGGCAACCATAATCTGCGAGAGAGATGACTTAGCAGGGGAAGCAAACACTGATACGGTACCGAGACTCTGCTTCAAGGAAAGAGACCATGGATCTAGCGTCGAGATCATCGATCTGGCATCGAACCCTGAGGAGCAGCCGCTTCTGCTGGGAAGATACAGTCTGGCACTGCCAACTCCGCTGGGGATATATAGTCTAGCACTGTCAACTCTACTGGGGAGTGTATATTCTGAAACAACCGCTTGGGGGAGGTACAACAGTGAGAGCCTGCTGGGGATCAAAGAATCCAATGCTCTAATCAGCTCTGTAGGGATAAGATACCAACTTCGACTGTTGGGGGAAAACATTTGCGATCATCGGTTGGGAACCTTAAGGAAATGCCCCGAGGGTACCTGTTCTGAATAGACGATCTAAAGAACTTAACATTTACAGCAATTTTAAATGTTTATTAAGCATGTACCTGTAAAGCTCTTATGTTTCATGATGCAATGTTTATCAAAAATTCGGACGTCATTTTTTGCAAACAAAACAGTAAAATGAAAATGAAAATAGAGATATACTGAATAACATGATTTTATTGATTGAATGGCCTCTGGATTGGCATTTTCATCAGGAAGCAATCCCTGGAAAGAGGTAATCGCACAAAAGATAAAAACAGAAATTAATCTAATGGCAATGTGAAATGAATTTCTATTGGGTTCCAATTCTACTATGACTTGCTCGTCTTCAAGATCCTCCAGATGATCAACTTTCTGAAAAGAGTGATTGGACTGTTTCCTATCCTTCAAAATTTTCCAGTCATTGACACGAGATGAGATTCGGAACTACTCAGAACGCAGTCATTCGTTTAATCCCTAACTTTTGCCTGGATCGCCCTTTTCGGGTTTTTAATCCACCGGGATACCCATTTTTGCCTAAGTTGCCTTTTTAGGTTTTCAACTTACCAGGTGTACGATCTTTTCATTTTTAATCCCTAATTTTTTCCCGAACCTTTTCATTTTCTTGGTTCGTCGGGATGCCCATTTTTGCCTGGACTATTCTTTTTACTGTCCAGCGGGTCTATTTTATGCGAAGTATTTTTTAACTGCGTCTGAGTTCACAGGGGAAGTGAAGTTTTCACCATCCATAGTTGCAAGCATTAAGGCCCCACCATCAAAAACCTTGGTGATAATATACGGTCCATCATAGTTAGGAATCCACTTGCCCCTGTGATCTGTCTGAGGAGGAAGGATCCTTTTCAACACCAAATCTCCGACCTGGAAGCATCGAGGACGCACTTTCTGATCAAAGGCTCTCTTCATCCGACTCGGATACAACTGCCCATGACAAATGGCTGCCATTTGCTTCTCTTTGATAAGACTCAACTCATTGAACCTTGTCCGAATCCATTCAGCTTCGTCTAACTTGACATCCAACAGGACTCTTAGAGAAGGAATCTCCACTTCAACAGGTAGGACTGCTTCTATACCATACACAAGGGAGTAAGGGGTTGCCCCGGTCGATGTACGTATTGAAGTACGGTTCCCATGCAAGGCGAAGGGTAGCATCTCATGCCAATCTCTGTACGTAACGACCATCTTCTGCACAATATTCTTTATGTTCTTATTTGCCGCCTCAACAGCACCGTTCATCTTAAGGCGGTAAGGGGAAGAATTGTGATGCTGAATGTTGAAGTTCTGGCACAACTCCTTCATCATTTTGTTGTTGAGATTAGAACCATTATCAGTAATGATTCTTTCGGGAAACCCATAGCGACACATGATTTCTTTCTTGATGAAACGGGCAACCACATGTCTGGTGACATTCGCGAACGATGCTGCTTCGACCCACTTGGTGAAATAGTCGATGGTAACAAGGATGAAGCGATGCCCATTGGAGGCGGTCGGCTCAATCTTTCCAATCATATCGATGCCCCACATAGAAAAAGGCCACGGCGAAGACATCACATTCAAAGGATTTGGCGGCACATGTACCTTATCAGCATAAATCTGGCATTTATGACACTTCCGAGCTTATTTGAAACAATCAGATTCCATGGTCATCCAGTAATATCCCTCTCTCAACAATTTCTTAGCCATTGCATGTCCGTCGGCATGAGTACCGAAGGAGCCTTCATGAACTTCCTGCATTAACATGTCTGCTTCGTGTCTATCCACGCATCTGAGCAAAACCATGTCGAAGTTCCTCTTATACAGCACATCGTCTTTGTTCAAGAAGAAAATGCCTGCCAATCTTCTCAAAGTCTTTCTATCATTGTTGGATGCCCCTGCAGGGTACTCTTGATTCTTTAGAAAGCGCTTGATGTCGTGATACCAGGGCTTGTCGTCAACTACCAATTCAGCAGCAAACACATACGCGGCCCTGTCGAGGCGCATCACATCGATCCTGGGAGCGTGGTTCCACCGAATCACGTTGATCATGGAGGATAGGGTGGCAAGAGCATCTGCCATCTGGTTCTCATCACGAGGTATGTGATACAGCTTTACTGTTGTGAAAAAATTCAATAGTCTTCTCGTGTAATCTCTGTAAGGGACCAGATTGGGCTGGAGGGTGTTCCAATCACCGTTCACTTGATTGATCACTAGAGCTGAATCTCCGAAGATGTCCAGAGTCTTGATTCTCAAATCAATGGCTTGCTCAATACCCAAGATACAAGCTTCATACTCAGCTTCATTATTTGTGCACTCAAAAGTCAGATGAGCGGTGAAAGGCATGTGGGAACCTTTTGGAGTAGTAATGACAACGCCAATTCCACTTCCTCTGGCATTGACAGCCCCATCAAACAACAAAGTCCACTTTTCGTCTGGATCAGGTCCCTCCTCAACAACTGGATCTTCACAATCTTTCATCTTGAGGAACATGATGTCTTCATCTGGAAAATCAAACTTCATCGGCTCATAATCATCAATCGGCTGCTGAGCAAGATAGTCTGACAGAATACTCCCTTTGATGGCTTTCTGGGATGTATACTGGATGTCGTACTCTGTCAGCACCATTTGCCAACGAGCAACCCTTCCGGTGAGAGTTGGCTTCTCGAATATGTATTTGACTGGATCCATCTTGGAGATCAATAAGGTTGTGTGAGACAACATGTATTGTCTCAATCGTTTAGCAGCTCATGCAAGTGCACAACACGTCTTTTCAAGCATCGAGTATCTCGACTCGCAATCTGTGAATTTCTTACTCAGGTAGTAGATGGCATGCTCTTTCCTACCTGTCTCGTCGTGTTGACCGAGAACACAACCCATGGAATTGTCTAGTACTGTCAAATACATAATCAGCGGTCTCCCTGGGACCGGAGGCACAAGGATAGGAGGATTCTGCAAATACTCTTTTATCTTCTCGAAAGCCCTTTGGCAATCATCATTCCACCTGATAGCCTGATATTTTCTCAGCAATTTGAATATTGGCTCGCACGTGGCTGTTAGGTGAGAGATGAACCTTGCAATGTAGTTCAACCTCCCTAAGAAACCACAGACTTGTTTCTCTGTTCTTGGCTCAGGCATTTCCTGTATCGCTTTCACTTTGTCCGAATCCACCTCAATCCCTTTTTCACTAACAATAAAACCCAGTAACTTTCCAGATCTCACCCCAAAAGTACACTTGTTTGGATTAAGCCTCAGCTTGAATTTTCTCAAACGCTCAAACAATTTCTGCAAATTCACCAAATGTTCTTCTTCCGTCTGAGATTTGGCAATCATATCATCAACATAAACCTCGATTTCATGATGAATCATATCATGGAAAAGAGTCACCAACGCTCGTTGATATGTTGCTCTGGCATTTTTAAGACCAAACGAAATCACCTTGTAGCAGAAGGTGCCCCATGGGGTTATGAATGTTGTCTTCTCCATGTCTTCTGGTGCCATCTTAATTTGATTATAGCCAGAAAAGCCATCCATGAAGGAGAATACCGAGAACTGAGTTGTGTTATCCACCAAAACTTCGATGTGAGGTAATGGGAAATCATCTTTAGGACTAGCTCTGTTCAGATCCCGGTAGTCAACACACATCCGTACCTTTCCATCCTTCTTAGGTACTGGAACGATATTAGCAACCCATGGCGGATAATTTGTGACTGCTAGAAACCCTGCATCCAACTGTTTTTGCACTTCTTCCTTTATCTTGACAGCCATCTCCGGTCTTGTTCTTCTGAGCTTCTGCTTGACCGGAGGACAACCTTCTTTGAGAGGCAAACGGTGTACCACAATATCTGTGTCAAGCCCTGGCATGTCTTGATAAGACCAAGCGAAGATGTCAACATATTCTTGCAGCAATTCAATCAGCCCTTTCTTCACATTATCTTCCAAAGCAACCCCTATCTTGATTTCTCTCTTGGCGTCCTCGGTGCCGAGATTAATCACTTCAACAGACTCTTGATGCGGTTGAATGACCCTTTCCTCATGTTTTAATAACCTGGTAAGTTCTTCAGGGAGTTCACAGTCTTCATCACCCTCTTCTTCAGCTTGAAAGATTGGATTTTCAAAGTCGAAGCGAGCCATAGCAGAACCGTTATCAATAGGATCCGGTGACGTGCATCTGCATGAGTGATGGTATGTGCTTATGAGTGTGAAAAAATGAAAACTAAATAAAACATTGCCAAATATTTTTTAATTTTTGAAAACTGCAAAAATGGAAAAACAGTGAACGAAATATTTGAATGCAAAAAGACATCCTTTATTTATGATAAAAAATGCAAGTATCCACATAGATGAGCCCTACAATGAGTCATTACGCCCTGGGCGGAACGTAAGACTTGGATATGCATGAATAAACAAGAAAAATTACTCCTCCGGAAAAGTGACTTGGACAATCTCCTCAGATAACCAATTGTTGATGACTTCACCCGGGATCCTCGGACGCACCCAGTTATCGATGTCGCAATCGCTATCCCCATCTTCATCGTTGACCGCAGAGACCTGGCCATATTGGATGATGCCAAAAAACTTGATGGGAAAATAGCAAGTGTACTATTTTTCTCACTATAGTAATAAAAGGGAAATTCCCCGTTTGTCGATCTCAAGGACTGCTTGACGATACAGAGTTTATAGATTGTTTCAATTAGACAAAAGCCTTTGGTTTTTGTGTTGTGAGTAATTATCCTACCAATTACAAATAAGTAAAGCAAGTAAAAAGGTTGAACGAGATACAAATGAGAGACGATTGCTAGGATCGGTGAATGAAACTTCCTGTAGCAGATATAATTTATGAAGGCTTAGACAATATTCCTGTCAACTTAATTCCGGTCCTCAAGGGTATCTATTCCTAAGTCCTTAGTAAACAGACCTTTGATTATGTAACCTAATTACTATGTCCATAAACAATTAAGTTCATACTCAAGCATTCAAATATCAAGAATTACCGGTCAGACAGAAAATCCCTAGTCCTAGGTTATTTTTACTATCCAAAGTTCTTATCCAGGTCAATGAATAATCGCTGTCCAGCTTAAACTATTCATATTAATCATCACTCGTTGGTCCGACAAATAAAGCATACAGAACGGTAATAAGAACAAATCAATGGAAAAGAATAACTGGTCAATGCATTCATAAACATCAAATCTGTCACATTCAGAATCAGGGTCACCCCCTAGCAATGGGGGGTTTAGCTACTCATAATAGAAATAAAAACAAAGCTTAATATTGTTGTCATTACAGAATTTCGTGAGGAATCAATCTTCAATAGTCGGAAAACTCTTGAACATATGAATCCTTTGATATTCGTCGAGTCTCCAGCTCTCAAAACGCGTCTTTTTTCTCTCCAAAACGTCCAACCCCCGGAAAATCGTGGTCTGGCCTCTTAATAGCTCTTCAGTTGGATTTTTCCTGATTTTGTGCTCCATACGCGTATTGAGCTGTCCCATACGCGTATTGGCTGGTCTCAAACGCGTACTGCACGTAATACAGCCTCTGATACGCGTATTGCCCAGTCTGGTACGCGTATTGCCCAGACTGGTACGCGTATTGCCCAGACTGGTACGCGTATCACCAAAAGCTTGTCTTTTGGCTGAATTTTTCATCCCTCTGTTCATTTACGTATGCTACGCGTACTGGGAAGGTCCATACGCGTATCATGTAAGGCCATACGCGTATGGACAGCAGGTTCTCCAAAAAATGATTTTTTCTTCCGTTTTCTTGCTCGGGCTCAATTTCTCATCTGACGTTTGATTCCCTGAGCTTCCAAACTAGTTTTTTTACCTGCTAACATACCAAAAAGTGTAAAATATCCTCAAGAAACTCATAATTAACAACACACTTAATATTATAGAATTGAGCTTATATCTAACTAAAAATGCTTCAGTTTACACAGTTTACCTGACTTATTTACGGTTAAATAGTGGAATGTCTAGCATAAATGGTGACTGATCACAACCCCAAACTTAGCTTGTTGCTTGTCCTCAAGTAACATTTTGTTACCAGCAAAGATCATGTCACCCCAAACTTACTGTAAAACAGTTCTTACCATAATACTGCTGAAATCTTTCGCACTAGACCTCTTGATGTTTTTTCAGGTTTTCTGATTCTTCCACATAGCCAACGAGCTAGAAACTCTTTCCCTCAGATATATGACTTTACCTGTCAGCTTATGTCACACTCTCACCAAGTCTCTCGGGGTTAAAGTGTTATTACTCTCAAATCACAATATGCAATATCAAATCAGAAGTTTGAATAAATTCTCTCATCCTATCAACATGTACAATCACACACACTTTTTGAGGTCTTTTAGGGTTGTAACGGGGTCTTGGTTTAGGTAGGGTATGAAATTGGAACAAGGGTTTTTTTTTCTTTTTTCTTTTGGGTTGTAACGGGGTTTTGGTTTAGGTAGGCTATGAAATTTGAACAAAGGTTTTTGGTTCAGAGTACATGAAATCATTCTCTCACTACGTTTCTTTTCTATTATTCCTGTAGGGTTATGCAATCCTCTTTTCCTTTTATCTATAGTGAATGTAGCATCTTTCAAAAGCTGTTCTTTTATTGTTTTTCACTTTTCTCTTTCTTTCTTTTCATGTTGTTGTTGTTTTTTTTTTTTTATTTTTTTTTTATACAACATTCACTTACTATTCATGTACTGCAAAGCTACCCCAAACTTAAAGGTTGCTATTCCAACAGCAACCCCAAACTTAGATAGAACCGTAGAGCTGAAATCAATCCTCACATACTCTGAACCAGGTAGGATAGGTACAAGGTCATGGCTTTAGAAAAAAAACGGGTCTATCAACAATAAATGATTAACAGGCTCAACAGGGTAAAACAATGGATAATAATAATAATGGGATGGCTAGAAAGGCTCTAGGTGATAAACAAAAAACATGCCTCAGTGTGTGTATTCGTACAGCTAATAATAACAAAAGAACGTACGCAAACCAAGATTGATAAAGACATACCTGATATCTCTCATATGATGATAAGTGTTTGGCTTTTTACGAACTCACCAGGACGGGTTAAGCTGACTTGTTCTATCATACCTCTGAGTTCAAAGCTCATGCTCGTGGTTCTGATGTTAATCTTAACCAGTGCGTCCAATCATAAACAACAGTATCTACAGTCAGGGGACTGAAAGAGAGGACGCCCCAAGTAGTTGGTGTAAATGATCAAGAAAACCAATAGCTAGACATAGTCACGTATCTAATGAAATAAACAGGAAACTGGAGGTAAACCAAATCAAATTCATTAGAATAAGCCAACCTATAATAGGTGGTTACATCAAAGCAACCGAAATTAACAACTGAATACATAAAAAAAAACAAAAGTTACACAAAGAAAACCAAAAGTACAAAAAAAAAACATAATCAAAATCAATCACTCTGTCCACCGTCCTGCATATGGGTATCAAAGTTAATCATATCTGTCGGATCCAACATAGTGTGCCCTCGTGCGAAGGCAGAGATAGGCGTCAATGTCTCTGTGTTGCCTGACGGAGTATGCTGCTGCTGAGGTGGTGTCTGGTGCGGTGGCTGCTGCGGTGGCTGCTGCGGAATCTCTCCCCCTATCTGAACTGGATGGTTCCACCAAGGAAATGTGAACTGGCCAAAGTGAGGTGCTGGAGGCGGTCCGGAGAATCTATCTCTAAAGCGCTGTGCCTCCTCCCACAGATCTGTCTGATGAGTAAGAACTCTCCCTGACAGTCCATACTGAAAGCAGAAGTCCTGCATAACACAAAACTGTGACATCTGCATCCGGTGCTCTCTGGAGTTCTCATCAATTGGAGGAGGCTGAGGTGGCTGTGTCTCTGTTGCATTCGGCTGAGCCTCCTGGTGCGGAGCACTGGTGCTTCCCTCCCTATCTCGTGATCGCCTCAGAGGTCGGGGCGGATCATCTGTGACCGTCCTCTCCTTCATCCAATGGGCATTCAGCGGTGCAGCCGGTCGCAACATCAGCGAATCAGAGAAATCCGGAACACCCGCTTTCTTGCACAGCAGGTAAATCACAGTCGCATGGCCTAAGGATTTCTTAGGCGACTGAGCGATATCATCCATATCAGCAGCGATGATCTGGCCAATATTCACTTGTTTTTGAAGCAGGATTTGATGGGACACCTCATACTCAGATGAGTTTAACAGTTTCAATTGGTCCCCCTTCACCGGGATTGTATGGTTTCAACCTCTGACCATTGACTTTGAAGGTGTCGCCATTCTCCTCATTTTTAAGCTCTATTGCTCCATAAGGAAGTACTTTGTTAATGACGAACGGTCCTGACCATCTTGACCTCAATTTCCCTTGGAACAGCTTCAACCTGGAATTAAACAGCAGTACAAGTTGTCCCTCCCGAAATTCCCTCTTCTGTATCTTTTGATCATGCCATTTTTTTGTTTGTTCTTTGTAAATTTTGGCATTTTCATAAGCTTGATTCCTGAATTCTTCCAACTCATGAAGTTGAAGAATTCGGGATTCACCAGCTTTAAAAAGATCACAGTTTAGGAATTTGGAGGCCCAGAAGGCTCTGTGCTCGAGTTCGAGTGGTAAATGACAAGCCTTACCGTAAACTAATTGATAGAGGGACATACCTATTGGTGTTTTAAATGCAGTCCTGTATGCCCACAATGCATCATCCAGCTTTACTGACCAATCTTTCCGAGAAGCACTTACCATTTTTTCTAAGATCTGCTTTATTTGACGGTTGGATACTTCCACTTGCCCACTTGTCTGGGGGTGATATGGTGTGGCTATCTTATGTTTGACATTATACTTCTTCAACAGATTCTCCAAGAGTTTATTTATAAAATGCGTACCTTGGTCACTAATTAAAGCCCGTGGTACCCCAAACCTAGAGAAGATGTTATGCCTCAAGAACTTCACCACCACTTTAGCATCATTTGTTGGTAATGCCACAGCCTCTACCCACTTTGACACATAATCGACCGCAACCAATATGTAATTCTTACCCGATGATGGCGGAAACGGTCCCATAAAATCAATGCCCCAAACATCAAACAGCTCCACTTCTATCATGGAGTTTTGCGGCATCTGATTCCGCTTTGTAATGTTACCTATTCGTTGGCACCTATCACATTCTCGGACTATAGAATTTGCATCCTTGAAGAGCGACGGCCAATACAAACCCGATTGGAGGACTTTTGCTGAAGTTCTATCTCCACTGAAATGTCCACCATACTCCGAATTATGACAAGCTTTCAGAATATCGGCTTGCTCTCTTTCTAGAACACATCTTCTGATCAAACCATCCACTCTCTTTTTATAGAGAAATGGATCATCCCATAGGTATAACCTGCAATCATAAAGAAACTTTTTCTTTTGGTGAGAATTAAAGTCATCAGGTATAACCCCACCTACCACATAGTTGGCATACTCAGCAAACCATGGTATCTCCTGAACAACAAGTATTTTCTCATCAGCGAATGTGTCCTGAATAGGATGGTCCTCCTCCGTTTCTTCGATTGGGGACATGCGAGATAAGTGGTCTGCGACCGTGTTCTCGCACCCCTTTTTGTCTTTGATTTCCAAATCAAACTCCTGAAGGAGGAGGATCTATCTCAAAAGTCTCGGCTTTGATTCCTGCTTAGCAAACAAATACTTTAACGCAGCATGATCAGTATACACAATAACTTTTGAACCAAGCAAATATGATCTAAATTTGTCAAAAGCATAAACCACGGCCAACAACTCCTTTTTGGTAGTTGCATAATTCATTTGGGCCGGGTTAAGGACATGACTAGCATAATAAATCACATGCAATAATTTGTCCTTTCTCTGTCCTAGGACAGCCCCCACAGCAACGTCACTTGCATCACACATTATTTCGAAAGGCAGGGACCAATCGGGGGCGATTACCACAGGTGCACTGATCAACTTACTCTTTAACGTTTCGAAAGCTACCATGCAGTTTTTATCAAAATTAAATTGCTTGTCCTTGACTAGCAAATCAGTCAATGGTTTGGCTACTTTTGAAAAGTCCTTGATAAACCTGCGATAAAAACCTGCATGACCCAAAAAACTCCTTATCCCTTTTTCATTCACCGGAGGTGGGAGGTTAGCTATAACCTCCACTTTGGCTTTGTCCACTTCAATTCCTTTGTGGGAAATTTTGTGTCCTAGCACAATTCCTTCCTGCACCATGAAATGACATTTCTCCCAATTGAGAATAAGGTTAGTTTCCTGACATCTTTGCAAAACAAGAGACAAGTTAGCTAAACAATTATCAAAAGAAGAACCAAACACAGAGAAATCATCCATAAACACCTCCATATACTTTTCCAGCATGTCGGAGAATATAGATGTCATACACCTCTGAAAAGTAGCTGGGGCATTGCATAGCCCAAATGGCATCCGTCTGTAAGCGAAAATACCATAAGGACATGTAAATGCAGTTTTTTCCTGATCTTCCGGGGCTACAGCAATTTGATTGTATCCCGAATATCCGTCCAAAAAGCAATAATACTCATGACCTGCAAGTCTTTCTAACATTTGATCAATAAAAGGGAGAGGAAAATGATCCTTTCTTGTTGCTGTGTTCAGTCTTCTGTAATCAATGCATACTCGCCACCCGGTCACTGTGCGAGTTGGGATCAGTTCATTCTTTTCATTTAAAATTACTGTGGTTCCTCCTTTCTTTGGTACCACGTGCACTGGACTTACCCACGAGCTGTCAGAAATGGGGTAAATCATTCCCGAATCTAACAACTTTACAACCTCTTTCCTTACCACTTCTTTCATTGCTGGATTTAACCTCCTTTGTGGTTGTACTACTGGTTTCTGATTATCCTCCATCAGTATCTTATGCATGCATACTGTGGGGCTAATACCTTTTAAATCCTCAATGGTCCACCCAATAGCACTTTTATGTTTCTTTAGTACCTGTATCAACTTTTCCTCATCTGTTGCATTTAGCTCAGCACTGATAATCGCAGGATAATTTGTTCCAGATCCTAGAAAGACATATTTAAGATTTACAGGTAATTGTTTTAATTCAAAATTTATACCTGGTTTACCTACCTTTTCATTTTCTGATTCTGGTGCAGATCTCAGATCCTTCCACCGGCATGGTTTGGATTTCATCCATAGAGGTTGTGTATCCAGCATGGCAATCACTTCTTTTTCTGTTTCATCATCATTCTCTTCATCCTCTCTGACCGACAGACTAAGAACTCTTTCCAACGGTAATTCAGGAAACTTTCTTTGCATTGTGCTAGTTACTATTTGATCAATGACTTCCACAGAGTGATTTGTACACCTATTCTCTTTATGTTTCATAGTATCTCGGACATCAATTCTGAGCTCTTCATCATATACCTTTAGGGTCAAGGTACATCCCTCAATGTCTATCATGCATCTACCTGTTTCTAAGAAAGGTCTGCCCAGAATCAGAGGTATCTCTTCATCTTCTGGCATTTCCAAAATTACAAAATCAACAGGAAAAACAAATTTATCAACTTTGACCAGAACATCCTCAACTACCCCAAAAGGTCTCTTCACTGAGTGGTCAGCAAATTGAAGTGTCATTATGGTATCTTGAACATTTCCAATTCCTAGCTTCCTGTAAATAGACAAAGGCATAAGGCTAACACTAGCCCCCAAATCAATCAGCGCCCTTTTAAAAGACCTATCACCAATGGTACACGGGATGGTCACAGAACCTCTATCTGGCTTCTTTACTGGAATCTTCATACCCTGCAAAATAGCACTACAAGTTTCAGTTAATATAACAGGGTCAGTGTCAGTGGTGCGCTTCTTGGAGATGATGTCTTTCATGAACTTCGCATAGATAGGCATCTGCTCGAGTGCCTCAGAGAATGGAATATTGATTTCTAGTTTCCTGAACAACTCCATGAATTTCTGAAATTTTTTCTCATCTTGCTTCTTCTTTTTGTTTCTTTGTGGGAATGGAAGCTTAATGATGGGTTTTGCTTCAGGTAGCTTTTCTTGCACCACCGGCAGTGTCACACTTTCTTCCTGAGTTGGTGTCTTGTTTTCTAAGATTTCCAGGTCCACATCAAGCAATTGATCTTCTTCTTTATCCTTCTTCTTAAGATCTGCAACAGATTTCCCGCTTCTTGTTGTTACCGCACTCACATTATTGTGCTCCCTCGGATTTGTCACTGTTGCACTAGGTAATGCACCTGGTGTTTGGGAATTTGTTATCTGTTGTGCTATCTGACCCAATTGAATCTCCAGATTTTTAATGGATGCATTGGTGCTCTTCTGATTATTCCTGGTTTCTTCCTGAAATTGCATACTCTGGGTAGCCATCTTCTCTATAGCAATCTCCCAATCAGCTTTCTTTGGAACTTGTTGCTGATAAGGTTGCTGTTGGTACGGTGGTTGTTGTTGTGGAGGTCCTTGGTTCTGAATATTACCTTGCTGATCTTTCCAAGAGAAATTAGGATGATTTTTCCACCCCGGATTATAAGTATTTGAGTAAGGATTATTCTGCCTCAGGTAATTTATTGCTTGCACCTGTTCTGCGGTGGCAACACAATGCATGGTAAAGTGTGGTCCACTACAAATCTCACAAATCATTGTTGGAATCGGTTGCACTTGAGCAACAGTCTGGGTACCTAAATTCATAGCTTTCAATCTTCTTTCAACCTCAGCAGCAACCTGGTCTTCCATTTTCACTACCTGATTTGCTAATTTCAAGTCAATTTTTCCCTCCGGCTGATTCACAGTACGGTCATATAATTCCAAATGCTCATTCGCTGCAATAGCTTCGATGATCTTTTTGATACCGGTTGCTGTTGAAAAATTAGATGAGCCACCAGCAGCTGTATCAATGAGTTGCTTAGTCTTCATCTTCAGCCCGTTTACAAAATTCTGCATTTGTTCAGTTTCATCCAGATTATGTGTAGGACATGCAACTAAACATATCTTGAATCTTTTGTATGCATCTCCAAGTGTCTCTCCGTCTTTCTGTTTAAAATTCATAATGTCATACCTCTTACGGATATACACAGAAGCAGGAAAATACTCGTTCAAGAATGCTGTTTCCATTTGTTGCCAAGTAGTAATGCTTCCTGCGGGTAGGGAATAGAACCATTCCTCAGCGTCCTCAGATAACGTGAATGGGAACATGACCAATCTCTTTGCCTCTTCAGAATGCCCATCAATTTTTAAGGATGTAGTCATAGTCAGAAACCTCTGCAGATGCTTGTTTGCATCCTCATTGATCTTTCCTGCAAAAGGTTTGCTTTCTAACTGACGGATAGTTGACGGGTGTAACTGGAAGTGAGCAACATTAACAGGTTGGTTAACAATGGTCAACCGCACTGCTGGGTTATTCTGTCTGCCATAGTCACCTAAAAGTCTTTCCGCTGGGGGTGGGTCTGCAGCCATGTTTACAGTGTCTGGATGTGAATCTGTGTCTGACTCAGATTTTTCGGAGTGAACAGAGACTGGTGTTCTCGGTGTGGCCGGTTCTTCGGTGTCAGAGTTTGCCAGATTCTTTCTTCTAGCCTCTCTGAGCTTTGCACGCAATGTTCTCTCTGGTTCTGCGTCAAAATGAAAATCAGCTGAGGCCTTACCTCGCATACACAGATTAGAAAGAAATTAGTTATAATAACAATAAAAAAAAAAAAAACTAGCAGTAAATAAAATTTTGGAAGCAGAGCAACAAAATTCTAATTGAAAATAAATTAATAAACTCTATTATCTTTGGCAGTCCCCGGCAACGGCGCCAAAAACTTGATGGGAAAATAACAAGTGTACTATTTTTCTCACTGTAGTAATAAAAGGGAAATTCCCCGTTTGTCGATCTCAAGGACTGCTTGACGATACAGAGTTTATAGATTGTTTGAATTAGACAAAAGCCTTTGGTTTTTGTGTTGTGAGTAATTATCCTACCAATTGCAAATAAGTAAAGCAAGTAAAAAGGTTGAACGAGATACAAATGAGAGATGATTGCCAGGATCGGTGAATGAAACTTCCTGTAGCAGATATAATTTATGAAGGCTTAGACAATATTCCTGTCAACTTAATTCCGGTCCTCAAGGGTATCTATTCCTAAGTCCTTAGTAAACAGACCTTTGATTATGTAACCTAATTACTATGTCCATAAACAATTAAGTTCATACTCAAGCATTCAAATATCAAGAATTACCGGTCAGACAGAAAATCCCTAGTCCTAGGTTATTTTTACTATCCAAAGTTCTTATCCAGGTCAATGAATAATCGCTGTCCAGCTTAAACTATTCATATTAATCATCACTCGTTGGTCCGACGAATAAAGCATACAGAACGGTAATAAGAACAAATCAATGGAAAAGAATAACTGGTCAATGCATTCATAAACATCAAATCTGTCACATTCAGAATCAGGGTCACCCCCCTAGCAATGGGGGGTTTAGCTACTCATAATAGAAATAAAAACAAAGATTAATATTGTTGTCATTACAGAATTTCGTGAGGAATCAATCTTCAATAGTCGGAAAACTCTTGAACATATGAATCCTTTGATATTCGTCGAGTCTCCAGCTCTCAAAACGCGTCTTTTTTCTCTCCAAAACGTCCAACCCCCGGAAAATCGTGGTCTGGCCTCTTAATAGCTCTTCAGTTGGATTTTTCCTGATTTTGTGCTCCATACGCGTATTGAGCTGTCCCATACGCGCATTGGCTGGTCTCAAACGCGTACTGCACGTAATACAGCCTCTGATACGCGTATTGCCCAGTCTGGTACGCGTATTGCCCAGACTGGTACGCGTATTGCCCAGACTGGTACGCGTATCACCAGAAGCTTGTCTTTTGGCTGAATTTTTCATCCCTCTGGTCATTTACGTATGCTACGCGTACTGGGAAGGTCCATACGCGTATCATGTAAGGCCATACGCGTATGGACAGCAGGTTCTCCAAAAAATGATTTTTTCTTCCGTTTTCTTGCTCGGGCTCAATTTCTCATCTGACGTTTGATTCCCTGAGCTTCCAAACTAGTTTTTTTACCTGCTAACATACCAAAAAGTGTAAAATATCCTCAAGAAACTCATAATTAACAACACACTTAATATTATAGAATTGAGCTTATATCTAACTAAAAATGCTTCAGTTTACACAGTTTACCTGACTTATTTACGGTTAAATAGTGGAATGTCTAGCATAAATGGTGACTGATCACCAGCGCTGGAGAAAGTAATCGGCCCCTGACGAGTCTGAGGCGTTGAAGTACACACATCCGAAACATCGGAATCAAGTTCAGCAAGTACATCAGAATCAAACGCCATGTTTGGAATATCAGCGACAACATCATCATGGATCACAGAATCAGTAGGAACAACATCTGCGAATTCATCAGTAGCATCTTCAAACACTTCTCCCTCAACCCCTTCCATAGACTCTTGGACAGACAAATCTTCAACCTGGAGGATACCTTTGTCGAGCAAGACCTGGATACCCTGCTGTAGCTTCAAACAACCTCCACTCTGAGTAGCACAATCCACACAAACCTTCCCACAACCGGGGAAAACATCGGCCTTCAACAAGTATCCCTTGATATCCGACAACGGAGTCTTCAACTTCAACGTATCTTTGACGGATCTGGCTTCCCCTTCCATCATATTAACATTTGCACCACCATGCTGGGGCATGGGAGTGTTGACGACATTCGGAGTCGGTGCAAGGTCGGTGGCCTTTGAATCTATGAGCTCCTGAACTACGTGCTTAAAAGCTTTGCAGTTCTCAATATTGTGGCCAGGTGCCCCAGAGTGGAAGCTACACCTAGCGTTGGCGTCGTAACCCATCGGAAGTCTACCAACGGGAGGAGCCAGAGTGCGTAACTGCACAAGTTGTAGTTGTTGAAGACTAGAAAGTAGCTGAGCGTACGACATTGGAAGAGTGTCGAAACGCCGATCCATCATCCTTTGCCTCTGTTGATAAGCGGGTCTGTTACCCGGTTGTTGTGGTTGGTACTGAGCTGGTTGACGCTGGGGTTGTTGTTGTTGTAGTGGTGTTGCAGCTGGAATGGTCATAGCCGCAACATACGGTTGCTGATGATAGTTCTGAAAGTTATTCCTCCGGTTATCCCTGTTCTGATAAGAAGATATGGCACTTGCATCCCCTTCTCTCCTCTTCTGTCCCTGAATGAACGGCTTCTTCACCCCTGATGAAGATCCACCTCCGCTCTGGGTCTCGTATGTCTTCAGGTAATTCTCCACCCTCTCTCCGGTAGAGACTACATCAGCAAAGTTGGAGGCATTGCAACCCACCAGGCGCTCCAAATAAGGTTCGGGCAGAGTGTTCATGAACATGTTAGCCATTTCCTTCTCTAACATAGGAGGTTGAACACGGGAAGCTGTCTCCCTCCAGTGTTGAGCGTATTCCCTGAAGCACTCATTGCCTTTAAGAGACAGATTCTGAAGTTGAGTTCTGTCCGGAGCCATGTCTGCATTATACTGATACTGCTTCACGAAAGCCTCAGCCAAATCCCTCCAGTAGCGGATGTGGGCTCTGTCCAGCCTCATATACCATTCCAGGGATGCCCCAGCTAGGCTATCCTGGAAAAAGTACATAAGCAACTTTTCATCGTCAGAGTATGCAACCATTTTACGGAAGTAGGCTTGCACATGGGTCTTTGGGCAAGAGTTGCCACTGTATTTGTCGAATATCGGGACCTTGAATTTCGGTGGCACCCTCACGCTTGGGACCAATCCCAAGTCAGCAACGTCTACTCCCAGAGGACTCTGTCCTTCCACTGCCTTCAACCTCTCTTCCAGTCTTCGAAACATAGGGTCCATACCATGACCCATACCAAAGTCTTCCTGAAGCAAAGGGAACTGATCCTCCTGGTTATCATGGACGGGTTGCTGACCGGAGTTGACAAGTAGGATCGGGGTAGGCTCCGGTCCACTGGGTCCGTTAACCTCTCCAGCTGGAGGATCAGTCAACGTCTCTGGTTGAGTAGTGGCGGGATTCCTCTGCATCATCTTCCTGAGCTCTTGCTGTCCATGAGCCACCCCTTGAACCACATCCATGAATTGGTCCATGTGGATCTTCATCTCGGAGAGCTCTGCTTGTAGGCTTTCCATTACTCTCTGGTGGTTTTTGCGGGTACCGTACCGGTGAATGCCTGAGTCAGCTATCCTGTTAGTGGAACACCAAACAACTGAGAACACTGTGGCGGTACCTGTTATGCAAGAGATGCTGGCGAATATGCCAATGCAATGACATGTTTATCAGTTCCAAAGGGTATTCTAACCCCTTGATTCCAGTCTCACATTTGATAAACAATGTAAGAAGAAAACCCCGACTAGAATCAAGAAGAAGATATGAACCCATGGGAATAGATAAACATGTGTTAAATGATATGAATGCAAAATGATGTGAATGCAAAACGATCTGATGCAGTGCAGTGACATGGGAATCAGGATTGCTGGATTCGTTTGAATATCTGTTGGGTTGCACTGTCTGAAGAGAAACCCACTAAAGAATGTAATACAAGATCAGAACTTTGCTCCAGAAAACCGGGTTGGTTGGAGGTTAAGGTTTCCTGAATTTAGCCCGCCCCTCACTGGTAGGTTCTAAGAACAGAAGTTCGTCAACTTCAGCCCTTCAGTCGCGAATAATACGTTTACCACTGAAGGTTTGGCATTATTACGGGATAAAAGACCTCCATTGACTCCCCTCAACAGGACATCCTAATAGCAAGTTCCCAGTCTCGGGGTCCTCGGAATGATCAGCGAGAATGCGCCCACCAGAGCTAACATAAACGCGTCTCGGAGGAGAGGCCTCGACTGAGTTCTCGGGAAATGGTCACCAGAGTCGACGATTTCTAGAGGAACATCATGTCGTTATGGAACACCCATAGGACAGAATATATCCAAAAGAAACCTCGTCTGGGTGTGGGTCTTCATGAACGACTTAACGTAGCAACACGCCACGCAAGCCTCATGACTATCCACTCTAAAACCTGTGTGTACACTCAAGCCTGGGTAATGGGATTATCTCTCATAGAACACCCCATCCCAACAAACAAACAAACCAACAGCAGAGCCAACAGATACAACAATGATATGTACACAATGCAATGAAGCAGGTAAATGCTGAAAAATAAATAACTGTACAAAAGAATGAACACCCAATAAACAAACAACCTACAAAAGCTAGGAGGGACTCGCTCAGGGAAACCAGGGTCCCCAGCAGAGTCGCCAGCTGGCGCAACCTGAAAAAGGAGATGTGAAAAACAACCGGCGAGAAAGAAATGACAGAAGAGTCGCCACCGTGCGTTATTTATCCCAAAGGAGGGAAAGGAAACGCTCGAAGTAAACCTGGAAAAAAAGGAAAGGAAAAGACAAGGTCTCGCAACCAAATCTTGGGTTCGGGAGTCGATTATGCAAAGGGAAGGTATTAGCACCCCTACGCATCCGTAGTACTCTACGGGATCCACTCTTGTTGTTCTTGTCTAAAGGGTGTGGGTTTATCTAATGTACTATTTACTAAAAAGGGGTCAAAAGAAAATGACTCGCACGGATGTCGCATCCACTGCATACGTATCTCATCTGAATATGAGAATCAGAGTCTTCGTAGCTCGGCTACCTATGGGCTAAAGGGGAGTTTGCTCGCTAAGACATCGCGTCTTATGCCTACGTATCTCATATGGAATGAGAATCAAAGCAAGCCGTAGTTCGGCTAACTACGGGTTAAGGGTTGTGTTTTTTAGATGAACGACGTTACTACGCAATCTACCGAATGCTCGACCTTTGGAGACTTACTCGCCTGTAGTAGAAGGAGTTAACGTGTTCTTAGGAGAAGAAAAATCAATGAGTTTGTTTGGGTTTTAGGAATGCTCATGCAAAAAAGGAAATCCTAGACGAAGGAACAATGCTACCTTAATTGACATGCAAACGAGAGACTATACGAAGCCTAGCAATCCTATGGGGAGACGGTCACACCATACAAAACAAACATGCATAAAGTAAAATGCCAACAAGGGGGCTCAAACCTACATGGGTAGGGCTTTAGTCAAGAGGGGTCATATCAACCTCGACAAACAAGCCATGGAATAGGTAATCAAATGGGCTCTTAACCACTGACATTGAACGTCAGGGTGAGCAGATCAAAAGGGTAATGAGGATAAGACCTTAGAGCTCTTAACCCTGGACAGGGTGAGCTCATTGAAATTCTGGCGTAGTCAGGATTCAAATGTTCTACTCCAAGTAATGACATCTGATCTAACATTGTTACTAATACAGCAAGACAGTTATACAAATTAAAACCTAGTACTGATATGCACACATTCACAGATGTCACGACATCTGCTACTATATCACCATAGAATGGAAGAACACCCAGTTCTGTCCATCTGGTACAAAGACACAGCAGAGATCCAACATAGAACTTACTTCTGTTGAGCCTGCACAGTTATCAACATGATGTCTCAACATTGATTTGAACATCACTTGTTACAGCATCACAGGTAATTATTAACCCAGTTCGGTGCAACATCACCTACGTCTGGGGGCATACCAAGCCAGGAAGAAGATCCACTATCAGCAGTATTAATTCAGAGTTAAACTCCCGCATTTACAACTCTTCACTTAATCCCTACCCAATGCAATCTATACCTAGGAACTCCTAGATAGAAACCTCCAGTTTCCATTCCTATCACTACAATTACAATGTAATGCTAAACAACTTGAACTTGCTTCACAGCTTCGTTCAAGAACATAATCACTCTTGCCTACAGGCTTTGAGTTACAAATACTCTCAGCTTTGAACACTGAGAAACACATGGTAACCTTCCCACAGGTTGGGAGGTTTACCTCACACACACCTCTAGATTTTCATTCTATGAGGCTTACAAAAACTAGGTTACAATATGCTATTTATAACCTAATCACCCAACTGGATTTGGGCCTTCAGAAATCGCAGCAAACTTGTTCTTTGCTGTTACAAAACCAGCAGAAAGTTTCTGCTACAATCAAGGTCTTCAATCTTTTAGTTCCTAAAATCTCTCAAGACCTCCACAAATAATGCCACATAGGATTCTAACTAATTTCCACATATTAGTGTGCTAACAAATAGGTTATTTGTTAGGTTCCTTAATTGTAGCTTGGTTGTTGGTTTCTGGATTTTAGCCTGAGAAAAATGCTGAAACAGAAAAACTAAACAACCTACAATATAGCATATGTTGTCAGGAATGAATGTCACAACATTCAGTTTGGCTTCCAAATCATTAACCATATGCTAAGTCTGTTTTTCCTGAAAACAGACTGTACAATTTGCTATACTGTACATAACCAATCTGTCCATACTTCAGTATCAGCGTACATTAATAAATGTCAAAACATCCAATTTGACATTCACACATAGAGCCTTACATCAGGTCTGTTATCCTCTTGATAAGCAGACTGAGTTGCATACTGAAATGTAGCAGAAAACCAATCTGCTTATTGTTCAGTATATGCTGTCAATGATGAATGTCATAACATCCAGTTTGACATTCAGACAGTAGGCCTTATGCCAGGTCTGTTATTTCCTTGATAAGCAGACTGATAATAAATACTGAGTTATAGTAGAACACCACCTGTTCTATTCCTCAGTATCTGCTGACAGGGATGAATGTCATAACATCCAGTTTGACATTCAATGAATCCTGTATTAGCTAATCCTGCAGTAAGCTACTCAAGTATGTCATGACATTAGTCAAGACATCAGAGTACAGTTAGATATTCTAACCTACAATGCAGTGACACAAACATCTCCACAGCATGTCATGGCATCAGTCAAGACATTAGAATCCAGCTAGTGTTTTACCATACAATGCAGCCAATCAAACATCTACAAACTCCCCCTTTGGCAAATTTTTGGCTAAAACACTTTGGCTTCACAACAGAGTCCATAGCAGCGGAAATCTCACATCTAGCAGGAAATTAACCTAGCTAATACACTCAGAGTTGCAGCACACTCACACACATGGAAGTTAAATAAAAACTTCACATATCAGTACACATACAGAAGTTAAATAAATACTTCTAATTGCAGCATACATAAACACACTCGCACTCATTAGAAGTGGAACAACAGCTGCAACACAACCTCTGGATTATAGGATCTTCAATATCTGTTTAACACATAATCTGTTGTCCTGGGGCATCACAGGTGTTTCTCCCCCTTTTTGTCAAAAATGTTGCCAAAGCAACACTTTAAATTACAGACCAAAATAAAACAGAATTACACACAAATGTCAGACAGACAATCTTGATTTTACTTCACATTTTTAATCAAGAATACCCCCTCTTGATCTTGCTTTACAACTTTGATCAAGACACCACCCACTTGATCTTGCTTCACAGCTTGGATCAAGTAGTCACACACTCTTTCCTAAAACCACTTTCTTATCTCCAGTGGTAGCTTGACATCTAGCACCACTACAACCAAAACAACAGTAGATGGTTACTCCCCTTGTACCACACAACTGTAACACACAGGCTCATTCTAATATATCATAATGAGACACACAACATCCATATTTCCTTATGACTGCAAGTTTTGGAAGGAAATAACAATATTGTCCAAGGCAATGTCATGACATCCGGTCAGACATTTTTCTGCTCACTCAGCCTTGACACACACCACATCATCCCACTAACTGACAAGGTGCCATACCTTGTTATCTGAGAACACATAGACCACAAGCTTGATGATTACTTGCAGCGCAAAGACAGAACTCCCCCTGTCATGAACAACCAACTCTCCTCTTGAAACTTGGAGATCACACATGAACATATCCAACACCCCAAAATTGGACCTTCACATACTTCCTGATTCAAAGAGAACCCAGACCACTTGATGAATGGAAAACATAAGACTCATCTTCATGTCTTCAAGAGCACACCCTCTGTTCAACCCTCTTGGCTGAACACATCCACACTCTGTGTCAATCTCTCTTCTAACCAGAACAGAAAACCACTTCACAAAATGATCTAACATTCGTTAGGACATCCTTCACAACATAACAAGGAACACCATATGATAATCTTCAGATATCACTGAGTCACCAGCTTGATCCAAAAGAACCCAGACATAAATTGGGACATATACATTCTCATCCCATTACGAGAGATAATCTTCCATAGATAGCTCAAAGCTCCTACCATAAGCTCCAAGAGATGAATAGAAAACACCTCCTTTTGTCTTCAACTTACTACTTTTCTGCTCAAAAGCAATTTGTCTCAGACTTTCCTCAAGAATAATCAGCTGCCATATGTGGATTATCTTGATTCTTCGAACTCACTTCTGAGATAGACCAAATGCCACTGGTTGATTACCTCCTTCATGAATCCTCATATGAAAAAGTCAAATGCCACTTATTGACCTCTCCACGTTTATCAGACTTCTCCCAAAGATATTCTGACCTTCCAAGTGAGACTTGAACTTCAAGCTACATGTTAAACAAGACTTAGATTCTCTAAGACATGAACATGTAACATCTTCTCCATCCAGCAACTCCAAAGAACTGCAATGAGCACGATCTTTTTGAAGTACCCAATCTACAACTCTGTAGACCCTTCTATCTTAAGTTGATGTGCCACTTCACCGACTAAGATTCTGATGTTTAACCAAATGTCACAACATTGTGTTTTAACATCTAGCTGTTGAATTCAGCTCCTTCTTCTGCCACTTGAAAGAACTTCCTCCCTCCATCCTGCAGGTTTGCAGTTAAGTCATCCAAGCTCACACCTTGATGAATCCCTGCTTCTTCTCCAAAGACATCAGACACTCTGATGCATGAGTCTTCAGAAGGACCAGTTAGAAACTAACCCTTCAGCTATACCAAGGATTCCACTTCCTAAAGCAAGGCTGTTTTCATGATGTCAAGAATGATGCCACTTATTCTTAACTCCACAGTGTGCATTTGCCAATGCACTTCCTTACCTAGATCAGAATTAAACTGATCCAAGTAACCACCATCAAGACTATGATGTCTTCTTCTTCTTGTACATACCAAGGCTGAACATGTTTCTTGCCAGGAAACCTTTTCAGAGATCATATGCTTTTGTTGCCACCAAAGAGATAGATCAGAAGCCAATGTACTATCCTTCCTGTGATTCTGCACAGGGTCTTGAAGAAGTGATGTTCCAACATCTTTAAGAACATCAGTTATCTTGAGCTCCAAGGATAATCAATTAAACACTTGTACTTGGCACAAGTAGACATTGATCTTAAATCCTTTCCCAATCATCCTTTCAGATACTTCCACCATAAGAATACTTTGAACGTACTCTTCTCGTGTCAACATCTTCTGCTTGCAAGCACCTCGACAATTTTGAAAGTCTTCCCAGATTAAATTCACCCTTAGGAATGAGAGAGATGAATTCTTCCTTGCAGATGTGTCAAACAACCACCAGAACCCATGTGACACAGGTCAACAGCCAACCAGACCCTAGGCTGTCCAAACGTGAGGAGGTTAACCAAAACTCCCCCTCAAATTAACAATCACGGAAACTCCACACCAATATCCATGCATTGTACACAAATGTCTCAACATGACATACAACATCCCTACCAGTGTCAACTAACTCTATGAGTTATACCTATACTTACTCCAATCACACCAATCAGACTCCAGCTGACCATAAATACTAGGAAAAAACAGTCAATAGTAGATATGCATTGCCAGAGCATACTACCTCAACCAACCTCTGAATCTTCATATTCTCACTCCTTGAAGGAACTACCACTTCTGAGCGTGGTGTTTGAATAACAAGATTCATGGTCCCACTCCTTTTAAATGAAGTAGCAATAAGGTTACCCCATTATTGACTTCTAACATCCAGGGGACTTGTCTTCCACCATAGCATAGTAATTCAGGGAACAACTATCCAACCCTGATCAATCCATAGGAATAAGACAAACAGCAGGAAGTTGCACACTATCATATTTCAACCAACTCCACTTCTAGAAATCAGACGTCTAAAAGTGACCTTCTTGAGCACACACACAGTTGACCCTACCCTTGTCAACTTAGCACACACAGATGTCTCCTCTTCCAGGTCAGGAGTAGGTTCCAAACAAAAGTATCCCTTGTTTGACACCTAAACAACATCTGCTCTTCAACTAGTTGCTGCATACTTGTTGAACGTGTTCTAACATCCCATAGAACATTAGTTCCACCTCCTTGGAACAAACCCTCCTTGAAGGACTTCAAGGTCTTCATATACACTACCCAAGAGAGTAAAAGAATCAGTGATCAGGTGATTCTTATCATCCTGAAGTGAGAACGTCATGATGAGTGGACTTGAGGATACTCAAGTATCTTTGACATCTTCAGTAGATTATGATGAAATCTTGAATGCAGCAACCTTTCATCCACAAGAGGAGAAACTACATCAGAGTTTGAGTTTTGCCAGGTATTATGCAGCGGAAATCATAATACAACTCAACTTATGTACACACCCTTCACCAGATCAGCCTCCAAGAACATACCAGGCTTGAATATGATTCAATACTAGCACAGTTGTCCCACACATAGGCCAATTGCCAACCACTAGAGACCGGTACCCATAGTTCCTGTCATGAATAGTCTATCCACCTACTTCAAGGGACCACTCAGGGAACTCACAGAACCTTCCACGGGTTCCAACATCAGTACTAATATAACTCCTTGCAAGATACCAGAAAGTATCACCCATGGATCTCATCCAGAAACAGAACAGGATGCCCGCTCTGATACCAATTGAAATTCTGGCGTAGTCAGAGTTCAGATGTTCTACTCCAAGTAATGACATTTGATCTAACATTGTTACTAATACAGCAAGACAGTTATACAAATTAAAACCTAGTACTGATATGCACACATTCACAGATGTCACGACATCTGCTACTATATCACCATAGAATGGAAGAACACCCAGTTCTGTCCATCTGGTACAAAGACACAGCAGAGATCCAACATAGCACTTACTTCTATTGAGCCTGCACAGTTATCAGCATGATGTCTCAACATTGATTTGAACATCACCTGTTACAGCATTATAGGTTTACCTTATTTTATAACAGACAGAATTATAACGAACAAAAGGTAAAAACACAGGTAATTGTTAACCCAGTTCGGTGCAACATCACCTACGTCTGGGGGCATACCAAGCCAGGAAGAAGATCCACTATCAGCAGTATTAATTTTGAGTTAAACTCCCCCGTTTACAACTCTTCACTTAATCCCTAACCAATACAATCTATACATAGGAACTCCTAGATAGAAACCTCCAGTTTCCATTCCTATCAATACAATTACAATGTAATGCTAAACAACTTGAACTTGCTTCACAGCTTCGTTTAAGAACATAATCACTCTTGCCTACAGGCTTTGAGTTACAAATACTCTCAGCTTTGAACACTGAGAAACACATGGTAACCCTCCCACAGGTTGGGAGGTTTACCTCACACACACCTCTAGATTTTCATTCTATGAGGCTTACAAAAACTAGGTTACAATATGCTATTTATAACCTAATCACCCAACTGGATTTGGGCCTTCAGAAATCGCAGTAAACTTGTTCTTTGGTGTTACAAAACCAGCAGAAAGTTTCTGCTACAATCAAGGTCTTCAATCTTTTAGTTCCTAAAATCTCTCAAGACCTCCACAAATAATGCCACATAGGATTCTAACTAATTTCCACATATTAATGTGCTAACAAATAGGTTATTTGTTAGGTTCCTTAATTGTAGCTTAGTTGTTGGTTTCCTGGATTTTAGCCTGAGAAAAATGCTGAAACAGAAAAACTAAACAACCTACAATATAGCATATGCTGTCAGGAATGAATGTCACAACATTTAGTTTGACTTCCAAATCATTAACCATATGCTAAGTCTGTTTTTCCTGAAAACAGACTGTACAATTTGCTATACTGTACATAACCAATCTGTCCATACTTCAGTATCAGCGTACATTAATAAATGTCAAAACATCCAATTTGACATTCACACATAGAGCCTTACACCAGGTCTGTTATCCTCTTGATAAGCAGACTGAGTTGCATACTGAAATGTAGCAGAAAACCAATCTGCTTATTGTTCAGTATATGTTGTCAATGATGAATGTCATAACATCCAGTTTGACATTCAGACAGTAGGCCTTATGCCAGGTCTGTTATTTCCTTGATAAGAAGATTGATAATAAATACTGAGTTATAGTAGAACACCACCTGTTCTATTCCTCAGTATCTGTTGATAGGGATGAATGTCATAGCATCCAGTTTGACATTCAATGAATCCTGTATTAGCTAATCCTGCAGTAAGCTACTCAAGTATGTCATGACATTAGTCAAGACATCAGAGTACAGTTAGATATTCTAACCTATAATGCAGTTACACAAACATCTCCACAACATGTCATGGCATAAGTCAAGACATTAGAATCTAGCTAGTGTTTTACCATACAATGCAGCCAATCAAACATCTACACTCATGACAAAACTTGGGGATTCAGAAAGGTGGAACCCTCTCCACTGACTCACCGGACAAAAGATCTTGGGCTTTTGTTCTGAAGCATCGACACGTAGTGTGATCTTAAAGAACGACGCACTGAATAACGGGGGATTGACTACTAATCCCTTTTATCCGTCAATTGCCTCTTCATGGAGGTCTTAAACATTGGTGCCTCTTCTGGGAGGTCTTTGGGCACAAAAGTAAACACACAAAAACATTGCCTCCTATCGAGGTCTTCCAGCTAATAAAGCGGTAAAATGCGGGAAAAATAAGGGGATCAAGAGATCTACCACACGGATAAAGATCCGAAGCAACAACAATTAAAGAAACAAGAAACCCAGAGATCTCTCAAGCTAGCACCATCAAAGAAAGCGAGTCAGTACAGGTAATCGGAATAAATCTCCAAATGATATCCCACAAATAAAGTGGAATACCAAGCAAGCTATCTCTTCAAGAGTCATGTGAGCCCTCACAAAAAAACTCAACAAACAGGTTAGAATAACAAGACGGGGTGCAATCAAGATTTACACCAAACCAGAATCAAAATATAACCACATGAATCATGCCATTAAAATTCACAAAAAAAGCTCACAAAAAGCAACCAAGTGTAAGAGGCCTAAACCTCTTGTCAAACAAATGCATTAAAAGAGTATCAAAAATTTGAGGTTGAAAGTATAAAGTAGTGGAAATAGGGCATACCTGATTGGGGAAGACCGATTGAAATTGAATGGCACGGTTGGATTTGCAAAGCACTCTTAGGGTTTATATGAGAGGGAATTGGTTCTTTGCAGATGAGTTCCCTTCAGTCTCTGGAGGTTGCTCTGAACTCTGTTAGCTCTTCTCTCACTATCTTTTACCCAGGGTTTTTTGGGAGATGGAAGTCTAGAATTTATAACCTGATTTTTGTGACTTTGTGGGCTCAAAAGAGAGAGGTCCAAGTCCAAGATTTTTCTGTTATATTTTATTTATTTATTTATTATTATTATTATTATTATTATTATTTTTCGTTATTTTTCGTTTTTTTTTTCCATTTTTCTTTTTTTTTTTAATTTTTTTTTCAAAACGCGTGGGCTTCGCCTAGCGAACATGACAGTTCAAGAAATTCCTCTGAGCGTAGGTGATTCTGGTGGCTTTTCTTGGGACTCGCAAGGCGACCCATTCTGCTCGCCTAGCGAGCATGACAACTCATGAACAAACTTTTGCTCCTTCAAGATTAACGTTTTGACTGATGAATAGACCCCATTTGAACATGTTGGAAGTATCTCAAGCCATTCCCTTGTGTTGACTGATCACCCAGATAGGACCCACAAAGTGTCTTGGATGATATTCAAGTTTCTTGGATCTAATTCCGATTGACATGATGAAATGCAATATGAAATGTTAAATGACCTAAAAATGAATGCATGAATGAGGGGGGCAAATTTTGAGGTATTACAACTGTTTCCTATCCTTCGGAAGTTTCCGGTTATCGACACGAGATGATATTCAGAACTACTCAGAACGTAGCCATTCGCTTAATCCCTAACTTTTGCCCGGATCGCCCTTTCGGGTTTTCAATCCACCGGGATACCCATTTTTGCCTAAGTTGCCATTTCAGGTTTTCAACTTACCGTGTGTACAATCTTTTCATTTTTTAATCCCTAACTTTTGCCCGAACCTTTTTCATTTTCTTAGTTCGCCGGGATGCCCATTTGTTTGCCTGTACTATTCTTTTTATCGTCCAGCGGGTCTATTTTATGCGAAGTATTTTTTAACTGCGTCTGAGTTCACAGGGGAAGTGAAGTTTTCACCATCCATAGTTGCAAGCATTAAGGCTCCACCATCAAAAACCTTGGTGACAATATACGGTCCATCATAGTTAGGAGTCCACTTGCCCCTGTGATCTGTCTGAGGAGGAAGGATCCTTTTCAACACCAAATCTCCGACTTGGAAGCATCGAGGATGCACTTTATGATCAAAGGCTCTCTTCATCCGACTCTGATACAATTGCCCATGACAAATGGCTACCATTCGCTTCTCTTCGATAAGACTCAACTCATTGAACCTTGTCTGAATCCATTCAGCTTCGTCTAACTTGACATCCAACATGATTCTTAGAGAAGGAATCTCCACTTCAACAGGTAGGACTGCTTCCATACCATACACAAGGGAATAAGGGGTTACCCCGGTCGATGTACGTACTGAAGTACGGTACCCATGCAAGGCGAAGGGTAGCATCTCATGCCAATCTCTGTACGTAACGACCATCTTCTGCATAATCTTCTTTATGTTCTTATTTGTTTACTCAACAACACCGTTCATCTTAGGACGATAAGGGGAAGAGTTCTGATGTTGAATGTTGAAGTTCTTGCACAACTCTTTCATCATTTTGTTATTGAGATTAGAACCATTATCAGTAATGATTCATTCGGGAATCCCATAACGACAAATGATTTCTTTCTTGATGAATCAGGCAACCACATGTCTGGTGACCTTTGCAAATGACGCTGCTTCGACCCACTTGGTGAAATAGTCGATGGCAATAAGGATGAAACGATGCCCATTGGAAGCAGTCGGCTCAATCTTTCCAATCATATCGATGCCCCACATAGCAAAAGGCCACAGCGAAGACATCACATTCAAAGGATTTGGCGGCACATGCACCTTATCAGCATAAATCTGGCATTTATGACACTTCCGAGCATATTTGAAACAATCAGATTCCATGGTCATCCAGTAATATCCTGCTCTCAACAATTTCTTAGCCATTGCATGTCCGTCGGCATGAGTACCGAAGGAGCCTTCATGAACTTCCTGCATTAACATGTCTGCTTCGTGTCTATCCACGCATCTGAGCAAAACCATGTCAAAGTTCCTCTTATACAACACATCGTCTTTGTTCAAGAAGAAACTGCTTGCCAATCTTCTCAAAGTCTTTCTATCATTGTTGGATGCCCCTGCAGGGTACTCTTGATTCTTCAGAAAACGCTTGATGTCGTGATACCAGGGCTCGTCGTCAACTACCAATTCAGCAGCAAACACATACGCGGCCCTGTCGAGGCGCATCACATCGATCCTGGGAGTGTGGTTCCACCGAATCACGTTGATCATGGAGGATAGGGTGGCAAGAGCATCTACCATCTAGTTCTCATCACGAGGTATGTGATACATCTTTACTGTTGTGAAGAAAGTCAATAGGCTTCTCGTGTAATCTCTATAAGGGACCAGATTGGGCTGGAGGGTGTTCCAATCACCATTCACTTGATTGATCACTAGAGCTGAATCTCCGAAGATGTCCAGAGTCTTGATTCTCAAATCAATGGCTTGC
Organism: Lathyrus oleraceus; assembly: GCF_024323335.1. NCBI lineage: Eukaryota > Viridiplantae > Streptophyta > Magnoliopsida > Fabales > Fabaceae > Lathyrus > Lathyrus oleraceus. The sequence goes on along the minus strand of NC_066582.1, from coordinate 346,953,654 downwards.
TCAATACCCAAGATACAAGCTTCATACTCAGCTTTATTATTTGTGCACTCAAAAGTCAGACGAGCGGTGAAAGGCATGTGGGAACCTTTTGGAGTAGTAATGACATCGCCAATTCCACTTCCTTTGGCATTGACAGCCCCATCAAACAACAAAGTCCACTTTTCGTCTGGATCAGGTCCCTCCTCAACAACTGGATCTTCACAATCTTTCATCTTGAGGAACATGATGTCTTCATCTGGAAAATCAAACTTCATCGGCTCATAATCATCAATCGGCTGCTGAGCAAGATAGTCTGACAGAATACTCCCTTTGATGGCTTTCTGGGATGTATACTGAATGTCGTACTCTGTCAGCACCATTTGCCAACGGGCAACCCTTCCGGTGAGAGCTGGCTTCTCGAATATGTATTTGACTGGATCCATCTTGGAGATCAATAAGGTTGTGTGAGACAACATGTATTGTCTCAATCGCTTAGCAGCTCGTGCAAGTGTACAACACGTCTTTTCAAGCATCGAGTATCTCGACTCGCAATCTGTGAATTTCTTACTCAGGTAGTAGATGGCATGCTCTTTCCTACCTGTCTCGTCGTGTTGACCGAGAACACAACCCATGGAATTGTCTAGTACTGTCAAATACATAATCAGCGGTCTCCCTGGGACCGGAGGCATAAGGATAGGAGGATTCTGCAAATACTCTTTTATCTTCTCGAAAGCCCTTTGGCAATCATCATTCCACCTGATAGCCTGATCTTTTCTCAGCAATTTGAATATTGGCTCGCACATGGCTGTTAGGTGAGAGATGAACCTTGCAATGTAGTTCAACCTCCCTAAGAAACCATGGACTTGTTTCTCTGTTCTTGGCTCAGGCATTTCCTGTATCGCTTTCACTTTGGCCGGATCCACCTCAATCCCTTTTTCACTAACAATAAAACCCAGTAATTTTCCAGATCTCACCCCAAAAGTACACTTATTTGGATTAAGCCTCAGCTTGAATTTTCTCAAACGCTCAAACAATTTCTGCAAATTCACCAAATGTTCTTCTTCCGTCTGAGATTTGGCAATCATATCATCAACATAAACCTCGATTTCATGATGAATCATATCATGGAAAAGAGTCACCATCGCTCGTTGATATGTTTCTCTGGCATTTTTCAGACCAAACGGCATCACCTTGTAGCAGAAGGTGCCCCATGGGGTTATGAATGTTGTCTTCTCCATGTCTTCTGGTGCCATCTTAATTTGATTATAGCCAGAAAAGCCATCCATGAAGGAGAATACCAAGAACTGAGCTGTGTTATCCACCAAAACGTCGATGTGAGGTAATGGGAAATCATCTTTAGGACTAGCTCTGTTCAGATCCCGGTAGTCAACACACATCCGTACCTTTCCATCCTTCTTAGGTACTGGAACGATATTAACAACCCATGGCGGATAATTTGTAACTGCTAGAAACCCTGCATCCAACTGTTTTTGCACTTCTTCCTTTATCTTGACAACCATCTCTGGTCTCGTTCTTCTGAGCTTCTGCTTGACCGGAGGACAATCCTCTTTGAGAGGCAAATGGTGTACCACAATGTCTGTGTCAAGCCCTGGCATGTCCTGATAAGACCAAGCGAAGATGTCAACATACTCTTGCAGCAATTCAATCAACCCCTTCTTCACATTATCTTCCAAAGAAACCCCTATCTTGATCTCTCTCTTGACGTCCTCGGTGCCAAGATTAATCACTTCAGTAGACTCTTGATGCGGTTGAATGACCCTTTCCTCCTGTTTTAACAACCTGGCAAGTTCTTCAGGGAGTTCACAGTCTTCATCACCCTCTTCTTCAGCTTGAAAGATTGGATTTTCAAAGTCGAAGCGAGTCATAGCAGAACTGTTATCAATAGGATCCGGTGACGTGCATCTGCATGAGTGATGGTATGTGCTTATGAGTGTGAACAAGAAGTGGAAACTAAACAAAACATTGCCAAATGGATATTTTTTTTTATTTTTGATTTTTGAAAACTACAAAAATAGAAAGACAGTGATAAAAATATTTGAATGCAAAAAGACGTCCTTTATTTATGATAAAAAATGCAGGTATCCACATAGATGAGCCCTACAATGAGTCATCACGCCCTGGGCGGAACGTAAGACTTGTATATGCATGAGTAAACAAAGAAAATTACTCTTTAAGAAGAGTGACTTGCATAATCTCTTCAGAAGACCAATTGTGGAGAACTTCACCCGGGACCCTTAGACGCACCAAGTTGTCAATGTCGCAATCACTATCCCCATCTTCCTCGTTGATTACAGAGATCTGGCCAACTGATTTGGCTTCTCCTTCAACCATGTTAACATTTGCTCTACCATGCCGCGGCATAGGATTGTTGACGACATTAGGAGCCGACGCAAAGTTAATGGCCTTTGAATCAATAAGGTCCTGAACTACGTGCTTAAAAGCTTTGCAGTTCTCAATAGTGTGGCCAGGTGCCCCAGAGTGGAAATTACACCTAGCATTGGCGTCTTAACCCACTGAAATCCTGCCAACGGGAGGAGCCAAAGTGCGTAACTGTACAAGTTGCAACTGTTGAAGGTTAGGAAGCAATTGGGCGTACAATGCAACACCCCGATAAAATATGATAATTATTTAATTTAAGTTAATAGTATATTTATTAATTTAATTAAATAATTGGAATATTATTGGATTATTATTATTGGAATAATAAAGTTGGAATATATATAAAGAGTTCCATTTGGTAAAAAGGGTTTTTCACGTGAAAACCAGAGAAGCGACAGAAAGTGAGAAAAGGGCAAGGAGGAAGAGCAAGATAACAAGGGTTGAAGAAGGGAAAAGCTTGAAGCTAAAGGATTTGCCGGATTAACTGAGGTAAGGGGGGTTTATCGTCGTTTAATGGGTATTATGGGTTAACATATAATGGGTAGTAATAAGCCATTGAATTGACCCTAATTGGAATGAGGAATGCTGTAAATGGTGATGAATAAGTTATGTTAAAACTGAAATTGAATCTATATGTGGGTGAGTCGTAAATTTCTGGACGTGTAGCTTTTTACGGAATTGAAATCGGAGGTCCGGAAGTCCTCCGACGGCGAGAAATGCGGGAAATCTGCATTCTGTTTTCGTGTTAGCGCAGGAACAACTTTCTGTTCTGCGTTAACCGGTTAACCCAGGGTGTTAACCGGTTAACACTGTTATGATTTAGAAAAATTAATTTCTGTTCTGCGTTAACCGGTTAACCCAGGGTGTTAACCGGTTAACACTGTTAAAAATTGCCAGAAAGCGTGTTCTGTGTTGCGTTAACCGGTTAACCCAGGGCGTTAACCGGTTAACACTGTTTGGAAAGTGGAAAATCGATATTCAAATATTGTGTACATATTTGACGTTTGGCCTATATTGGTGTATGATATAGTAGGGATCATTTCCCGTTGTTTTGAGCAGTATAGGTGTTAGTAGAGTGTGCTAATACTGTGATTTATTATTTGGCATGATATGAATATGATTCTGTGATAAATATGCTGATGATGTATGATGGTATGCATAATGCTGTGAATGTATCTGTTATGTATGCAATTATGGATGGACTGTTTATGGCTTAGAGTGTGAGCATATGTCCATTGTGGATTGTTGTTGATGGTTGCATGCTAGGTGATTTAGCGTGCATAGTATGGCCTTTATGGTGGTAGCTAATTCCCATGGTGAGGAATTAGTGAGTGAGTTATTATGGATTGTTGTTGATGTTTGCATGCTAGGTGATTTAGCGTGCATAGCATAGCCCTTGGGGTGGTAGCTAATTCCCATGGTGAGGAATTAGTGAGTGAGTCACTAGGTCTCAAATGAGTGGGACTAGTGAGTTTGGTAGCCGTATCTGGGTTTGATCGGTGAGGTTGAACTATGTGTTCACGAATAGTCGGTACCGCATGCATGGAGTCTCATTGCATAATGTATGTATGGCGTATAATATGAATGGATGTATTCCAATACTATACGTGTGTTTTGGGTTGGGTTGAGTATGATTATGATTTTGAGTTGATGTTGTCGTTGCTGAATGTGTGATCTGATTTGGGTGATGAAATGTGTTAAATTACTTAGCATTGCATGATATTTTATAATGCTTATTATATCGATTTGAGGAACTCACCCTTACAACTATGTTTCAGGTAACGAGCAGTGATTGAGTAGAAGCTAGTGCTTGGAGTCTAGTGTAGTTCCTTAGTGAGTCATGCTCTGGTAGATGTAACATCGGGACGGGATGTTTTACTTTGTTTTCATTGTTGGTTGTTGAACAATTTTACATGTAATGTGTTACATGGTTCGAATGATTGATTAGATCTCTATCCGCTGTGAATTGTGCAATGTTTTATTTTGATTAATAATTGAGCATGACAAGTTATTATGGTAAATGGTGTGAAGTGTCAAGTGTGACACCCTTAAATTGCATATCTACTCTGATTTATATTTTGTTGAATTAATTAATTATTGGGGTATTTTAGAAGGGTGTTACATTAGTGGTATCAGAGCATAGTTGGTCGAGTCGAGTCGTAATTATTCTGTTTCCCTGTATGTGATAGGTGTTGTGTACTCCTATCAGTACTTATTGTTTTAGCTTGTTGGGTTCTCAGAATAGAGATGGCTGGAAGAGGCAGAGACGATGTTGCGATTGCTGAGGCTCTGGGTATGCTAGCTGGAGTACTTGGAGGGAATCCGAATGTTGTGGGACTGGGAGCTGCTCGTCAACTAAGTGAGTTCCAGAAGAACAATCCTCCAATGTTCAAGGGAGCATACGATCCAGATGGTGCTCAGAAGTGGTTGAAGGAGATCGAGAGGATCTTCCGAGTGACTGAGTGTGCCGATAACTAGAAGGTTAGGTTCGGTACGCATATGCTGTCAGAGGAAGCAGATGATTGGTGGGTTGCTGCCTGCACTGAGTTGGAAGCTGCTGGGGGTGTTGAGATCACTTGGGCGGTGTTCAGAGAGAGATTCCTGAGGAAGTACTTTCCGGAGGATGTCAGAGGAAAGAAAGAGATAGAGTTCTTAGAATTGAAGCAGGGCAACCGGTCTGTTACTGAGTATGCTGCTAAGTTCACAGAGCTGTCGAAGTATTACACTCCCTATGATGAGGCTACTGGGGAATTTTCAAAATGTGTGAAGTTTGAGAACGGGTTACGTCCCGAGATCAAGCAGGCTATTGGGTATCAGCGGATTAGAGTGTTTTCTGACTTGGTTGACTGCTGCAGGATTTTTGAACAGGATACCAAGGCCAGAGCGGAGAGCTATCAGCAGAGGGTTGATAGGAAAGGCAAGAATCAGAATGATCGTGGGAAGCCGTATGCAGCTGGCAAAGGTTTCCAGAGACAGAGTGGGATGAAGAGACCTAGTGGGGGAGACTCCAGTGCCCCTGCTAAGTGTTACAGATGTGGTCAGGCTGGACATCGTATCCATGAGTGTACCAGTGCTGAGAAGAAGTGTTTCAAGTGTGGCAAGGGTGGTCACTTGGCCGCAGAGTGCCGGTTGAAGACTATGACTTGTTTCAACTGTGGAGAGGTGGGTCATATTAGCCCACAGTGTCCTAAGCCGAAGAAAGAGAACCAGTCGGGAGGCAAGGTCTTTGCTTTATCGGGTTCTGAGACTTCTGCAGATGATCGTTTGATCCGAGGTACGTGTTATATTAATGGCTTTCCTCTTGTATCTATTATTGACACAGGTGCGACTCATTCCTTTATATCTTTGGATTGTGCTGTGAAACTTAAATTGGAGATATCTGAGATGCATGGAAGTATGGTGATTGATACTCCTGCGAAGGGTTCAGTGACTACTACTTCAGTTTGTTTAAATTGCCCTTTGAGTATTTTTGGTAGAGACTTTGGGATGGACCTCGTGTGTCTTCCACTAGTGCAGATTGATGTTATCCTAGGTATGAACTGGTTGGTGTTTAACCGAGTTTATATCAACTGTTTTGATAAGACTGTGATCTTTCCTGAGATTGAGGAAGGAAAGAGTTTGTTTCTATCAACAAGGCAGGTGAATGAGGCAGTAGCAGATGGGGCAGAGTTGTTTATGCTGTTAGCGACTTTGGAGGCTAAAGATAAACTGGTGATTTGCGATCTAGCCGTGGTGTGTGATTTTCCTAATGTGTTTCCTGAAGAAGTGCATGAATTACCGCCAGAGCGTGAAGTTGAGTTCTCGATTGATTTGGTACCTGGTACTAGGCCGATATCGATGGCTCCGTACCGTATGTCTGCTTATGAGTTAACTGAATTGAAGAGTCAGTTGGAAGATCTGTTGGATAAGGAATTCATTCGTCCGAGTGTGTCACTGTGGGGCGCACCAGTGTTATTGGTTAAGAAGAAAGAAGGTACTATGAGGTTGTGTGTGGACTACAGGCAACTGAATAAAGTGACGATCAAGAATCGGTATCCTTTGCCGAGGATTGATGATTTGATGGATCAGTTGGTTGGTGCGAGTGTGTTCAGCAAAATAGATTTGAGATCGGGGTATCATCAGATACGTGTGAAAACTGAGGATGTTCAGAAGACTGCTTTCAGAACAAGGTATGGACATTATGAGTATTCTGTAATGCCTTTTGGTGTGACTAATGCGCCTGGGGTATTTATGGAGTATATGAATAGGATTTTCCATCCGTACCTAGACAAGTTTGTTGTGGTGTTTATTGACGATATTTTGGTGTATTCGAAATCTGAAGAAGAGCATGCTGAACATTTGAGAGTGGTTTTAGGAGTTCTACGAGAAAAGAAGTTATTTGCTAAACTGTCTAAGTGTGAATTTTGGTTAGAAGAGGTTAGTTTTCTTGGTCATGTGGTTTCAAGGGGTGGTGTTGCTGTTGATCCTTCTAAGATAGAAGCGGTATCTGAGTGGGAAGCTCCGAAGTCAGTTTCTGAGATAAGGAGTTTTCTTGGACTTGCAGGTTATTATAGGAAATTCATTGAGGGATTTTCTAAGTTGGCGTTACCGTTGACGATGTTGACTAGAAAGGGGCAAGCGTTTGTTTGGGACTCAAAATGTGAAGAAGGTTTCCAAGAGTTAAAGAGAAGGTTAACTACTGCTCCTATTCTGATATTACCAAGTCCATCGGAACCATTTGAGGTTTACTGTGATGCTTCATTGTTGGGTTTGGGTGGTGTTTTGATGTAGAATAAGCAGGTTGTAGCTTATGCTTCGAGACAACTCAAGGTTCATGAGAGGAACTATCCGACACACGATTTAGAGTTGGCAGCTGTGGTATTTGTTCTGAAGTTATGGAGGCATTACTTGTACGGGTCAAGATTTGAGGTTTTCAGTGACCATAAAAGTTTAAAGTATTTGTTTGATCAAAAAGAGCTGAATATGAGACAGAGAAGATGGTTAGAGTTTCTGAAGGATTATGACTTTGGTTTGAATTACCATCCGGGTAAAGCAAACGTAGTGGCTGATGCATTGAGTCGGAAATCATTGCATATGTCTATGTTAATGGTTAAGGAATTGGATTTAATTGAGCAGTTTAGAGACTTGAGTTTGGTGTGTGAGGGTACTCACAATAGTGTTAAATTGGGAATGTTGAAGTTAACGAGTGGTATTCTGGATGAGATTAGAGAGGGTCAGAAATCCGATGTGTTTTTGGTTGATAAGTTGACTCTAGTGAATCAAGGTCAAGGTGGTGAATTCAGAGTTGATGAGAATGGTGTTTTGAAATTTGGTAATCGGGTGTGTATTCCGGATGTTACCGAACTTAAGAAGAGTATTCTTGAGGAAGGACATCGTAGTGGCCTGAGTATTCATCCTGGGGCTACGAAGATGTATCATGATTTGAAAAAGTTATTTTGGTGGCCGGGAATGAAAAGAGAAATTGCGAGTTTTGTTTATTCTTGTTTGACTTGTCAGAAGTCAAAGATTGAGCATCAGAAGCCGTCTGGGCTAATGCAACCGTTGGCTATTCCAGAGTGGAAGTGGGATAGTATCAGTATGGATTTTGTTTCTGGTTTACCGAGGATAATTAAGAATTTTGAAGCTATTTGGGTGATTGTTGACAGATTGACAAAATCGGCTCATTTCATTCCGATCAGAATGGATTATCCGTTAGAGAGATTAGCTGAGTTGTATATTGAGAAAATTGTAAGTTTGCATGGTATTCCGTCGAGTATTGTTTCGAACAGAGATCCTAGATTTACATCGAAGTTCTGGGAAGGTTTGAAGAGGGCTTTGGGAACTAAGCTGAGATTGAGTTTTGCATATCATCCGCAGACTGATGGTCAGACTGAGAGGACGATTCAGTCACTGGAGGATCTTTTGAGGGCTTGTGTTTTGGAAAAGGGAGGTGCTTGGGATTGTTATTTACCTTTGATTGAGTTTACCTACAACAATAGTTTTCATTCGAGCATTGGTATGGCACCGTTTGAAGCTTTGTATGGTAGGAGATGTCGGACACCTTTATGTTGGTATGAGTCCGGTGAGAGTGCTGTGGTTGGACCGGAGATTGTTCAACAAACTACGGAAAAGGAGTCTTATCCAGAGTTATTCGCTTGAGGTATGTTTTCGAGGACGAAAACTCTTTTAGTGGGGGAGAGTTGTAACACCCCGATAAAATATGATAATTATTTAATTTAAGTTAATAGTATATTTATTAATTTAATTAAATAATTGGAATATTATTGGATTATTATTATTGGAATAATAAAGTTGGAATATATATAAAGAGTTCCATTTGGTAAAAAGGGTTTTTCACGTGAAAACCAGAGAAGCGACAGAAAGTGAGAAAAGGGCAAGGAGGAAGAGCAAGATAACAAGGGTTGAAGAAGGGAAAAGCTTGAAGCTAAAGGATTTGCCGGATTAACTCAGGTAAGGGGGGTTTATCGTCGTTTAATGGGTATTATGGGTTAACATGTAATGGGTAGTAATAAGCCATTGAATTGACCCTAATTGGAATGAGGAATGCTGTAAATGGTGATGAATAAGTTATGTTAAAACTGTAATTGAATCTATATGTGGGTGAGTCGTAAATTTCTGGATGTGTAGCTTTTTACGGAATTGAAATCGGAGGTCCGGAAGTCCTCCGACGGCGAGAAATGCGGGAAATCTGCATTCTGTTTTCGTGTTAGCGCAGGAACAGCTTTCTGTTCTGCGTTAACCGGTTAACCCAGGGTGTTAACCGGTTAACACTGTTATGATTTAGAAAAATTAATTTCTGTTCTGCGTTAACCGGTTATCCCAGGGTGTTAACCGGTTAACACTGTTAAAAATTGCCAGAAAGCGTGTTCTGTGTTGCGTTAACCGGTTAACCCAGGGCGTTAACCGGTTAACACTTTTTGGAAAGTGGAAAATTGATATTCAAATATTGTGTACATATTTGACGTTTGGCCTATATTGGTGTATGATATAGTAGGGATCATTTCTCGTTGTTTTGAGCAGTATAGGTGTTAGTAGAGTGTGCTAATACTGTGATTTATTATTTGGCATGATATGAATATGATTCTGTGATAAATATGCTGATGATGTATGATGGTATGCATAATGCTGTGAATGTATCTGTTATGTATGCAATTGTGGATGGACTGTTTATGGCTTAGAGTGTGAGCATATGTCCATTGTGGATTGTTGTTGATGGTTGCATGCTAGGTGATTTAGCGTGCATAGTATGGCCTTTATGGTGGTAGCTAATTCCTATGGTGAGGAATTAGCGAGTGAATTATTGTGGATTGTTGTTGATGTTTGCATGCTAGGTGATTTAGCGTGCATAGCATAGCCCTTGGGGTGGTAGCTAATTCCCATGGTGAGGAATTAGTGAGTGAGTCACTAGGTCTCAAATGAGTGGGACTAGTGAGCTTGGTAGCCGTATCTGGGTTTGATCGGTGAGGTTGAACTATGTGTTCACGAATAGTCGGTACCGCATGCATGGAGTCTCATTGCATAATGTATGTATGGCGTATAATATGAATGGATGTATTCCAATACTATACGTGTGTTTTGGGTTGGGTTGAGTATGATTATGATTTTGAGTTGATGTTGCCGTTGCTGAATGTGTGATCTGATTTGGGTGATGAAATGTGTTAAATTACTTAGCATTGCATGATATTTTATAATGCTTATTATATCGATTTGAGGAACTCACCCTTACAACTATGTTTCAGGTAACGAGCAGTGATTGAGTAGAAGCTAGTGCTTGGAGTCTAGTGTAGTTCCTTAGTGAGTCATGCTCTGGTAGATGTAACATCGGGACGGGATGTTTTACTTTGTTTTCATTGTTGGTTGTTGAACAATTTTACATGTAATGTGTTACATGGTTCGAATGATTGATTAGATCTCTATCCGCTGTGAATTGTGCAATGTTTTATTTTGATTAATAATTGAGCATGACAAGTTATTATGGTAAATGGTGTGAAGTGTCAAGTGTGACACCCTTAAATTGCATATCTACTCTGATTTATATTTTGTTGAATTAATTAATTATTGGGGTATTTTAGAAGGGTGTTACATACGACATTGGAAGAGTGTCGAAATGCCTATCCATCATCCTCTGTCTCTATTGGTAGGCGGGTCTGTTACCCTGTTGTTGTTGGTATTGATTTTATTGACGTTGAGGTTGTTGTTGTTGCACTGGTGCTGTAGCCTGAATGGTCATAGCTGCAACATAAGGTTGTTGATGGTAATTCTGAAAGTTATTCCTCCGGTTACCCCTGCTCTGATAAGAAGATATGACATTTGCATCCCCTTCTCTCCTCTTCTGTCCTCCTAAGAACGACTTCTTTGACCCCGAAGATGATCCAACCCTATTTTGGATCTTACATGTCTTCAAGTAGTTCTCCAACCTCTCACCGGTAAAGACCATGTAACACCCCAATTCTACCCGTCGTAAATTCAATTAAAAATCAGAGTAAACAAATTTCACACAAAATTGAGGCATCACATATATCATTTCATCAACACTTAAACAAATTTCACAACACGACAATTGCGCAAGGATCCACTTAGTCCTTGTTAAATAATAAACAACACTGTATATGGATTCACCTAGTCCATATAGCAGCAAGACACAAAACATCGCAACGGAAATCATTTAGATAATTAAGTTGAGTCGTACATCTACAGATTCAAAAGAAAACAAGCAAACAAATGCCCATCACAACTATCATATACAATGATATACAAAAGGGCATGGTTACTATCAAAATCATGAAAAACGTTCATTAACCCCTGGGTGTTACAATCCTAATCAGAGCAGTGACGCCAAAAGTGTGCTACCACTATCCTCCTCTCAACGCGGAGCACCTGCACGTTACCAATATAAAGGTAACGGCCAACAACAAAAGGGTGAGATACTCAAATCATATAATCAAGATAATAATAATCAATATATAAGTAAATTCGGAAAGTTAGGAATATTGTTACCACATCGCACAATCCTTCACTTGAATGCTTATGCATTTAATCATAAACAAAGTCAATAATCATCCACAACATCAATGTTACATCATATCATCTCATCACTTTAACATTTCATCAATCCATCATAAAACATTATGATTCATCACATCATCGCAAAATATCACCGCAAATCATAAACCGTCACATAACAACAATTATAAAAAAATGCGGAAATAAACATAACCAACATATGTGACTCAACTATGCAAATGCTATGCGGTACCGACTCGTCTCTTTGCCATCAAGGCCAAGGCTTTATGCCCACTTCGCTTTTGCCAAAAGGCCACGTCGCTATTGCCAAAAGGCCACGTCGCTATTGCCAAAAGGCCACGTCACTTATGCAAATGTATGTGACTCCATGATAAATGATACACATACACCAAAATCATCATCGCATCAACATAACTCATCATAATGGCCGAAGCCCACGTCGCTATTGCCATTTAGGCCACGTCGCCATTCACATGCATAAAAGCATTCACACAACATCATCTTCACCAACATTCATACATATGTTTATATATAAAACAAATGAGAATATTCATCACAATCAATTGTTTCATCATACAATCTCTTAGGTAATTCAACCTCATGCTATGTTTATTTAAATCACACACCTACACACTATAGTTAAGTGGTATTCCTCATTAATCAAATAGGCTTCCTACTATATCAATTATTAATCACTTTTCCAAAATAATCACTTATTAAAATAAGCCTTTATAATGGCCTATAAACATCAACAACATGTAGAAAATTTCATAAGCTTCGCAACGCTTCGAACGGGGACCAAAACGGAGTTACGGTTCAAAAGTTATGACTTTTTGAAGTTTACAAAAGAATTCTGTTTTCAACTCAGTTGGCGCCGCGAACTCTCTTTCGCGCCGCGAATTTAGCAGAAAACAGAGAAAATGCGTTTTTGACCGTTAAATACCTTCCGGACCTCCGATTACGATTCCGTAAAAAGTATCATTCTCAGAATTCAACGAACTACAATATTTTCAATATTGCAAAGCCATTCTAACCACAATTTAACTTTTATTTCATCATTCTAAACATCATTCAATTAATTTCCAACACTTCCTAAATTCACGATTTATGAAATTACTCATACTTTGATTCATCAACACAATAACATATTTTTCACAACATACATCAACCCCAAACCATCAACAACAACACAACACACAATGTTATTTATCATTCTTCTAAACCTAAACCTAACATTTTGCAAAGAATTGATACATGTTCAATAATCACAAACAATCAACACTACATCAGGAACACAAACAACACTTTCAAAGCAAGGAATCCAACCACAACATCAAAACCTAACAATATCCTCTAACAACCATTACCCACATAAAACCCATCATTTTTATAATTATAGGAAATGATAACTCACACCCTTACCTTAGAGATGATGATTGAGTTACTCTATAGTGTTCTAGCAAGCTTGGGTTGATCAAGATGATGCCCTTCTTCTCCAATTTCCTCTTCCTCCTCCAAACCCTAACTTTTCTCTCTTTTCTTCTCTTTTCTCCTCCTTCTCTCTACTTCTTTCTATTTCTCTTCTTTCTCTTTCTATCTTATTTCTATTCTATTTCTATTCTATTTCTATTCTATTTCTATTCCTTGTTTTAATTAAATAAAAACAAACTAATGGGCTTAATTGTTACACCTCCCTTAATTACTATATACACGACTAGGCCCAATAGCTATTATACCATAATTCTCATAATTAAACTCTAATAATAAATTAACACACAATAAAATATTTTACCGAAATAATGATAAATCAAACATTACAAAAATAATAATAATAACACTTAATAAAAATCGGGGCGTTACAACTCTCCCCCACTTAAATATTTTCGTCCTCGAAAATTACCTCATTCGAATAACTCTGGGTAGGAGTCGCGCATCTTGTTCTCCAATTCCCATGTCGTGCTTTCTCCGACTGCACAAATCCAAACAACCTTCACCAATTCAATTTCCTTTCCCCGTAGGGACTTCGTCTCACGACCTTCGATCCTCAAAGGCATCGTCTCAACCGTAAGGTTATCGCGCACTTGAATATCGTCCATTTGAATCACATGAGACGGATCCGTTATATACTTCCTAAGTTGAGACACATGGAACACGTCATGCAAATTCGAGAGGTTTGGCGGTAACGCCACTCTATAAGCAACTTTTCCCACTCTACTCGTAATTTGATACGGTCCAATGAAACGAGGAGTCAACTTCTTAGCTTTCAATGCTCGTCCAACACCGGTCGTAGGTGTGACTCTTAGAAACACATGATCACCCTCTTGAAATTCCAAATCCTTTCTCCTCTTATCATGATAACTCTTTTGCCTACTTTGAGAAATCTTCATCTTATCCCGAATCATCTTAACCGTCTTGGTAGTTTCTCGAACAATCTCGGGTCCAAGTACCACACTTTCACCAGATTCATACCAACACAACGGAGTCCTACACCTCCGCCCATACAAAGCTTCAAAAGGCACCATTCCAATACTTGAATGGTAACTATTGTTGTAAGTAAACTCCACCAACGGAAGGTGAGTATCCCATGAACCTCCTTGTTCAAGAATACACGCCCTTAACAAATCTTCCAAGGATTGGATAGTCCTCTCCGTTTGACCATCCGTTTGAGGATGATACGCCGAACTCAACCTCAACTTGGAACCTAAAGCTTCTTGCAAACTCTTCCAAAATTTTGAAGTGAACCTCAGATCTCTATCCGAAACAATACAAAGAGGAACACCGTGCAGCTTCACAATAACATTGGTATAAATCTCCGCCAACTTCGACACCGGATAACTTATGTTAATAGGAATAAAGTGAGCCGACTTCGTAAGCCTGTCAACAATCACCCAAATAGCATCACATCCTCTAGATGTATTCGGTAAACCCGTCACAAAGTCCATGAAAATGCTATCCCACTTCCACTCAGGAATTTCTAACGGTTGCATCAACCCCGCAGGTTTCTGATGCTCCACCTTTGATTTCTGGCAAGTCAAGCATGCATACACGAACTGAGCTACTTCACGCTTCATTCCCGACCACCAAAATAATCTTTTCAAATCTTGGTACATCTTAGTCGCTCCGGGATGAATACTCAAATTACTCCTATGGCTTTCTTCCAAGATCATCCTTTTTAAACCCACATCATCGGGAACACCAATCCTATCACGAAACCTCAACACACCTTGTGCATCCAATTTGAAATCCTCATTCTCAGATTGTCCGAGTCCAATGATCACATCAACAAGTTTCATATCCAACTTCTGAGCCTCTCTAATGCTATCAAGAAAATCATTGTTAATCCTTAACATACCCAAAATCACACTTCTTGGTGTCACCTCGATCACTAAGCTCATATCTCGGAATTTCTCAATCAGCTCCAACTCTTTCATCATCAAGGTCGACATATGCAAAGTCTTCCTACTTAGAGCATCGGCCACCACATTCGCTTTCCCGGATGGTAGTTCAACCCAAAGTCATAATCCTTTAGCAATTCCAACCATCTCCTAATCCTATCTTCGAAGCATCGCAATAAACCATAAACGGTTCCTCGGGATTTGGCAAAATCAAAATCGGAGTCGTTGTCAACCTTTTCTTCAACTCAAGGAAACTTTCTTCGCATAGGACATCCCACACAAAAGCAGCACCCTTACAAGTTAACTTAATCAAAGGAAGTGCCAACTTAGAAAAGCCTTCTATAAACCTCCTATAGTAACCTGCCAAGCCTAGGAAACTTCTTATCTCGGTAACTGACGTAGGAGCCTCCCATTGCAACACCGCATCAATCTTTGATGGATCAACCGCAATTCCGTCACCTTAGACAACTTAGACAACTTAGACTTCTTCTCTCAACCAAAACTCACACTTAGACAACTTAGCATACAATCTCTTCTCTTTCAACACTTGCAAAACAATACGCAAATGTTCCACATGCTCTTCCTCCGACTTAGAATAAACCAAAATGTCATCTATGAACACCACCACAAATTGATCCAAATAAGGATGGAAAATGCGATTCATGTACTCCATGAATACTCCCGGCGCATTAGTAACGCCGAAAGGCATCACCGTGTACTCGTAGTGTCCATAACGAGTCCTGAAAGCAGTTTTCTGAATGTCCTTATCTTTCACCTTAATTTGATGGTAGCCCGACCTTAGATCGATCTTACTGAAGATACGAGCACCCATTAAACGATCCATCAAGTCATCGATCCTTGGGAGTGGATACCTATTCTTAATCGTCACCTTATTCAATTGTCTATAATCAATACAAAGTCGCATGCTTCCGTCTTTTTTTTTTCACCAGCAAAACTGGAGCTCCCCAAGGTGATACACTAGGTCTCACAAACTTCCTTTCAAGCAAATCCTCTAGCTGACACTTTAGTTCAGCCAACTCTGATGCTGACATCTTATACGGCGCCATAGAGATGGGTCTAGTACCAGGTACAAGGTCAATAGTGAACTCAACTTCTCTTTCTGGCGGTGCACTAGGAATCTCATCGGGAAAAACTTCAGGGAAATTGCACACCACCGGCAAGTCCGCAATTACAGCCTGACTCCCCACAGTTAAAGCAAACAACATCCTTCTGCTTACAATCACGAGCCGCATGTCCCGGCATACCACAACGGAAACATCTCGTTTCACCAAGCCTACACACATTACTCTTGTGACCCGGCTTTCCACACTTGAAACAGATAACATTAGCAGGAGCATCTCCCCCACTTGTTCTTCGACCCGGAATCACTTTCTGTTTCCCTTTTCCAACCGGAGTTTCATATGGCTTACCACGGATGTGTTGGCCCCTTCCTCTCTTCTCAGACAAGATCTTATAGTGTGCATTGTTGTCCTCTTCAAAGATTCTACAACTATCAATCAGATCCACAAAGACGCGAATCTTTTGATATCCCACAACTTTCTTAATTTTCGGACGCAATCCATTTTCAAACTTGATGCACTTAGAGAATTCGGCATTGCTCCATCATAGTGAGGATAAAACTTAGCCAATTCAGTGAACTTAGCAGCATACTCCGTGACTGACAAGTTCCCTTGCTTCAACTCGAGGAATTCAATCTCTTTCTTTCCTCGCACATCTTCTGGATAATACTTCCTCAGAAATTCTCTACGAAACCCTTCCCAAGTAATCTCCTCGCCCGCAGTTTCCAACCTTAGACGAGTGTCCACCCACCAATCATCGGCTTCACCTGACAGCTTATGAGTTCCATAACAGATCTTTTGCACAAGAGTGAAATCCATCACTCTGAGGATTCTTTCAATCTCCTTCAACCAAGCCAAGGCTCCTTCAGGATCATACCTACCCAGAAAAGTAGGCGGGTTCCCCCTCTGAAACGTCGCCAGACTACGAGACCCCACGTTCTCGTCAGCATTGGGTGGGTTCTGGAACGCCTGAGCCATTGCTTGCATAGCTGCAGCAAGAGCCTCATCATTCCTCCCAGCGTTTCTTCCGGCCATCTCACACTTCTACTCACAACACAAACAAGGATTAGCAACAAATTAACAACACAAGGTCGTAAAACAACAAAAGACTCAACAACACGGTCGGATGAACTGACCTGCTCTGGTACCACTAATGTAACACCCCAATTCTACCCGTCGTAAATTCAATTAAAAATCAGAGTAAACAAATTTCACACAAAATTGAGGCATCACATATATCATTTCATCAACACTTAAACAAATTGAAAAACACGGCAATTGCGCAAGGATCCACTTAGTCCTTGTTAAATAATAAACAACACTGTATATGGATTCACCTAGTCTATATAGCAGCAAGACACAAAACATCGCAACGGAAATCATTTAGATAATTAAGTTGAGTCGTACATCTACAGATTCAAAAGAAAAGAAGCAAACAAATGCCCATCACAACTATCATATACAATGATATACAAAAGGGCATGGTTACTATCAAAATCATGAAAAACGTTCATTAACCCCTGAGTGTTACAATCCTAATCAGAGCAGTGATGCCAAAAGTGTGCTACCACTATCCTCCTCTCAACGTTGATCAAGATGATGCCCTTCTTCTCCAATTTCCTCTTCCTCCTCCAAACCCTAACTTTTCTCTCTTTTCTTCTCTTTTCTCCTCCTTCTCTATACTTCTTTCTATTTCTCTTCTTTCTCTTTCTATCTTATTTCTATTCTATTTCTATTCCTTGTTTTAATTAAATAAAAACTAACTAATGGGCTTAATTGTTACACCTCCCTTAATTACTATATACACCACTAGGCCCAATAACTATTATACCACAATTCTCATAATTAAACTCTAATAATAAATTAACACACAATAAAATATTTTACCGAAATAATTATAAATCAAACATTACAAAAATAATAATAATAACACTTAATAAAAATCGGGGCGTTACAGACCACATCAGCAAAATTCGAGGCGTTGCAACCCACCAGACGCTCCAAATAAGATCCAGGCAGTGTGTTCATAAACATGTTGGCCATCTCTTTTTCCAACATCGGAGGCTGAACACGGGAAGCCAACTCTCTCCAGCATTGAGCATACTCTTTGAAGCACTCGTTGCTCTTAAGAGACAGATTCTGGAGTTGAGTCCTATCAGGTGCCATATCCGCATTATACTCATATTACTTCACAAAGGCCTCAACCAAGTCTCTCCACGAGCGAATATGGACTCTGTCCAGCCTCATATACCACTCCAAGGATGCCCCAGCTAGGCTGTCCTAGAAGAAGTACATGAGCAGCTTCTCATCATCAGAATACGCGATCATCTTGTGGAAGTAAGCTTGTACATGAGTCTTCGGGCAAGAGTTGCCATTGTACTTATCAAACACGAGGCTGCTCCACTCCATGATCATGCGTGTACACACTCCCCCCGTAATGCCAAGGAATGTCCCTTTCGCTGGTGAAAGGTAAAGGACCAGGGGTTGTGATGGTCATAGTGGATTGATGTGGTCGCACTGGTGGTATCGATTGCGCTATTGGCGCACTGATCTGAGTGATCGGGTAGAAAATTGTTATAGTGGCAACGTCACAGTCATACTCAAAAATCTTATTTATTGAAGTACAAACATCCGAAACATCGGAATCAAGTTCAGCAAGTACATCAGAATCAAACACCATGTTTGGAATATCAACAACAACATCAGAAAAATTAATTACATCATTGGGAATTACAAAATCAGCAGGAATAATATTTGTAAATTCTTCAGCATCTTCAGGAAAGAGAGGATCAACATCTGCATTCTCAACAACCCCTTCAACAGACCTTTGGGCAGATAAGTCTTCAGCTTGGAGGATACCATCGTCAAGCAAGGCCTGGATACCCTGCTACAGCTTCACACAACCCTCACTCTGTGCAACACAACCCAAACAACCGCTCCCACAGCCGGGGAAAACACTGCCTTTAGCAAGTATTCTTTGATTTCTAACAGCGGAGTCTTCAGCTTCAACACCTCCTTGACTAATTTGACTTCTCCTTCAACCATGTTAACATTTACTCTACCATGCTGCGGCATAGGATTGTTGACAACATTAGGAGCCGGCGCAAAGTTAATGGCCTTTGAATCAATAAGGTCCTGAACTACGTGCTTAAAAGCTTTGCAATTCTCAATAGTGTGGCCAGGTTCCCCAGAGTGGAAATTACACCTAGCATTGGCGTCATAACCCACTGGAAGCCTGCCAACGGGAGGAGCCAAAGTGCGTAACTGCACAAGTTGCAAATGTTGAAGGTTGGGAAGCAACTGGGCATACGACATCGGAAGATTGTCAAAACGCCTATCCATCATCCTCTGTCTCTGTTGATAAGCAGGTCTGTTACCCTGTTGTTGTTGGTATTGATTTTGTTGATGTTGAGGTTGTTGTTGTTGCACTGGTGCTGCAGCCGGAATGGTCACTGTTGTAACATAAGGTTGTTGATGGTAATTCTGAAAGTTATTCCTCTGGTTACCCCTGTTCTGATAAGAAGATATGGCATTTGCATCCCCTTCTCTCCTCTTCTGTCCTCCTAAGAACGACTTCTTTGACCCCGAAGATGACCCAACCCCATTTTGGATCTTACATGTCTTCAAGTAGTTCTCCACCCTCTCACCGGTAGAGACCACATCAGCAAAATTCGAGGCGTTGCAACCCACCAGACGCTCCAAATAAGATCCAGGCAGTGCGTTCATAAACATGTTGGCCATCTCTTTTTCCAACATCGGAGGCTGAACACGAAAAGCCAACTCTCTCCAGTGTTAAGCATACTCTTTGAAGCACTCGTTGCTCTTGAGAGACAGATTCTGGAGTTGAGTCCTGTCAGGTGCCATATCCGTATTATACTGATATTGCTTCACAAAGGCCTCAGCCAAGTCTCTCCAACAGCGAATATGGGCTCTGTCCAGCCTCATATACCACTCCAAGGATGCCCTAGCTAGGCTGTCCTAGAAGAAGTACATGAGCAGCTTCTCAATATCAAAATATGCGATCATCTTGCGGAAGTAAGCTTGTACATGATTCTTAGGGTAAGAGTTGCCATTGTACTTATCAAACATGGGGACTTTGAATTTTGGCGGAACTCTCACGCCTGGGAGCAACCCCAAGTCAGCAACATCCACACCAAGAGCATTCTGCCCTTCCACAGCTTTCAACCTCTTTTCCAGTCTCCGAAACATAGGGTCTATACCATGGCCCATGCCAAAGTCCTCTTGAAATAGGGGGAATTGATCCTCCTGATCATCATGGATATGTTGTTGACCAAGGTTGCCATGTGGGATTGGGATAGGCCCCGATCCATTGGGTCCATTAGCCTCTCCAGCGGGAGGATCAGCCACAACCTCTGATTGAGTAGTAGGGGGATTCCCCTGTACCAACAATCTAATCTTCTGTTGTCCCTGAGCCACTCCTTGGACCACTTCCATGAACTGATTCATGCGAATCCTCATCTCAGCGAGCTCTGCTTGTAAACCTTCCATTGCTCTCTGTTGATTCCTTCGGGTACCGTATCAGTGAATGCCTGAGTCAGCTATCCTAATAATGGAATACCAGACAAGATGAGAACACTGCGGCGATACCTGTTATGCAAGACATGCTAATGAATATGCAAATGCAATGACATGTTTATCAATTTCAAAGGGTATTCTACCCCTTGATTCCAGTCTCACATTAGATAAACAGTGTAAGAAAACCCCGACTAGAATCAAGAAGAAGATATAAACCCCTAGGAATAGATAAACATGATGCATGCAATGCTTATGATTTAATTTTTATTTCAGAGGAACTTTAGAGTCTTATTTGCAAATTTTGGAAATATTAAACGTTTATCACATACGGAAATATCACGTCAAATAATATTTGGAAATGTTTTTACGCCAAAGAAGTACAGTCTTGGTAACCAAATACAATACAAGAGAGAAGGAAAATGAACATCCTATGGATCCCTAGAAGCAATCGTCCAAAGCCCTCGAGATCGGAAGATAAGCTGCACGAAGCCTCTTCACCTCCCTCTCATAGGTTGCCTCCATATCTGCCTTCTCTTTGGCGAGTCGATCATACTTCCTCTTCCAAAACTTGGAAGACTGAGGAAGTAGAGAAGTCAATGCGTCATCAGGACGTTCAATAACCTGGTGCTCAAGGAACTCTATCAAAGCATCCTTCTCTCTGATCTGCTGAAGCAACTCCTCTCGTTCACGAATCCAAGCACGCGAATGGTCTTCGTCTCTCAACTCCTCTACTCCTTGGCTAGGGAGGGTTGAAGGCCCAGCCACAACCAAAGGTGTGGGTCTTGGATACTCATAAGGCATGAGGTACTCAGAAGCTCTCCTTCTACCCCAAGAGGTACAGGGTTCCAAAGCGATACAGTTCTTTGGACCTAGCTCCTTCCTTCCTTTCTTATGGATCTTGCGCCAAGCGCGGACCATCCTGCCCTTCAAGCCTTGGGGATCTTTACCCTCCTGAAAGAACATACCCTATAACAGAATGTTATTGGGTTTATCCTTTAGGGGGAACCCAAGCTGACGACGTGCCAAAATAGGGTTGTAGTTAATTCCACCGCATGTACCAAGAAGAGGTACATTGGAGAATTCACCACAAGAGTCGATAATTTGCACACCATCGTATACACGGTTGTACCAAAAGATATCATCATTAGTGAGAGACATAAGTCTCGTGGACCACCGTAGACATCCTTTGTTCTCCTTGAAGGCGAGCGTCTGAGGCAAGTGCGAAATAAACCACTTGTACAACAGAGGCAAACAACACACAATGGTACCACCGCCCTTTGCATTCCTCATATGCAAAGAGAAATAAGTGTCACCCAAAAGAGTAGGAACGAGATTAAGAGTAGAGAAAATCCTAATGGTGTTCACATCCACAAACTTGTCGATGTTGGGGAATAACACTAGCCCATAGATGAGAAGTACAAATATGGCCTCAAAGGCGTCCTCACTCATGGCCTTCCCAAACATAATAGCTTGATCAATGAGGAAATCAGACGGGAGACCTTGAATTCCACCTTTGGTAGTCATATGAGCACCAATATCAGATTCATTTATGTGAAGCAGATCAGCAATCTCTTGGGAAGAAGGAACTCTCTCCAAGCCACTGAACGACAACTGATCTAGGATAGGTATACCCACAAGATAGGCATACTCCTAAAGCGTAGGCAAAAGCTGGAAATCCGGGAAAGTGAAGCAACGGTACAAGGGATCATAAAACTGCACCAACACACTCATCAGACCTTCATCCACCTGAGTAGCCAGAATAGACAGAAGCTTCCCATGACGAGCCTTAAATTCCAAGGGATTTAATACATAGGATGTCAACCTCCTTAACTCTTTCAAGTCGGGTTGTCTGAAACTGTACTTCTTCGTATTCCTTCTTTGCTTATCCATGTCTAAAAATTTGCAAATAGACCTCTTAAGTTCCTTGAAAGTTTTCTCATTGTTGATGATATGGATGTGTATGAATGCATGAATGCATGGATGCAACAATCACACTCAAGGATCAAGCAAATCACACCATACAAAGGTCATGGGATGGACCAAGTCATCCTTAATATCAATCATCCATTTTGGTGGATTATGGTTTACACCTTATCAACACCCAAGTTCCATTGATATTAAGGATACACAAAAACGGATCAACCACGAATCAAGGGTTTGTTGCGATTCGCGAGCATGGAGTCTTGGTTAAGAACCACCCAAAGGGAGTGTACTATGGTTAAACCTGACAATCATGTTCTACAAGAGGTTCCCATAGTCATCATCCCATCTTTCAGATATTATCGGATAAACGACTACTCGTATTCCAAAAATATTCTCAAGAGAGACTCTTATGAGTGTAGTATCGCGTAACAATCGTATCAAATCTTACACTTGAACGATCTTCACGCCATTTTTCTGTAGCGGGGTATTCGTTACCATTAGAGATATTGACTAAATCCAAGGTAAACCATACAAGTCGAGTCGCCACCGCACTTCTATTTATCCAAAGGAATGGTTAGAAAGCGAACAAAAACCTAAAATTTTTATCGAATCAAAAACTAGTAAAAATGTTAGAGATCTGGGTAAGGGGGTTGGTTATGCAATGGGAAGGTTTTAAGCACCCAAAACATCCTAGGTACTCCTAGGGAGCCCTTTTTTATAAGTGTTGTTCTAGTCTAAAGGGTGTAGGTATATCTAAAGTACTATTTACTAAAAGGAAGGTTAAAAGAAAATGACTCGCAAGGATGTCGCATCCACTGTCAACGTATCTCATCTGGAATGAGAATCAGACTCTTCGTAGCTCGGCTACCTATGGGTTAAATATAAGTGTGCTCGGTAAGACGTCGCGTCTTATCCCTACGTATCTCATATGGAATGAGAATCAGAGCAAAACGTAGTTCGGCTAACTACGGGAACAAGGGTCTCGATTGCAACTAGGGCAAGGGAAAGGGACGCTCTCGATCGCAACGAGGGCGAGAGAAAAGAATCGCAGCAAGGGCGAAAGAAAGCAAGGATTAGTTGTTAGTCGTCAGTCAAACTCGGCAAGACATCGCGTCTCGTGCCTACGTATCTCATCTGAACATGAGAATCAGAGTTGTCGTAGTTCGGCTAACTAGGGGTTAAGGATTGCCATCTGAACATGGACTTACAAAAGAGGACACCAGTTGTGTCAAAGGAGGGTGGGCAGTGTGTTTAACGTCCTAGTAGTAGGTGTCGCAGCTCGCTGAATCGAGTCTTAGGCAGTTACCTCTTTGCAATAGAACGGACTGACATGCCACAAGATCGGACACGCACGAAAGGTCTAAAAATGGGGAAGCTCTGCTCTAGATTTGTCATGCAATATGGAACTATGTGTTAGGATTTACAAAGGGGAACATGTAATGTTAGCATGCAAAGAATAGGGGAATTCTACCTATGTTATCATACAAAGGGTTCTACCTAATGGGTGCTACCTAAACGGAACAAGAGTCGACGGATGGAGCGCGGAGAGGAGTTACAGATAAGGGTAGATGGCGATGCCGAAGGCAATCGACTTACAGGTAGATGGCGATGCCTGAGGCAATCGACTTACAAGAGGATGGATGAATGCGTGCTGGTTCTGTTAAGTTTTGAAAATGATTTCTCGATGTTGGATCGAGCTTTTGATATTATTTTGAAATGGTTATCGGATGTTCATTTTAATTCTTGTATTAACAGGTGACTAAAGAAATAAAGAAATAAATATTATACACTTTATGGGAGAGGGGTACATTTGTTATGAATGGGGATTGTTCATGGCAAACAAACAATAAGAATATATGCCTCATACATCATACAAGTAGGCAACAATTATCAATCAGATCAGATAAATAAACAATATATAATCAAACCAAAGAATCAAATAATGGAGCATTTAAACAATGCATGGGAGTATGAACATGTTAAACAATCAAGCAATAGAAAGCATGAATGAGAGAAACAAGTATAAAAGATAACAGATGAATCAAACAGATAAAAATATGCACACGAAGGGTCCACTGAATAATTTAATCAGGAAATGAGGTAAGGACCAATTAAAATCAAGGTAAAAGGCCTCTAATACATGGCATATGAGATGAACAAGGGAGGATCAAAAGATCTCTTCAATTGCCATAAGCAATCCCTAAGTCAAACATCGATCATAAAGAAGTCAACTGAAAATTCAAGTCAACTTAAAAAATAACAAATAAATAGCAAATTAATCAAGAAAATTATGAAAAATTAAACTAAATAAGTTGGGGTCAGGACATCATCATCCCCCAAAACTATTTTAAAAATAATGAAAATTGACACGTGAATTAATTAAAACAAAACATAGGTCAAACCAAAAGTCAATTAATAAGACTAGGTTAGAAATAAATCAAGAATAAATAGTAAATTAATCAAGAAAATTATAAAAAATTAAACTAAATAAGGTGAGGTCAGGACATCATCATCCCCCAAAAAGATTTCAAAAATAACGAGAATTGGTACGTGAATTAATTAAAATAAAACAAAAGTCAAATTAAAAGTCCACCAACCAAACTAGGTCAAAAATAAATCCAAAATAAATTGAAAATGTGAAATAAAATTCCAAGAAAAGGCCAGGTTGACCATGAGATAGTGGTCAACATTCTTCCCAAAAATCAAATGCTAAAAATAATTTTAAGTCATAAAAATAAAATAAATAAAAAAAGTGTGTTAAAATGGACCATTTAGAATAAATAATTAAAATAAAATATTAATATTAAAAAAATACGAAAATAAAAATTATATAAAATTAAATAAAACGTTAAGAAAAGTGAAAAATATTTTTGGGTAATTTTATGGACGAAGAAAATATTTTAAATAAGAAAAAGAAATATGAAGATGGAAGGATTAATGGTGATGAGCATGGTAAGCAAGCGTAGATATATCAAAACATGACCATGGAAAAGATGATTACCTAATGGAAAATAGAAGTGGAATGGAATCTGGTATGTGATTAAGTTTTGCCTCCTTACCACAAAATTCCAATGCTCCTTTAGGGTTAGGGTTTCAACTTCTTAAATAGGGTGGATTAGGTGTTCTCATGGACTTTTTAATAAGTGATTTATCCATAAGAATAAAAGTGTGAAGTGAGGTGTAAAATGTTGTTATTTTGGGCCAAACTTAAGTGAATGGATGTCCAATGCATGGCCAAAAGAGGTAAAAAAACGTGACTGGTTTGTGCAGCATGCTTAGAAAATCTGATTGGGCCAGCCAGACCCAAAATCTGCCTAGAAAATCAAGTCATGATGCCCACTTTAAATGAATGTATCTCTCAAACCATGGATCCAAATGAGATGATTCCAAAAGGATGTGAAATAGGACATGGCAAGGTATAATTGTTGTGAAGAAATTATTTTCAAATAATGCCTTGAAGTGCAAGAAAACTGGCCAAGAAGTCTTGACAAATTTTGAAGATTTTGGACTTAGAAATTTTTCTAAGTGTCCTAAAAAATGTCTCACTTTGACTAAGCATAACTTTCTCAATTCTAATCCAAATGGAGCAAAATTTATATCTCTAGAAATCTTGGAACAAGAGGAACAACTTTCATGTTGGAGAAATGTTCAAATGGAGCTTTTATCTTGATGCAAAATGGGCTTAAAGTGCGTGCAATGATCATGAAAACTTGCCCTAAATGGAAAGTCAACCATTTCCAAATTAAGTAACTTTTCCAATTCCTGATTAAATGATGAATCTATGATCCAACCTTGATCAAATTTCACATGTAGGATCCCCTAGGCATGGATTTTGAAATTCCACTCTCAAAATGTCAGGAGTTGACTTTTCTGGCCCCAAAGTAGACTTTTCCCAAACTGTCTGATTCCCGATTCCATTGATCAATTGAAGCACTTCTAGCTCAAATAAATAGATGATTTTTTTGTATGTAGACCCTTGTGGACATATGGAGGGCCATGGAAAAGAGTTTCACCCAAAGAATCAGAAATAAACTGATTTTATACCAAACCCTAGTTTTAGGGCAAAATGATCAGGAACTAATTGCACTGATTGCCAATGGATCTTTCTGAGATAATTGTGAATCTTCTTAGGCCAAGATGCCTATCTAATCATGACATGGATGAGCTCCTTTACTTCCAACCAAACATTGTCTGTTGCAGGTAGCCATGAAACCCTAATTTCTGATTAAATCCAGATGAACACACTGATAGCTTTGAATCCTTCACTGATGAACTGAGGACCATAATAAGATACTTGGACCCCCCTGAGACCCTTGAGACTTGTATACTTAGAAAATGAAGTCCAATTCTCAATCTTGCTTTGTGTGGGCTCCTTCTGTTAAGGAGTGATCGATCAAAACCTGATCTCCATGTCACTAATGCAGTATGCAATGAGTATGACCTAATATGATGCTAATGAAGTGTAAAACATAATCCCATGCTTCCAGGAAAAATGAAGGGTAAATTTTGGGGTATTACACATGTGCACCACATCAGACATCCCCTTTGACATCTGTAAATAGAACAACATTCTGTCTTACATCAAACACATCTCCTTCAATAATATTTGTTCATCTGTTCAGCTACATCAGCACATACATCTCCACATCAGCTCCACATATTTGACTGCTTCCACATCAACACTTCTCCCCCTTTTTAGTCAAAATTGACCAAAGGTGACCAATTAGACAAAATAAATGTCAATTAGCCTAGCAGAGAATGTCACATCATATGTTATAACATTAAAAATGTTAAAACATAATTGTTAGGAGATACAAACCATCATCATACACAACTGTGACAGCTGAGATAATGAGAAATCCATGGAACTCATTAAGAGCCCTAATACTACATAAAGGCATCAGTAAGGACTACCACAAATTACACATATTTCAACAGAAAAACAATAGTAAAACATCAAAATCTTCAGCATCCAAAACAGCAGGAGAACTAGTCTTCACAACAGCACTCAGAACAACCAACCCAACCCAGTCTTCATCACCACACACAGTCTTCATATCAGGGGAACCATTACCACTTAATCTGAGGAAGAGGCATCATCTTCACCTTCAGAATCAGAGCTGCCACTAGATTGAGCATTGGACCTCTCACTTGAGGTATTGGCATCTGAATCCTTGGTCTCACCAACCTTCTCCATCTCTTCCTTCTCTAAGCTACAAATAAGAACCTCCAAGGCCTCTTTTCTTGCCTTGGTAACCCTAATACCATTATCCAGCTCCTTACAAGTTTCCTTTAATTGATCAATCAAGCTACCTTGAGAGGCAGGCTCCTTTCTTGTAGATGTCATGACAACATCATTGACATGGCTTCCTTCAAACAGCTTGTAGTGAATGGATAATGGAGGCTTTCTTCTGCTTGGAATGTCACTTGTGTTGAGAATGTCTGGTTGATGGCTCAAGATAATTCCACACATGATGGATGGAAAGGCAATGGGCAACTTCACTGCATTTGTGGAGGCATGTCTGGCAATTTGATCAAACATAAACCTTCCAAAGTCAAAGTTTATCCTGGTGCCAATAACATAAATGATTCTTCCAAGACCAATGGAGATGGTTGAGATATGATTAGTAGGCACCCAGTTGGCTGAACTAATCTTATGTAGGATGACATATTTGACAGTTAGCTTTCCAGTTGGTAGGTGATTCCTACTAGGTCATTCCTTAACTTGGCCAGCAGTAATAGTCCTACAGACTTCATTGTCTGTAGCCTCTAAATCCACTCCTCCATCAGTTCCTCTCCCTAGGAACTTGTTGATTATGGTTGGGGAGAATCTCACACATCTACCTCTTACAAAAACTTTGCAAAATTCCCTGCTACTCTTTTCAGAAATATCCTCAAGGATATTTAGAACAAACTCTTTTACTAATCCCTCATAACATTGGGGCAGAGCAACCACAGTATTCATCAGTCCAGCAGCCTTAATCTATTCCATGACTTCCTTCACCTCTACAACCTCCATTCCCAGCTCCCTTTCAACGACAACCCTCCTTTGAATGACAAACTTCCATTTGGCAACACCGTCTTCTAAATGAAAAGAGATTTTATCTAAGTGCACAGCTACAGCTTTGCCTGGAGACTTCTTGACAGTCTGTCTTTTAGCAGGGGAGATGTCTGGGACATCGTCTTCAACATCATCATCAAAGTCAGAACTCTCTCTGATCTTCCTCTTCTTAACCTCAACTTTACTCCAAGATTTGGAGGGTCCTACACCAGCAACCTTTTTCACTCTTCTTGTTACCCTCATTTCAGCCACAGTCTTCCCTTTTCTGGTCCTCAGTTTCTTTGCTACACTTGGTTTCACAAGATGGACCAAGGTGTCATCTTCTTCCTCATAACTTTCTTCCTCCAGATCAATAATATTCTCAGCAGTTTCATGAGACACATTTGCTGGTTTCTTGCTAGGTACGGTTTTACCTAGAGAACATAATCCCTCAGCAGCCACTTCCTTCTCTGATCTAGATGAATCATCATCTTTCTCAGCTGGGGTTCCACATCAGGAGAGGGGTCCCTTCTAGACAGAGGGGTAGAAACACCCTTGACTGCATGCCCTTCATTTAGAATCCTAGTAACTAGGTTCCTAATGGTACGATTAGTAAAGTGCATGTCATCTTTATGAGGAGATTTTTCAGGAATGTTACCTTTCTTACTTCCAGCCATGGAAGAAGGGCTTGGGACGTCACCTGGTATCACACAAAGAGGAGTAACATCCAACACGTCTTCATCTAGAAACTCCATGGAGGGAGTCCTTGCATGATGAGTGGGTTTTGAACCAGAGGATGAGGGTTGTTGAGACATTTTGTTGAACTTTTGAGAAAAATATCTTTTCCCTAGCAGAGGTTTGCTGAGAAGTTGGATGAAGATGGAAATGGCTGTGTTTAGATAGCGTGTGGAAATGACATAGATACTAGTTCCAATACTAGACAATGATTCATCATTAATGTGGCTCTTTCTTTTAAGTGGGCAGACAATATTTTTATTACCTTTTCCACTCCACATTAATTGCCATAACTTCACAATAATCCAAATCCCCAATTTCCCTCTTACATATTCAAGCTGATTATCATCCAAACCCCTTGCACATTTGTCAGCTAATTGCATTTCATGCTTTAGAGCTATGAATTTGTCTTCCATAAATTCTCTAATGGAGTGATGACATAAATTAATGTGCCTTGTCCAACTGTGCTGAATAGGATTTTTGGACATAGCTGTAGCATTCAGGTTGTCATAGTACAATGTCATGACATCGTGTGTGACATTGTATGCAATCATCAGTAGTTTCAACCAACCCTGTTGAGAACAACTAGTTCCATCTGCTATATATTCATCATAAACACTATTTTCATCTTTCAAATGTGTAGGAGCAGTTGTCCTTTCACTCTCCATCCCAATCTTCACAACATTGTTCTTGGCACTTTTGCTTTGAGATAGACACATAGGCCTTTCTATTTGCTTGACTTGTAGTCCAAGTCCAACAAAGCTCTTTCTAACTTCAGACTGTATATGACTAGCACCATGTTCAACCATCTGATCCAACCTCCTATCTATGGGATGCATCATGAGCTTTTCTCCTTTGGAAGTGATGTTAAGTCTGAGTTTCTGGTGTGACATCCTTGTCTGACATTTCCCACAGACTTTCAATTTGGGAGTTTCTCTAGCAGATATACTCATCTTCATCCCTTTCTCTTTAATTGAGGTCCATTTTGAGGAGTAACTAATTTGAGAGTTCCATATGTAACATTTGTCTTTGGTTCTGACTCCTTTCATGATCACTTCACTTCCTTTGTTAGTAATCAGACATTCAGTTTTAGTGAAGTTAATATTCAGACCTTGATCACATAGTTGACTGATACTTATTAGATTTGCAGTTAAGCCCTTAACCAGTAGGACCTTGTCAAGTTCAGGAACTCCAGGACAATCCAGCTTGCCTATTCCCTTGATTTCACCCTTTCCTCCATCACCAAAGGTTACATAGCTTATGGCATGAGGATGAAGGTCAGTTAGCAGGTCTTTATTTCCAGTCATGTGTCTGGAGCATCACTATCAAAATACCAATCTTCTTTGGCTGAGACTCTGAGGGGAGTGTGAGCTATTAGACTTGTAACATTAGTCTTAGGAACCCATTGCTTCTTGTTGACAGGCCTGTGTTGTTTGGGTCTGGGTTGATAGTGAGTCTGATGACGGACAGGGCTAGGATAACCATACAACTTATAGCAGAAGGGCTTCAGGTGACCAAATTTCCCACAGTAATGGCATCTCCATCTTTGGTGTTTCCCTTTCTGCTGTCTTCTCTTCTGATGTTGTGACATATGATGTGACATCACAGGTTTGCTTTTACTATGGCTGCACTTAGGTTTGGCTTTAGGTTTGCAACCAGTGTCACTGCACTCAGGCTTAGATCCATTATATCCAATGCCAGATTTATCTCCTGTTATTTGTCCAGTTTGGAGAATCTTGTCTAAGGAGTCAGATCCATTGTTTAACATTTTCTTACATACTTGGTCATCTCTTCTAGTTTAGAACTCAAGAACATAGCCTCAGTTTTTAACTTGGAGATGGTTTCTACATGCTCTGCCTTCTCATTCTCTAGCTGTACTATCACTTTCTTCTGGATTTGACTTTCATCTAGCTTGGAATTCAGAAGCACTTCTTCTGTTTTTAATTTGGAGATGGTTTCCAAGTGTTCTACCTTCTCATTCTCAAGTTGAGTAATTACCTTCTTCTGGCTTTCAACCTGTTTACATACCTCTGCACTTTTGATACACAACTTTCTGTAGGTAGTGGCCAAATCTTCAAAGGTTACTTCATCATCACTTGAGCCTTCATCAGAACCCCATCTTCCAGTCAAGGCAGTCACCAAATTTGCAGACTCTTCTATTTCACTCTCATCAGACCAAGTAGCAGCAAGACTCATCTTCTGCTTCTTGAGGTAGGTTCCACATTCAGTTTTGATGTGTCCATACCCATCACATTCATAGCACTGTACTTCTTTTCCTTCTTTGCTCTTATCATCTACCCTTGTTCTTCTTCCAATATTGTTGGATTTACTGATGTCAGATGAGATGTTCTTAACATTAGCCTTAGATCTTACATCCATCTTTTTCAACAGTCTATTGAACTGTCTTCCCAGCATTGCTACATCATTTGCTAGATCCTCATCAATATCCTGACTATTTTCCTCCTCTGTGTTTGATATGAAGGTTATGCTTTTGGTTTTCCTTTCATATCCATCATTCATTCCTATCTCAAATGTTTGAAGGGAACCAATTAGATCATCAACTCTCATGTTGGAGATGTCTTGAGACTCTTCTATGGCTGTAACTTTCATAGCAAATCTCTTAGGGAGTGACCTGAGTATTTTCCTTACCAGCTTCTCATCTGACATATTCTCTCCCAGGGCTCCTGAGGCATTAGCAATTTCAAGAATGCTCATATGAAATTCATGTGTATTTTCATCTTCTTTCATCCTTAAATTTTCAAACTTGGAGGTGAGCAGTTGTAGTCTAGACATTTTAACTCTAGAGGTGCCTTCATGAGTGGTTTTGAGAATGTCCCAAGCATCTTTAGCCACCTCACAGTTGTTTACCAACCTGAAGATGTTCTTGTCTACTCCATTGAATATGGCATTCAATGCTTTAGAATTTCCAAGGGCTAGATCCTCCTACTCCTTGGACCATTGTTCTTCAGGCTTCTTGTCAGTTGTGGCTTCTCCTTCCTTAGTGATTCTTGGATGTACCCAGCCTATTAACACAACCTTCCAAGCCTTATTATCCAAAGATTTTAAGAAATCTAGCATTCGAGGTTTCCAATAGTCATAGTTAGATCCATCCAAAATTGGTGGCCTGTGAACAGATCCTCCATCTCTCTCCATTGTACCAGAAAGTATTGTCCCTAGATCTCACCCAGAACCAGAGCAGGATGCCTGCTCTGATACCAATTGAAATTCTGGTATCAGATATGAGATGTCGAAGGTAATGTCACGACACTAATATCTGAATAATGGAAACTGGATAAAGATAAAGAATAGTAATGCAATAGACACAAGCAATTATTTACCCAGTTCGGTCCAACTCACCTACATCTGGGGGTTACCAAGCCAGGAAGGAAATCCACTAAAATACAATCAGTTCAAAGACTCTATGTACACTTCAACAAGTTACAGTCTTTCTCACCTAATCTCTACCCGTGCAATTTCTACCTAAGCACTCTTAGATATAAGAACCCACTCACTTCCCTTCAATCACACCTGTGATTTTAAACAACAATTCCTTGTGAAAAGAAAACACTTTTCAATAACACACACTTGATTTTACTTCACAGTTTCAATCAAGTAGACACACACTTGATCTTTCTTAACAGCTTTGATGAAGTAGACACACACTTGATCTTGCTTAACAGATTTGATCAAGTAGACACACACTCTTGCTTACAAGCTTTGAGTGACAAATTACAACCCATAAATCAGACCAATTCAATCATTTATGGATGACTTGAATGGATTACAAGTCTCACGACTAAACAAGACACAAACCCTTGCTCTCTCTCAGTATTTCGCTCAGTATTGGTTGTGTATCAAATCAGGTTTTCCATTTCCTATTTATAGAAGCATTCAGCTGGGCTTGGACATGTTGAAAACCCTAAAACTATTTTCCAATTAAATCTTCTCATGACAGCTGGTTACATCTCCTTGGAAAATAAGTAAATCTGGTTGTAATCAATTATTGAATGCGGCTGCAAATCAGATCTTCAATCATACATAGATTGCCATTAAATGCGCAATCACAAAACACATAACATTCTCCGTGAATGTTCTGTGTACAGGATGTCATGACATCAAGTTTGACATCCTGGAACAATCCTGCATAATTCCATTTATAATTTCCAACAGGTACATAATATCAGATGCCATGACATTGTGTATGACATCCTGAAACAATCCTGCATAATTATATTTTTTAAACTCCAGCAGGTACACAGATATCTTATGTTAAGATATCACATGCAACATCTTGTGAACACTATTTGTTTTACCAAATTTGTTTCCAACACTTAGAACCAACATCAACATCCAAGAGGCTCAACCCTGGATGGAGAAAGACAGAAGAGATCTGCTGAGGACAAAACATCCAAACTGTAGGGAATTTTAGGTCAACACCATAAAAATGGGAGACAACCCTAGCTGGGGAAAATAATCAACAAACGCTGCTCAGAAACCAAGAGGAAACTCTGACTGGGAGCAAAGATACGATGATTGGTGGGGACACCAAAGCTATCTATTGGGGAAAGATCAAACATCCTCTGACGATGATCCACCTGCTAAGGGAACACGAATCCGCTGGGGAAGGCCGAAACTCTGTTGGGGACAAGGACACGCCGCGACCAACTCAACTGGGGATAAAGAAAGAAGCTCCACTGGGGATCAGACACTCCACCGAGAAACTGAATCAAAACTAATATCCAGGGATACCTGAAGAGTTAACTGCTTGGGGGAACCACTGATGCTTCACACTTAAGGACTTGCTTTTCACTGAAATGTTGTTGATATTCTTTTTATTTGCTTTGGAAAAGTTCTTGCTTATATATTTTAAAAACTTAATTTTTGATTTAAAAATTTAATTTCAAAATGATCATAATAAAATTTAAAACTATTGGCTGAAGTAAATAAGAGTAGAAACAATTGGATAAAAGCTCAACTTTGTTTATTGGAATGGTAGTTTGTAAATGACAAGACTCAATAGATTTTACAAAGTTGAAAATGGTAATTTACATGGAAAAGGGTTACATTGAATACAAATGATCCTTATTCTTTCTACCAACTCTTGATATCCACTATGCTCTTGACCGTTGTTGGGATGATGAGCTGATGTCAACTCTTGTGCTCAAACAAGTCTTCAAAATCAATGAAGATCAGCAAAATGCAGTTACTTGCCATAATCCCTGATTTTTGCATAAGTTGCCCCAAGGTGGGGTACTCAACTTATCGAGAAATTCTTTCTGTTTTTATGTCTCTAATTTTTTTCTGGATCGCCCTATCGGGTTTTCAATCCATCAAGACGCTCATTTTTGCATAAGCCGCCCTTTTGGGTTTTCAACTTAGCGAGATGTTCTTTTCTTTTTTTTAGGTGAAGTATTTCTTGACTGCATCTGCGTTCACAGGACGAGTGAACTCTTCACCATCCATAGTTGTAAGAGTCAATGCACCGCCTGAAAAGGCTCTCTTAACAACATATGGGCCTTCATAATTGGGAGTCCATTTTCCTCTGGAATCTAGCTTGAACGACAAAATCTTCTTGAGCACAAGGTCACCTTCTCTGAACACACGAGGTCTAACCTTCTTATCAAACGTTTTCTTCATTCTCTGCTGATATAACTGACCATGACACATGGAGGTCAATCTCTTCTCTTCTATTAAATTCAACTAGTCAAACCTGGTTTGACACCCTTTAACTTCAGTCAACTTGGCTTCCACGAGTACACGCAACAAAGGAATCTCAACCTCTACGAGGAGTACTTCTTCCATACCATAAACAAAAGAGAAAGGGGTTGCCCCTGTTGAAGTGCGGACGGATGTACGATACCCATGCAAAGCAAATGGGAGCATCTCATGCCAATCCTTATACGTGACAACCATCTTCTGGATAATCTTCTTAATGTTCTTATTCGCAGCTTTAACAACCCCATTCATCTTGGGTCTGTAGGGAGAAGAATTATGATGTGCAATCTTGAAGTCTTTGCAAAGAGCTTCCACCATATTGTTATTCAAGTTCGATCCATTATCAGTAATGATCTTACTTGGCACACCATAACGGCATATAATCTAGTTCTTGATAAACCTCACAACAACTTGCTTGGTTACATTTGCATACGATGCCGCTTCAACCCATTTTGTGAAGTAATCAATTGCCACCAAAATAAAACAATGTACATTCGAAGCTTTGGGCTCAATCATCCCAATCATATCAATTCCCCACATGGAGAAGGGCCACGGGGAAGAGAAAACATTCAATAGTGTCGGAGGAACATGAATCTTATCAGCATAAATTTGACACTTGTGGCATTTCTTCACAAATTTGCAACAGTCAGATTCCATTGTCAGCCAATAGTAACCTGCTCGCAACATCTTCTTTTCCATTGCATGTCCATTGGAATGAGTACCAAAGGAACCTTCATGCACTTCGGTCATTAACAAGTCTGCTTCGTGTCTATCCACGCATCTGAGCAAAACCATGTCAAAGTTTATCTTGTACAGTACATCATGATCCAAGTAGAAATTGCCGGATATTCTTCTCAAAGTCTTCTTATCTTTCAAAGATGCCCCAAGCGGGTAAATCTGACTTTGGAGGAAACATTTGATGTCGTAATACCACGGCTTCTCATCTTTGATCTCTTCAACATCAAACACATGAGCTGGCCTATCAAGATGCATCACAGATAAATTGGGAACTTCATTCCAATATTTCATTACAATCATTGATGCCAATGTTGCAAGAGCATTTGCCATCTGATTCTCATCTCGAGGAATATGATGAAACTCAACCTTTATAAAGAAAGTTATAATCCTCCTCGCATAGTCTCTATATGGTATCAAACCGGGTTGATTCGTCTCCCATTCTCCTTTGATTTAATTTACAACCAAAGCTGAATCACCAAAGACATCCAAATACTTGATTATGAGATTCATGGCCTCTTCAAGCCCCATAATGCAAGCTTCATATTCTGCCATGTTGTTTGTACACTTGAAAGTCAATCTAGCTGTAAATGGTAGATGCGTGCCTTGAGGAGTAATAATCACTGCCCCAATGCCATTTCCATATTGATTAACAACTCCATCAAATACCATGCCCCAACGGGAACCAGGTTCTGGCCCTTCTTCTAGCAATGGTTCATCACAATCCTTCATTTTCAAGTACAAAATCTCTTCATCAGGAAAGTCATACTGTAGTGACTGATAATCTTCAATTGGTTGGTGAGCCAAATGGTCAGCCAAGATACTACCTTTGATCGCTTTCTGAGATCGGTATTCGATATCATACTCTGATAACAACATATACTTGATTGGATCCATTTTGGATATCAACCAAATGGTATGATTCAACATATATTGACGCAGACGCTTAGCAGCCCAAGCCAATGCGCAACAAGTCTTTTCAAGCATTGAATACCGAGTCTCACAATCGGTGAACTTCTTACTGAGATAGTAAATTGCAAATTCTTTCTTCCCAGTCTCATCTTGCTGACCAAGGACACAACCCATAATATCTTCGAGCACAATCAAATACATAATAAACGGTCTTCCTTCAACAGGCGGAGACAAAATCGGAGGTTCAATCAAATATTCTTTGATACCATCAAATGACTTCTGGCAGTCTTTGGTCCAATCACA
This sequence comes from Lathyrus oleraceus, assembly GCF_024323335.1. Taxonomy (NCBI): domain Eukaryota; kingdom Viridiplantae; phylum Streptophyta; class Magnoliopsida; order Fabales; family Fabaceae; genus Lathyrus; species Lathyrus oleraceus. The sequence goes on along the minus strand of NC_066582.1, from coordinate 346,916,878 downwards.
AGATTGATCTTTCCGAAGAAGCTTGAATATAGGCGCACATGTGGCAGTCATGTGAGAAATGAATATGGAAATATAATCTAAGCGATCGAGAAAACCTTTGACTTGCTTCTTAGTTTTGGGCGCATGCATCTCTTGTATTGCTTTGACCTTGGCAGGATCAACTTCAATGCCCTTCTCACTGACAATAAAGCCCAACAACTTACCAGAACAAACACCAAAAGTACACTTATTGGGATTCAAGCAGAGTTTATACTTCCTCAAACGCTGGAATAGCTTCAACAAATGCTCAACATGTTCCTCTTCATCGATTGATTTAGTAATCATGTCATCAACATAAACTTCAATCTCTTTATGCATCATATCATGAAAAAGAGTAGTCATTACTCTCTGGTAAGTTGCACCAGCATTCTTTAGACCGAAAGGAATCACTCTATAACAGAATGTTCCCCAAGGTGTAACGAATGTGGTCTTCTCCATATCCTCGGGTGCCATCTTAATTTGAATATACCCAGAAAATCCATCCATAAATGAAAAGACTTTGAATTTAGCAGTATTGTCTACCAACATATCAATGTGTGGCAGAGGGAAATCATCTTTCGGAATGGCTTTATTCAAATCTCTATAATCAACACACATGCGGACTTTTCCATCTTTCTTAGGCACATGCATAATATTGGCCACCCATTGCGGATACTCAGCAGTTACAAGGAAACCAGTGTCAATCTGCTTCTGAACTTCCTCTTTGATCTTCACAGCCATATCAGGATGCGTTCTTCTCAACTTCTGCTTGACTGGCGGGCATTCTGGCTTCAATGGAAATCTATGCTCCATAATATCAGAATCCAACCCATGCATGTCTTGATAGGACCAAGCAAACACATCTGAATACTCTCAAAGAAGATCAATCAACCCCTTCTTAGCATCTGGACACAATCGAGACCCAATCTTGACTTCCTTCACATCATCTTCGGAACCCAAGTTGAAAAGCTCAATCTGCTCTTCAAACGGATGAATAATCTTCTCATCTTGCTCAAGAAGACGAGACAATTCATCACTCACCTTTACATCACTTTCCTCCTTGGCTTCAAACACATGGAATTTAAAATTTGGAGAAGGAGAAGGATCATTGTATAATCATTTGATATTTTGATTTTAGAGAAGTGAATTTGTGACCAAATATTATGCAGATGGACAATTATATTGTTTATTTATGTTTTTTGTGATTACCATTTTCAGAATAAAGCAAAAAGTAAAAATAAACATCAAAGATGTGGATGAATATAATTAATTTTATTGATGATCAATTTAAAATGCCCAAACAATGTTCACTTCTCCCTTAGGCATAGGAGAAGGATTTTAAAATATAGAAGCAATTACTTAGATCGATGCAAAATAACAGGAATATCAACAGCAGTCCAATTGTTGCATGTCTGTCCATGCGTTACAAAGTTGGTGCAGTCTTCCTCTTCACTATCCTCTAGCACAACAGCTAAGTGTTATTCATTCCCATGAATGAACCCTCCACCGCGGAAGCTGAGTTGCATCTCTTTAGATCTAACGGTTGACGAGCCCTTCTGGAACCCCAAACCAGTTCTACCCTTGTTGTCGGCGACCTCTACCATGCGCCCTCACTGATCAACAAGACCTTCTTCAACAATCTTTTGTGCATCTTTCAGAGAGGACATAGGTGCCCCAGCTCTCTTCTCAGCAACAATAGATAAGGCTTGGAACGGAGTTCCAACCTCATCCTCAGCTTCAACATATGAGAAAGATGACAGGTTGCTAACCAACAACGCTTTCTCACCTCTCACAATCACTAGCTTGCCATTCTTGACAAATTTGAGCTTCTGATGCAGAGTGGAAGTAACAGCCCTGCCTCATGAATCCATGGCCTTCCCAATAAACAACTGTAGGTCAGGTGAATATCCATTACCTGGAAAGTAATCTGAAAATCACTCGGACCTATCTTAACTGGAAGGTCCACTTCTCCAATGACTGTCTTTCGAGAGCCATCAAAGGCTTTGACAATCACCCCACTGTACCTCATGGGAGCTCCTTGATAAGATAACTTCGACAATGTTGACTTTGGAAGCACATTGAGTGACGACCCAGTGTCAACGAGCATGTTTGACAAAGCATCTTCTTTACAATTCATCAAAATATGCAAAGCCAGATTGTGATTTCTTCCCTCCTCAGGGAGTTCTTCATCGCAAAAGCTCAAATTGTTACATGAAGTGATGTTAGCCACAATGTGATCAAACTGATCCACAATAACATCCTGCTCCACATATGCCTGTTCAATAACTCTCTATAGTGCTTCTCTATGCGCTTCAGAATTCAAAAGCAGAGACAACACGGAAATCTTTGAGGGAGTCTGGAGCAGCTGCTCAACCATATTAAATTCACTCCTTTTAATCAATTAGAGTACCTCATCATCATTGTTGGCTTTTAAGTTGCTGGATTCACCAGACTTATCCTTTGAACAACCAACTGGATCTACATTAGGCACCTCCGCCTTCTTACTAACAATTATTTCTTCCTTATTCTCCGGGAACACCGATCCAAAAACTCGACCACTGCGGGTCACCTTCGTAACATCTGCAATGCTCACTACTGAACTGGTTGTAGGTAACGGTACCTCTTGACCGTTCTCCAACATCGTAGCATTGTATTGATACGGTACAACCTTATCAGATGCATATGGGACTAGGCCCGGTAACCGTATTACCAACGACAATAATGATCTATTGCTGACATTCTTGCTGCTGCTGCTATCATACTGAATCACCAACCGCTCTGGTTGCTTGAAAACGGGCACTATGACATTGACATCGTCATCTTCATGACGGGATTGACAAATCTGGATCATGCCTTCATCCATCAGACGTTGTATGTCCCTTTATACCACAACACACCATCTTGGGTTCACGCTACAAATATCACAACCATCGTGATCATGTTCACATTCACTCACCATACAGATGTCCTTGTGTATCTGCACCAAGGATCCACGGATAAAGCACACATCAAAAACTTTGTATTCACCAGGACAACCGTCCACCATGTTAACTGAAGAATTCCCATGAGCGGACAAAGGATTAGCTTTCACATTAGGCGTGCAGTCTTCAAAAGACACCAGGTCACTCTTCATAAGCTTTTGCACCTCATACTTCAGCGGATAACAATTTTCAATATCGTGCCCATGTGAACCCTGGTGAAAAGCACAACGAAGCTCGGGTTTATACCACCAAGGAAGTGGTTCTGGGATTTGCGGTGGATTCCTCGGTTATATCAAGTTTTTGAGGACTAATGATGGGTACAGTTCTGTATACGACATATGAATCGGGTCGAAAAAAACCTTCTTCCTCTCGAAATTCTATTGTTGGTGATGATTGTTGTTGGAATTGTTGTTGTTGTAGGTGTTCGTTCTTTGTTGCAGTTGTTGTTATTAACGTTGATTTTGATATTGATGTTGTTGTTGTTGTTGAATTGGTGTTGTTTGTTGATTAGAAAATACTGGAATAACGGAAGATACTTGATGATGATGATGACGGGGTGGTGGATTTCTTCTGACTTGAGGCCTCCTCTGCCTCCCACTGGTTATTGCGTTGGTCTCATTATCCTTCCTCTTGCTGAAACTACTCCCATACTTCTTGCTTGTCGACACCTCATCTTTAGACAATCGTCCTTCACGGACCCCTTCTTCAAGTCTCATCCCCATATTTACCATTTCGGTAAAATCACTGGGGGCACTAGCGATCATGCGTTCATAATAAAATGAACTCAGGGTTTTCAGAAATATTTTTGTCATTTCTTTCTCCTCCAAAGGAGGAGTGATCTGGGTAACAAACTCCCTCCAGCGCTGGGCATACTCTTTGAATGTCTCCTTATCTTTCTGAGACATGGACCTCAGTTGGTCCCTATCCGGCGCCATGTCCACGTTGTACTTGTACTGTTTCACAAAAGCCTCACCTAGGTCATTGAAAGTGCGGATGCTTGCACTATCTAACCCCATATAACAAGGGAGTGCAGCACCTTGTCGCAACTGATGCGAGAAAACAACCGGCGAAGGAAAAGAAAACAGAAGAGTCGCCACCGTTCATTATTTATCCCAAAGGAGGGAAAGGAAACGATCGAAGAAAACCTGAAGAAAAAGGAAAAGACAAGGTCTCGCAACCAAATCCTGGGTTCGGGAGTCGATTATGCGAAGGGAAGGTATTAGCACCCCTACGCATCCGTAGTACTCTACGGGATCCACTCTTGTTGTTCTAGTCTAAAGAGTGTAGGTAATATCTAATGTACTATCCGCTAAAAGAAGGTCAAAAGAAAATGAAAATGACTCGCAAGGATGTCACATCCACTGCCTACGTATCTCATTTGAGTATGAGAATCAGAGTCTTCGTAGCTCGGCTACCTATGGGTGAATGAGAAGTGTGCTCAGTAAGACATTGCGTCTTATGCCTACGTATCCCATCTGGAATGAGAATCAGAGCAAATCGTAGTTCAGCTAACTACGGGAACAAAGGTCTCAATTGCAACTAGGGCAAGAGAAACGGAAGGTCTCAATCGCAACGAGGGCGAGAGAAAAGAATCGCAGCAAGGGCGAAAGCAAGCAAGGATCAGTTGTTAGCCGTCAGTCAAACTCGGCAAGACATCGCGTCTCGTGCCTACGTATCTCATCTGAACATGAGAATCAGAGTTGTCGAAGTTCGACTAACTAGGGGTTAAGGATTGCCATCTGAACAAGGACTTACAAAAGAGGACACCAGCTGTGTCAAAGGAAGGTGGGCAATGTGTTCAACGTCCTAGCAGTAGGTGTCGCAGCTCGCTGAATCGAGTCTTAGGCAGTTACCTCTTTGCAATAGAACGGACTGACATGCCACAGGATCGGAGACGCACGGGAGGTCTAAAAGTGGGGAAGCTCTACCCTAGAGTTGTCATGCAATATGGACCTATGTGTTAGGATTTAAAAAGGGAGCATCTACCTAATGTTAGCATGCAAAGAATAAGGGAATTCTACCTATGTTATCATACAAAGGGTTCTACCTAATGGGAGCTACCTAAACGGAACAAGAGTCGACGGATGGAGCAAGGAGAGGAGCCAAGGATAAGGGTAGATGGCGATGCCTGAGGCAATCGACTTACAGGTAGATGGGGATGCATGAAGCAATCGACTTACAAGAGAAATGGTGATGCATGAAGCAATCGACTTACAAGAGAAATGGTGATGCATGAAGAAATCGACTTACAAGAGGATAGATGAATGCGTGCTGGTTCGGTTAAGTTTCGAAAATGATTACTCGACGTTGGATCGAGCTTAGTCTTGTTTTGAAATGATTATCGGATGTTCATTTTAATTCTTGTATTAACAGATGAATAAAGAATGAAAGAATAAATATTATACATTTCATGGGAGAGGGGTACATTTGTTATGAATGGGGATGGTCCATGGCAATCAAACAATAAGAATATATGCCTCATACATCATACAAGTAGGCAACAGTTATCAATCAAATCAGATAAATAAACAGGTATATAATCAAGGAATCAAAGAATGAAATAATAGAGCATTAAACAATGCATGGGAAGTGTGAACATGTTAAACAAACAAGCAATGGTAAGCATGGATGAAAGAAACAAGTGTAACAAATGACAGATGAATCAGACAGATGAAAAGATGTACAAAAGGTTCACTGAATAATTAAATCAAGAAATGAGGTAAGGATCAAATAAAATCAATATGAAAGGCCTCTAATACATGGCATATGAGATGAACAAGGGAGGATCAAAAGATCTCTTCAATTGCCATAAGCAATCCCTAAGTTAAACATCGATCATAAAGAAATCAACTGAAAATTCAAGTCAACTTAAATTTTTTGAAATAAATAGCAAATTAATCAAGAAAATTATGAACAATTAAACTAAATAAGGTGGGGTCAGGATATCATCATCCCCCGAAAAGATTTTAAAAATACTGAAAATTGGTTATTGAATTAATTGAAATAAAATTGAGGTCAAACCAAAAGTCAACCAATAAGACTAGGTTAAAAATAAATCCAAAATAAATTGAAAATGGGAAATAAAATTCCAAGAAAAGGTCAGGTTGACCATGGGACAGTGGTCAACCTTCATCCCAAAAATCAAAAGCTAAAAAGAATTTTAAGTCATGAAAATAAAATCAAGAAGAAAATGTGTGTTAAAATGGACCATTTAGAATAAATAATTAAAATAAAATATTAACATTAAATAAATACGAAAATAAAAATTAATTAAAATTAAATAAGACATTTAGAATAATGGAAAATATTTTTGGGTATTTTTATGGGCAAAGAAAATATTTTAAATTAATTAAAATCACAACAGGAATTAAATGGAAATTAAAATAAGAAAATAAAAAGGGAATGGATTAGTGTTAATGGGCCATGAAAGTGGGGGTGTCAAAAGCAGATGCGCAGGCCCATGATCCATAACAACCATTTAATCCAGGCGTGACAACTAAAATGAACATTTTAATTTTAAAAAGCATGTGAACATTGTATCAATTGGGCAAGGCATTTAAGTGACTAGAAGACAAAAATACACTGGCGGCCCAGATTAAAACACACGCTTTGGATCTAAGGGCTATTAAGGTGCCACATCATCGTCTTCTTCATGAAGACAAGAAAACCCTAATGCCATGCAAAAAAACGCACCCATGCAGTGAATTTCTTCCAACTTCCACTCAATAATACAAGCGCTATAGGGCACCAAATGACACGAAATAAAAACCAAAACTCAAGTACAAAATGTGTAGATTAACATGGTATCCTTGTTTAAGTAAAATGATGTCTTAATCATGGAGAAAATTTGACCACAAGAGGTCAACATGGACATGGGCAAAGGCAAAAATTTCAACATGCATAAATTAATAACAAGAACACAAGCATGTGGTTGGCATTGTAAACAAGCATGAAACAAATATGAGCACATGAATAATAATGATAATAATGATGAGCATGGTAATGATGATGATGATGATGAACATGGATATATCCATACATGGCCATGGAAGATAGAGTAAGAGTTTACCTAGTGGAAGTTAGGTCCACTGCCTCTTTGATTGAAGAAGATGATGAAAGAATATGATGCCTCCTTTGTATTTCAAGAACCCTAACTCAAGAGTTTGATGAGAAGAATGGGATCTGACCTTGCCTTGCTTGCCACGAAATTTCAATGCTCTCTTTAGGTTTAGGGTTTCAGGCTTTTAAATATGGTGAATTAAATGTCCTCATGGGCCTTGAAATAAGTGATTTGTCCATAATCAAAATAATGCCAAGTGAGGTGTAGAAAGATGGCATGTGAAATGTGTTATTTTGGGCCAAATTTAAGTGAATGGATATTCAATGCATGGCCAAATGTGGTAGCAAAACGTGGGCCTGGTTTGTGCAGAATGGTTTGGCAAGCAAGAAATTCATTTCAAAGTGATGACTTCGTGGCCATGTAACTTGATGCTCAAGTCACCAATTGGAGAAATAATGCAAACAGTAGAAAGATATCATGGAGTATGTCATCTTTCATGTTGAGCACAAGTTGAAATGATGAATGGAAGAAGGTGAAAATGGGCCTTAAGTTCAGGTCTCACCATGACAAAATGGTTGGGCCAGTTTGGCCTAAAATCTGCCTAGAAGTTCAAGTCATGATGCCAACTTGAGATGAATATATCTCTCAAACCGTGGATCCAAATGGGATGATTCCAAAAGGATGTGAAAGAGGACATGGTAAGGTACAATTGTTGTGAAGAAAACAATTTCAAATGATGCCTTAAAGTGCAAGAAAACTGGCCAAGAAGTCTTGACAAACTTTGAAGATTTTGAGACTTAGAAATTTTTCTAAGTGTCCTAAAAATATGTCCCACTTTGACTAAGCATAACTTTCTCAATCTTGATCCAAATGGAGCAAACTTTATATTTCTAGAAAGCTTTGAACAAGAGGAATAACTTTCATGTTGGAGAAAATTTTAAATGGAGCTTCTATCTTGATGGAAAATGGGCTTAAAGTGAGTGCAACAATCATGAAAACTTGCCCTAAATGGAAAGTCAACCATTTCCAAATTAAGTAATTTTTCCAATTCCTGATTAAATGATGAATCCATGATCCAACCTTGATCAAATTTCACATGTAGGATCCCTTAGGCGTGGATTTTGAGATTCCACTCTCAAAATGTCAGGAGTTGACTTTTCTGGCCCCATAGTTGACTTTTCCCAAACTGTCTGATTCCCGATTCCATTGATCAATTGAAGCACCTCTGGCTCAAATAAAGAGCTGATTTTTTGTATGTAGACCCTTGTGGACATATGGAGGGCCATGGAAAAGAGTTTAAACCAAAGAATCAGACATAAACTGATTTTATACCAAACCCTAATTTTAGGGCAAAACTGATCAGGAACTGATTGCACTGCTTGCCAATGGATCTTTCTGAGATAATTGTGAGTCTTCCTAGGCCAAAATGCCTCTCCAATCATGACATGGATGAGCCCCTCTACTTCCAACCAAACATTGCCTGTTGCAAGTTGCCATGAAACCCTAATTTCCTGATTAAATCCAGATGAACACTCTGATAGCTCTGAATCCTTCACTAATGAACTGAGGACCATAATAAGATACCTAGAGCCCCCTGAGACCCTTGAGACTTGTATACTTAGAGAATGAAGTCCAATTCTCAATCTTGCTTTGTGTGGGTTCCTTTTGTTAAGGAGTGATCAATCAAAACCTGATTTCCAAGTCACTAATGCAGTATGCAATGAGTATGACCTAGTATGATGTCAATGAAAAGTAAAACATAATCCCATGCTTCTAGAAAAAATAAAGGGTAAACTTTGGGGTATTACAGTTGCCCCTATTCAATCAACTGGAGACCCGAAATGAAGATAGCAACGGCTTTCGCACTTTCGAGGTATCAAGGGATTGAATACGATAAAAGCCCGAAAATTTACACTGAAGTAGGAAAGTGAAAAAAAGTAATAATGCCTGTCAGGATCGGCAAAGAAAGTGGGAAATTGATCTGAGCATCAACAAAGAATCCGTCTGGTACGGTGAGAGTCGATCTGAACACCGAAAAAGGATGTTAGCCTAAATACCAAAACAAATGGTAACACAGAAATAACCATGGCCTGAATGCCTCCCATCAATCTGAATACTGGAAATGACTTTGATCTGAGCATCGGAAGATACGAGATTATCAACATCGGTCTGAACACCGGGAAACTGGCCTGAGCGCCACATCAGTCTGAATACCGGAAAACTGGCCTGAATGCCACAAGTTGCGTCGACCTGAACGTCAGAAACTTCTTCGATCTGAACATCGGAAAACTGGCCTGAATGCCACTTCGGTCTGAATACCAGAAACGGGCCTGAATACCACAAGTTGCGTCGACCTGACCGACGGAAACTTCTTCGATCCGAACATCGGAAAACTGGCATGAATGCCACTTCGGTCTGAATACCGGAAATTGGCCTGAATGCCACAAGTTGCGTCGACCTGAACGTCGGAAACTTCCTCGATCTGAACATCGGAAAACTGGCCTGAATGCCGCTTCGGTCTGAATACCGAAAACTTTCATGCCTGTCAGTATCGGCAGGAATAGGGAAGATGATAATTGAGGCGGCACGTGGGCCACCGACCCCTGCTGGGAATAATAAGGATAAGTCATGAACAAACTCTAGTCTGAGTACTGGAAATAAACTTCTGGCTTATCACTTGGGATACCAAGAATGTCTTATGCTTTATATGCGTATGTTTGAGTTTTTCAATGGCGTAATGCTCCATGAAAATGGAAATGCTACACGTTTTTGGAGGATGCAATGAAATATGATTCTACATGCAGGGATGCGAAATGCTAGGTTGGAGAGAACGCCAAGCCGAGGCAAGGAATTCTGCTGGGGAAATGATCACAATCTTCTGGACCCTGGCAATGCTGTTGGAGATACACAGAACAATGAACTCTGTGGGGAAATGACCGGCTACGTGGTATTCTGGCAATAGCGAAATACCGAGACTCTGACTGGGGAGAGAATGGTACTGAAAGCTTGCTGCTGAGGAAAGCGACAATGGTTCTGGCAACCATAATCTTCGAGAGACGACTCAGCAACGGAAGCAAATACCGATACGGTACCGAGATTCTGCTTCAAGGAAAGAGACCACGGGTCCAGCGTCGAGATCATCGATATGGCATCGAACTCTGAAGAGCAGCCGCTTCTGCTGGGAAGATACAATCTGGCACTGTCAACTCCGTTGGAGATATACAATCTGACATTGTCAACTTTACTGGGGAGTGTATAGTTTGAAACAAACGCTTGGGGAAGCACAGTAGTGAGAACCTGCTAGGGATTGAAGAATCCAACGCTTGAACCAACTTTGTAGGGATAAGATACCAAATACCAACTGTTGAGGAAAAAACAACCGCGATCATCTGCTGGGAACCTTAAGGAAATGCCCTGAGTGTTCCTGTTCTGAATAGACGATCCAAAGCACTTAAAATTTACAGTAATTTTAAATGTTTATCAAGCATGTACCTGTAAAGCTCTTATGTTTCATGATGCAATGTTTATCAAAAACTCGGACGTCATTTTTGCAAACAAAACAGCAAAATGAAAATGAAAGCAGAGATATATTGAATAACATGATTTCATTGATTGAATGGCCTCTGAATAGGCATTTACGTCAGGAAGCAACCCCTGGAAAGAGGTAATTGCACAAAAGATAAAAAAAATAGAAGTTAATCTAATGGCAACGTGAAATGGATTTCTATCGGGTTCCAATTCTGCTATGACCCGCTCGTCTTCAAGATCCTCCAAATGACCAGCTTTCTGAAAAAAAGTGATTGGATTGTTTCCTATCCTTCGGAAGTTTCCAGTTATCGACACGAGATGAGATTCAGAACTACTCAGAACGCAGTCATCCGCTCAATCCCTAACTTTTGCCTGGATCTCCCTTTCGGGTTTTCAATCCACCGGGATACCCATTTTTTCCTAAGTTGCCTTTTTCAGGTTTTCAACTTACCGGGTGTACAATCTTTTCATTTTTAATACCTAACTTTTTCCCGAACCTTTTTTTCATTTTCTTGGTTCGCCGGGATGCCCATTTTTTTTCCTGGACTATTCTTTTTATTGTCCAGCGGGTCTATTTTATGCGAAGTATTTTTTAACTGCGTCTGAGTTCATAGGGGAAGTGAAGTCTTCACCATCCATAGTTGCAAGCATTAAGGCTCCACCATCAAAAATCTTAGTGACAATATATGGTCCATCATAGTTAGGAGTCCACTTGCCCCTATGATCTGTCTGAGGAGGACAGATCCTTTTCAACACTAAATCTCCGACTTAGAAGCATCGAGGACGCACTTTCTGATCAAAGGCTCTCTTCATCCGACTTTGATACAACTGCCCATGACAAATGGCTGCGATTCAGCTTCGTCTAACTTGACATCCAGCATGACTCTTAGAGAAGGAATCTCCACTTCAACAGGTAGGACTGCTTCCATACCATACACAAGGGAGTAAGGGGTTGCCCCGGTCGACGTACGTACTGAAGTACGGTACCCATGCAAGGCGAAGGGTAGCATCTCATGCCAATCTCTGTACGTAACGACCATCTTCTGCACAATCTTCTTTATGTTCTTATTTGCTGCGTCAACATCACCGTTCATCTTAGGACGATAAGGGGAAGAATTGTGATGTTGAATGTTAAAGTTCTTGCACAACTCCTTCATCATTTTGTTATTGAGATTAGAACCATTATCAGTAATGATTCTTTCGAGAATCCCATAATGATAAATGATTTCTTTCTTAATGAAACGGGAAACCACATGTCTGGTGACCTTCACAAATGACGCTGCTTCAACCCACTTGGTGAAATAGTCGATGGAAACAAGGATGAAGTGATGCCCATTGGAAGCAGTCGGCTCAATCTTTCCAATCATATCAATGCCCCACATAGCAAACGGCCACGGCGAAGACATCACATTCAGAGGATTTGGCGGCACATGCACCTTATCAGCATAAATCTGGCATTTATGACACTTCTGAGCATATTTGAAACAATCAGATTCCATGGTCATCCAGTAATAACCCGCTCTCAACAATTTCCTAGCCATTGCATGTCCACCGGCATGAGTACCGAAGGAGCCTTCATGAACTTCCTGCATTAACATGTCCGCTTCGTGTCTATCCACGTATCTGAGCAAAACCATGTCGAAGTTCCTCTTATACAGCACATCGTCTTTGTTCAAGAAGAAACTGCCTGCCAATCTTCTCAAAGCCTTTCTATCATTGTTGGATGCCCCTGCAGGGTACTCTTGATTCTTCAGAAAGCACTTGATGTCGTGGTACCAGGGCTTGTCATCAACTATCAGTTCAGTAGCAAACACATACGCGGCCCTATCAAGGTGCATAACATCGATCTTGGGAACATAATTCTGCCGAATCACCTTGATCATGGAGGATAGAGTAGCAAGAGCATCTGCCATCTGGTTTTCATCACGAGGTATATGATACAGCTTTACTGTTGTGAAGAAAGTCAACAGTCTTCTCGTGTAATCTCTGTAGGGGACCAGATTAGGCTGGAGAGTATTCCAATCACCATTCACTTGATTGATCACTAGAGCTGAATCTCCGAAGATGTCCAGAGTATTGATTCTCAAATTAATGGCTTGCTCAATACCCAAGATACACGCTTCATACTCAACTTCATTATTGGTGCACTCGAAAGTCAGACGAGCGGTGAAAGGCGCGTGGGCACCTTTCGGAGTGGTAATGACAGCACTAATTCCACTTCCTTTGGCATTGACGGCCCCATCAACATCAAAGTCTACTTTTCATCTGGATCAGGCCCCTTCTCAACAACTGGCTCTTCACATTCTTTCATCTTGAGGAACATGATGTCTTCATCCAGAAAATCAAACTTCATCGGCTCATAATCATCAATCGGCTGCTGAGCAAGATAGTCTGACAGAATACTCCCTTTGATGGCTTTCTGGGATGTATACTGTTAGATGCCCAAAAGTGCTTATTTAAGCTATCAAATGTGGGCATCTTTCACTCATTTTTGTTGCTAAAGTATTCGAAACCGCCTTTGTTTTAGATGAATTGCAATACAATGTTAAACGATCTTGGTACCTTTAATTTGTGCATTATTGTGCAGGAATTAGGCATGAAATAATAGAAAATGAAGGCACAACAAAGTTGGCAAAGGAACCAAGAAGAGAATGCATTCATCAGCTTGCTCGCTAGGCGAGGGCTGTGGAAAAGGGCTCGCTAGGCGAGCACCTAGCGAGCATCCAGCGAACATCTCCAGTATTTTACAGTAGCAAACATAAACAAACTCACTAGGCGAGCAGCCAACGAAGTTAGTAGCGAACACAACCAGACTTGGTCAAAAGCGCAGCCAACACTCACTCGCTAGGCGAGCCATTAGCGAGCTCCCAACGAGCAATTCCAGTAGCAAAACCACCTAAGCTCGTTGGAGCGAAGGTTGAAGCGTGGGCTTCGCCTAGCGAAGGTTTTGTTCGCCTAGCGAACATGCAAATCTGGCAAAGGATATTTCTCTGGGCGCAGGTGCCTCATTTTGGGGCTCGCTAGGCGAACCATTCTACTCGCTTAGCGAGCATGACAGCTCAGTAGCAGCACTATAAGTAGCAGGGGCTACTTTTTGGAGCCATACTTTTACACTTCCATACTTTGTACTTTTATAACTTAGCATTTTTTAGATATTTTTCAGATTGTCTTGGGATCATATTTTGTGACCTAGAAACACTTTTTCTTCATTTTTCATCATCTCTTAGCAAGATTCTACAAAAAGAAGGTGGATTCGCATCCGATCTCGATTCTTCGACTTGGATGTTGATCAACCTTCAACCGAGACTTGTTGTACAAGCCACCATGAAAATGAGTGGCTAAGTTCTTCATTTTGTCAAGGTTAGATATAGATGATCATAGGCTTTGTGTGTAAATGGGATGATCTTCATTTGTAAACTCTTTAATGATGAATGTATGGTAAAAACTTTGTTTTATTGAAAACTCTTTGTGTTGGTTTATGATCGAGAGATGTTTACCAACTCTTTACCTAGGTTTTCATCTAATCTTGTTTATTAGCTAGAGATAGTAATGAATGATTTTGTTCACGATAAAGTTGAACCAAAAAGTTGTCATTTTGATAGATTGTGTTAGAGATAAACAATGGATCAAAATGGGAAAACCCACAATGTGTGTTAGAGATAAACACATTGGGAGGACTTTGTGAAATAATTTATCATCTAAAGGAGTTTATAAGTTTTGTTGATCGAACATATACATGCAAAGTGATCGTCGAACCCTAACTTTGACAATATTTCTCAAATAGAAAAACCAAAACTTTTACCGCATTTTATTACACTTTTATGCAAGATACTGTGACTAAAACCAAAACCCCCTTGTTACTACGAGTTAAGAATTAAAACAACTGTCGAACGGCGACGATATCTCACAATCCCTGTGGAGACGATAACAAAAACCCGATACTTAAAACTACTTCCAACAAAATGGCGCCGTTGCCGGGGATTGTGAATTTATATTGCGAGCATCGCAATAGTTGCTTAATTTTTAACTTTTGAATTTTTGACTTGTGCTTGTTAATCTGTTTGGTTTAGTGTGCAGCTTTCGTTTTATTCGAGGGCAGGTTCCTGAGGACGAACTTCTTTTGATCCTGAGATCGAAAGAACCGCAAGGAGACTGAATAGCAGAACGAGACGAAGGAGGCAACAAGCTAGACAACGACAAGAACAAGGAGAAAGTTCTTCTACAATACATCCACCACCTTTCACACCTATCATGGATCAACCACCACAACCACCGCCCATCTCTACACCTTGTGTCAACAGTCCAAGGAACACTGCTCAGTTTGCCAACCACACGGGAAGGAAAGCTGAGATGAAAACGGGAACTCTTAATTTGCTATATGGAAGTCCATTCACCGGAATGGACCATGAAGACCCCTTTGCTTTTCTCACCAAATTTTATGAGATAGCATTGGCGGCCGGAGTTGATCAAGCTCAAGAGCTACCATTGTTCAAAAGATTATTTCCCCACGCTTTGCTCGGAAAAGTAAAAGATTGGTACTTGGATCAAACACCTACAGTCATGACGGATTGGAACGTGTTGGAAGAGAAGTTTATTGAAAGATTTTTCTCCCACAACCGTTTCATGGAATCCAAAACAGCAATCTCCGTGTTTTCACAAGGGACCAACGAATCATTGAATGAGGCGTGGGAAAGATTCAAATCCATGCTTCGGAAGTGTAAAGGGCATGGTTTTGACGAATTGACTCAAATCCACATTTTCAAAAATGGCCTTCAACCAAATTGCAAAACTTTGTTGGATGCTACCTCGGGTGGTTCTTTATTGTCTAAAAGCGCCGAAGAAGCTACATATATCATTAACCGAATGGCTCTAAATGACCTCCAAAGTCAAAGTAGAGGCAACTCTTTAAAGAAACCGGGAGTGCTTGAGCTTGGGACGAACGATGCTATTCTTGCCCAAAACAAACTCATTTCACAACAAGTGGAACTCTTAACTCAACAAATAAAATAGTTGAGAGAACCTTCAAAAGCTAAACAAATAGCTTAATGTGAGCTTTGCAAAGGTGAGCATGACACCGGATTTTGTCCATCTCCCGGGTTCGAAGAAGTGAACTACATGGCGAATCAACGAGACTACCAACCGAGGCAACAACAACAACAACAACAACAACAACCTTATCAACCACATCCTCAAAATCAACAACAACACTTCCAAGGGAATCAAGGTTCCAACCAAGGAGTAACTATTACCATAACCAAGGTTATGGGGGTGGTTCTTCTAACCGTCAAAACCCTCCCCAAAATTCTTACCAACCTCAACAACCGTCGGTCGTTACTTCAAAGTTGGAAGAGACTTTGACACAATTTATGCAAATGTGGATGGCTAATCAAAAGAGTAACGATGCGGCAATCAAAAATCTCGAGACTCAAGTCGGACAACTTGCTAAGCAACTAGCGGAACAACAACCCGGTCCATCTTTTTCGGCGAACACGCAAACAAATCCAAAAGAACATTGTAAAGCGATAACGACGAGAAGTGGAAGGGAGTTGATTAGTGAGAATAAAAAAAGAGATGAGAGTGAACAAAGAGAGGAAGAGAAAAAAGATGAGAAGGAAATATTGGAGGATAGTATTGATGGTGAAGTGGGGGAGTGGAGTGAGGAAGAAGTTGAAGAGGAAGAAAAGAATGGTGAAGTTGAAAATAAAGAAAGTGTGGAAATTGAGAAAAATAAGAATGATGAAGTGATAGTGGAGGAAGTGAAAAAGAAAAGAGCGAGAAGTTCTAGAGTTGCTAAAGGAAAGGAGGTAGTGAGCGCTACTCCAATCCAAAACCTTCCGTATCCACATGCTCCATCTAAGCGGGAGAATGAACGGCATTACGCTCAGTTCATGGATATTTTCAAACAACTGCAAGTCAACATTCCGTTTGCCGAAGCACTGGAGAAAATGCCCGAGTATGCAAAATTCATGAAAGACATACTTACAAAAAAGCGGAGGTATACGGAACCGGAGACGTTTGTCCTCGATGCTAGTTGTAGTGCAATCATCCAACGGACGCTTCCGAAAAAAGAGGTTGATCCGGGACGAGTTACTTTGCCGGTTAAAATTGGTGATGTCTATGTCGGAAAGGGACTAATTGATTTGGGGTCAAGCATTAATCTTATACCATTGTCTATTGTGAAGAGGCTTGGCAACATTGAAATTAAGTCCATCCGGATGACGTTGCAATTGGCCGATAAGTCGACTACCCATCCTCATGGCGTAGCCCAAGATGTTTTGGTTAAAGTCGACAAATTCTTTTTCCCGGTCGATTTCATTGTTATTGATATGGAAGAGGACGACGATGCTCCGCTCATCCTATGGAGTTAGCTCTTGATGACTCCTTTGAAGTTTTCACTGTTGAAGAAGAGCAACACCTTGATGAATGCCTAAGGGAACTTAATAGTTTAAACGAACTACAACCATGGGAAGTTGAGGAGGAAGACTTGAAGAAGGAGGCTAAAGAGGAAAAATCTCCGATTGAATTGAAAATGTTACCTTCTACTTTGAAGTATGCATTCCTCGACGAGACCGAAGCAAAGCCGGTTATCATAAGCAATCTTTTGACAAAGAATGAAGAAGCCCGTTTGATCGATGTGTTGAAAAAGAATCAAGAAGCCATGGGTTGGACTCTTTCCGATCTCAAAGGAATTAGTCCTTCCTATTGCATGCACAAGATCTTAATGGAAGAGGATTTTAAGCCGGTAGCTCAACCACAACGCCGCTTAAATCCTACTATGAAGGAAGTTGTTAGAAAGGAGGTTATTAAGTTGTTGGATGCGGGAATGATCTACCCGATTTCGGATAGCCCATGGGTTAGTCATGTGCATGTGGTTCCGAAGAAAGGTGGCATTACCGTGATTCGAAATGAAAAGGATGAATTGATCCCGACCAAAGTTGCAACGGGGTGGCGTATGTGCATTGATTATAGGCGGTTGAATACCACAACTCGAAAAGATCATTTTCCACTCCCGTTCATGGATCAAATTCTAGAAAGACTCTCGGGGCAACAATAATATTGTTTCTTAGATGGCTATTCCGGGTATAACCAAATTGCGGTTGACCCGGCCGATCATGAAAAGACGGCTTTCACATGTCCCTTTGGAATTTTCGCATATCATAAAATGCCCATTGGGTTGTGCAATGCACCGGCGACTTTCCAAAGATGTGTGCAAGCTATTTTTGCCGAACTTATCAAGAA
Source organism: Lathyrus oleraceus (assembly GCF_024323335.1). NCBI lineage: Eukaryota > Viridiplantae > Streptophyta > Magnoliopsida > Fabales > Fabaceae > Lathyrus > Lathyrus oleraceus. The sequence continues at coordinate 346,899,052 of NC_066582.1, read as the reverse complement.
GACAATGGAAGTCTTTATGGATGACTTCTCAGTATTTGGTGGTTCCTTTAGTCTCTGCTTAGCAAACTTGGAAACGGTTCTTGAAAGATGTGTGAAGACCAATCTTGTGCTTAATTGGGAGAAGTGCCACTTCATGGTGACCGAGGGGATCGTGCTTGGACATAAAGTCTCTTCAAGAGAGCTTGAAGTTGACCGTGCTAAAGTTGAAGTAATTGAAAAGTTACCTCCTCCGGTGAATGTGAAGGGAATCCGAAGATTTTTGGGGCATGTCGGTTTCTATCGGCGCTTTATCAAAGATTTCTCAAAGGTAGCTAAACCTTTGAGTAATTTGCTAGCTAAGGACCAGGTATTTCTTTTAACTGATGAGTGTTTACAAGCTTTCGAAATTTTAAAGGAAAAATTGGTTACCGCTCCAATTATAGTCGCTCCAAATTGGAATTTAAATTTTGAGCTCATGTGTGATGCGAGCGACTATGCAATCAGAGCGGTATTAGGCCAGAGAAAAGAGAAAAAATTTCATGCGATACATTACGCAAGTAAAGTTCTTAATGAGGCTCAAATTAACTATGCCACCACTGAAAAAGAATTACTTGCGATAGTGTATGCGCTTGAAAAGTTTAGGTCTTATCTTATAGGGTCCAAAGTCGTAGTGTATACCGACCACTCGGCTATTAAATATTTGCTCACCAAACCGGATTCGAAGCAAAGGCTCATCCGTTGGATCCTCTTGTTGCAAGAATTTGATGTTGAAATCAAAGACAAGAAAGGATCGGAAAATTTGGTGGCGGATCATTTATCTCGCTTAGTTAATGTGGAGGTTATAGCTTCAGAGAAAGAAATCCGAGAAGAGTTTCCTGATGAAAAACTTTTTAAAGTTCAAGTTAGGTCGTGGTTTGCGGACTTTGCGAACCACAAGGCTAGTGGTTTGGTGCCTCCCGACCTAACTTCGAACCAAAAAAGGAAATTTCTCTCGGATGCCAAGTACTACGTATGGGATGACCCATATTTGTTTAAGTTGGGTGGTGACAACCTTTTGAGAAGGTGTGTTACCGGCGATGAGGCGCAAAGCATCCTTTGGCATTGTCACAACTCGCCTTACGGCGGACACTATAATGGGGTAAGAACGGCCACTAAAGTCCTTCACTCGGGATTTTATTGGCCCACTATTTTCAAAGACGCACATGCCCATGCGCAAGGTTGTGATAGTTGCCAAAGAAGCGGTGGGATTGGTAAGAGAGACGAGATGCCTCTCCAAAATATCCAAGAGGTTGAAGTATTTGATTGTTGGGGTATCGATTTTGTAGGACCATTCCCACCCTCTTATGGTAACGAGTATATGCTTGTGGCTGTTGATTACATTTCAAAGTGGGTTGAGGCGATTGCCTCACCTCGGGCGGATGCGAAAACGGTAATAATTTTTTTGAAGAAAAACATATTTTCCCGTTTCGGAACCCCCCGAGTGTTGATTAGTGACGGAGGGTCACACTTTTGTAATGCACCATTGGAAAATGTTTTAGAACATTACGGTGTATCACATAGAGTGACGACTCCGTATCACCCACAAGCTAATGGTCAAGCCGAAGTCTCTAATCATGAGATTAAGAGAATTCTTGAGAAAACCATGTCAAATTCGAAAAAAGAGTGGTCGCAAAAATTGGATGAAGCGTTATGGGTATACCGTACCGCTTTCAAAGCTCCAATTGGGCTAACTCCTTTTCAATTGGTGTTTGGTAAAACTTGCCATTTGCCGGTTGAATTGGAGCACAAAGCATTGTGGGCCCTAAAATTATTAAATTTTTATAAGGATTTGGCCGGTGAGAAAAGGAAAGTGCAACTGCTTGAGTTGGAAGAGATGCGCAATGCCGCATATCACTCGAGTTGGTTGTATAAAGAAAAGGTAAAAAAATATCATGACAAAAAGCTTCGAAAGAAGGATTTTATGCCCGGACAGTTGGTCCTATTGTTCAATTCCAGGTTGAAGCTATTCCCCGAAAAATTGAAATCAAAATGGTCCGGGCCATTTCGGGTCAAAGAAGTCAAGGAATATGGAGCTATTGTCATTGAGGACATGGAAAAGAAGGAGAGTTGGACGGTAAATGGCCAACGTTTGAAGGTTTATCTCGGCAGTCATGTGGATCGCGGGAGCTGTGCTATTTCCTTGGATGCTCCTCTGTGAGCATCGAACCGTCGAGCTTATCCGACGTTAAACAAGCGCTTGTTGGGAGGCACCCCAACATTGTAAGTATTTACAGTTTTCTGTTATGTTGTATTGGTGTCCATTTTGAAAAAACCTTGCTGAATGTGCTTTGAAGGCTATTTTGAAAAAACAGAATGTTGTCATGCTCGCTAGCTTCTCGCTAGGCGAAGGCAGTAGCGAGCTGATTCGCTATCTGCTCGCTAGGCGAAGCAGCAGCGAGCGCTGCGTGGCAGCACTTTATTTCTGATTCACAGGGCCACTCATTTGGGCCCAAACACTTGTTATTTCATTTTATTTTTAGTCTGATAAAGTATCAACCTTATTCTCACAAGAACTCACACTCACTCTCACATTCCATTTCACTCAAACCCTAGCATTGCATTTCAACCCCATCGTTGCATTCTGAATTCAATCAATCTCTCAAACCAGGTTTGCCCTTTCTCATTACTTTATGCTTTCACATTGTAAATTTCTGAAGTATATGTCATTTAGGGTGAATCTGGGAAAATGGGTACATTAGGTTTTGCATGTGGGTGTAGATTTGCATGTACCTTAGAACGATGCCTTTCATGATAAATCACCTAGTTTCTGAATTGGGTAACAATGGACTTAGGGTCTCTTGAATTGGACTGTTTTCAGAAGAGAGAACCCAGAACCCGTAAGATTCGCTAGCACCTCGCTAGGCGAATCAGTGGCGATGCAGTAGCGACCATGATAGTGGTTGGTATTTCTGTTTTGCTTTCTAATCCGTTTTGTGTTTGTGTTGTTTCTTCTCTATGTCTTTGCAGATGGCATCCAGGTCCGGCGTGTCTAAAAAGAGAAAGGGCGGGAGCACTTCCCGTTCCGTGCCCATTCAGTTCGACACCGACAAATTCGTCGGGCCTAAGCAAGCAGCTAGATATGTGGCTTTGGAAAAGAGAAAGATTTTGCCGGAGAAAAGGTTCATAATCAACCCAGAAGGCACCTACCGTACATTTTCCGAGTTGATTCATAGTAAGAAGTGGGGCCGGTTAATTTCTCCCCTTGAGCATTATGACATCGAAACAGTGCATGAGTTCTACACGAACGCACTACCGAACGACGACGAGCCCTTCACATGGACAACACGAGTGTCTGGCCGTCAGGTTGCATTCAATCGGGATACAATCAACCGTGTTCTAGGTGAACCGCTCCACCTGGGGGCAAACGAGAGAGACGCATACCACCGGGATTTGAGGCTTCACCGAGACACCGACTCCATTTCTGCTGCCCTACTATTTGAAGGGAAACCAGTTGAGTTGAACCCATCTGGGGTTCCGATGAGATACCATAGGGAGGACATGATTCTCATGGCTCAGCTGATACTCATGTTGGTTCTCACAAATATAAAACCCAAGTCTCACACCTCTTCCGTGCCGATCCCAGTGGCACATCTGGTTCACTGCATCTTCACGAATATTCAAATTGATGTGGCGAGGGTAATTGCTTTGGAGATGAAGTCCGTGGTTGAGAGCGGGCTAAAGTCGGGGGCACGAGTTAACTGCCCCCTTGCTTTCCCGTGTCTAATCATGGCTTTGTGCCAACATGCGAGGGTGAAGCTACCCTCCCGGAGTCAAGTAAGGATCCCGCCGGCCATCAATGATAGATATGTGGCCAAGTTTTGCAAGCCTAAAATCTTCAGAAGTAGTGCAGCTGCTGGTGATACCGGGACTACTGATGGTCCTGGTGTGTTTGCTCATGGTTTCGATCCCTTCCAGCAGGCTGTCTGCAACTATAACTGGGATTGGATGGCGGCAACTCAGCGCGCCATGGTTGACATGCACGACTCTATGCAGCTGTTACAGTTGCAGATGCGTGACCCCTCCAGTGAGCACTCGATGATGACGCGTGAGCAGTTTCTGCAGCACGCTAGCTGGCCTGTGGACAAGCCTATTTTCGGAGAGGGGGCGGGTGTCGGTGCTTCTGGTGGTGCTGAGGATGATGCTGATGATGATGATGAGGAGGATGATACCGGTTCTGATGCCGGTAGTGATGAGGATTCTGAGTCCTTTGGGGGCTAAGTTTGTTTTATTTTTATTGTATTTTCAGATTTGTTGTACTTTGGTTTTGGTTATGTACTTTTGGGGTGTTTTGTCCCCCATGCACATTTTTAAAATTTTTAAGTAATAGTTATTGTTTATGTTTTTAATTTGCGTGTTTGGTTTAAATTTCTTTTGTTTTAATAAATTTTTGGTTGATTGAGTGTCAAACCTTTTAGATTGGTTGCTCCTCAAAAGAAGTATCCAATGAAGGTGCATCCGAGCTTGGATGGCAATGATAAAAATAAACAAGTGAATAATGCTAAGGTACATGGTTACCTTCAGTTAGAATTTTAGAATGCATTATGAACTTTACTCTTTTTGTAATTGAATATTGTTCTTTTTGCAACATAATTGAATGAATGTTTCATCTAGGACTTAGAACCACAAATTGTGAGGAAACCTCCATTGTACACTTAAATGCTGGATTCTAATAAACTTTATTGATTCATTTGATTCATGCTTGGTCTTTTATTATTGTGAAGTTGTGGAAGCAATTAGAGATGATCAAGGCACTTGTTTTCTATTGAGCACAACTAGTTCCAAATACAACTTACCCGTGAGCAGAGAGAGTATTCGTTAACCCCTTTGAGCTTAAACAGTTGAATCTCAGCTTGAAATAAAGCGAGATGTCAAAAATCTTTTTTCTTGAAACCCGAAATTTTTTGATAATTGTTCTTTTGCCGTAAAAAGTCAAGAGCATTCACTTAGGGTGAGTAAGAAATAAGTTGGGGAGAACGAAAAAGAGAATCGGTAAGTGCCACAACTCTTGAAAAACCGAGCAAGCATTGAAAAAAAAATATAATAGAAAAGAGAAACATCTGTTTTGTAAATATGATGTGAAAGAAAAGAAAAAAAAATAGAGAAAATGAAAATGAATGCTTGCTTGGAAGAAAAATAGTGAAAAACAAAAATTGAGTTATGAAATAAGAGTTGTGAAGGTTTCAAATGAGAAACAAATGGAACGAAGTTGAGATGTGTGAATAGTGTACAGTGAATGTCTCTTTTGCATCGGCAATTTCGTTTTCAATGGCCTTAGAAATGACCCTTGTTTGTAAACCTAACCAAGCTACAACTGAAAAGTCCTTAGTGATCTTCGTGCTTCCGCATTTTTATTTATAATTGTTAGACATTGTATGAATTGAATTGATTTCTTCATTGTTTGTTGGAGAGTGAGATTATTCCCGCGGTTGCAAACGCGTAATTTCTTCAATCCTTATTCGAAGAGGAGAGATAGGGTGATTCATTCAAGATAATAATGTTGTGGATTGTTACATGTTTTACATTGCTATAAAGTTTTAGTTCTTGTGTATTATGTTATTCTAACCATTGGGAACTTATGCCTAGTTGAATTTCTTGTATTTGAGCCGTTTTATCCGACTTCGGAGAAACCTTTTTCTTAAAGCAAATCCTCTTTTCCTTCAAGAGGAATACTTTGTTTGAGGACAAACAAGAATCTAGTTGGGGAGAGTTGTTAGATGCCCAAAAGTGCTTATTTGAGCTATCAAATGTGGGCATCTTTCACTCCTTTTTGTTGCTAAAGTGTTCGAAACCACCTTTGTTTTAGATGAATTGCAATACAATGTTAAACGATCTTGGTACCTTTAATTTGTGTGTTATTGTGCAGGAATTAGGCATGTAATAATAGAAAATGAAGGCACAAGAAAGTTGGCAAAGGAACCAAGAAGAGAATGCATTCATCAGCTTGCTCGCTAGGCGAGGGCTGTGGCGAAGGGCTCGCTAGGCGAGCACCTAGCAAGCATCCAACGAACATCTCCAGTATTTTACAATAGCAAACATCAACAAACTCGCTAGGCTAGCAGCCAACGAAGGTGGTAGCGAACACAACCAGACTTGGTCAAAAGCGCAACCAGCACTCACTCGCTAGGCGAGCCATTAGCGAGCTCCCAGCGAATAATTCCAGTAGCAAAACCTCCTAAGCTCGCTGGAGCGAAGGTTGAAGCGTGGGCTTCGCCTAGCGAAGGTTTTGTTCGCCTAGCAAACATGCAAATCTGGCAAAGCATATTTCTCTGGGCGCAGGTGCCTCAGGTGCCTCATTTTGGGGCTCGCTAGGCGAACCATTCTGCTCGCCTAGCGAGCATGACAGCTCAGTAGCAGCACTATAAGTAGAAGGGGCTACTTTTTGGAGCCATACTTTTACACTTCCATACTTTGTACTTTCATAACTTAGCATTTTGTAGATATTTTTCAGATTGTCTTGGGATCATATTTTGTGACCTAGAAACACTTTTTCTTCATTTTTCATCATCTCTTAGCAAGATTCTACAAAAAGAAGGTGGATTCCCATCCGATCTCGATTCTTCGACTTGGATGTTGATCAACCTTTAACCGAGACTTGTTGTACAAGCCACCATGAAAATGAGTGGCTAAGTTCTTCATTTTGTCAAGGTTAGATGTAGATGATCATAAGCTTTGTGTGTAAATGGGATGATCTTCATTTGTAAACTCTTTAATGATGAATGTATTGTGAAAACTTTGTTTTATTGAAAACTCTTTGTGTTGGTTTATGATCGAGAGATGTTTACCAACTCTTTACCTAGATTTTCATCCAATCTTGTTTGTTAGCTAGAGATAGTAATGAATGATTTTGTTCAGATAAAGTTGAACCAAAAAGTTGTCATTTTGATAGATTGTGTTAGAGATAAACAATGGATCAAAATGGGAAAACCCACAATGTGTGTTAGAGATAAACACATTGGGAGGACTTTGTGAAATAATTTATCATCTAAAGGAGTTTATAAGTTTTGTTGATCGAACATATACATGCAAAGTGATCGTCGAACCCTAACTTTGACAATATTTCTCAAATAGAAAAACCAAAACTTTTACCGCATTTTATTACACTTTTATGCAAGATACTGTGACTAAAACCAAAACCCCCTTGTTACTACGAGTTAAGAATTAAAACAACTGTCGAACGGCAACGATATCTCACAATCCCTGTGGAGACGATAACAAAAACCCGACACTTAAAACTACTTCCAACATATACTGGATGTCGTACTCTGTCAGTACCATTTGCCAACGAGCAACCCTTCCGGTGAGAGTTGGCTTCTCAAATATATACTTGACTGGATCCATTGTGGAGATCAGTAAGGTTGTGTGAGTCAGCATGTATTGTCTCAATCGCTTAGCAGCCCATGCAAGTGCATAACATGTCTTTTCAAGCATTGAGTATCTTGACTCGCAATCTGTGAATTTTTTACTCAGGTAGTAGATGGCATGCTCTTTCCTACCTGTCTCGTCGTGTTGACCGAGAACACAACCCATGGAATTGTCAAGTACTGTCAAATACATAATCAGCGGTCTCCCTGGAACTGGAGGCATAAGGATTGGAGGATTTTGCAAATACTCTTTTATCTTTTCGAAAGCCCTTTGGAAATCATCATTCCACCTGATAGCCTGATCTTTTCTTAACAGTTTGAATATTGGCTCACACGTGGCTGTCAGGTGAGAGATGAACCTTGCAATGTAGTTCAACCTCCCTAAGAAACCAAGGACTTGTTTTTCTGTTCTTGGCTCAGGAATTTCTTGTATTGCTTTCACTTTGGCCGGATCCACCTCAATCCCTTTTTCACTAACAATAAAACCCAGCAGTTTTCCAGATCTCACCCCGAAAGTACACTTGTTCAGATTAAGCCTCAGCTTGAATTTCCTCAAACGCTCAAACAGTTTCTGCAAATTCACCAAATGTTCTTCTTCTGTCTGAGATTTGGCAATCATATCATCAAAATAAACCTCGATTTCATGATGAATCATATCATGGAAAAGAGTCACCATAGCTCATTGATATGTTGCCCCAGCATTTTTCAGACCAAACGGCATCACCTTGTAATAGAAGGTGCCCCATGGGGTTATGAAAGTTGTCTTCTCCATGTCTTCTGGTGCCATCTTAATTTGATTATAGCCAGAAAAGCCATCCATGAAGGAGAATACCGAGAACTGAGCCGTGTTATCCACTAAAACATCAATGTGAGGTAATGGGAAATCATCTTTAGGACTAGCTCTGTTCAGATCCCGGTAGTCAACACACATCCGTACCTTTCCATCCTTCTTAGGTACGGGAACGCTATTTGCAACCCATGGCGGATAATTTGTAACTGCTAGAAACCCTGCATCCAACTGTTTTTGCACTTCTTCCTTTATCTTGACAGCCATCTCTGGTCTTGTTCTTCTGAGCTTCTGCTTGACCGGAGGACAATCCTCTTTGAGAGGCAAACGGTGTACCACAATGTCTGTGTCAAGCCCTGGCATGTCCTGATAAGACCAAGCGAAGATGTCAACATACTCTTGTAGTAATTCAATCAGCCCCTTCTTCACATTATCTTCCAAAGCATCCCCTATCTTGATTTCTCTCTTGACGTCCTCGGTGCCGAGATTAATCACTTCAATAGACTCTTGATACGGTTGAATGACCCTTTCCTCCTGTTTTAACAACCTGGCAAGTTCTTCAGGGAGTTCACAGTCTTCATCGCCCTCTTCTTCAGCTTGAAAGATTGGATTTTCAAAGTCGAAGCGAGTCATAGCAGAACTGTTACCAATAGGATCCGGTGACGTGTATCTGCATGAGTGATGGTATGTGCTTATGAGTGTGAACAAGAAGTGAAAACTAAACAAAACATTGCCAAATATATTTTTTTGATTTTTTTGAAAGCTGCAAAAATAGAAAGACAGTGAACAAAATATTTGAATGCAAAAAAGACGTCCTTTATTTACGATAAAAAATGCAGGTATTCACATAGATGAGCCCTACAATGGGTCATTACGCCCTGGGCGGAACGTAAGACTTGGATATGCATGAATGAACAAAGAAAATTACTCTTCAAGAAGAGTGACTTGGATAATCTCCTCAGAAGACCAATTGCGGAGGACCTCGCCCGGGACCCTTGGACGCACCTAGTTGTCAATGTCGCAATCACTATCTTCATCTTCTTTGTTGATTGCAGAGATCTGGCCGTACTGAATGATGCCAGCATTGGAGAAAGTAACCGGCCCCTGACGAGTCTGAGGCGTTGAAGTTATAGAAGTCAATGTTGGCTGATACCCAATCCCAAACTTGTCTTCCTTCATAGGTAAATCCAACAGACGTCCCCAACCGGGAGCAACACCTGAATTTACCAAGGCTCGTTCCTGCTTGAAGGACAAAATAGAGGCACCTGCTTCAACCTCTTCCACTGGAGCTGCATCCTTGACTTGAACTGCCTCAAAGGCCTGACACAGGGTCTCATGAATCTCACCTTCTACCTCTACATACTTGAATGTAGACAGGTGACTGACCAGAATATCCTCCTCACCACAGACAGTGATAATTCTTACGTTGACCGGGAACTTGATCTTCTGATGCAAGGTTGAGGAGACTGCCCCATCATTATGGATCCACGGACGACCCAGCAAGCAGCTATACGAGGTGTAGCGGGGTATTCGTTACCATTAGAGATATTGACTAAATCCAAGGTAAATCATACAAGTCGAGTCGCCACCGCACTTCTATTTATCCAAAGGAATGGTTAGAAAGCAAACAAAAACCTAAAAGTTTTATCGAATCAAAAACTAGTAAAAATGTCAGAGATCTGGGTAAGGGGGTTGGTTATGCAATGGGAAGGTATTAGGCACCCAAAGCATCCTAGGTACTCCTAGAGAGCCCTTTTCACATTTGTTGCAAAGGTTGTTGTTTTTTGTGAAAATTTATTTGTGCAAACATGATTGAAGGGATGAGAAAAGCGTGTATGTTTATCTAATGTACTACTTACTAAAATAAGGGTCAAGAAAATGACTCGCACGGACGTCGCATCCACTGCATACGTATCTCATCTGAATCTGAGAATTAGAGTCTTCGTAGCTCGGCTACCTATGGGTTAAAGAGGAGTGTGCTCGCTAAGACATCGCGTCTTATGCCTACGTATCTCATCTGGGATGAAAGTCAGAGCAAAACGTAGTTCGACTACCTATGGGGTAAGGGTTGTGTTTTGGGATGAACGACGTTACTACGCAATCTAACGGATGCTCGACCTTTGGAGACTTACTCGCCTGTAGTAGAAGGAGATAACGTGTTCTTAGGAGAAGAAAAATCAATGAGTTTGGGGTGTTTAGGGATGCTCATGCAAAAAGGCAGTCCTAGATGAAGGAACCGCGCTACCTTAAATGACATGCCACGAGGGGCTATACGAAACCTAAGAAAAGCGGTAAAATGCGGGAAAAATAACGTACCACGCGGATAAAGATCCGAAGCAACAACAATTTAATAAATAAGAAACCCAAAGACTCTTCCAAGCTAAAATCCATCAAAGAAAGTGAGTTAGTACAGGTAATCGGAATAGACCTCCAGGTGGTACCCCATAAATAAATTGGAACACCAAGCAAGCTATCCCTGCAAGAGTATGTGAGCCCTCACAAAAACTCAACAAACAGGTTAGAGTAATATGACGGAATTAGGAGAAAACAATGCCATAACAAACACAAAACAGGTTAGAGTAAACAGGATAGGGTAATCAAGAGTTGCCCCCAAATCAAAATGTAACCACATGAATCATGCCATTAAAATTCACAAAAAGCTCACAAAAAGCAACCAAGGGTAGGAGGCCTAAACCTCTTGTCAAACACATGCATCAAAAGGGTATCAAATTCACCCATAATACCTCATACATTCAGAGCATTCAAATTAAAAGCATAAAGTAATGGGATAAGGGCAAACCTGAGTGGAGAAATCAAATGAAATTGAATTGCCCGGTTGGGTTTGCAAAGCAATCTGAGGGTTTATATGAGAGGGAATTGGTTCTTTGCAGATGAGTTCCCTTCAGTCTCTGGAGGTTGCTCTGAACTCTGTTAGGTCTTCTCTCACTATATTTTTCCCTGCCAGGGTAATAGGAATAGAATTCCTTTTGTTTCACTGAAACTCTGAATTTATAACCTGATTTTTGTAGACCTGTGGGCTCAAATGAGAGAGGCCCAAGTCCAAAAATTTTCTGTTATATTTTATTTATTTATTTATTTTTATTTTTATTTTTATTTTTTTTCGTTTTTCATTTTTTATTTTTTTTTATTTTTTTTATTTTTTTTTATTTTTTTTAAACACGTGGGCTTCGCCTAGCGAGCATGACAGTTCAAGAAATTCCTCTGAGTGTAGGTGATTCTGGTGGCTTTTCTTGGGACTCGCTAAGCGACCCATTCTACTCGCCTAGCGAGCATGACAGCTCATGAACAAACTTTTGCTCCTTCAAGATTAACGTTTTGACTGACGAATAGACCCCATTTGAACCTGTTGGAAGTATCTCAAGCCATTCCCTTGTGTTGATTGATCATCTAAATAGAACCCACAAAGTGTCTTGGATGATAGTCAAGCTTCAAACAAAAGATGTTAGTGACACATTTTTGTGCTTTTGGTTAGTAAACAAAAGTAAGAGAAACAATGATGTATAATTCAAGCATGCTTGGTGATCTCAAACCAATCACAAGGAGTCCCACCCAAAGGCAAAGGGAACCAAGATGCTAAAGATCCTTGAGGCAATGCAAATGCAATGTTATGATGCCACGAGGGATCTTAGGGTCAAAATTGGGGTCTTACAGATGTCCCTATTTAAGGTCATTCTAGCCGGAGAAGTGAAGGTTAAAATCTTCGTCTCGACGGGGTAGAATGGGCTTAAATAATAACAAAGAGACGAATTTTGGTCCCTAAGAGACTTCATGATGCAAATGTAGGTATGAAAAATGGTAGCACTCTGTGGAGATATGTGTCCACAAAAGCAAAGAAATCAGAAGCCACTGATAATCCATATGAGCAATTCACTCCATGGGACCAAGACCCTAGGGACTCTCCTGGGGATAGAAAAGGGATAAAAATGCGCGAGCAGGTCACGACTCAAAGCGTGGGGAACAGAATTCCAAAGGGAAAAGATCCAATGGAAAGACTCGAGCTGACTCGAAGATGCATGTATTGGGGAATATGCCAATACAGCAAAAAACTATCCACAGCGGATACTTCGGATAAAATCTGGATGAAAACAATCCACTAAGGGACTTCGCTGGGGATGTCCACAGGGACACTCCTGGGGAAGCAGCGGGACGAGGTATTACCGGTTACTGGGTAATAAGCTCAAGGAGACATGTGATCTGAACGCCGGGTATGAGGGTGAGAGATACAACATGCTCAGGAAGAGATGAATATCCAAGACCGATATAAGGGTGAGAGATATCAAGACTTCAAAACTTCTGAGGAAGACCTAAAAGGTATATTTCAACTCAGGGATTCTGACTCCACAGGGGACAAAAAGTCATAATAGGGAGCAGAGAGGAAGGAACACCAGGGATACCGATTACTAGGCATATAATAGGTGACCAACCAAGGCATGAATTGGGGAATATTCCCAAACACTCATCATCCAAAAGAGGGCTAAAAGCAAACTCGATTACAGGATGGATATTCGACTCCACAAAGGGGATACGAATCTTACTCAATTGGGGAAGAACAAAAGGCTTCAGACCCGAGAGTGCATGAGATATACTATCAATTACCGTCAGAACGTAGATAATATACTCGCATGGATGATTATCCACAACCGGTTACTGGGTTAATAAAGGATAAATCGACCGAAAAGAAAAGGCATCGGGATACCGAAACTAGGTATATAATGATGACCAATTCAGGGGAGAAACAATCGTTACCAACAACAACAAGGTAGACGAGAGATGACCCGCTGGGGATAAATTGCGTAATCAGGGCAATTATCCAAGCAGATGAGGGGATATCATCACCGAATATTGGATGAAGATAACTGTCACCAATTAAAGATGAGCAAAAATAGTTACTCTGCAAAAAGGGAAGAAATAGGATTTACAACTACCAGTATGAGGGTAGAGAAACACAGACTCCGTCGGGGATAATAATTACTAATTATTGAGCAATTATTCATTTACCACGGGGAAACAGGAAAAGAGTCTCAAGAGACCGATCTAGGATCAAACTAGATAGGCACACTAAATCAAGACTTGTCCCGGTGAGGATATAACTCAATGGGGAAAACCATCCCAGTATATGTGTTGGGAAGGAACAAAAACAATCAACATCCACGAGGATATAACCCGGTGGGGAATATGGAAGAAATGATAGACGCTTTCTGCTTATGGAGCTGACTCTATATGGAGAGATCAGACACACACGTCTACTCGGGGAAGTATATCACCAAATAGCAGGAGACAGCAAACAACGATATATGGCAAAGAATGCAACATAAATATCTGAATGTTATAATTATGCATGAATATGCGTGGTTTATGTATGATGTATGCTGACAAACAGACATATTTAACACAACCAGGTCCAGGAATCAACCACTCGGTACTACATCTCAAGAGAGAAAGCCAAGTTCACCGGAGAGTATCCAATCTGCTGGGGATCAGAGATACCAGGAAGCAAAGAACTCTGCAGGGGATGAATCATCAATCATTCCAGCTGGGGACGAGAGTTATCACAGACAAGGTCCACCACACCAACAACTCTACTGGGGAATCTATCCGAGGAGATAAAGGATTTATCGGGATCAACCACCAAATACCGCTCTTGCCCAAAGAGATCCAAGCTGCTGAGGAAGAAAGATTGCTACTCTGCTGAAGGGAAGAGAGGTGACTCTCAACAAACAGTCCACTTAGTAGGATAAACCATAAAAAGTTCCGGAGGGAGGAGATACAGTCATGCCAGGAACATGGACAAAAATCTTTTCCTGTTGGGGATCGTACCACCCTTGGGAGAGCACTGAGGATCTCCTAAGTATCCTTTCGTCATTGTGAATGTTCACTTTGTTTAAAAACAAATTATGAAAAATTTGATTGTTTAAAACAATGATATTTTCTTAATCAAAACATGCAAAACATTTGTTGAATAGAAACACATAAGAGTGCCAATAATTGGATAAAAGGCTCAAATTTATTTGATAGAATGGTAGTCTGCGAATGGCAAGGCTCCATAGATCTTTACAAACTTGAAATTGGTGATATATATTGGAAAAGGGCTACATTGAACATAATGACCATTTCTCCACCAATTCTGAATCTGCTGTATTTGAAGCTTTGGTTGATAATGAGCAAGAATCTCTGACGGATGACAGTTGTAGAACAAAGTCTTGTCAGGATGCAGTTACTTGCCAAATCCCTAATTTTTGCCTAGATTTCCCTAGGATGAGGTACTTAATCTAGCAGGATACATATATCATTATTATATATTTTTTGTGTCTCTAACTTTTGCCTGGATCGCCCTTTCGGGTTTCCAATCCATCGAGACGCTCATTTTTGCCTAAGCCGCCCTTTCGGGTTTTCAACTTAGGGAGCTATTCAGTTTTTATTTTTTTAGGCGAAGTATTTCTTGACTGCATCTGAATTCACAGAACGAGTGAAATCCTCCCCATCCATAATTGTAAGTATCAAAGCACCGCCTGAAAAGGCTCTCTTAACAACATACGGACCCTCATAGTTCGGAGTCCACTTGCCCCTAGAATCGGGCGCGAAAGACAAAACTTTCTTGAGCACAAGGTCACCTTCTCGGAACACACGAGGCTTGACCTTCTTATCAAAAGCTTTCTTCATCCTCTGCTGATATAACTGACCGTGGCACATGGCAGTCAATCTCTTTTCTTATATCAAATTCAGCTGGTCATAACGACTCTGAACCCATTCAGCATCAGTCAACTTGGCTTCCATCAAGACTCTCATTAATGGGATCTCCACCTCTATAGGGAGTACAACCTCCGATCTTGACTTAGCGATCATATCGTCAACATATACCTCAATCTTCTTGTGCATCATATCATGAAACAAGGTGGTCACAGCTCGTTGATACGTGGCTCCGGCGTTCTTCAAACCGAAGGGCATCACTCGATAATAGAATGTTCCCCAAGGTGTGATGAATGTTGTCTTCTCCATATCCTCGGGTGCCATTTTAATCTGATTATATCCGGAAAATCCATCCATAAACGAGAAGACTTTGAATTTAGCTGTATTATCTACCAATATATCAATATGTGGTAGAGGGAAATCATCTTTCGGACTAGCTTTATTCAAGTCTCTATAGTCCACACACATCCAGACTTTTCCATCTTTCTTAGGCACGGGCACAATATTAGCCACCCATTGAGGATATATAGAAGTCACCAGGAACCCCGCATCAATTTGCTTCTGAACTTCCTCTTTGATCTTCACTGCCATATCAGGATGAGTTCTTCTGAGCTTCTGCTTTACAGGCATGCACTCAGGCTTTAGAGGTAGGAAATGTTGCACAATATAAGTATCTAGACCAGGCATGTCTTCATATGACCAGGCAAAGACGTCAACATATTCTCGTAGCAACTTAATCAACCCCTTCTTAACAGATTCTTCCAGAAGTGCCCCAATCTTTACCTCTGGCACACAATCTTCAGACCCCAAGTTGACTGTTTCCAGATTCTCAAGATGCGGCTGAATGATCTTCTCTTCATGCTCAAGTAGCTGGGTGATCTCATCAGGAATCTCTTCAACATCATCTTCCTCTGCCTCAAATACAGGGAATTCAAAATTGGGAGATGGTGTTGGGTCATTATGTTCAATGGGTTTAGAAATCAACGTGCATAATGATTTTGGATATGAAAAGATTTAGAATTCAAACAAGGCAAATCATTATGCATATGAAAAAGATCGATTTTATTCTATTTTTTTAGGGTTTTATGTGATCACCAATTTCATGCAAAAGCAAAAAGGGAAAATAAATGGAAAAACAAACATTTAACATGAATTTATTGAATGAAAATATCATTGTATTTATGCGCCATCAATGTCATCACTCCTCCTTTTGGCACGGGAGAAGAGTTTTCACTTCCTTGCGAAGCTCAAGAAATTGATCGTTCATAGCATCCATCTTCTCATAAACATCTGGACCCTCAGACGGCTCAGAATGATAGATGGTGTCGTCTACCCTGGGCAAAGTATGCACGACAGGAGGAGGAACGGCAAGGACCGGGCTAGATGCCGGCAGAGAAGCAAAGGCGGGCACAAAACCCTCAGGCATGAAATTGGGAGGCATCCCCCACGGGAACCCGGTTGGCATGGCTATTGGAACAAAGTGTGCACTGGCAGCGGGCATGGTAGAGGAGACAATCTCGGAGATAACTGTCCTCTGGGGAGGTGTTGAAGGTGTCGGAGAAGACTGGCTCTGGGCAGCCATGAATGACTCCATTAGGGCAGTCAATCTGGCCACTTCCTCTTTCAGCTCGCGGTTCTCTTGCTCTAAGTGATCCATTAGTCTTGAAATATTGGCTCTAGTGTAGTACCGGTGAGTCAGCTTGTCTTCAAAATAAATGAAGGACACAGAGTTAGACCACAGGGAAAGGGACCGGAAACAAAACCTGCTTATGCACATGATGCATACAATGTTTGTGCATATGATTTGTTTTTTATTTCAAAGGAACTTTAGAGTTTTATTTGCAAATTCTGGAAATATTAAGCCTTTTATCACATATGGAAATATCTCATCAAATAATATCAGGGAAAAGAAGTGTAGCATCGTCAATCATATACAAGAGAAAAGGAAAATAATCGTCTTATGGATCCCTAGAAACAATCATCTAAAGCTCGGGACACAGGAAGATAAGATGCGCGAAGCCTCTTCACCTCCCTCTCGTAGGCTACCTCCATATCGGCCTTCTCTTTGTCGAGTCGATCATACCTCCTCTTCCAAAACATAGAAGAATGAGGAAGTAGAGAAGTCCATACATCATCAGGGTCATGAATAACCTGATGCTCAAGAAACTCAATCAACGCATCTTCTCCTTAATCTGCTGAAGCAACTCTTCACGTTCACGGATCCAGGCACGTGAACGGTCTTCGTCTCTCAACTCCTCTACTCCTTGAGTAGGGATGGTTGAAGGCCCAACCATAATCATAGGTGTAGGTCTCAGATACTTGTAAGGCATGAGATACTCAGACGCCCTTTTCCTAACCCAAACAGTGTAAGGCTCCAAAGCGATGCAATTCTTAGGACCTAACTCTTTCCTTCCTTTCCTATGAATCTTGCGCCAAGCGCGGACCGTCCTAGATTTCAGGCCTTGGGGATCTTTACTCTCCTGAAAGAACACACCCTCTAACAGAATGTTATTAGGTTTATCTTTTAGGGGGAACCCAAGGTGTCGACGTGCCAAAACAGGGTTGTAGTTAATCCCACCACATGTACCAAGAAGAGGTACATTGGAGAATTTGCCGCAAGAGTCAATAATCTGCACACTATCATACACACGGTTACATCAAGATATATCATCATTAGTGAGAGACATAACTCTTGTGGACCACCGTAGACATTCCTTGTTTTCCTTGAAAGCGACCGTCTGAGGTAAGTGAGAAATAAACCACTTATACAATAGAGGCAAACAACACACAATGGCGCCACCACCCTTTGCATTCCTCTTATGCAAAGAGAAGTAGGTATCGCCCAACAGAGTTGGAACGGGATTAAGAGTAGAGAAAATCCTAATAGCGTTCACATCCACAAATTTGTCGATGTTGGGGAACAATACCAATCCATAGATGAGAAGTACAAATATGGCTTCAAAGGCATCCTCACTCATGGCCTTCCCATATATAGTAGCTTGAGCAATGAGGAACTCAGAAGGGAGACCTTGAATTCCACCTTTGGTAGTCATATGAGCACCAACCAGAGATTCATCTATGTGTAACATGTCAGCTATCTCTTGAGAAGTAGGAATACTCTCCAAGCCACTGAACGACAACTGGTCTAGAATAGGTATACCCACAAGGTAAGCATACTCCTCAAGTGTAGGCAAAAGTTGAAAATCCGGAAATGTGAAGCAACGGTACAAGGGATCATAAAACTGCACCAATACACTCACCAATCCTTCATCCACCTGAGTAGTCAGAAGAGGAAGAAGCTTCCCAAAACGAGCCTTGAAACCCAAAGGATCTAATACATAGGATGTCAGATTCCTTAACTCTTTCAAATCTGGTTGCCTGAAGTTGTACTTCTTTGTATTCCTTCTTTGTCTTTCCATGTCTGAAAATTTTGCAAATAAACCTCTTAAGTTCCTTGAAAATTTTCTCATTATTTTGATGATATGAATGCAAATGGATGCATGAATGCATGAATGCAACAATCACACTCAAGGATCAAGCAAAGCACACCAAACAAAGGTCATGGGATGGATCATGTTATCCTTAATATCAATCATCCATTTTGGTGGATTATGGTTTACACCTTATCAACACCCAAGTTCCATTGATATTAAGGATACCTGAATGGATCAACCATGAATCAAGGGTTTGTTGCAAGTCACGAGCATGGAGTTTAGGTTAAGAACCACCCAAAGGGAGTGTACTAAGGTTTAAACCTGCCAAACATGTTCTACAAAAGGTTTCCATAGTCATCATCCCATCTTTTGGATATTATCGGATAAACGACTACTCGTATTCCAAAAATATTCTCAAGAGAGACTCTTATGAGTGTAGTATCGCGTAACAATCGTATCAAATCTTACACTTGAACGACTTTCACACTACATCCTAAGAATAGGCCAAGATGGGCTTGGTAAACTAAGGTCCTTGGCTTCTAAGGTCTATATTGGAAAGAGTAATGTCTAACCACAACTTACTTGTGTGACATTATTGATCCCAACATAACCTCCACCAAGTGAATGGACTTGCAAGTCAACTTGCTAAGGAATAACTCCACACAAGTCGACAAGACTATGCCATTCTCCTATCCTAAGTGCACTCGAGTTCGGGTATAGAACTCATCTCACAAAGATCACCAAGCATACAAGGAATTAATATTCAAACAATTCAATCATTACATACAATACAGTAATCCCAAATTGCACAAAAATATGTCAATTAAAAAAATATACAATACAATACAACAAATCTGAAAAGTAGGCAAAACCCACTAGGATGTTTCGATCCCCAGCAGAGTCGCCACTTTTCTGTAGCGGGGTATTCGTTACCATTAGAGATATTGACTAAATCCAAGCTAAATCATACAAGTCGAGTCGCCACCGCACTTCTATTTATCCAAAGGAATGGTTAGAAAGCGAACAAAAACCTAAAAATTTTATCGAATCAAAAACTAGTAAAAATGTCAGAGATCTGGGTAAGGGGGTTGGTTATGCAATGGGAAGGTATTAGGCACCCAAAGCATCCTAGGTACTCCTAGGGAGCCCTTTTCACATTTGTTGCAAAGGTTGTTGTTTTTTGTGAAAATTTATTTGTGCAAACATGATTGAAGGGATGAGAAAAGCGTGTATGTTTATCTAATGTACTACTTACTAAAAGAAGGGTCAAAAGAAAATGACTCGCACGGACGTCGCATCCACTGCATACGTTTCTCATCTGAATCTGAGAATCAGAGTCTTCGTAGCTCGGCTACCTATGGGTTAAAGAGGAGTGTGCTCGCTAAGACATCGCGTCTTATGCCTACGTATCTCATCTGGGATGAAAATCAGAGCAAAACGTAGTTCGACTACCTATGGGGTAAGGGTTGTGTTTTGGGGTGAATGACGTTACTACGCAATCTACCAGATGCTCGACCTTTGGAGACTTACTCGCCTGTAGTAGAAGGAGATAACGTGTTCTTAGGAGAAGAAAAATCAATGAGTTTGGGGTGTTTAGGGATGCTCATGCAAAAAGGCAGTCCTAGATGAAGGAACCGCGCTACCTTAAATGACATGCCACGAGGGGCTATACGAAACCTAAGAAAAGCGGTAAAATGCGGAAAAAATAAAGTACCAAGCGGATAAAGATCCGAAGCAACAGCAATTTAATAAATAAGAAACCCAAAGACTCTTCCAAGCTAAACACCATCAAAGAAAGCGAGTCAGTATAGGTAATCGGAATAGACCTCCAGGTGGTACCCCACAAATAAAGTGGAACACCAAGCAAGCTATCCCTGCAAGAGTATGTGAGCTCTCACAAAAACTCAACAAACAGGTTAGAGTAATATGACGGAATTAGGAGAAAACAATGCCATAACAAACACAAAACAGGTTAGAGCAAACAGGAAAGGGTAATCAAGAGTTGCCCCCAAATCAAAATGTAACCACATGAATCATGCCATTAAAATTCACAAAAAGCTCACAAAAAGCAACCAAGGGTAGGAGGCCTAAACCTCTTGTCAAACACATGCATCAAAAGGGTATCAAATTCACCCATAATACCTCATACATTCAGAGCATTCAAATTAAAAGCATAAAGTAATGGGATAAGGGCAAACCTGACTAGAGAAATCAAATGAAATTGAATTGCCCGGTTGGGTTTGCAAAGCAATCTGAGGGTTTGTATGAGAGGGAATTAGTTCTTTGCAGATGAGTTCTCTTCAGAGTCTGGAGGTTGCTCTGAACTCTGTTACCTCTTCTCTCACTATCTTTTTCCCTGCCAGGGTAATAGAAATAGAATTCCTTTTGTTTCACTGAAACTCTGAATTTATAACCTGATTTTTGTGGACCTGTGGGCTCAAATGAGAGAGGCCCAAGTCCAAAAAAATTCTGTTATATTTTATGTATTTATTTATTTTTATTTTATTTAATTATTTCGTTTTTCGTTTTTATTTTAAACACGTGGGCTTCGCATAGCGAGCATGACAGTTCAAGAAATTCCTCTGAGCGTAGGTGATTCTGGTGGCTTTTCTTGGGACTCGCTAAGCGACCCATTATGCTCGCCTAGCGAGCATGACAGCTCATGAACAAACTTTTGCTCCTTCAAGATTAACATTTTGACTGACGAATAGACCCCATTTGAACCTCTTGGAAGTATCTCAAGCCATTCCCTTGTGTTGACTGATCGTCTAAATAGAACCCACAAAGTGTCTTGGATGATACTCAAGCTTCAAACAAAAGATGTTAGTGGTACATTTTTGTGCTTTTGGTTAGTAAACAAAAGTAAGAGAAACAATGATGTATAATTCAAGCATGCTTGGTGATCTCAAACCAATCACAAGGAGTCCCACCCAAAGGCAAAGGGATCCAAGATGCTAATGATACTTGAGGCAATGCAAATGCAATGTTATGATGCCATGAGGGATCTTAGGGTCAAAATTAGGGTCTTACACGAGGGACTGATGTCCATCACATAGAAGACGGTGTTGAAGGTTTGTGATCCAATCTGAATTGGCAATTCTACCTCTCCGAACACCGACCTCTTAGAACCATCGAAGGCTCTCACCACAAGATCGGAAGGCTTCAAGATCAAACCTTGTACATGTAACTTTGACAGGGCTCTCTTGGGTAGCACATTGAGAGAGGAACATGTATCCACCCGAACATGGGATAGAACAGTGTCTTTGCATTCCATCGAGATGTGCAAAGCCTTGTTATGATTGCGTCCAACTGGTGTTAAGTTAGAATCAGTAAAACCCAACCCGTTGTTTGCATGAACATTTGCAACGATCCCTTCTAGTTGGTTCACTAAGATCTCTTGAGGCACATATGCAGCATTAAGGACCTTCAGAAGTGCCTCCTTGTGTGCCTCCGAACACAGCAGGAGGGAGAGAATAAATATCTTAGATGGAGTCTGAATCAACTGATCGACTACCTTGTAGTCGCTTTTCTTTATGATCCTCAAGAGCTCGTCCATATCTTTCGCAAAAGCAGGCTCAGAGCTAGCCTGTGGTACAGAGGTACCCTCATTCGCAACTTGCTTGCTCTTGGCCTTCGCCGCGGTGTCAGCACTATCAGGTTGGGTAGCCGGTGGTGAGAATAGTCTACCACTCCTGGTGAATCGCCTGATTCCACCAACATTATCCTAAGCGGGATCTTTTACATCAAATCCAGGTTCAGACTTCTGATCTTGCACCTCTTCTACTTTCAGTGGCTGCTCCACTCTATGATCGTGCATGTATACACTCCCCCCGTAATGCCAAGGAATGGCCCTTTCGCTGGTGAAAGGTAAAGGACCAGGGGTCGTGATAGTCATAGTGGATTGATGTGGTCGCACTGGTGATACCGGTTGCACTTCTGGCACACTGATCTGAGTGGTCGGGTAGAAAATTATGATAGTGCAACGTCACAGTCATACTCATAAATCTTATTTATTGAAGTACAAACATCTGAAACATCGGAATCAAGTTCAACAAGTACATCAGAATCAAGCACAATGGTTGGAATACCAGCAATAGCATCAGAAAAATTAATTACATCATTGGGAATTACAAAATCAGCAGGCACAACATTTGTAAATTCTTCAGCATCTTCAGCAAAGAGGGGATCAACATCTGCATTCTCAATAACCCCTTCAACAGACCTTTAGGCAGATAGGTCTTCAGCTTGAAGGACACCATCGTCAAGCAAGACCTGGATACCCTGCTGCAGCTTCACACAACCCCCACTCTGGGCAACACAACCCAAATAACCGCTCCCACAACCGGGGAAGACATCTGCCTTTAGCAAGTATTCTTTGATCTCCAACAGCGGAGTCTTCAGTTTCAACACATCCTTAACTGATTTGACTTCTCCTTCAACCATGTTAACATTTGCTCTACCATGCTGCGACATAGGATTGTTGACAATATTAGGAGTCGGTGTAAAGTTAATAGCCTTCGAGTCGATAAGGTCCTGAACTACGTGCTTAAAAGCTTTGCAGTTCTCAATAGTGTGGCCAGGTGCCCCAGAGTGGAACTCACACCTAGCATTGATGTCATAACCTACTGGAAGCCTGCCAATAGGAGGAGCCAAAGTGCGTAACTGCACAAGTTGCAACTGCTGAAGGTTGGGAAGCAATTGGGCGTACGACATCGGAAGAGTGTCGAAACGCCTATCCATCATCCTCTGTCTCTGTTGATAAGCAGGTCTGTTACCCTGTTATTGTTGGTATTGATTTTGTTGACGTTGAGGTTGTTGTTGTTGCACTGGTGCTGATGGTAAGTCTGAAAGTTATTCCTTCGGTTACCTCTGCTCTGATAAGAAGACACGGCATTTGCATCCCCTTTCTCCTCTTCTGTCCTCCTATGAACGGCTTCTTTGACCCCGAGGATGATCCAACCCCGTTTTGGATCTTACACGTCTTCAAGTAGTTCTCCACCCTCTCACCGGTAGAGACCACATCAGTAAAATTCGAGGCGTTGCAACCCACCAGACGCTCCAAATAAGACCCGGGCAGTGTATTCATAAACATGTTGGCCATCTCTTTTTCCAACATCGGAGGCTGAACACGGGAAGCCATCTCTCTCTAGCGTTGAGCATACTCTTTGAAGCACTCATTGCTCTTGAGAGATAGATTCTGGAGTTGAGTCCTGTCAGGTGCCATATCCGCATTGTACTAATATTATTTCACAAAAGCCTCAGCCAAGTCTCTCCAGCAACGAATATGGGCTTTGTCCAGCCTCATATGCCACTCCAAGGATGCCCCAGCTAGGCTGTCTTGGAAGAAATACATGAGCAGCTTCTCATCATCGGAATACGCAACCATCTTGCGGAAGTAGGCTTGCACATGAGTCTTCAAGCAAGAGTTGCCATTATATTTATTGAAAACTGGGACTCTGAATTTTGGTGGAACTCTCACACCTGGGACCAACCCCAAGTCAACAACATCCACACCAAGAGCATTCTGCCCTTCCACAGCTTTCAATCTCTCTTCCAATCTCCGAAACATAGCCCATGCCAAAGTCCTCCTGAAGCGGGGGGAACTGATCCTCTTGATCATCATGGATGGGTTGTTGATCAAGGTTGACACGTGGGGTCGGGATAGGCCCTGGTCTATTGGGTCCATTAGCCTCTCCAGCTGGAGGATCAGCCACAACCTCCGGTTGATTAGTAGGGGGATCCCTCTGTACCAACAATCTAAGCTCCTGATGTCCCTGAGCCACTCCTTGGACCACTTCCATGAACTGATTCATGCAAATCCTTATCTCAGCGAGCTCTGCTTGTAGACCTTCCATTGCTCTTTGTTGATTTCTTCGGGTACCATATCGGTGAATGCCTGAGTCAGCTATCCTGCTAGTGGAATACCAAACAAACTGAGAACACTGCGGCGGTACCTGTTATGCAAGACATGCTAATGAATATGCAAATGCAATGACATGTTTATCAATTCCAAAAAGGTATTCTACCCCTTGATTCCAGTCTCACAGTAGATAAACAGTGTAAGAGAACCCCGACTAGGATCAAGAAGAAGATATAAACCCCTGGGAATAGATAAAGATGTGTTAAATGATATGAATGCAAAATGATGTGATGCAATGCAGTGACATGGAAATCAGGACTGCTGTATCTGCTTGAACAACTGTCAGGTCGCACTGTCCGAAAAGAAAACCACTGAGGAACATATAAGAGATCAAAGTTCTACTCCAACAAGAATACCAGAAAACCGGGTTGGTTGAAGGTTAAGGTTTCCTGAATTTAGCCCGCCCCACACTGGTTGGTTCTAAGAACAGATGTTTGTCAGCTTCTAGTCCTTCAGTCGAGAATAATACGTTTACCACTGAAGGTTTGGCATTATTACGAGACAAAAGACCTCCACTGACTCCCCTCAATAGGACATCCTAAAAGCAAGTTCTCAGTCTCGGGGTCCTCGGATTGAGCAGCGAGAATGCGCCCACCAGGGCTAACATAACCGCGTCTCAGAGGAGAGGCCTCGACTGAGTCCTCGGGAAATGGTCACCAGAGTCGACGATTTCTAGAGGAACATACTGTCGTTACGCAACACCCGTAAGACAGAATATATCCAAAAGAAACCTCGTCTGGGTGTGGGTCTTCATGAACGACTTAACGTAGCAACATGCTACGCAATCCTCATGACTATCCACTCTAAAACCTGTGTGTACGCTCAAGCATGGGTAGTGGTCTTATCTCTCATAAAACAACCCACCCCAACAAATAACCAACCCAACAGATCCAACAATCATATGTACATAATGCAATAAGATAAAGTAGATAAATGCTGAAAGTAAATAACTGTACAAAAGAATAAACACCCAACAAACAAGAAACTCCAAAAGCTTCGAGGGACTCGCATAGGGAAACCAAGGTCCCCAGCAGAGTCGCTAGCTGTCGGAACTGATGCGAGAAAACAACTGGCGAAGGAAAAGAAAACTGAAGAGTCGCCACCGTTCATTATTTATCCCAAAGGAGGGAAAGGAAACGATCGAAGAAAACCTGAAGAAAAAGGAAAAGACAAGGTCTCGCAACAAAATCTTGGGTTCGGGAGTCGATTATGCGAAGGGAAGGTATTAGCACCCCTACGCATCCGTAGTACTCTACGGGATCCACTCTTGTTGTTCTAGTCTAAAGGGTGTAGGTAATATCTAATGTACTATCCGCTAAAAGAAGGTCAAAAGAAAATGAAAATGACTCGCAAGGATGTCGCATCCACTGCCTACGTATCTCATTTGAGTATGAGAATCAGAGTCTTCGTAGCTCGGCTACCTATGGGTGAAAGAGAAGTGTGCTCGGTAAGACATCACGTCTTATGCCTACGTATCCCATCTGGAATGAGAATCATAGCAAAACATAGTTCCGCTAACTACGGGAACAAAGGTCTCAATTGCAACTAGGGCAAGAGAAAGGGAAGGTCTCGATCACAACGAGGGCGAGAGAAAAGAATCGCAGCAAGGGCGAAAGCAAGCAAGGATCAGTTGTTAGTTGTCAGTCAAACTCGGCAAGACATCGCGTATCGTGCCTACGTATCTCATCTGAACATGAGAATCAGAGTTGTCGTAGTTCGACTAACTAGGGGTTAAGGATTGCCATCTGAACATGGACTTACAAAAGAGGACACCAGCTGTGTCAAAGGAAGGTGGGCAATGTGTTCAACGTCCTAGCAGTAGGTGTCGCAGCTCGCTGAATCGAGTCTTAGGCAGTTACCTCTTTGCAATAGAACGGACTGACATGCCACAGGATCGGAGACGCACGGGAGGTCTAAAAATGGGGAAGCTCTACCCTAGAGTTGTCATGCAATATGGACCTATGTGTTAGGATTTACAAAGGGAACATCTACCTAATGTTAGCATGCAAAGAATAAGGGAATTCTACCTATGTTATCATACAAAGGATTCTACCTAATGGGAGCTACCTAAACGGAACAAGAGTCGACGGATGGAGCATGGAGAGGAGCCAAGGATAAGGGTAGATGGCGATGCCTGAGGAAATCTACTTACAGGTAGATGGCGATGCATGAAGCAATCGACTTACAAGAGAAATGGTGATGCATGAAGAAATCGACTTACAAGAGGATAGATGAATGCGTGCTGGTTCGGTTAAGTTTCGAAAATGATTACTCGGCGTTGGATCGAGCTTAGTCTTGTTTTGAAATGATTATCGGATATTCATTTTAATTCTTGTATTAACAGATGAATAAAGAATGAAAGAATAAATATTATACATTTCATGGGAGAGGGGTACATTTGTTATGAATGGGGATGGTCCATGGCAATCAAACAATAAGAATATATGCCTCATACATCATACAAGTAGGAAACAATTATCAATCAAATCAGATAAATAAACAGGTATATAATGAAGGAATCAAAGAATGAAATAATAGAGTATTAAACAATGCATGGGAAGTGTGAACATGTTAAACAAACAAGCAATGGTAAGCATGGATGAAAGAAACAAGTGTAACAAATGACAGATGAATCAGACAGATGAAAAGATGTACAAAAGGTTCACTGAATAATTAAATCAAGAAATGAGGTAAGGATCAAATAAAATCAATATGAAAGGCCTCTAATGCATGGCATATAAGATGAACAAGGGAGGATTAAAAGATCTCTTCAATTGCCATAAGCAATCCCTAGTCAAACATCGATCATAAAGAAGTCAACTGAAAATTCAAGTCAACTTAAAAAATATGAAATAAATAGCAAATTAATCAAGAAAATTATGAACAATTAAACTAAATAAGGTGGGGTCAGGATATCATCACCCCCCGAAAAGATTTTAAAAATAATGAAAATCGGTTATTGAATTAATTGAAATAAAACAGAGGTCAAACCAAAAGTCAACCAATAAGACTAGGTTAAAAATAAATCCAAAATAAATTGAAAATGGGAAATAAAATTCCAAGAAAAGGTCAGGTTGATCATGGGACAGTGGTCAACCATCATCCCAAAAATCAAAAGCTAAAAAGAATTTTAAGTCATGAATATAAAACCAAGAAGAAAATGTGTGTTAAAATGGACCATTTAGAATAAATAATTAAAATAAAATATTAACATTAAATAAATACGATAATAAAAATTAATTAAAATTAAATAAGACATTAAGAATAATGGAAAATATTTTTGGGTATTTTTATGGGCAAAGAAAATATTTTAAATTAATTAAAATCACAACAGAAATTAAATGGAAATTAAAATAAGAAAATAAAAAGGGAATGGATTAGTGTTAATGGGCCATGAAAGTGGGGGTGTCAAAAGCAGATGCGCAGGCCCATGATCCACAACAACCATTTAATCCAAGCGTGACAACTAAAATGAACATTTTAATTTTAAAAAGCATGTGAACATTGTATCAATTGGGCAAGGCATTTAAGTGACTAGAAGACAAAAATACACGGGCGGCCCAGATTAAAATACACGCTTTGGATCTAAGGGCTATTAAGGTGCCACATCATCGTCTTCTTCATGAAGACCAGAAAACCCTAATGCCATGCAAAAAACGCAGCCATGCAGTGAATTTCTTCCAACTTCCACTCAATAATACAAGCGCTATAGGGCACCAAATGACACGAAATAAAAACCAAAACTCAAGTACAAAATGTGTAGATTAACATGGTATCCTTGTTTAAGTAAAATGATGTCTTAATCATGGAGAAAATTTAACCACAAGAGGTCAACATGGACACGGGCAAAGGCAAAAAATTCAACATGCATAAATTAATAACAAGAACACAAGCATGTGGTTGGCATTGTAAACAAGCATGAAACAAATATGAGCACATGAACAGTAATGATAATAATGATGAGCATGGTAATGATGATGATGATGAACATGGATATATCCATACATGACCATGGAAGATAGAGTAAGAGTTTACCTAGTGGAAGTTAGGTCCACTGCCTCTTTGATTGAAGAAGATGATGAAAGAATATGATGCCTCCTTTGTGTTTCAAGAACCCTAACTCAAGAGTTTGATGAGAAGAATGGGATCTGACCTTGCCTTGCTTGCCACGAAATTCCAATGCTCTCTTTAGGTTTAGGGTTTCAGGCTTTTAAATATGGTGAGTTAAATGTCCTCATGGGCCTTGAAGTAAGTGATTTGTCCATAATCAAAATAATGCCAAGTGAGGTGTAGAAAGAGGGCATGTGAAATGTGTTATTTTGGGCCAAATTTAAGTGAATGGATATTCAATGCATGGCCAAATGTGGTAGCAAAACGTGGGCTGGTTTGTGCAGCATGGTTTGGCAAGCAAGAAATTCATTTCAAAGTGATGACTTTGTGGCCATGTAACTTGATGCTCAAGTCACCAATTGGAGAAATAATGAAAACAGTAGCAAGATATCATGGAGTATGTCATCTTTCATGTTGAGCACAAGTTGAAATGATGAATGGAAGAAGGTGAAAAATGGGCCTCAAGTTCAGGTCTCACCATGCCAAAATGGTTGGGCCAGTTTGGCCTAAAATCTGCCTAGAAATTCAAGTCATGATGTCAACTTGAGATGAATATATCTCTCAAACCGTGGATCCAAATGGGATGATTCCAAAAGGATGTGAAAGAGGACATGGCAAGGTACAATTGTTGTGAAGAAAACAATTTCAAATGATGCCTTAAAGTGCAAGAAAACTGGCCAAGAAGTCTTGACAAACTTTGAAGATTTTGAGACTTAGAAATATTTCTAAGTGTCCTAAAAATATGTCCCACTTTGACTAAGCATAACTTTCTCAATATTAATCCAATTGGAGCAAACTTTATATTTCTAGAAAGCTTGGAACAAGAGGAACAACTTTCATGTTGGAGAAATATTTAAATGGAGCTTTTATCTTGATGGAAATGGGCTTAAAGTGAGTGCAACAATCATTAAAACTTGCCCTAAATGGAAAGTCAACCATTTCCAAATTAAGTAATTTTTCCAATTCCTGATTAAATGATGAATCCATGATCTAACCTTGATCAAATTTCACATGTAGGATCCCTTAGGCGTGGATTTTGAGATTCCACTCTCAAAATGTCTGGAGTTGACTTTTCCCAAACTGTCTGATTCCTGATTCCATTGATCAATTGAAGCACCTCTGGCTCAAATAAAGAGCTAATTTTTTTGTATGTAGACCCTTGTGGACATATGTAGGGCCATGGAAAAGAGTTACACCTAAAGAATCAGAAATAAACTGATTTTATACCAAACCCTAATTTTAGGGCAAAACTGATCGGGAACTGATTGCACTGCTTGCCAATGGATCTTTCTGAGATAATTGTGAGTCTTCCTAGGCCAAAATGCCTCTCCAATCATGACATGGATGAGCCCCTCTACTTCCAACTAAACATTGCCTATTGCAAGTTTCCATGAAACCCTAATTTCCTGATTAACTCCAGATGAACACTCTAATAGCTCTGAATCCTTCACTGATGAACTGAGGACCATAATAAGATACCTGGAGCCCCCTGAGACCCTTGAGACTTGTATACTTAGAGAATGAAGTCCAATTCTCAATCTTGCTTTGTGTGGGTTCCTTCTGTTAAGGAGTGATCAATCAAAACCTGATTTACAAGTCACTAATGCAGTATGCAATGAGTATGACCTAGTATGATGTCAATGAAATGTAAAACATAATCCCATGCTTCCAGAAAAAATGAAGGGTAAATTTTGGGGTATTACAGCTGCCCCTATTCAATCAATTGGAGACCCGAAATGAAGATAGCAACGGCTTTCGCGCTTTCGAGGTATCAAGGGATTGAATACGATAAAAGCCCGAAAATTTACACTGAAGTAGGAAAGTGAAAAATAAAGTAATAATGCCTGTCAGGATCGGCAAAGAAAGTGGGAAATTGATTTGGGCATCAACAAAGAATCTGTCTGGTACGGTGAGAGTCGGTCTGAACACCGAAAAAGGATGTTAGCCTGAATACCAAAACAAATGGTAACACAGAAATAACCATGGCCTGAATGCCTCCCATCAATCTGAATACTAGAAATGACTTTGATCTGAGCATCGGAAGATACGAGATTATCAACATCGGTCTGAACACCGGGAAACTGGCCTGAGCACCACATCTATCTGAATACCGGAAAACTGGCCTGAATGCCACAAGTTGCGTCGAACTGAACGTCGGAAACTTCCTCGATCTGAACATCGGAAAACTAGCCTGAATGCCGCTTCGGTCTGAATACCGGAAACTTTCGTGCCTGTCAGTATCGGCAGGAATAGGGAAGATGATAATTGAGGCGGCACGTGGGCCAACGACCCCTATTGGGAATAATAAGGATAAGTCATGAACAAACTCTAGTTTGAGTACTGGAAACAAACTTCTGGCTTATCACTTGGGATACCAAGAATGTCTTATGCTTTATATGCGTATGTTTGAGTTTTTCAATGGCGTAATGCTCCATGAAAATGGAAATGCTACGCATTTTGGGAGGATGCAATGCAATATGATTCTACATGCAGGGATGCGAAATGCTAGGTTGGAGAAAACACTCAGCCGAGGCAAGGAATTCTGCTGGGGAAATGATCACAATCTTCTGGACCCTGGCAATGTTGTTGGAGATACACAGCACAATGAACTCTGTGGGGAAATGACCGGCTACACGGTGTTCTGGCAATAGCAAAATACCGAGACTCTGAGTGGGGAGAGAATGGTACTGAAAGCTTGCTACTGAGAAAAGCGACAGTGGTTCTGGCAACCATAATCTGCGAGAGACGACTCAGCAAGGGAAGCAAATACTGATACGATACCGAGATTCTGCTTCAAGGAAAGAGACCACGGGTCCAGCATCGAGATCATCGATCTGGCATCGAACTCTGAAGAGCAACCGCTTCTGCTGGGAAGATACAATCTGGCACTGTCAACTCCGCTGGGGATATACAGTCTGACACTGTCGACTTTACTGGGGAGTGTATAGTCTGAAACAAACGCTTGGGGAAGCACAGTAGTGAGAACCGGCTAGGGATTGAAGAATCCAACGCTTGAACCAACTTTGCAGGGATAAGATACCAAATACCAACTGTTGAGGAAAAAACAACCGCGATCATCTGCTGGGAACCTTAAGGAAATGCCCTGAGTGTTCCTGTTCTGAATAGACGATCCAAAGCACTTAAAATTTACAGCAATTTTAAATGTTTATCAAGCATGTACCTGTAAAGCTCTTATGCTTCATGATGTAATGTTTATCAAAAACTCGGACGTCATTTTTGCAAACAAAACAGCAAAATGAAAATGAAAACAGAGATATACTGAATAACATGATTTCATTGATTGAATGGCCTCTGAATAGGCATTTACATCAGGAAGCAACCCCTGGAAAGAGGTAATTGCACAAAAGATAAAAAAAATAGAAGTTAATCTAATGGCAACGTGAAATGGATTTCTATCGGGTTCCAATTCTGCTATGACCCGCTCGTCTTCAAGATCCTCCAAATGATCAGCTTTCTGAAAAAAAGTGATTGGATTGTTTCCTATCCTTCGGAAGTTTCCAGTTATCAACACGAGATGAGATTCAGAACTACTCAGAACGCAGTCATCCGCTTAATCCCTAACTTTTTCCTGGATCTCCCTTTCGGGTTTTCAATCCACCGGGATACCCATTTTTGCCTAAGTTGCCTTTTTCAGGTTTTCAACTTACCGGGTGTACAATCTTTTCATTTTTAATCCCTAACTTATTCCTGAACCTTTTTTTCATTTTCTTGGTTCGCCGGGATGCCCATTTTTTTGCCTGGACAATTCTTTTTATTGTCCAACGGGTCTATTTTATGCGAAGTATTTTTTAACTGCGTCTGAGTTCACAGGGGAAGTGAAGTCTTCACCATCCATAGTTGCAAGCATTAAGGCTCCACCATCAAAAGTCTTAGTGACAATATATGGTCCATCATAGTTAGGAGTCCACTTGCCCATGTGATCTGTCTGAGGAGGAAGGATCCTTTTCAACACTAAATCTCCGACTTGGAAGCATCGAGGACGCACTTTCTGATCAAAGACTCTCTTCATCCGACTTTGATACAACTGCCCATGACAAATGGCTGCCATTCGCTTCTCTTTGATAAGACTCAACTCATTGAATGTTGTCCGAACCCATTCAGCTTCGTCTAACTTGACATCCAGCATGACTCTTAGAGAAGGAATCTCCACTTCAACAGGTAGGACTGCTTCCATAGCATACACAAGGGAGTAAGGGGTTGCCCCGGTCGACGTACGTACTGAAGTACGGTACCCATGCAAGGCGAAGGGTAGCATCTCATGCCAATCTCTATACGTAACGACCATCTTCTGCACAATCTTCTTTATGTTCTTATTTGCTGCCTCAACAACACCGTTCATTTTAGGACGATAAGGGGAAGAATTGTGATGTTGAATGTTGAAGTTCTTGCACAACTCCTTCATCATTTTGTTATTGAGATTAGAACCATTATCAGTAATGATTCTTTCGGGAATCCCATAACGATAAATGATTTCTTTCTTAATGAAACGGGCAACCACATGTCTAGTGACCTTCGCAAATGACGCTGCTTCAACCCACTTGGTGAAATAGTCGATGGCAACAAGGATGAAGTGATGCCCATTGGAAGCAGTCGGCTCAATCTTTCCAATCATATCAATGCCCCACATAGCAAACGGCCACGGCGAAGACATCACATTTAGAGGGTTTGGCGGCACATGCACCTTATCAGCATAAATCTGGCATTTATGACACTTCCGAGCATATTTGAAACAATCATATTCCATGGTCATCCAGTAATAACCCGCTCTCAACAATTTCCTAGCCATTGCATGTCCACCGACATGAGTACCGAAGGAGCCTTCATGAACTTCCTGCATTAACATGTCCGCTTCGTGTCTATCCACGTATTTGAGCAAAACCATGTCGAAATTCCTCTTATACAGCACATCGTCTTTGTTCAAGAAGAAACTTCCTGCCAATCTTCTCAAAGCCTTTCTATCATTGTTGGATGCCCCTGCAAGGTACTCTTGATTCTTCAGAAAGCACTTGATGTCGTGGTACTAGGGCTTGTCATCAACTATCAGTTCAGCAGCAAACACATACGCGGCCCTATCAAGGCGCATAACATCGATCTTGGGAACATAATTCCGCCGAATCACCTTGATCATGGAGGATAGAGTAGCAAGAGCATCTGCCATCTGGTTTTCATCATGAGGTATATGATACAACTTTACTGTTGTGAAGAAAGTCAACAGTCTTCTCGTGTAATCTCTGTAGGGGACCAGATTAGGTTGGAGAGTATTCCAATCACCATTCACTTGATTGATCACTAGAGTTGAATCTCCGAAGATGTCCAGAGTCTTGATTCTCAAATTAATGGCTTGCTCAATACCCAAGATACACGCTTCATACTCAGCTTCATTATTGGTGAACTCGAAAGTCAGACGAGCGGTGAAAGGCGCGTGGGCACCTTTCGGAGTGGTAATGACATCACCAATTCCACTTCCTTTGGCATTGACGGCCCCATCAAACATCAAAGTCCACTTTTCATCTGGATCAGGCCCCTCCTCAACAACTGGCTCTTCACAATCTTTCATCTTGAGGAACATGATGTCTTCATCCGGAAAATCAAACTTCATCGGCTCATAATCATCAATCGGCTGCTGAGCAAGATAGTCTGACAGAATACTCCCTTTGATGGCTTTTTGGGATGTATACTGGATGTCGTACTCTGTCAGTACCATTTGCCAACGAGCAACCCTTCCGGTGAGAGCTGGCTTCTCAAATATATACTTGACTGGATCCATTGTGGAGATCAGTAAGGTTGTGTGAGTCAGCATGTATTATCTCAATCGCTTAGCAGCCCATGCAAGTGCACAACATGTCTTTTCAAGCATTGAGTATCTTGACTCGCAATCTTTGAATTTTTTACTCAGGTAGTAGATGGCATGCTCTTTCCTACCTGTCTCATCGTGTTGACCGAGAACACAACCCATGGAATTGTCAAGTACTGTCAAGTACATAATCAGCGGTCTCTCTGGGACTGGAGGCATAAGGATTGAAGGATTCTGCAAATACTCTTTTATCTTTTCGAAAGCCCTTTGGCAATCATCATTCCACCTGATAGCCTGATCTTTTCTTAACAGTTTGAAAATTGGCTCACATGTGGCTGTCGGGTGAAAGATGAACCTTGCAATGTAGTTCAACCTCCCTAAGAAACCACGGACTTGTTTTTCTGTTCTTGGCTCAGGCATTTCTTGTATTGCTTTCACTTTGGCCGGATCCACCTCAATCCCTTTTTCACTAACAATAAAACCCAGCAATTTTCCAGATCTCACCCCGAAAGTACACTTGTTCGGATTAAGCCTCAGCTTGAATTTCCTCAAACGCTCAAATAGTTTCTGCAAATTCACCAAATGTTCTTCTTCTGTCTGAGATTTGGCAATCATATCATCAGCATAAACCTCGATTTCATGATGAATCATATCATGGAAAAGAGTCACCATAGCTCGTTGATATGTTGCCCCAGCATTTTTCAGACCAAACAGCATCACCTTGTAACAGAAGGTGCCCCATGGGGTTATGAAAGTTGTCTTCTCCATGTCTTCTGGTGCCATCTTAATTTGATTATAGCCAGAAAAGCCATCCATGAAGGAGAATACCGAGAACTGAGTCGTGTTATCCACCAAAACATCGATGTGAGGTAATGGGAAATCATCTTTAGGACTAGCTCTGTTCAGATCCTGGTAGTCAACACACATCCGTACCTTTCCATCCTTCTTAGGTACAGGAACGATATTTGCAACCCATGGCGGATAATTTGTAACTGCTAGAAAACCTGCATCCAACTGTTTTTGCACTTCTTCCTTTATCTTGAGAGCCATCTCTGGTCTTGTTCTTCTGAGCTTCTGCTTGACTGGAGGACAATCCTCTTTGAGAGGCAAACGGTGTACCACAATGTATGTGTCAAGCCCTGGCATGTCCTGATAAGACCAAGCGAAGATGTCAACATACTCTTGTAGTAATTTAATCAGCCCCTTCTTCACATTATCTTCCAAAGCAGCCCCTATCTTGATTTCTCTCTTGACGTCCTCAATGCCGAGATTAATCACTTCAATAGACTCTTGATGCAGTTGAATGACCCTTTCCTCCTGTTTTAACAACCTGGCAAGTTCTTCAGGGAGTTCACAGTCTTCATCACCCTCTTCTTCAGCTTGAAAGATTGGATTTTCAAAGTCGAAGCGAGTCATAGCAGAACTGTTACCAATAGGATCCGGTGACGTGCATCTGCATGAGTGATGGTATGTGCTTATGAGTGTGAACAAGAAGTGAAAACTAAACAAAACATTACCAAATATATTTTTTTGATTTTTTTGAAAACTGCAAAAATAGAAAGACAGTGAACAAAATATTTGAATGCAAAAAAGACGTCCTTTATTTACGATAAAAAATGCAGGTATTCATATAGATGAGCCCTACAATGGGTCATTACGCCCTGGGCGGAACGTAAGACTTGGATATGCATGAATGAACAAAGAAAATTACTCTTCAAGAAGAGTGACTTGGATGATCTCCTCAGAAGACCAATTGCGGAGGACCTCGCCCGGGACCCTTGGACACACCCAGTTGTCAATGCCGCAACCATTATCTGCATCTTCTTTGTTGATTGCAGAGATCTGGCTGTACTGAATGATGCCAGCATTGGAGAAAGTAACCGGCCCCTGACGAGTCTGAGGCGTTGAAGTTATAGAAGTCAATGTTGGTTGATACCCAATCCCAAACTTGTCTTCCTTCATAGGTAAATCCAACAGACGTCCCCAACCGGGAGCAACACCTGAATTTACCAAGGCCTGTGCCTGCTTGAAGGACAAAATAGAGGCACCTGCTTCAACCTCTTCCACTGGAGCTGCATCCTTGACTTGAACTGCCTCAAAGGCCTGACATAGGGTCTCATGAATCTCACCTTATACCTCTACATACTTGAATGTAGACAGGTGACTGACCAGAATATCCTCCTCACCACAGACAGTGATAATTCTTCCGTTGACCAGGAACTTGATCTTCTGATGCAAGGTCGAGGAGACTGCCCCAACATTGTGGATCCAAGGACGACCCAGCAAGCAGTTATACGAGGGACTGATGTCCATCACATAGAAGACGGTGTTGAAGGTTTGTGATCCAATCTGAATTGGCAATTCTACCTCTCCGAACACTGACCTCTTAGAACCATCGAAGGCTCTCACCACAAGATCGGAAGGCTTCAAGATCAAACCTTCTACATCTAACTTTGACAGGGCTCTCTTGGGTAGCACATTGAGAGAGGAACCTGTATCCACCAGAACATGGGATAACATAGTGTCTTTGCATTCCATCGAGATGTGCAAAGCCTTGTTATGGTTGCGTCCAGCTGGTGTCAAGTTAGAATCAGTAAAACCCAACTCGTTGTTTGCATGAACATTTGCAACGATCCCTTCTAGTTGGTTCACTGAGATCTCTTGAGGCACATATGTAGCATTAAGGACCTTCAGAAGTGCCTCCATGTGTGCCTCCGAACACAACAGGAGGGAGAGAATAGATATCTTAGACGGCGTCTGAATCAACTGATCGACTACCTTGTAGTCGCTTTTCTTTATGATCCTCAAGAGCTCGTCCATATCTTTCACAAAAGCAGGCTCAGAGCCAGCCTGTGGTACAAAGGTACCCTCATTCACAACTTGCTTGCCTTTGGCCTTCGCCTCGGCGTCAGCACTATCAGGTTGGGTAACCGGTGGTGAGAATAGTCTACCACTCCTGGTGAATCGCCCGATTCCACCAACATTGTCCAATGCGGGATCTTTTACATCAAATTCAGGTTCAGACTTCTGATCTTGCACCTCTTCTACTTTCAATGGCTTCTCCACTCTATGATCGTGCATGTACACACTCCCCCCGTAATGCCAAGGAATGGCCCTTTCGCTGGTGAAAGGTAAAGGACCCGGGGTCGTGATAGTCATAGTGGATTGATGCGGTCGCACTGGTGATACCGGTTGCACTTCTGGCACACTGATCTTAGCGGTCGGGTAGAAAATTGTGATAGTGGCAACGTCACAGTCATACTCAGAAATCTTATTTATTAAAGTACAAACATCTGAAACATCGGAATCAAGTTCAACAAGTACATCAGAACCAAGCACAATGGTTGGAATACCAGCAACAGCATCAGAAAAATTAATTACATCATTGGGAATTACAAAATCAGCAGGCACAACATTTGTAAATTCTTCAGCATCTTCAGGAAAGAGGGGATCAACATCTGCATTCTCAACAACCCCTTCAACAGACCTTTAGGCAGATAGGTCTTCAGCTTGAAGGACACCATCGTCAAGCAAGGCCTGGATACCCTGCTGCAGCTTCACACAACCCCCACTTTGTGCAACACAACCCAAACAACCGCTCCCACAACCGGGGAAAACATCTGCCTTTAGCAAGTATTCTTTGATCTCCAACAGCGGAGTCTTCAATTTCAACACATCCTTAACTGATTTGACTTCTCCTTCAACCATGTTAACATTTGCTCTACCATGTTGCGGCATAGGATTGTTGACAACATTAGGAGTCGACGCAAAGTTAATAGCCTTCGAGTCGATAAGGTCCTGAACTACGTGCTTAAAAGCTTTGCAGTTCTCAATAGTGTGGCCAGGTGCCCCAGAGTGGAACTCACACCTAGCATTGGTGTCATAACCTACTGGAAGCCTGCCAATAGGAGGAGCCAAAGTGCGTAACTGCACAAGTTGCAACTGCTGAAGGTTGGGAAGCAATTAGGCGTACGACATCGGAAGAGTTTCGAAACGCCTATCCATCATCCTCTGTCTCTGTTGATAAGCAGGTCTGTTACCCTGTTATTATTGGTATTGATTTTGTTGACGTTGAGGTTATTGTTGTTGCACTGGTGCTGTAGCCGGAATGGTCACCGTTGCAACATAGGGTTGCTGATGGTAAGTCTGAAAGTTATTCCTTCGGTTACCTCTGCTCTAATAAGAAGACACGGCATTTGCATCCCTTTTCTCCTCTTCTGTCCTCCTATGAACAGCTTCTTTGACCCCGAGGATGATCCAACCCCGTTTTGGATCTTACACGTCTTCAAGTAGTTCTCCACCCTTTCACCGGTAGAGACCACATCAGCAAAATTCGAGGCGTTGCAACCCACCAGACGCTCCAAATAAGACCCGGGCAGTGTATTCATAAACATGTTGGCCATCTCTTTTTCCAACATCGGAGGCTGAACACGGGAAGCCGTCTCTCTCTAGCGTTGAGCATACTCTTTGAAGCACTCATTGCTCTTGAGAGATAGATTCTGGAGCTGACTCTTGTCAGGTGCCATATCCGCATTGTACTGATATTGTTTCCCAAAAGCCTCAGCCAAGTCTCTCCAGCAACGAATATGGGCTTTGTCCAGCCTCATATACCACTCCAAGGATGCCCCAGCTAGGCTGTCCTGGAAGAAATACATGAGCAGTTTCTCATCATCGGAATACGCAACCATCTTGCGAAAGTAGGCTTGCACATGAGTCTCTGGGCAAGAGTTGCCATTGTATTTATTGAAAACTCAGACTCTGAATTTCGGTGGAACTCTCACACCTGGGACCGACCCCAAGTCAGCAACATCCACACCAAGAGCATTCTGCCCTTCCACAGCTTTCAATCTCTCTTCCAATCGCCGAAACATAGGGTCCATACCATGGCCCATGCCAAAGTCCTCCTGAAGGGGGGGAACTGATCCTCCTGATCATCATGGATGGGTTGTTAATCAAGGTTGACACGTGGGATCAGGATAGGCCCTGGTCCATTGGGTCCATTAGCCTCTCCAGTTGGAGGATCAGCCACAACCTCCGGTTGAGTAGTAGGGGGATCCCTCTATACCAACAATCTAAGCTCCTGATGTCCCTGAGCCACTCCTTGGACCACTTCCATGAACTGATTCATGCAAATCCTTATCTCAGCGAGCTCTTCTTGTAGACCTTCCATTGCTCTTTGTTGATTTCTTCGGGTACCGTATCGGTGAATGCCTGAGTCAGCTATCCTGCTAGTGGAATACCAAACAAACTGAGAACACTGCGGCGGTACCTGTTATGCAAGACATGCTAATGAATATGCAAATGCAATGACATGTTTATCAATTCCAAAAAGGTATTCTACCCCTTAATTCCAGTCTCACAATAGATAAACAGTGTAAGAGTACCCCGACTAGGATCAAGAAGAAGATATAAACCCCTGGGAATAGATAAACATGTGTTAAATGATATGAATGCAAAATGATGTGATGCAATACAGTGACATGGAAATCAGGACTGCTGTATCTGCTTGAACAACTGTCAGGTCGCACTGTCCGAAAAGAAAACCACTGAGGAACATATAAGAGATCAAAGTTCTGCTCCAACAAGAATACCAAAACACCGGGTTGGTTAAAGGTTAAGGTTTCCTGAATTTAGCCCGCCCCACACTGGTAGGTTCTAAGAACAGAAGTTTGTCAGCTTCTAGTCCTTCAGTCGAGAATAATACGTTCACCACTGAAGGTTTGGCATTATTACGAGACAAAAGACCTCCACTGACTCCCCTCAACAGGACATCCTAAAAGCAAGTTCCCAGCCTCGGGGTCCTCGGATTGAGCAGCGAGAATGCGCCCACCAGAGCTAACATAACCGCGTCTCAGAGGAGTGGCCTCGACTGAGTCCTCGAGAAATGGTCACCAGAGTCGATGATTTCTAGAGGAACATAC
Organism: Lathyrus oleraceus; assembly: GCF_024323335.1. NCBI lineage: Eukaryota > Viridiplantae > Streptophyta > Magnoliopsida > Fabales > Fabaceae > Lathyrus > Lathyrus oleraceus. Next base: position 346,858,978 of record NC_066582.1, on the reverse strand, counting down.
TGTCACTACGGAACACCCGTAGGACAGAATATATCCAAAAGAAACCTCGTCTGGGTGTGGGTCTTCATGAACGACTTAACTTAGAAACATGCTACGCAAGCCTCATGACTATCCACTCTAAAACCTGTGTGTACGCTCAAGTCTGGGTAGTGGTATTATCTCTCATAAAACAACCCACCCCAACAAATAACCAACCCAACAGATCCAACAATCGTATGTACATAATGCAATAAGATAAAGCAGATAAATGCTGAAAGTAAATAACTGTACAAAAGAATAAACACCCAACAAACAAGAAACTCCAAGGTAGGAGGGACTCGCATAGGGAAACCAAGGTCCCCAGCAGAGTCGCCAGCTGTCGCAACTGATACGAGAAAACAACTGGCGAAGGAAAAGAAAACTGAAGAGTCGCCACCGTTCATTATTTATCCCAAAGGAGGGAAATTAAAATAAGAAAATAAAAAGGGAATGAATTAGTGTTAATGGGCCATGACAGTGGGGGTGTCAAAAGCAGATGCGCAGGCCCATGATCCACAACAACCATTTAATCCAGGCGTGACAACTATAATGAACATTTTAATTTTAAAAAGCATGTGAACATTGTATCAATTGGGCAAGGCATTTAAGTGACTAGAAGACAAAAATACACGGGTGGCCCAGATTAAAACACATGCTTTGGATCTAAGGGCTATTAAGGTGCCACATCATTGTCTTCTTCATGAAGACAAGAAAACCCTAATGCCATTGAAAAAAACGCAGCCATGCAGTGAATTTCTTCCAACTTCCACTCAATAATACAAGCGCTATAGGGCACCAAATGACACGAAATAAAAACCAAAACTCAAGTACAAAATGTTTAGATTAACATGGTATCCTTGTTTGAGTAAAATGATGTCTTAATCATGGAGAAAAGTTGACCACAAGAGGTCAACATGGACACGGGCAAAGGCAAAAAATTCAACATGCATAAATTAATAACAAGAACACAAGCATGTGGTTGGCATTGTAAACAAGCATGAAACAAATATGAGCACATGAACAGTAACGATAATAATGATGAGCATGGTAATGATGATGAACATGGATATATCCATACATGGCCATGGAAGATAGAGTAAGAGTTTACCTAGTGGAAGTTAGGTCCACTGCCTCTTTGATTGAAGAAGATGATGGAAGAATATGATGCCTCCTTTGTGTTTTAAGAACCCTAACTCAAGAGCTTGATGAGAAGAATGGGATCTGACCTTGCCTTACTTGCCACGAAATTCCAATGTTCTCTTTAGGTTTAGGGTTTCAGGCTTTTAAATATGGTGAATTAAATGTCCTCATGGGCCTTGAAATAAGTGATTTGTCCATAATCAAAAGAATGCCAAGTGAGGTGTAGAAAGAGGGCATGTGAAATGTGTTATTTTGGGCCAAATTTAAGTGAATGGATATTCAATGCATGGCAAAATGTGGTAGAAAAACGTGGGCTGGTTTGTGCAGCATGGTTTGTGGCCATGTAACTTGATGCTCAAGTCACCAATTGGAGAAATAATGTAAACAGTAGCAAGATATCATGGAGTATGTCATCTTTCATGTTGAGCACAAGTAGAAATGATGAATGGAAGAAGGTGAAAAATGGGTCTCAAGTTCAGGTCTCACCATGCCAAAATGGTTGGGCCAGTTTGGCCTAAAATCTGCCTAGAAATTCAAGTCATGATGCCAACTTTAGATGAGTATATCTCTCAAACCATGGATCCAAATGGGATGATTCCCAAAGGATGTGAAAGAGGACATGGCAAGGTACAATTGTTGTGAATAAAACAATTTCTAATGATGCCTTGAAGTGCAAGAAAACTGGCCAAGAAGTCTTGACAAACTTTGAAGATTTTGAGACTTAGAAATTTTTCTAAGTGTCCTAAAAATATGTCCCACTTTGACTAAGCATAACTTTCTCAATCTTGATCCAAATGGAGCAAACTTTATATTTCTAGAAATCTTGGAACAAGAGGAACAACTTTCGTGTTGGAGAAATTTTCAAATGGAGCTTTTATCTTGATGGAAAATGGGCTTAAAGTGAGTGCAACAATCATGAAAACTTGCCCTAAATGGAAAGTCAACCATTTCCAAATTAAGTAATTTTTCCAATTCCTGATTAAATGATGAATCCATGATCCAAACTTGATCAAATTTCACATGTAGGATCCCTTAGGCGTGGATTTTGAGATTCCACTCTCAAAATGTCAGGAGTTGACTTTTCTGGCCCCATAGTTGACTTTTCCCAAACTGTCTGATTCCCGATTCCATTGATCAATTGAAGCACCTCTGGCTCTAATAAAGAGCTGATTTTTTGTATGTAGACCCTTGTGAACATATGTAGGGCCATGGAAAAGAGTTTCACCCAAAGAATCAGAAATAAACTGATTTTATACCAAACCCTAATTTTAGGGCAAAATTGATCAGGAACTGATTGCACTGCTTGCCAATGGATCTTTTTGAGATAATGGTGAGTCTTCCTAGGCCAAAAGGCCTCTCCAATTATGACATGGATGAGCCCCTTTACTTCCAACCAAACATTTCCTGTTGCAAGTTGCCATGAAACCCTAATTTCCTAATTAAATCCAGATGAACACTCTGATAGCTCTGAATCCTTCACTGATGAACTGAGGACCATAATAAGATACCTGGAGCCCCCTGAGACCCTTGAGACTTGTATACTTAGAGAATGAAGTCCAATTCTCAATCTTGCTTTGTGTGGGTTCCTTCTGTTAAGGAGTGATCAATCAAAACCTGATTTCCAAGTCACTAATGCAGTATGCAATGAGTATGACCTAATATGATGTCAATGAAATGTAAAACATAATCCCATGCTTCCAGAAAAAATGAAGGATAAATTTTGGGGTATTACACACCTGTTAGGCTATTCTGGAAATAGTGAATCAGGAATTGGTCATTATCTGTTTGGGTAGACATCTTGTGGGCATACATCACAAGATGACTGAGTGGACAAGAATTCCCCTTATACTTCTCAAAGTCAGGCACTTTAAATTTCACTGGGATTTTCACATTGGGCATTAAGCACAGTTCAGTAGCACTCTTCCCAAAAAGATCTTTGCCTCTCAGCGTTTTCAAATCCTTGCGCAGCTCAAGATATTGATCTTTCATTTCATCCATCTTCTCATAAACATTCGGACCCTTAGACGGCTCAGAGTGATAAGTGGTGTCCTCTACACGTGGTAAAGTGTGCACAACGGGAGGTGGCACAGACATGACCGAGCTAGATGCCGACATGGAAGAAAAAGTTGGAGCAAAACCTTCTGGCATAAAATTCGGAGGCATTCCCCACGGGAATCCGGCAGTCAAGTTGGGTGCGAAGTGGGCGGTAGCAGCAGGCACAATAGAGGTTGCTACTTCAGAAATAACTGTCCTCACGGGAGGAGTTACAGGTGTTGGAGAAGCTTGGCTCTGAGCAGCAAGAACTGACTCCATCATGGCAGTCAGTCGGGCGATCTCGTCCTTCAGCTCTCGGTTCTCTTGCTCTAAATGTTCCATGATTCTTGGATGATTAGCTCTAGTGTTGTACTGGTGAGTCAGCTTGGCTAAAGCACATAAGAACATCAATCTGACACCTGGCAAAAACCTGCTTATGCAAATGATGCATGAGATGCAATGCTTGATTATTTTTATTTTTCCAAGGAACTTACTATACCATTTGCAAATATATAATATTTAAGTGGCAATTGCAACAATTTGATATGACCAAAAAATCTCTTTTTATTTATATAAATTGGAAGGATTACACTGAGTACAATTTTAGAAACCAAAATAAAAGATACAAGAGAAAAGGAGACTAGTCATCCTAAGGATCCCTAGCAACAATGTCAGAAGATCTAGCTGAAGGCGCGTACTTCCTTTGAATGCGATGGATCTCGGTCTCAAAAGAAGCCTTCATCTGAGTCTTCTCGAGGACAAGCTGGTCAATAATCTTCTTCCAAGCAACGAAAGGCTGAGGCGTGCTAGAAGATGAAACCTCTGGCTCTCTCTGTCTCTTCGTCACTCGGTCTTCAAGTAGCTGATCAGTGCATCTTTGTCCTTAGACTCCAACTGCAACTCTTCATGCTTCTTGCTCAAAGCATGGAAACACTCTTCCCACATATCCTTCTCTTGCTTCATCTTGATGAGCGCGTCTTCCAACTCCTCTACATCTTGGTTAGGGAGAGTTAATGGCTCAACCACAACCATAGACATAGGTATTTCACAAGGATAAGGCATCTTCAACACCATAGCTCTCTTCTTCGCCCAAAGAGTGTAAGCTTCCAAAGCTACACAATTGCACGGACCAAGCTCAGATCTTCCTTTCCTATGCACATTATGCCAAGCATGCACAATCTTCTGCTTCAAATGTTGGAGATCTTTACCCTCTTGATAGAAAAGACCTTCTAACAAAGTGTTATTAGGTTTGTCTCTCAAGGGGAACCCAAGTTGATGACGAGCCAAAGCAGGGTTGTAGTTAATTCCTCCTTGTGTACCAATGAGAGGCACATTAGAGAATTCACCACAACTATCAATAATCTTCAAACTGCTTAAGGACGGATCATACAAAACTATATCATCATTAGTGAGAGACATAAGTCTCTGAGACCACCTTAGACATTGTTTGTTCTCCATAAAAGCAGGTGTCTGAGGCAAGCGCAAAATAAACCACTTGTACAGAAGAGGAATGCAACAGACAATCGTTCAACCACCCTTAGAATTCCTTAGATGCAAAGAGAAATACATATCACCCAACAAAGTAGGCACAAGATTCCTAATCAAGAAAAGTCTAATGTCATTAACATCAATAAAATCGTCAATGTTAGGGAACAAAGCTAATCCATAGATGAGCAACACAAAGATAGCTTCAAAAGCATCCACACTACCAGCTTGAGCAAAAGTGGTAGCTTCCTTGATGAGGAAAACAGATGGCAACCCAAACAATCCTCTTTTCTTCACCCAATGAGTCTCTATCTCAGACTTCTTCAAGTGAAGAGCTTCAGCAATAATACTAGACCATGGAATCTCCTCCAATCCACTAAAAGGAACTCTACTAGAAACAGGTATCCCTAAAAGATGAGAATACTCCTCCAAGGTAGGCACAAGCTGAAAATTTGGAAAAGTGAAACAATGGTAGAGAGGATCATAGAACTACACCAATACACTCAAGAGTCCTTCCACTACATCTACAGACAAGATGGATAGAAGCTTCCCATGACGTTGTTTGAATTCCAAGGGATCTAATACAAAAGATGCTAGCTTCCTTAACTCTTTCAAGTCGGGACATCTGAAATTGTACTTCTTAGTGTTCCTTCGTCCACAATCCATGGTCTGAAAATATTTGCAAATAATACCTTAGTTCCTTGAAATTTTGTGGGATGAATGTTATGATGCGTATGAATGCATGAATGCAACAATTACAAATAAGGGATCACACACAAGGCAAACAAGGGTCAAGGGATGAATCAAGTCATTGTCAAGATCAATCATCCATTTTGGTGGATTATGGTTTACACCTTATCAACACCCAAGTTCCATTGATATTGACAAGACTTGATTGGATCAACCAAGACTCAAGGGTTTGTTGCAAGTCACGAGCATGGAGTCTGGGTAAGAACCATCCCAAAGGAGTGAGCTAAGGATAAAACCTGTAGATCATGTTCTAAAAAGTTCCCAGAGTCTTAATTCCATCTATCGGATATTACAGGTTAAGATGACTGACTCATCAACCCATAATATTCTCAAGAGAAACTCGTCCGAGTGTAGTATCACGTAACAAATGTTATCAAGTCTACACCTAAACAGTTTCTGCACTACGTCCTGAATAGGCCAAGATGGGTTAGGTATTCTAAGGTCCTCAGCTTCTCAGACTCAATTAGAAATAGTAATGCCTAACCATAAATACTTGTGTGACATTTCCAAATCCAAAGGAGTCTCCACTGAGCAGATGGATCTCAATCCAACTTATTAAGGACTACTTCACACAAGTCGAACATGACTATACCATCCTCCTATCTTAATTGCACTCAAGTTCGAGTTAGAACTTATCTCACCACTCAGAGATCACCAAGCACAACAATCAGATTATATCACACATACATATATACAAACATCACATATATGCAAATATATTCACACAAAAAGTAGGCTAAACCCACTGGAGACTACTCCCCAACAGAGTCGCCACTAAATTTCTGTAGCGGGAAATTCATGATCATCAAGTTATTGACAAGCTAGATATCAATTAACAAGAGTCGCCACCGCGCTTTTATTGATTCCAAAGGAAAAGGGAAAAAGTACGAACAAAACCCAATAACTAAGAAGTTTTCAAATAAAAACTAATAAAAGTCGGAGATCACAGGTAAGGGGGTTGGTTACACAGAGGGAAGGTGTTAGAACCCAAAGTGTCCTAGGTACTCCTAGGGAGCCCTTTTTGTGTGCATATGTATTTTGTACAAAGTGATGTTTACAAGCAAATAGAATGAGGGGATAAGAAAAGAATTCATTAATTATATTTTTGTGTTTGGCAAGACCTTCGGTCTTGTGCCTACATACCAACATAAAAATGAGGGATCAAAACCTCGTAGTTCGGGCTATAAATTTCAAAATGGGTGTGTTGGTTTTAACAAAATTTTAAGTTTGAAAGGCACAAAGGCCTAAAATGATTTGAATGAGTTAGTTCTTTTTGGCTTTTTGAAAGATTAAGTCAAGTATTGTTAAGTTTATTTACAAGTTTTATTTAAGAAAAGAAGTTTGAAAATACAATGGCATAAGGCCAAAGTTTCTATCTTTTGCAAAAGTGGTCAAAGTTTAGGACAAAAGTAGTTCACACAAAGAAGATTTTGAAAATGGGGGGAGAGATTTTGAAATTAAAGAAATGAGGAGAAGATGAAGAGACTACCCTATGCACAAAATTAAAAGTTTAAAGTTGAAAAGATCTGACGAAATGCGTAGCAATCCAATAGACAAGTATGTCAATAGAAACCCAGAATTCCCTTGGACTTTTTAGAATCAAACAACACACAGATGCACAATAATATCAATCTTGAAGAGAAAAGGCATCAAATAAATATGGCCTCATCCAAGCTTATCCACTTCATGATCTTCTTCAAAATAGCCCATGTAGCAGATGGATTCCACAATTCACAGGTTCAACATAACAGCTTAACAATGATCAATGTTGCAGATGAACTGGAGAGATTTTGAATGATGTATCAGATGAATTTCAAATTGCAAGCACTTGGTTCTTCAATAGGTTGGCATTGGCCAAGTCCATTAGCAAAGGAATGTTGCCTAATTTCTAAGTCCAATTGGGCAAGATCAAACCAACAGTCCACTCAAAAGTCTTTTAATGTTTTTGTTATTATTATGTACATTAATGGTCAAAGACCACACAAACAAGCAAAGGAATACAAAACAAAATATATCACACAATATGGTCCAAATGGACAAAGTGAAAATTACATTAACATAAACAATTAGAATGATATGTATAATGGCAAATGATAATAGAGTGCTAAAAGTAAATTGCATTAAAGTAAAGACTTGAATTAAAAGTCAAAGTTAGTAAGTTGGTAGTTAGTTTTGTTTTGATTTTGATTTCAAGACATTCTTTGGAGAACACTCAACCCACTTGCCACAAGCATGGATCCTTGAACCAAAACATCTTCCAAAGGAAGGAAGGAAGGCCAAATTTCCACACAATACCATGGAAAAGGGGAGACTTACAATCTACTAATTATAATGCTTGTGCCTTTTATGTCACAAATTTAGCGCTATGTTAAGCAATCGTAATTGGACTTATGTAGAAGTCACAACTATTTGAGGTCGGGCAATAGACTTTTGGTGTTAATGCATGTTGGAGACATAGTATATGAACTATGCTCATTAAACATACCACACACAAAAAAATATATGCAAAAGGTGTGGCTTAATCTCATTCATACTCATGTTAATCTTTCAATCAACTAGCATTAGGACTTTGAGATGTCATTGGCCAAATGAAAATGAATGGATGAAGAAGGGGAATTAGATGAAGAGGGAAGAGGATGAATGAGATCACAAATTAGTCAAAGGAGGACTTTTACCAAATTAATATCATTCATTCATTTTGGGAGATGGAATGTACATTCCATCCATCCCCTAAATCCAATGATATTAACTTGACAAAGTCAAATCAACCTTGACAAAGGCCCAACAACAAACAAGAAACTCAATTAAGTCAATACAAATGGTCAACACAATTAAAAATAATAAAATAATGCATTAAATTCAAATATGTTTTGTCCAATTCCTAAAATCTCATCAAAACACCAAAGAAATGGCCATGAGATTTATCATAGGTCAAACAAGGTCAAAGGACCTTGGAGAAAAAATTTCATAATTTTTGGACACTTAAAAATATTTTTAAACAATTAAAAACAAATTCAAAATCAATTAATTCATGAAAAATATTAATAATGATCCAAAAAATAATTTTAATTCAGAATATGAAAGAGAAAAATATTTGAAAATATTTGGTGAAAGTCCCATATTTTTTGGATCAATATTGAATTTAATATGAATTATTGAGGAAAATGGAATTAAAATGAAATTTCAGAAATTCAAAAATACGTGGACCATCAGATCTCCCTCATTAATTAAAGTGGCAGATCTGATAATCCAAAATGTGCGTTCCACATATGTCCAAGTCAACAGTGCTGCATAAATGGTATTCACAAGGAACGGTTAAGATTAAAACGTGGAAGATGGATCCCGTGGTTCAGACTCAAGACACATCACACCGGAGCCAGAGCTCCGGTTGTCTTCTCCGGTGAGCTTCACCGGACTGGTCAACATGAACCATCACCAAAATACAAAACATGGACATGATCTTAAAGAAAAAACATCACTGAGCACGAATATGACCTCTAATTCCTCCAATTCCAAATATATTAAGAGATGTGTGGAATTGAAAAATGAGGTACATGATCTGAGTTGCTTCGATTTGGCCTCAAAGCAACTCAATCTTCTTGCCTACATTGGTAGGACTTCTGACAACTCCAGAATCAATGGAATTGAGCAATAATTTAAGAGAATCGAAGAGTTTAAAATTTCTGCAAATCACCTTTAATGGAGGTCTGAACTTGATGGATCTTGATCTGAATTGTGCTTGGTTTCACTTCATTTGCTTGCAGGAAAGGAATGGAAAGGTTTAGAAGCAATGGACTTCTGGAGAATTGAATTCCAAAATAGTGGAGATTCAAGCTCAAATTCAAATGAATTTATCAGGGTTATCCTATGAGAGTGAAGGGTTTTCAATGGAGATTCAAAGTTGGCGCAATGTGTATGTGATTTCTGAGCAAATGCAACTGTATATATAGCCAAATCCATGTGATATTTGCACACTCTTTCCAACCTTCCAAATTTGGCAAATGATGATAGCATGGTGCATGGGCGTGCATAGGCCCATGGAATGATAGCTGAAAGTCCAAATTTGAAGTTTAGATATGTTGAAGCAAGCATGGAATGCAAGGCAATTGAACATTGTTACTTGAAGTTGGATGGATCCATGCCAAATGATATCAGCCTGTTTAAGCCATGCGCAGCCTATGCATTTCTCATCCAAAATGAATGAACTCAAGCTCTTTGGAAATGTGAGATCAAGAGGAACAAGTTTGATGTTGAACACTTTTTCATTTGGGATTTTGAACTTGGAGATATTTGAGGTGGAAGTATGGAAAAATTTGACATATCAAAAAATTTCTAAGTGTCAAGCCATATGTCTCAATATTCCACCTTGCTCAACTTTTTATGGGAGCTTCAAATGAGAAAAGTGTCTTCATCAAAGTTGTAGCTCTCTCAAGCACATTCAAAATGGTCAATTTAATGTCATTTGGATTTGAAATGATAGAGTTATGCATTTTTGAAGTTTGAAAAAATCATTTGATCAATGGTATAGGTCAAAAGTGACCTATAATGTAGTCTTATATCACATGCTCAAAAAAGTTGAACTAGCTCCAACTCCAAACATAAAAGTTGAATTAGACACATTGAATTTGATTGTACAACTTGGAAATATTTAATCTCATAAAAATTGAGCAAGTTATGGCATTGGGAAGTTGACTTTCAAATTATGGTTTAGACAAAATGACCTATAATGTTTCAACATAGAAAATGATTTTAAGCAAAACTAGCTCTAGGTCTCAACATGAAAGTTGTTTGTAATGTCATTTAGAGTAAGTTTTATCTTGGAATAATTTTCATTTGATGAAAATTGTAGGAGATAGGGTCTAGGGAGACCCAGTTTTGATCAGATGAATTCATCTGGCCAACCACCATCAACCAACTTGCTAATTTCCAATTCTCTTGACTTTATTGGCTCATGGTAGCTCATATATGCATAAGATGATGAATTTTGAAGTGTCCCTTGAAAAATTTGATCAATTGGTGAGATAGCTTGTTGGAGAAGTTACTCAAGATACCCAGTCAAACTAGGGTTTCCAAGGCAAATCACCCTCAAACTCTTGAAGTAAACTTGATCAATATATCATGTAGAGATCAATGGGACTCATATATGATGTTAATAGACATTCTTGAATCAATTCTGGGTTGTGCTCTTTGTTCATGAGGGTCTCAAACCCTAGATGTGATCAATGAATCAATGAGATCATGCCCTAGCTACAAAAGAGTTAGGCAAATACAAAGACATATTTTTGGTTTTTTGGTTAGTGAAATGATAGAATACAAGTATGATATAATCACAAAGTGCTTGGTGATCTCTCCCAAAACAAACCCAATGAAAGAAGGGTAAGGAGGATGCCAATGTATGATCCCAATGCTAATGCTTATGATGAAATTGCATGAGGGATCTTAGGGTCAAATTTGGGGTCTTACACTTGTTTGCAGCTTCAATAGCCCAATTCATCTTAGGTCTGTAGGGAGAAGAATTATGATGTGTAATCTTGAATTCTTTACAAAGAGCTTCCACCATATTAATATTCAAGTTAGATCCATTATCAGTAATGATCTTACTTGGCACACCATAACGGTATATAATCTGATTCTTGATAAACCTTACAACAACTTGCTTGGTCACATCCGCATACGATGATGCTTTAACCCACTTTGTGAAGTAATCAATATCCACTAGAATGAAACGATGTATGTTTGAGGCTTTGGGCTCAATCATATCAACTTCCCACATGGAGAAGGGCCATGGGGAGGAAATGACATTCAAAAGTGTTGGAGGAACATGAATCTTATCTGCATAAATTTGACACTTGTGGCATTTCTTCATAAACTTGTAAGAGTCAGATTCCATTGTCAGCCAATAGTAACCTGCTCTCAATATTTTCTTCGCCATAGCGTGTCTGTGGAATGAGTACCAAAGGAACCTTAATGGACTTCAGTCATCAATAGGTCTGCTTCGTGTCTATCTATGCATCTGAGCAAAACTATGTCAAAATTTCTCTTATAAAGTACATCATCATTCAGGTAGAAGTTACCAGCTAATCTTCTCAAAGTCTTCTTATCTTTCAAAGATGCCCCAGACGGGTAAATCTGACGTTGGAGGAAACATTTATCAAAATACCAAGACTTTTCATCTATGACTTCTTCAACAGCAAATACATGAGTTGGCCTATCAAGACGCATCATAGCCAGATTAGGAACTTCATTCCAAAAATTTACCACAGTCATGGAAGCCAAGTTGTAAGAGCGTCTGCCATCCGGTTTTCATCTCGAGGGATTTGATGAAACTCAACCTTTGTAAAGAAAGTGGAAATCCTCCTCGCATGATCTCTATATGGTATCAAACCGGGTTGATTTGTCTCCCATTCACCTTTGATCTGATTCATAACCAAAGTTGAATCTCCATAGACGTCGAGATATTTAATTCTGAGATCAATGGCCTCTTCAAGCCCCATAATGCAAGCTTCATACTCAGCCATATTATTCGTACACTTGAAGGTCAATCTTGTTGTAAACGGAAAATGAGTGTCGTGAGGAGTAATAATCACTGCCCCAATGCCATTATCATACGAATTAACAGCTCCATCAAATATCATGCCCCAACGGGAACCAGGTTCTGGCCCTTCTTCAAGCAATGGTTCATCACAATCTTTCATCTTCAAGTACAAGATCTCTTCATCAAGAAAATCATATTGTATTGACTGATAATCTTCAATAGACTGGTGAGCGAAATGGTCAGCCAAGACACTACCTTTAATAGCTTTTTGAGATTGGGATTCAATATCATACTCAGATAAAAACATCTGCTAATCCTCCCAGTTAAAGCAGGCTTCACAAAAATGTACTTGATTGGATCCATTTTGGATATCAACCAAGTAGTATGATTCAACATATACTGGCGCAGACGCTTAGCAACCCAAGCCAATGCGCAACATGCCTTTTCTAGCATAGAATATCGAGTCTCACAATCGGTGAACTTCTTACTAAGGTAGTAAATTGCATATTCTTTCTTTCCAGATTCATCTTGCTGACCCAGAACACAGCCTATACTCTCATCTAGCACATTCAAATTCATGATCAAAGGCCTTCCTTCAATAGGAGGAGACAGAATCGAAGGCTCAAGCAGATACTCTTTGATATTATCAAAAGCTTTTTGGAAATCTTTGGTCCAATTACAAGACTGATCGTTTCGAAGAAGCTCGAAAATAGGCGCACATGTGGCAGTCATATGTGATATAAATCTTGAGATATAGTTCAAGCGGCCGAGGAAACCCCTGACTTGCTTCTCAATTTTAGGCGCAGGCATCTCTTGTATTGCTTTGACCTTGGCATGATCAACTTCAATACCCTTCTCACTGACAATGAAGCCTAACAACTTACCAGAATGAACACCAAAAGTACATTTATTTGGACTCAAGTGGAGTTTATATTTCCTCAAATGCTGGAATAACTTCAACAAATGCTCAAAAATGCTCTTCTTCATCACTAGATTTAGAAATCATATCATCAACATAAACCTCAATCTCTTTATGCATCATATCATGAAAAAGAGTGGCCATGGCTCTCTAGTACGTTGCACTAGCATTATTTAAACCGAAAGGCATCACTCTATAACAAAATGTTCCCCAGGGTGTAATGAGTGTGGTCTTCTCCATATCTTCGGGTGCCATCTTGATCTGATTATAGCATGAAAATTCGTCAATAAACTAAAAGACTTTGAATTTAGTTGTATTGTTTACCAACATATCAATGTGTGGCAGAGGGAAATCATCCTTCGGACTGGCTTTATTGAAATCTCTATAATCAACACACATGCAGACTTTTCCATCTTTCTTAGGAACATGCATAATGTTGGCCACCCACTGCGGATACTCGAAGGTAACAAGAAATCCAACATCAATCTGCTTCTGCACTTCCTCTTTGATCTTCATTGCCATATCAGGATGAGTTCTTCTTAATTTCTACTTAATCGGCGGACATTCTGGCTTCAACGGCAATCTATGCTCCACAATCTCAGAATATAAACCAAGCATATCTTGATAGAACCAAGCAAACTGTCGTACCTCGAAAAATGAGAACACGACGCTCGTGGACCGCAATCGCATGCTCACATGATGGACTAAACAGAGTCGCCACCGAATTTTATTTATTCCCAAAAAGGGAAAGGGAAAATATCGATAAAACCCCTAAAAGAAAGGATAAGATATGGTCATGACAACCAAATATCAGGGTTTGTGAGTCGGTTATGCAAGGGGAAGGTATTAACACCCCTCACGTCCGTTGTACTCAACGGGAACCATTTAGTTAGTTTCGGTGAATGTTAGCATGTTTTTAGTTTCTAATATTCTACTTATTTGGGATAGGGAAAGAGAGAGAAGAGAAATGTTTTTGAATTTTATTATAGAGGACCTAAAAAGGTTTTTATTATTAGGGGGCAGAAAAGGAACTAAACCTAAATTTTTTATTAATGGGCCTGACAAGATTTCGTAATCCTGCTCCTACGTATCTCCAAGTGCAATAGAGAATTCAAGGCTTACGTAGTTCTGGGTAGAAAATGTGTGTTTGTTGGTCGATTTTAGCGAAAGCTATCTTGTATTAATCAAAGAGAAACATTATTTTACCCAAAACAGATGAGGAGCATACGTATACATCACATCGAATGGATTTACAAATCAACATTCGGAAAAACGTCACTTATCTCAACTCAACAATTATGGATGAAGCATTGCCTTGCATCATCTTAAGATAAGATGTCTTTCGTTTTTGAAAAGTTTTTGAAGATTAATCGCACGGCGGCGAGAAAAGAGTTTGATGTGTTGGATGTATTTTATAGATGAATGACGAACATTTGATGAGAACGAGACATAAGCCTCAGGATCAATCACTCGGGGTTCCACCGGAATGCTAGATTCCAATGGTCCTTTTTCATTCGAATTAATTGAGAAAATTATTTGATGGACAACTAACACTTAATAAGAATCAATTGTTCAAAGAGTTACGCCAGAATGCTTGATCCCAACGGCCCTTATTTTGTCCAAGTTGAATTAAGTGTTTTAGGGACGAAAGAAAAGAATGAACAGTTAACCCAAAACGCGAGGCTCGGGACCAATCCTTCGAGGGTTCCCACCGGAATGCTAGATTCCAATGGTCCTCTTCTTTCATAGTTGTTTAAGAAAAAAAATTGATTTTATGTTTGATTTAGAAAATGTCACTCGATGTTGATCGAGGTTTGATTTGTATTAGCTTAAAAATGATTTGTGTAATGTTTGAGATTATTAAGACTATCTTGATATTGATAAAGATCTCATCGTAAGAAAGCCCAAGAGTAAGCCACAGGACCAAAATAAACCGAACTCGAAAGTAACTGAATTTAGCTATAAGCTAAGTTAAAGTAGAGTGTATGAATCCCTTTATAAGAAGTCGAGCAACTAAATCTATGCGTCCAGACATTTTTTGGAAGTTAAATTGAATTTAAACGTCTGAAGTCGCAACGGAATGAAATAAAATGAAATACCAGCAACAATTAAATATATTATTATTACAACATTGTTACAATTTTTTACATCAACTCAAAGTAATCGGAAAAAAATAGAAAGCTAAACACAACACGCACACGTTATCCACGATGAGTCAGCATTGCTACAATATCGAAATAGACTAAAAAAAGTGCCGAAAAATACAATGGAAAAACAATAAATCGTTATACGGCGAAACCGAGGAAGTTACGGTTGCCTGAAAGATTAGAAAAGGAAAGGAGAAGGAAAAGAGAGACGGGTGAACAATAGTAGGAGGGAGGGGATGAAGATTTTGCATGATTTGTCAAAAAAATGTGAAGAAAGGTTGATTAAGCTGACATGTTTATTGATTTATTGTGAGAAATGAGAGGTTTGTGTGGAAGGCTTGTTTGACTATTGTTTTTAATATAAAAAAAATTCAGTGCAATACAAGAATTAACATGGGTGGCTTTCTTTTCTCTTCTCTATGAACAATTGAAATGATGGCTTATCTATCATGAAAAGGTAGCATTAAAAAGGAGAGTTCCGTGTGTATCAGAAAAATTGGATCCTCTCAACCAACACCATTACTTAGTATATATATGTCTTACCAGGGTTACTTTTTTTTAGAATGCCAATAATATCCTTTAAGAATTAAAAATGAGTTAAAATGAATCAATCAAATAAAATGTAACAAAAATAAAAATATGTAAAATAAAATTGGAACGGAATTATAACAAATCCTATTTATTTATTTAGAACATATTGACAAAATGCAAAAAATAAATAAAAAAATTGAGCGCAAAAGTGCTCGAAAAATTAAATTGAACGCACTAAAATGATCAGCGCGAAATAAACTTCTCGGAAACATACAGGTTTTGATAAAATTTTGAAGTGAAAACTATCCGGTTAAAAAGCTCAGACGATTCTAAATGTGACCGAAAAAGTAGTCGAAAAATTAAAACGAACATACTAGGTTAAACTACGTGAATCGTAGATTAATAAAATTGACGCCTGTAAGATCGATCTTGAAAATTTTCGCTCGCTAATTTTACATACATTTGAGTATCAGTTTGATCGGTCTGCCTGCGAATCCGAAAATTTATTATGGTTGACATTTCAGGCATTATGCAATATGAAATGCATGCTATGATGTGCAGATGATATGAAATTCATGATGAATGTACTGATTGACTGAATGAGGGTCAAAATTAGGGTATGACAGTTGCCCCTATTTAAGCATCTTCGACCAGAGAATATGAAGAATGTTAATCTTCATATGATCACGGTGTGAGATGGTTAAATACTAAAAAGACCCTAATTTTGTCCCTAAATGCAGAAGATATGAAATGCTATAAATGCACGAAGGACTTTTTTTATTTTGATTTGTTAGGGATATGAGATGAGATGAACCCTAATTGGATATTTTGTGATGGATGAAGAATGAAAAATGTACATGTGGGGAATGATGGAGACATGTTGTAACGATGGCCCATAGGAAACAAAAATGAGGGTGAGAACCTACTAGGGATAACACTCCTGCTGGAGAAGACATTGAGGAATATACAAAGAGATTTTATAAACAGGTTCATACATGACTTGAAAACACTAGAAGTGTTCAAAGAAATTTTCCACGACAGGTTCATAGATGACTTGATGACAACTTGAATATTTAAAGAAAGTTTCAACTACATGTTCAGACATGACCTGAAGAGACTTGAATATTCAAATAATTTCATCTACACATTTATACATGACCTGGAAACATTGGGAAACATAAAGATAAATGTCCAATAATAGGTTCATACATAACCTCAACATTGGAACATTCAAAGAAAAGTTCCAACCACAAGTTCAGACATGACTTGATAACACTTGGGAAATTCAAAGAAAAGTTCCATTAACAGGTTCAAACATGACCTGACAACACTAGAAAACAAAAAGAAAGTTTTAGAAACAAGTTCATACATGACCTGACAATGTTGGGGAATATCAAAACATTCTAACAATAAGTTCAAACATGACCTGACATCATTGGAAAATTCAAAGTGTTTCAAACAACAGGTTCAAACATGACCTGACAATATTAGAAAATCAAAGGAAATTTCAAGAGGTTCATACATGACCTCAACATTGGGATATTCAAAGAAAGTTTCACCCGCAGGTTCAGACATGACCTAACAACACTTGGAAAAATCAAAGAGAGTTTTATCAACGGGTTCAGACATGACCTGACGACACTTTAGAGTATATTTGTCAGATCTGGAGATTTCTCATAAGAAAATCATCCAATCGAATATTTTGGAGATTCATAACAGGGAAATTATCCAAGACAAGAATAAAGAAGATCATTCATACTGCAACAATGGGATTTTCTCATTAGAAAGTCCTCCATAAAAAACATTGGAGTCTTCTCATTAGAAGATCATCCACACAAAACATTGGAGCTTTCTCATTAGAAAGTCATCCATACAAAACATTGGAGCTTTCTCATTAGAAAGTCATCCACATAAAATAAACTCTGACGATTCTTTATGAAGAAATCAATCAAAAGAAACATCATTGGAGTTTTTCAAAAGAATAACATCCAAGCTTATGGGAATTCCTTAAAATGAAGAGTCACTCATGACTTTCACGGAACCATCAGGAAAGACAGGGTAATCAAACTCTTTGTACGTACCAACAACAATTGGACTTTTACCGTAAGCAATGGATTACAACCAACTTTTAACGGACTTTTCCAACAACAATTGGACTTGACCGAAGGCATTAGTAAAACAATTACCGGCTACAACGAAGTTTTCCAGCAACAACTGGACTTGAAATGATGTTGGGGACAACCAAACTTCAGATACCAATTAGGATTATATTTACAAACAGAGTGACACTAATGCCAATCATAATTGGGTTTAAAATGAGTTCTAGTAACAACTGAGCTTGGAATACTGCTAGTGACAGCTGAATTTTAGGAGACACCAATGAGCCGTGAAATAATGTTAGGGAATGACATATGGGTTCTAGAAGTGCGTAAGAACAAAAATGACATGTCCGAGAATTCATCGGAGAGTAAAAGAAATGAATCCTAGAAATGCATCGGAAATACTAGGGAATATCTGGAAATACATCAGAATACAAGATAGACATATTCGAGAATACATCAGATAGGTGAGGAAACATCTGGAAACACATCAGACAAGTTATGGAAATACATCAATAAATAAAGGAGTAATCCGGAAATTCATCGAATAATCCAAAAAGGAATTGAATCTTATAGACAAAAAAAATTATAGGTGCCAGTTGAGTTGGACTTGAAAATGACAGCGACAGCCAGATGGTGGTTTAAGGGCACCAAAGACAAACTGGAATTAGCGGTCGAAGGATATAGGATAAACAACAAGACCTAGGTCAATGCAAAATGAGAACTAAGTACGTTTCGGCTATGCATGATTTGAATTTGTTTTTGTGCATGATATATGAATGATCCTGATATGAAAATGCTGACACTTGAGTGGACTGGGAGTTTGTAAAGTCTTTTTATGGAGGTCATGATTCCTCAACACCGAGAACTCAACCAAATATTTTGTGATAGATGTTGTCAAAGGAGAATTCTATCAAGCTTGACAACCACAACTTAGCCAATGCGATCCTTTTGGAGGATTAATTAATCGTGCTAGCATAATTTTCGGGCACTCATCTTAAACTCAATAGTTGTTGACGTATGACAAAATTTGTTTGAGCAATTTGAAAGCATGAAGAAAGAGGTTTTTCCCCTCTGTGGCTCACTTTTCCCCAGTCTGTTGGTTCTCTAAAAATGTTCACCTTGAAAGTGAGTTTGAAATAGCTTGACATGAGATGATCTCGAGATGGATTGCCCCAATGTTTGAATACCGCAATGATCTGACCCTGATTAACCAAAACATGGAATGGTAAACTTTTGATTGATTATCCCTAATTTTGCCTGGACTTTTTCTTTTAAGCTTTCGGTCCATCAGGATGCCCTAACTTTTGCCTAAGTCATTTTGTGGTATTTGACTTGGCGGGCTTTTTTTTAAAGGTGTTGACTGCCACATTATTGGTGGATGAGGATCAACCAACACTAATTTTAGCTTTTCTCTGCTTCTTTGACACTCTAACATGTGCGCGAAGGATAAAATGTGATTGAACCTATTTGGAGGGTGTACATATGGATGAATTCTTTTGAAAGATCGAACACACTATCAAACTATCTGAACATAACTACCCTGCCCCGGGTTAAGATTAAGGGTTTTAGATCCGAAATAAACACTAACTTCTAGGCTCAAAGTGGTTAACTAGGGATTAACTCCTTATCTCTTCAGCATTTGAGGATTTGAAACAATGCCTTACATCATCAGCAAGCTTTTCTTCAAAAGCATACCACAACAATTTTAGGTGTTTCATTTTCATCATCCTCCTTCCAATCTTTGTTAACACAACAGTTTGATAAACAAAAGTGAATGAGAGAAGTGTTTTTTTGTTTTTTTTTCATAAATGAAGGGAAAAAAATCAAGAGTGAATACGAATGGATTGATTCAAAATGCTTGATCACATCATTAATATTACCATTAAAAGAAACAAAGCTTAAAAGCAAACAATGTTTAACATGTAAAGAAAATACAAATGAAATGCTAGGAAAAACCAAATGATTGTCGACATTGAGGATGAGCTTCTTTGTCTTGATTTACTGGCTTTGGGAAGTGTTTTCTGAAGTCTCCAAACTCATGAGGGTAATGGACCATTCACCACATTAAGGCCATCGAAAGTCAGTTGCCCTTTGTTGATCCTACATTTCACTTCATGGAAAACATTATACTCTTCAATTGAGTGCCTCATTACTCCATCATGAAACTCACATCGAACATCCGGGTTATACCAAGGAGGGAATGGGAACTTCATGCACCTGGTCTCTCTAGGAGCTATCGACGAGCTTTGTACCAACTGAGACCATAATTTACTATATGTCATCGGGTTAATATGAAGAGTCTCTCTTTCCTGTCGGATTAGAGGTCTATGTTGATTCTGACGTCGATGTTAATTATTTAGATCTTGAGCCCTATGATTCTGGTGTTGATGCTGATGTGGAACCTGAGTTGGATAATTTGGAGGACTTTGCCATGGTTGTTGGTAATGAGGACCGGGAGGTAATGGTTGTTGGCATGGCACTTTGGGCATTGCTAACTGCTCATTTTTCAGCCACTTGAAGGTTGGGATCAATAAGCTTTTTGACATTGGCATGACGATCTTCAAATTCTTTTCCTTCAATCTCATTGTGGGACGCAACCCTCTTGGATACTCATTTCTCCTCTGCTTCCGTTGGCATGGGTCATGATATTGGAAATTCAAGGTGATATCTCAATGCTCTTACCCGGAAACAATGATATCTCGTTAGCCACATCCCTGACCTCTTCCTTGTGGTACAAGACCTTGGGGGGTTTCAGAGGTCCTTTGCCTTTCTCATTTTCTGGCTCAGGAATCAAGATATTTTCACCTGAGCTTTCTTCCTTGAGTGTTGGTTACCTTATGTCAATCAATCTTTGTAGCATGAGCTTAAAACTCTTGCATTCCTCGATGGAGTGTCCCATTGTTCTAGTATGGTATCTGCGCTTGACCTTCGAGTGGTCTTCTTCAAAGACTAAGCTCTTTTTGTTAATCAATTCTCGTACCAAGGCTTTTAGCACTAAGCAAGAATCCAGGTCATGTCCCACTGCCCCTTTATGGAATTCACATGCTGCATTTGGATTGTATCATGACAGGTATGGTGATGTGGGTGTGAGAGCTCGAGGAGTCACCAGAGCATTATGTATCAGCTATGGGTAGAGCTTTCTATACGGCATTGAAATTGAGTCATTATGATCTTTGTTCCCCTTGTTCTGATTTTGATTTTTGTTCTGAACCTGACTTCGGTGATTTTGAGGAGGTATAGGTAGAGGATGTTGATGATGACATCCTGAGGGAGGGCCATACGCCGGTATATGAGGAGCTTCCATATGGAATTGCCCTTGACTTGGTGTAACACTGAGGGATGTGAAGCAGTAGCTCCCTTTATTGCAGCAGTGTATATGGGGTAACCCTCTTTTTTCAACAAGGCTTTCAGGGTTTCCAAGACCCATCCCATTTGGCTTTTCAAAAGATTGAGTTCCACCTTCAATGCTTCTTGACTTTTCCTTAGCACGTCCATCATCTCCTGAGACATGGTTCTTTGTTCTAAACGCGTATCAGGAATTTATCACACTAAAATTTACGTATTTTTGACTCCGATTTCACATGCATTCTAGTTGTTTTATTGTCATTTTGTTGTGTTATTTCTGTGTTTTCCTTTGTTTTCAGGTTTTTACCTTAATAGGAGCCCCGATCGAGAAAAGGAACGAAAAAGAGCCAAAAACCCTAAAAATTAGCATTTTGCTCTTATGGCCTACCCAATGGCGGGCGCCACAGTCCAAGCCATGACGTGTCCAATTCAAACTTCCATCAGCTCCCACGTTTTCCCACCACTTCCACTAAGGCGCCCCAGTTTGTGCTTGTGGCGGGCGCCATGGCCTTGTGGCGGGCGCCACAAGAGGAAAACGGTTTTCTCTATTTTCAAGTTGAAGGGCATCCAAGTCAATTCCACCTTTTTTATTTCCCTATAAATAGAAACGCGAATTCAGTTTTACAATGACCCAAACTTAGAGCAGACGAAGATCCGAACGTTGGAACAAGGCGAAATCAGAAGCAACTTTGTTTCACTTAGGCATATATTCAGTTTTATAAAGTGGTAATCGCTTCGCATTGGAGTGTTACCACAATTGTGTAATTGAGTCTGTGATAGAGTTTGTACTCGAGTTTGGAGCACTTTGGAAGGAAGTTAATCCTGCCGCCATTTTCTTTTCCGCATTGCAATTTACTCAGCCCTCCGATTGGAGCAGGTTTTTATTACTCGCCTTTACTTTATTTATTTCCCGCACTCGCTTTACTTTATTTATTTCCCGCACTCTCCTTTACTTTATTTATTTCCC
Organism: Lathyrus oleraceus; assembly: GCF_024323335.1. NCBI lineage: Eukaryota > Viridiplantae > Streptophyta > Magnoliopsida > Fabales > Fabaceae > Lathyrus > Lathyrus oleraceus. The sequence continues at coordinate 346,837,005 of NC_066582.1, read as the reverse complement.
GCACTCGCCTTTACTTTATTTATTTCCCGCACTCGCTTTACTTTATTTATTTCCCGCACTCGCTTTACTTTATTTATTTTCCGCACTCGCTTTAAATTATTTATTTTCCGCACTCGCACTACTTTCATTTATTTTCCGCACTCGCTTTAAATTATTTACTTTCCGCACTCGCACTACTTTTATTTATTTTAATGCACTTTTACTTTACCATGTCTAGCTAAATTTATAAGGCTAGAATGTAAGGATCGTAATTAAACCAGTAATCCATACAATTGTTCGTAGAAACACTTAAAGGGCTATTTTAAATTTCAAATTAAGTTTTCCCGCACTTCAATTCCGTTGGGTAAGATCGAAAACCGTCCAACATCTTTTTAAACTTAATTGTTTTTAACTATTTCAAAAACAGCGAAAGCGCTTTGTCTAGTTCATTAGGAGTTTTTAACATCAAGAAGAAAAGAGATTTTGAAACTATTTTCGGATGCGTTTATAAGTTTAGAGTCTGGTTCGTAAGAACCTCTTTTGGTTAAGAAATCCAGGTTATAATACTTTTCAACTTAGTCAAGAGACTATATTTCTTAAAAATAGGTTTACTACTCTAACGCAATGCGCGCCTTTTTATAAGTGACAATAAGAGGGTTTGATTAGGGAGTACAACTCGGTTCTGAATACGCGAAAGCAACAGTTCCTGTTAAATTAGTTCTTTTCAAAGTAGGAAACATTGTCCATAAGTAGTTCTATTAGCAAGTACTTGGATTATCATTTAATTATGTGAATTACATTCGACCCTGTCTTTATTAATTAAATTTATTTTAAAACTTTACTTTTCAATTGCACACTACAAAAACACCTATTTTAATTGCCTTTGATAAACACCATAACAATAGATAACGATAGATTAACACTTGGTCTTTGTGGTTCGATAATCTTTTATATTACTCTGACGCGTTCGTACACTTGCGAACATCAAGATTTACAATGCATCAAGTTTTTGGCGCCGTTGCCGGGGAGCAATTTTGTCAAATTTCATTTTCCTGTTGTTATATCGTTTAGACTTAGGTTATTTCCCGCCGGTCGATGCGAAGAACTCGCAGCACCGGAAGTTTAAGCTTAGTAAACCCTCTGGCGGAACCTGAACGTTACGCTCGCGCACGTTTATTCTTTCATAGAATTAAGAGAGCTATGGCCGAAGATCAAAACCAAAGACCTCTTAAGGACTTCGCTCAACCATCTAACGAAGAACCTAGTTCTAGTATAGTAAACCCAATCATCCCAGCCAATAATTTTGAACTTAAACCATCCCTGTTGCAACTAGTGCAACAGAGACAATTCGCGGGTCTCGCTACCGAGAACCCAAACCAACATTTAAAAATATTTCTTCAATTAGCAGATACTTTAAAAACCAATGGAGCTTCTCCTGAGGCAATACGTTTAAGATTATTTCCTTTTTCCCTCAGAGATAAAGCCCTATCATGGTTAGATTCCCTTCCACCCAATTCTATTACAACTTGGGATAACCTTAGAAGAGTTTTTCTTGCTAGATATTTTCCCCCGAGTAAGACCGCCGTTCTTCGAAACCATATAACTAGATTTACCCAAAACCAAGGAGAATCGTTGTTCGAAGCTTGGGAGAGATATAAAGAGTTGTTACGAGCATTCCCACATCATGGCTTAGAAAATTGGTTAATCATTCAGACCTTCTATAATGGACTTCATTACAACACAAAGATGACCATCGACGCTGCCGCGGGCGGTGCTCTGATGAACAAACCTTACCCTGAAGCTAGTGCCCTCATCGAAGACATGGCTCAAAACCATCAATCATGGGGAGTCGAACGAGCGACAGTTGAGAAGAAGGAAGCCCAAGGAGGAGTGCATGAACTAAGCTCTATAGACATGATGCAAGCTAAAATGGACGCATTAGCCCTTAAGGTCGAGCATATGTACACGAACCCGAATACTGTAGCCGCAGTTTCGTCGGATTGTGAGATATGTGGAACCCAAGGACACCAATCCGCAGAATGCAGTCTATTAAACGAAACCCACTCCGAGCAAGTAAACTACACCCAAGGGAACCCATATTCGAATACCTATAACCCTGGATGGAGGAATCACCCTAACTTCTCCTATAAAAACAATAACCCTATTCAAAATAATGCACCTCCGACACCTAGTTATCAAGCCCCTAGATCAAATCAACCTATGCAACCTGTACCACCAAAGCCGAGCCTTGAGAAAATTATGGAAAATTTTATCACCGCTCAAACCCAACAAAACAAGGAGTTCATGAATCAAAACATTCATGTTAACGAATTGATTACTCAGTTAGGAACCAAGGTTGACCAAATAGTTACTCATACCAAGATGCTTGAAACCCAGATCTCTCAGGTAGCTTTAAACCAAGCCCCTCAGACTACACCTGGAGGACAATTCCCTGGACAACCTCAACAAAATCCGAGAGGACAAGCCAATGCCATTACCCTACGAAGTGGGAACGCTTATGATGAGCCACCAAACCCAAGACTAAGTGAACCCGAAACTTCTAAGGAATGTACCAAACCCCCGGACAAAGTAAAGGAACCAGAGGAATCTGAAAACCAGGAAGGTCGAGAGAAAGGAGAAGAACCTAAAGATAAAATTTACGTACCACCCCCGCCATATAAAAACCACCTATACCATATCCGCAAAGACTCAAACAAACCCAGATCAATAAACAGTACCAAGAAAGGAAAGTTGACATTTGAGGTAGGCGACGAGAAAATAGAATTTATACTTTCGAAATTTCTTATGGCACCTGTGATGGGAGGCTCGTGTTATGCCTTAGATATCATTGATGAATGTGTTAGAGAATTAGAACAAAGAGAAATTATAAAAACAATCAAGTTACCATCAACCCCCATAAAGGAAGATGATGACTTTAAAGAACCTTACATCGATGATAACCTTTACGAATGTTTATCCCTTACTCCAGATCCTATACCATGCCCTAAGAAACCAACCTTAGAACTTAAGGAGCTGCCTAAGAACCTGAGATATGAGTTCCTCGATGAAAAGATGAACCGTCCAGTTATAGTTAGTGCTACCTTGAGCCAAGAGGAAACGAACCAACTTTTAGACGTTTTACGAAGATATCCCTCAGCCTTAGGATATAATATATCTGACCTAAAAGGTATAAGCCCATCCGTATGCATGCATCGGATCTCGCTCGAAGAAGATTCAAAACCCTCTAGGGAGCATCAGAGAAGAATAAACCCTATAATGAGTGATGTTGTTAAGAAGGAAGTTCTTAAGTTGCTTGAGGCAGGTATAATCTACCAGATCTCGGATAGTAAGTGGGTGAGCCCTGTGCATGTAGTACCTAAAAAGGGAGGCATCACAGTCGTGCAAAACGATAAAGGCGAACACGTAGCAAAACGTTTAGAAGGAGGATGGCGGATGTGTATAGATTATAGAAAATTAAATAAAGCAACTAGGAAGGACCATTTCCCTTTACCATTTATATACCAGATGTTGGAGCGTCTAGCCAGACACTCTTACTTCTGCTATCTAGATGGATACTCTGGATTCTTCCAAATACCTATTCACCCAGAAGATCAAGAAAAAACTACCTTTACATGCCCCTGTGGAACTTTTGCCTACAGACGAATGCCTTTCGGCCTCTGTAACGCCCCAGCTACTTTCCAACGCTGCATGATGTCAATCTTTACAGATTACCTAGATGGTATCATGGAAGTGTTTATGGATGATTTCTCGGTTTGCGGATTCGATTTCCACAATTGCCTTGCTAACCTTGAGAAAATCCTGGAGAGATGCGTGGAGGTGAACCTCGTGCTAAATTGGGAAAAATGTCATTTCATGGTAACCGAAGGAATAGTTTTAGGACATATAGTTTCTGAAAAAGGTATAGAGGTAGATAAAGCTAAAATAAAAGTTATAGAAAACCTAAAACCACCAAAAACAATCAGAGAAGTCCGAAGCTTTCTTGGACACGCTGGATTCAACCGGCGTTTTATTAAGGACTTCTCCAAAATAAATAAACCGTTAACCGGACTTTTAATGAAAGATGTTGAATTCATTTTCGACGAAAAATGTAATGACGCATTTAATCTTTTAAAGCAAGCATTAATCTCTGCACCTATTATGAAACCGCCCGATTGGTCGGAACCTTTTGAGATAATGTGCGATGCTAGTGATTATGCAGTTGGAGCCGTTCTAGGACAAAGAAAAGATAAAAAGTTACATGCCATTTATTATGCCAGTAGAACCCTAGATGTTGCCCAACTTAATTACGCAACAACCGAAAAAGAATTACTCGTTGTAGTTTTCGCTATAGACAAATTTAGATCTTATCTAGTAGGAGCAAAAATTATTGTTTACACCGATCATGTTGCCATTCGTTACCTATTAAGTAAAAAAGATGCCAAGCCCAGGTTACTCCGATGGATTCTATTACTACAAGAGTTTGATTTAGATATAAGAGATAAAAAAGGCACTGAAAATGTAGTGGCTGATCACCTTTCTAGGCTAGAACATCTAAAACCTGAACTAGTACCCATAAACGATGATTTCGCCTATGATAGACTGATAGCTAAAGTAGAAACCATTGAAGACAATAACCTAGATCCGTTTGAGCATTCCCAAAATTCCTTAGCAATAAGTAACGTACCCTGGTATGCAGATTTCGTTAATTACCTAGTTGCTGATATAGTACCCGCTGATCTTGACTACCACCGCAAGAAGAAATTCTTCCACGATGTGAGAAACTTCTATTGGGACGAACCACTCCTTTTCAAAAGGGGTAAAGATGGCATCTTTCGCCGTTGCGTCCCAGAAGAAGAAGTAAATAATATTATCGAGCATTGTCATTCTGCACCTTATGGTGGACATGCGAGCATCTCTAAGACATACGCCAAGATTCTTCAAGCTGGCCTATTCTGGCCTACCATGTGGCGCGATGTCTATGCTAACATTGTCAAATGCGACAGATGCCAACGCACTGGAAACATTTCAAGACGTGATGAAATGCCTCTAAGAAACATTCAGGAAGTAGAACTCTTCGACGTATGGGGTATAGATTTCATGGGACCTTTTCCACCATCCTTAGGAAATAGGTATATCTTAGTAGCTGTAGACTATGTGTCTAAGTGGATTGAAGCTATAGCTGCACCCACGAACAACACTAGGGTAGTAATCAAATTATTTAGAAACTATATATTCCCTAGATTTGGAACACCACGTTTAGTCATAAGCGATGGAGGATCACACTTTATATCGAGAATATTTGACAAACTTTTAAGAAAATATGGAGTTAGGCATAGAGTAGCAACACCATACCATCCACAAACTAGTGGCCAAGTAGAAGTATCTAATAGGGAGATAAAACAGATCCTAGAGAAAACTGTTTCTATTTCTAGGAAAGACTAGTCTCAGAAGCTTCGAGAAGCATTATGGGCCTATAGAACCGCTTTCAAAACCCCTATAGGAACTACTCCTTACCAACTAGTTTATGGAAAATCTTGTCACTTACCATTCGAGTTAGAGCATAAGGCTTATTGGGCCATTAAAACTTTGAATTTAGACTACTTAGCCGCTGGAGAAAAGCGTATCCTATACATTCATAAATTAGAAGAACTTAGGCAATCTGCCTACGAAAATGAAAAAATATATAAAGAGAGGACAAAAGCCTATCATGACAAAAGAATAGTAAAGAAAAACTTCAATGTAGGCGATTCTGTTCTCCTTTTCAACACTAGGTTACGACTTTTCCCTGGAAAGCTACGTTCAAGATGGACTGGTCCCTTCGAAGTATCCAAGATTCTGAGATCCGGAGCCGTAGAAATCAAGAACGATACCTGTAGTCCATTCCTTGTAAATGGACAAAGACTGAAGCTCTACGAAGGAGGAGACATTCCAGCATACTACTCAAGCCACACCCTGATTGATCCACCGATTCATACTATTACAGGTGTATAAATTCTAACCGTCAAGCTAATGACGTTAAACAAGCGTTGCGTGGGAGGCAACCCATGATTTTTCTTTTCATCTTACTTTTTTTTCTCATTTATTTACATTTATTTTTATCTTTATTTTATTTTATCTTATTTTGCATTGAGACTAAAGTTTGAATGGTTTGTATTTTCAGGATCACTTTCCTAACTTTTACAGGATGCAGGGTTTTGATGACATGCATGTTGCCTATAGAGACAATGCTCAGAGGGAGCGCTACATTGCTTTATACCAACGCCCTATGGCACCCACACGTTACCCTGATCAGCATTGTATGGAGGCACTGGGTATCGAGCCTAGTATCTGATTCCTTAGCCACCAGCTCCACTGGGACGAATTTGCTGATGACTTGAGCAACACATATAGGAACCTGACTTTGGAGTTCCTGAGTTCATTCGACTACGACCCATATTCTGGACCAGATGGGTATGCTGCTTTCAGGCTCTTTGGAGTTGAGTACTCCTTCAGCCAGAAAGAGTTCGGTGACTTATAAGGTTTCCAGACTACTCCTGATGCTATCCTGGAGACACCTTTGGGATATTTCCTCGGTAAGGAAGTGGAAAAGTTTTGGAGTGATATATCAGGCGGCGGAAGCCAGGATCCATCTACACAGTTATCTTATGTCATACATAACCCAGCCTTCAGATATTTTCAGATGATATTAGCACATTCCTTCTTGGGAAGACAGGATGCAGAGACTCTATTGAGTGAAGAGGAGATCTTCCTATTATTTTGCGCATCCCAGTCTCGCCCAGTAACATGTGGGAACTTTTTATTGAATAATCTCAGCGGTATCTCTAGATCCACCGAAGGAGTCATCCATGTTGGTGGAATCATCATACAGATTGTTGTCGCTTTGGGTCTGTCTCGCAAGCTGTTGCATCTTCGGACCTACTATGGATACACTACCATGGACATCGATTTCTGTTTGACCAGAGGATTGATGAGGAGAGCCTCTTTCCACCCATGTCAGTTCCGATTGCTAGTCGACAGTGAGGCCATCCATTACTTCACATTGCCAGACCCTATGATGACCAGTGTGCATGATCCAGCGAATTGGAGTTATGCTCTAGAGGGCCAAGGAGAGACCGTTGAGGAGCCGAGATCGCCCCCAGTTGTTGAATACACACCTGCACCACCATCTCCCAGAATCATTGTTCTCTCTAATAATCATTCATTGCAGACACCCGACATACGCACCCAGATTGCTGAGTGCCGTAGAGAGATTGCAGCGCTTAGACTGGAAGTGGCGGACCTAACTTTACAGATTGGAGTGTCTGATCTCACCCATGCTACTGAAGCCGATTGTCTATATCAGGAGATCGCCGAGCTCAGGCAGGAGATAGTCGTGCTCCGTGAATCCACTCAGGCAGACGACCACCCTAATACCTGATCTCACCATTTCACTTTATTTCTCTTTCATATATTAATCGTATTTGCATTACTCATTTTACATTATCGCATTTGGATACTATATAAACTACTACCGTACATTAGTATTTCTATTTTTATCTATATATGTTTTATATTTATTTTATTTTGCATTTTAATTTTTTCAGTTATTTATTTATATTTATATTTAATTTTTGTTTTTGTTTTTGTTTCAGTTTCACTTTTTATTTTCGTTTTTACTTTTATAAAATTATGCAAGTCAAAGAAAATAGGAGAATCACAAGACAAATGCTATCCAGACCCCCTCAAAGCCAAAAGACAAGCGAAGCCCAAACCAAAGGACCAAAATCTGGCCCAGCCGGATTTTGCCTTGTGGCGCCCGCCATAGGACCTGTGGCGCCCGCCACAGCGTCTGTAAATGGTCGGGGCAGACCCCTCTTCTTCACCATTTTTGCAACTTACAACCTTCAAAACCCATTTTTTCACCTTGGAAAAAAGCCCTTGAACCCACAAAAAGCTCATACTTTCCTAACCATCATACCACACAAATCATTAATCCACTTTCCGTTTTTGATTTCATCCGCCGGATTTTGTAAAAATCCAACCTTTTCACCAACCACTTCATCTTCTTCATCCACATTTCAAGAGCATTCAAATGGAGTTCAACGGATTCATTCTTCGAGGAGGGAAACCGGGGGAGAGACAAAGAAAAATCATTGAACGGTTGCAAAATCGGGAAATCCTCCCGACAAGGTATGTTGATGAAGATTGTCTCTATACTTTAGGTATCTACCATAGCGTTTTTCATTTATTAAACATCTTAGGTTTGCATAATTTCTTTACCATCAAAGAACCCACCTATGAGCGGCTGACAATTGAATTTTTAAGTTCTTTAATTTATGTTGTCCGCCCTAACACTGCTAGCACAGTCGGTACTGTCAAATTTAGAATGTTTGTTGTTGAGTACCAATTCAGTACCGATGAACTAGCCAGTCTGTTAGGGATCCCTCATGGGGAGGGTGCTATTTGTGAGGCCCCTTTGGATTCCGAATGGGCTGTTGAGGTATTTTCCTTCTGGGAGCGTCTATCAAACACTTCCATTAACTCTTTTGAAGGAGTTCTTGCCTCAACCATCCATAACCCGGCCATCAGAGTTTTTAGATATCTGTTGGCATGCACTGTTTTTGGCCGGGAGAATCCAAATAAGGTTAACGCTAGAGAGCTTCTATTTTTGCAAGGAAGCCTCACAAATAGGAAAATTAATTCGGTTCCGTTCATGCTCGCCCACATGATTTTAACTCTGAATAAGGCAGGACCGATTTCTTTTGGTGGATTAATTACGTCTATTGCTCGGGCACTTAACCTGAACAATGAATTGGCTACCCTAGACCCCTTACCTCCTCGCACAATTAACTTAAAATTTCTGAGAGACATGAAATTGTGTCGCTCAAGGAGAGAAGGAGGTTATACACTTATGATTCATGGTGTAGCCATCCCATTTGTTATTCTACCTTGCACTAGACGTACAGATATACGTAATGAGAGGAACTGGACCTACGATTTAGATGCTCCACCTGTTTTGGGTCCTCTTCCTCCTAACATTCCTGATGAGGCGGGACCAGACACTGATGATGAATATGATCGGAGAGAGAGATCTCCCGTACCACATGTGTCCCCCCATCATCCTTCACCACCACACACTGCACCATCTTCTTCTTCTGCAGGTACCACTCCTGGCTTCTATATTATAGAGGAGATGTGGCATGACCACCTGGCTAGAGAGCAAAGGCGTGACGACCTACTCTCTACCCTCCAGCAACAAATAACGGGTACTATGAACTTCATGCAAGAATCGCAGTGGAGGACAGACAGGTCCTATGACACTGTTCTACAGTCTCTGCAAGTGATCACCGATACACAAGCCCGTCAACAACATTACCACCAACGACACATTGCTCTCGTAGAAAACACTCAGGGTACCATTTTAGGTCACCTTCGAGACGTGAGGACCGCTCAGGATGCCCTGCAGGCGAGGATGGATTAGAGAGACCGTCGTCGTACCCGATCTCGTCGTCCACCTCAGGATGGCGAGGGCACTAGTGGTCAGCAATAGGTTGCCAGGTAACTCTTCCCTTATCTTATTTCGAAACATTGGGGACAATGTTCGATTTAAGTGTGGGAGGAGCATTTATCATTTTCCTTTTAATTTTCCTTTTATTTTCAGTTTTATTTGCTGTTTTTAGACTGTTTATTTCCTTTTAGTTGTTTAATTTCCCTTTCAGTTATTTATTTTGCTTTCTAGTATAATGCATGAGTCTGACGAGTCACCAAATACAGTAGATCTTTAGTACAATCCTACCTCCCCATACCTTTAGCCTCACCAAAAAATTTTGCAAAAGAAAATAGTGTCATTTCGGAAGTTTTCAGGGTTTAAGGACATGTTTTGAGTAAGGATGCGGTGACTTGGGAGAACTTTGCGAAACATCAGTATCTGTTTTAGCACCATAAGCTTCATAAATATAGGAATCATTCCCGAAACCCCATATACCATGGCCTTAATCATCATTTCTGTATAAGTCCTTAGTAGTTTATCTCAGCAGTCAGCTTCGGCCTACGCATCCTCTACGTAGGGGACCGATGCAAATAAGTGAATGATCCAGAAAAACAAAAAATAAAAGAAAGCAAAAAGGCAACTCCGGTATAGGTGACCCTCACAAAGTCATTTAAACCAAATAATTATAAAAAAAAATTGCTACAAAAAGAAAAAGAAAAAGAAAAAGAAAAGCAGTACTCATTGTTAGTTGGTTCAGAGGTATCTGGCACTGAACTCGGTAGGGCGGATTATAATCCGATCCCCCATAACTACAGTTGGGTCCAATAAAAGGGTTTACACATGTTTATGTGCCAGAAACCCCAAGCTCTGATCATAATCACTAACAGGCCACTCTACTATGAAGCATGTACGGATAACGGGCTTAATGTGATTGCGCCTGAATGAAAAGGACACAAAAAGAGATGAAGAGGCAGGCCTATGTATTGTGGGATAATATGGGTTGATTAATATAGGACTGAAGTTTATGTCCGTATTTGCGGATTAGTGTCATCATGATACCCTTAGTTCACTCAGTTAGTACCTATCACTGCATCCCGACTTGAACTTAGAATTTCTACCTGAAGCACTCGTTTACACCAATTTTTCTTTCATGAGCTTTATAATGTTTTGCTTGAGGACAAGAAAAGGTTTAAGTGTGGGAGAGTTTGATCACACTAAAATTTACGTATTTTTGACTCCGATTTCACATGCACTCTAGTTGTTTTATTGTCATTTTGTTGTGTTATTTCTGTGTTTTCCTTTGTTTTCAGGTTTTTACCTTAATAGGAGCCCCGATCGAGAAAAGGAGCGAAAAAGAGCCAAAAACCCTAAAAATCAGCATTTTGCTCTTATGGCCTACCCAATGGCGGGCGCCACAGTCCAAGCCATGACGTGTCCAATTCAAACTTCCATCAACTCCCATGTTTTCCCACCACTTCCACTAAGGCACCCCACTTTGTGCTTGTGGCGGGCGACATGGCCTTGTGGCGGGCGCCACAAGAGGAAAACGGTTTCCTCTATTTTCAAGTTGAAGGGCATCCAAGTCAATTCCACCTTTTTTATTTCCCTATAAATAGAAACGTGAATTCAGTTTTACAATGACCCAAACTTAGAGCAGACGAAGATCCGAACGTTGGAACAAGGCGAAATCAGAAGCAACTTTGTTTCACTTAAGCATATATTCAGTTTTATAAAGTGGTAATTGCTTCGCATTGGAGTGTTACCACAATTGTGTAATTGAGTCTGTGATAGAGTCTGTACTCGAGTTTGGAGCACTTTGGAAGGAAGTTAATCCTGCCGCCATTTTCTTTTCCGCATTGCAATTTACTCAGCCCTCCGATTGGAGCAGGTTTTTATTACTCGCCTTTACTTTATTTATTTCCCGCACTCGCTTTACTTTATTTATTTCCCGCACTCGCCTTTACTTTATTTATTTCCCGAACTCGCCTTTACTTTATTTATTTCCCGCACTCGCTTTACTTTATTTATTTCCCGCACTCGCTTTACTTTATTTATTTTCCGCACTCACTTTAAATTATTTATTTTCCGCACTCGCACTACTTTCATTTATTTTCCGCACTCGCTTTAAATTATTTACTTTCCGCACTCGCACTACTTTTATTTATTTTAATGCACTTTTACTTTACCATGTCTAGCTAAATTTATAAGGCTAGAATGTAAGGATCGTAATTAAACCAGTAATCCGTACAATTGTTCGTAGAAACACTTAAAGGGATATTTTAACTTTCAAATTAAGTTTTCCCGCACTTCAATTCCGTTGGGTAAGATCGAAAGCCGTCCAACGTCTTTTTTAACTTAATTGTTTTTAACTATTTCAAAAACAGCGAAAGCGCTTTGTCTAGTTCATTAGGAGTTTTTAACATCAAGAAGAAAAGAGATTTTGAAACTATTTTCGGACGCGTTTATAAGTTTAGAGTCTGGTTCGTAAGAACCTTTTTTGGTTAAGAAATCCAGGTTATAATACTTTTCAACTTAGTCAAGATACTATATTTCTTAAAAATAGGTTTACTACTCTAACGCAATGCGCGCCTTTTTATAAGTGACAATAAGAGGGTTTAATTAGGGAGTACAACTCGGTTCTGAATACGCGAAAGCGACAGTTCCTGTTAAATTAGTTCTTTTCAAAGTAGGAAACATTGCCCATAAGTAGTTCTATTAGCAAGTACTTGGATTATCATTTAATTATGTGAATTACATTCGACCCTGTCTTTATTAATTAAATTTATTTTAAAACTTTACTTTTCAATTGCACACTACAAAAACACCTATTTTAATTGCCTTTGATAAACACCATAACAATAGATAACGATAGATTGACACTTGGTCTCTGTGGTTCGATAATCTTTTATATTACTCTGACGCGTTCGTACACTTGCGAACATCAAGATTTACAATGCATCAGGAATCACTTTGATGATCATGGACAAAGGATGGATGATTTATTTTGTTATTTTCGGAAAATGATATGAAATGCATGATAGCGAATGTAGATGCAATGGTATATGAATGGATGCAATGCATTTTTGTGTGTTTTGGTATGCAAATAAAATGCAATGCAGGTACTTATGATATAGGATAACATGAGTAACTCATAACACCTTACTAGCTAGGCTCCTTAACAGATAGTTCTAGGCTTTCTACCCATAAACCCACTCACGGGATAGTTTGTATGTTCTAGGATAAGGTTCCCAGGGTCATGGACCATAATCATATCAACGTCATGCAACAGGCTAGCCGTTTTATGACTAGAGTGACGAAAGGTCTCTTATGAGTGGGGTTTTCATGTTGGGTGCAATAAGGAGAGGCTCTTGGAGTTTAACATTACACAACCACCAAAGAGAAAACTGGTTCTAAGAGGGGCTCATAGAGTCATGGACCCTTCATGAATCAACATCATGCGACATGCTAGCTGTCTTATAACAAGATCTACAAACAGGTCTACTCTAGGGGAGTCTTCATGCTAGGCACGTAAGGAGTGGCCCTTGGGGCCTAACACTACACAACTTCCAATTCTAAACTTATGTGTTCTATCTTCTTTTTCCAAAGCTCGGGTGTAGAGCTTTATTCATGATATCAAAAATCTCAAAGCCCCCCCCCCCCCCTCCCCCCCCCCCCCACCCCCCCCCCCCCCCCACACACACACACACACACATATATATATATATATATATATATATATATATATATATATATATATATACACACACACACACACACACAAAAATATAAAAATGCGATAAAGCAAGCATAAAGGAAACCATATACAAAGAAAAGAAGAAACAAATAAAGCTAACACACATACAAAAACCTAACAAACTAGCGTTGACTCACTTAGGAGATGTTCCTGTCCTCAGCAGAGTCGTCATCTGTCGTACCTCAAAAAAATGAGAACACGACGCTCGCGGACCGCAATCGCATGCTCGCATGATGGACTAAACAGAGTCGCCATTGAATTTTATTTATTCCCAAAATGAGAAAGGGAAAATATCGATAAAACCCCTAAAAGAAAGGATAAGATATGGTCATCGCAACCAATATCAGGGTTCGGGAGTCGGTTACGCAAGGGGAAGGTATTAGCACCCCTCACGTCCGTTGTACTCAACGGGAACCATTTAGTTAGTTTCGGTGAATGTTAGCATGTTGTTAGTTTCTAATATTCTACATATTTGGGGTAGGGAAAGAGAGAGAAGAGAAATGTTTTTGAATTTTATGATAGAGGACATAAAAAGGTTTTTATTATTAGGGGGCAGAAAAGGAACTAAACCTAAATTTTTTATTAATCGGCCTGACAAGATTTCGCAATCCTGCTCCTACGTATCTCCAAGTGCAATAGAGAATTCAAGGCTTACGTAGTTCTGGGTAGAAAATGTGTATTTGTTGGTCGATTTTAGCGAAAGCTATCTTGTATTAATCAAAGAGAAACATTATTTTACCCAAAACAGATGAGGAGCAGACGTATACATCACATCGAATGGATTTACAAATCAACATTCGGAAAAACGTCACTTATCTCAACTCAACAATTATGGATGAAGCATTGCCTTGCATCATCTTAAGATAAGATGTCTTTCGTTTTTGAAAAGTTTTTGAATATTAATCGCACGGCAGCGAGAAAAGAGTTTGATGTGTTGGATGTATTTTATAGATGAATGACAAACATTTGATGAGAACGAGACATAAGCCTCGGGATCAATCACTCGGGGTTCCACCGGAATGCTAGATTCCAATGGTCCTTTTTCATTCGAATTAATTGAGAAAATTATTTGATGGACAACTAACACTTAATAAGAATCAATTGTTCAAAGAGTTACGCCAGAATGCTTGATCCCAACGGCCCTTATTTTGTCCAAGTTGAATTAAGTGTTTTAGGGACGAAAGAAAAGAATGAACAGTTAACCCAAAACGCGAGGCTCGGGACCAATCCTTCGAGGGTTCCCACCGGAATGCTAGATTCCAATGGTCCTCTTCTTTCATAGTTGTTTAAGAAAAAAAATTGATTTTATGTTTGATTTAGAAAATGTCACTCGATGTTGATCGAGGTTTGATTTGTATTAGCTTGAAAATGATTTGTGTAATGTTTGAGATTATTAAAACTATCTTGATATTGATAAAGATCTCATCATAAGAAAGTCCAAGAGTAAGCCATGGGACCAAAATAAACCGAACTCGAAAGCAACTGAATTTAGCTATAAGCTAACTTAAAGTAGACTCGTGTATGAATCCCTTTATAAGAAGTCGAGCAACTGAATCTATGCGTCCAAAGTTAAATTGAATTTAAACTTCTGAAGTCGCAACACAATGAAATAAAATGAAATACCAGCAACAACTAAATATATTATTATTACAACATTGTTACAATTTTTTACATCAACTCAAAGTAATCGGAAAAAAATAGAAAGCTAAACACAACACGCACACGTTATCCACGATGATTCTACATTGCTACATTATCAAAATAGACTAAAAAAAAGTGCCGAAAAATACAATGGAAAAACAATAAATCGTTATACGGCGAAACCGAGGAAGTTACGGTTGCCTGAAAGATTAGAAAAGGAAAGGAGAAGGAAAAGAGAGATGGGTGAACAATAGCACGAGGGAGGGGATGAATATTTTGCATGATTTGTAAAAAAAGTGTGAAGAAAGGTTAATTAAGCTGACATGTTTATTGATTTATTGTGAGAAATGAGAGGTTTGTGTGGAAGGCTTGTTTGGCTATTGTTTTTAATATAAAAAAAATTCAGTGGAATGCAAGAATTAACATGGGTGGCTTTCTTTTCTTTTCTCTATGAGCAATTGAAATGATTGCTTATCTATCATGAAAAGATAGTATAAAAAAGTAGAGCACCGTGTGTATCAGAAAAAATGGGTCCTCTTAACCAATACCATTACTTAGTATATATATGTCTTACTAGGGTTACTTTTTTTTAGAATGCCAATAATACCATTTAAGAATTAAAAATGAGTTAAAATGAATCAATCAAATAAAATGTAACAAAAATAAAAATATGTAAAATAAAATTGGAACGGAGTTATAACAAATCCTATTTATTTATTTAGAACATATTGACATAATGCAAAAAATAAATAAAAAAATTGAGCGTAAAAGTGCTCGAAAAATTAAATTGAATGCACAAAAATGATCAACGCGAAATAAACTTCTCGGAAACATACAGGTTTTGATAAAATTTTGAAGTAAAAATTACCCGGTTAAAAAGCTCAAACGAATCTAAATGTGACCGAAAAAGTAGTCGAAAAATTAAAACGAACACACCAGGTTGAACTATGTGAATCGTAGATTAATAAAATTGACGTCTGCAAGATCGATCTTGAAAATTTTCGCCCGCTAATTTTACATACATTTGAGTATCAGTTTGATCGGTCTGCCTGCGAATCCGAAAATTTATTATGGTTGACATTTCAGGCATTATACAATATGAAATGCTTGCTATGATGTGCAGATTATGTGAAACTCATTATGAGTGTACCGATTGACTGAATGAGGGTCAAAATTGGGGTATGACACAAACACATCAAGATATTCTCGAAGAAGATCAATCAACCCCTTCTTAGCTTCTGGGCACAGTTGAAACCCAATCTTGACTTCCTTCACATCATCGTCGGAACCCAAGTTGACTAATTCAATCTGCTCTTCAAATGGCTGAATGGCTTTCTCCTCGTGCTCAAGTAAACGGGATAACTCATCAGGTACTTCTTCATCATCATTCTCTTCCTCAGCTTCAAACACAAGGAAATCAAAGTTTGGAGAGGGAGTAGGATCATTATATTCAATGGGTTTGAGAACCAACCTGCATAATGATTTGATATTTCGGTTTTAGAGAAGTGGAGTGCAAACAAATATTATGCAGATGGAAAGATTATTATTTATTTATGTTTTTTGTGATTACCATTTTCAGAAAAAGTAAGAAAGTAAAAATAAAACATCATAGATGTGGATGAATAAAATTGTACTTTATTGATGATAATAAGAAAATGCCCGACAATGTTCACTTCTCCCTTAGGCATAAGAGAAGGATTTTTCTTAAAATAATGGAAACAAATTACTTAGAACGGTGTATAACAGTAGGAACATCAACAACAACCCAGTTGTTGCAAGTATGGCCATGTGTCACAAAGTCGGCGCAAGCTTCGTCCTCATCATTGTCTTCTATAATGGCAGTTGAGTGTTGATCATTCTCATGAATGAACCCTCCACTACGGAAAATTGGTTGCATAACCTTGACATTGGCGCTGAATGGCCCTTGCTGAAATCCTAGCCCTACTCTATTCTTGTTCTCAATGACTTCCACAACGCGACCCCACTTATTAATACTACCAGCCTGAATAGTCTATTGTGCATCCTTTAAAGAAGATATGGGTGCCTCAACTTTCTTCAATTCATCAGCAACAGACAAAGCTTGGAACGGCGCTCCAACTGCCTCCTCAGCATCAACATAGGTAAAAGATGACAAATGGCTCACCAACAATGCCTTCTCTCGACCAACAATGACAAGCTGGTCGTTCTTCACAAATTTCAGCTTTTGGTGTAGAGTAGACGTCACAGCTCCAGCTTCATGAATCCATGGCCTTCCCAACAAGCATCTATAGGCCAGATGGATATCCATCCCTTGGAAAGTAATTTGGAAATCACTCGGACCTATCTTCACTAGAAGGTCCACTTCTCCAATGATACTTTTACAGGAACCGTCAAACGCTTTAACAACCATGCCACTATACCTCATCGAGGCGCCATGATAGGAAAGCCTTGATAGAGTCGACTTTGGCAACACATTCAGCGATGATCCAGTATCAACCAAAACATTGGACAAAGTGTCCTCCTTGCAGTTCATCGAAATATGGAGCGCCAAATTGTGATTCCTGCCTTCCTCAGGAAGTTCTTCATCATAAATGCTCAGATTGTTACAAGAAGTGATGTTGGCAACAATGTGGTCAAACTGATCCACAGTAACATCGGTTTCAACATAAGCATGTTCCAACAGTATCTGCAATGCTTCTCTATATGCTTTAGAATTCATCAGTAATGATAGCATAGAAATCTTTGATGGCGTCTGAAGCAACTGCTCCACAACGTTAAATTCACTCCTTTTTATCATACGTAATACCTCATCATCATCGTTAGTTTTCAATTTGCTGGATTAACCAGATTGACACATTGGAGCACTAACTAGATCAACTGCAGGAATCTCTGCCTTCTTACCCACTAACACATCTTCTACAGCCTTTGGAAATACTTGACTGAATACACGACCACTACGGGTCACCTTCGCAATATCCGCAATATTTACCACTGAGTCTGCAACTGGTATAGGAACCTCTTGACCATTTTCTATCATAGTGGTATTATACTGGTATGGAACAGCTTTATCGGATGAATAGGGGACAGGGCCCGCTAACCGTATAACCAACAATGATACCGATCTATTGACATTACTGTTGTTGCTACTATCAAATTGGATGACTACCTACTCAGGAGTCTTGAACACTGGCACTATCACATTCACATCATTACCCCAATGGTGGGACTGGAAGATTTGGATAATACATTCATCCATTAACCTCTGAATATTCGTCTTGACAATTACACATCCACGAGGGTTCACACTGCAGATCACCCAACTCATCATGGTAATGTTCACAATCATTGACCAAGAAAATATCCTTATGAATTGCCACCAAAGATCTTCTGATATAGCGGACATCATAAATTTTGAACTCTCCGGGACAACCGTCCACCATATTCACTGAGGCATTACCATGAGGAGGCAACGGATTTACTTTGACATTCAATGATGTGTCCTCGAAGGACACCATACCACTTTTGATTAGCTTCTGAACTTTATACTTTAGTGGATAACAATTCTATATATCATGACTAGGGGCTCCCTGGTGAAAAGCACAATGAAGATCAGGCTTGAACCACCACGGCAGTGGTTCAGGAATTTGTGGAGGGTTCCT
This sequence comes from Lathyrus oleraceus, assembly GCF_024323335.1. Classification (NCBI taxonomy): domain Eukaryota; kingdom Viridiplantae; phylum Streptophyta; class Magnoliopsida; order Fabales; family Fabaceae; genus Lathyrus; species Lathyrus oleraceus. The sequence continues at coordinate 346,818,524 of NC_066582.1, read as the reverse complement.
CGGTTAGATAAGATTTTTGAGTACCAAGGACGGATACAGCTCTGCATACGTCATAGGAATAGGGTCAAAAGAGACCTTCTTCCTCTCAAAAAATTTCTGATGATTGTTGTTGTTGTTGTAATTGGTTCGTTGTTGTGGTTGTTGCTAATGTTGTTGTTGAATTGGAGCTTATTGACTGGTTGAATTGTTGGAAAAAATTGGAATCACTTATGATACCTGGTGCTGACGTTGGCGGGATTGGGAACTTTTCCTCACATGATGCCTCCTCTGCCTCCCAGCTGATACTGCGTTAGTTTCTCCTTCCTTCTTCTTGGAGAAGTTACCACCATACTTCTTGCTTGTTGACGTTTCATCTTTGGAAAAACGTCCTTCACGGGCTCCTTCCTCTAACCTCATCCCCATGGTTACCATCTCAGTAAAATCATTGGGGGCACTTGCAATCATATGTTCATAATAAAATGAACTCAGCATCTTCAAGAATATCTTGGTCATCTTATTTTCTTCCAAAGGAGGACTAATATGGGCATCAAGCTATGTCCATCTCTAAGCATATTCTTTGAATTTCCCCTTGTCCTTCTGAGACATCGACCTCAACTGATCTTTATCTTGTGCCATATCAATTTTGTACTTATACTACTTAACAAAGGCCTCGCCCAAGTCATTGAAAGTATGGATGATAGCATTGTCTAGGCCCATGTACCATCTCAGGGCAGCTCCAGTCAGACTATCCTGAAAATAGTGAATAAGCATGTGATCATCATCAGTTTGAGTATACATCTTCCTGGCATACATAACAAGATGAATCAACGGACAGGTATTTCCTTTGTATTTTTCAAAGTTTAGGACCTTGAATTTCATCGGAATTTTGACGTTGGGAACCAAACACAGTTCAGCAGAACTCGTTCCAAATAAATCCTTTCCTCTTAGAGTATTCAATTCCTTGCGCAGCTCAAGAAACTGATCCTTCATCTCATCCATCTTCTCATATACATCTGGACCTTCATACGGCTCAGATTGGTGAATAGTCTCCTCGACACGAGGAAGAGTATGAACAATAGGAGGAGGCACTGACATGACCGGGCTAGATGCCAGCAGAGAAGCAAAAGTTGGCGCATATCCTTCATGTACAAAGTTTGGTGGCATTACTCAAGGGAACCAAGCAGGCATAATAGGAACATACTGGCACAGCAACAACAGGTATAGATGGCGAAGCATTCTCTAAAATAACAGTCCTTTGAGGAGGAGGAGTTGCAGGAGGCGGGGATGGTTGAGTTTGAGCAGCTATCACAGATTCCATCAATGTCGTAAGTTTGGCGATCTCATCCTTCAGCTCTCTATTTTTTTGCTCTAGATGCTCCATTCTTCTCAGTCGATTAGCTTGAGTGTTGCAGTGGTGAGTCAACTTGGCTGATACACAGAAGAAGAATTGATAAGACACCAGGCAAAGGAAACACGTTATGCAGATGATAGATGCATGAAATACAATGTTTTTGATTGGTTTTAATTTCAAGGAACACATGAAGTCTTAATTGCAAATATAATAATAATTAACAATAATAATAATTCAATTGACCATAAAATCTATTTTCATTCATAAAATTTGGAAGGATTACACTGAGTATAATTTCAGAAACCAAAATACAAAATACAAGAGAAAAGCAAACTATCATCCTAAGGATCCTTAGCAATTGCATCAGAAGATCTAGCCAAGGGAGTATATTTCATGCGGATACATCAAATCTCTAACTCAAAGGATGTCTTCATCTGAGCCTTCTTGAGGACAAGTTGATCAATGATCTTCTTCTAAGCACTGGAAGACTGAGGTATACCAGAGGAAAATAAATCCTCTGGATCTCTTTGTCTCTTCACTGTATGCTCTTCAAGAATCTCAATAAGTACATCTTTGTTTTAACTCAAGTTGCAACTCTTCATTCTATCGGCTCAAATCATGGAACCGTTCTTCCCACATGTCTTTCTCTTGCTTCATCTTGGCGAATGCGTCTTCCAACTCCTCTAAATCTTGGTTAGGGAGAGTTGATGGCTCATCCACAACCAAAGACATAGGTCTTTCACAAGCGTACGACATCTTTAGCTCCAAATCTCTCTTCTTCACCCAAATAGTGTAAGCCTCCAAAGCTACACAGTTGCATAGACCAAGCTCGGATCTTCCCTTCCTATGCACATTATGCCAAGCATGCATCATCCTTTTCTTCAAATGTTGGGGATATTTACCCTCCTGATAAAATAGACCCTCTAACTGAACGTTATTAGGCTTATCTCTCAAGGGGAACCCAAGTTGACGACGGGCCAAAGCAGGGTTGTAGTTGATTCCTCCTTGTGTACCAATGAGAGGCACATTGGAGAACTCACCACAACTATCAATAATGTCCAAACTACCCAATGCAGAATTATACCAAATAATATCATCATTAGTGAGAGACATAAGTCTCTGAGACCACCGTAGACATTGCTTGTTCTCCAAAAAAGCAGGTGTCTGAGGCAAGTGAGAAATAAACCATTTGTGTAGAAGAGGAATGCAGCATACAATAGTTCCACCACATTTAGAATTCCTCAAATTCATAGAGAAATACAAGTCACCCAACAGAGTCGGAACAGGATTTCCAATCAAGAAGATTCAAATGGCATTAACATCAACAAAACCGCCAATGTTAGGGAATAAAGCCAAGCCATAGATGAGCAAGACAAATATAGCTTCAAAAGCATCCACACTATCGGCCTGAGCAAAAATAGTAGATCTACCAATGAGGAACTCAAAAGTCAACCCAAGAATACCTCCTTTCTTCACCAAATGCATATCAATCTCAGATTTCTTCAGATGAAGAGCTTCAGCTATGATATGAGATCTGGGAATCTCCTCTAATACACTGAAAGGTACTTTGTCAGATACATGCATACCCAAGAGATGGACATACTCCTCTAACATGGGCACAAGCTGATAGTCAGGAAAAGTGAAGCAATGATAGAGATGGTCATAAAACGAAACCAAAACACTCAGAAGTCCTTCAACCACATCAGTAGATAACACGAATAAAATCTTCCCATGAATTTGCTTGAAATACAAGGGATTTAATACAAAGGATGACAACCTCCTTAACTCTTTCAAATCAGGACATCTGAAACTGTACTTCTTAGTGTTCCTTCGTCCATAATCCATGGTTTGGAAATATTTTCAAATAAGGCCTTAGTTTCCTTGAAATTTATTTTTCTGTGATGAATGTTATGATGCACATGTATGCATGAATGCAACAATCACACACAAAGGATCATACACAAGGTAAACACAAACAAAGGTCAAGGGATGGATCAAGTCATCGTTACAATTAATCATCCATTTTGGTGGATTTAGGTTTTTCACCTTATCAACACCCAAGTTCCATTGATATTAATGAGACTAATCAGATCAACCAAGAATCAAAGGGTTTGTTGGGAGTCACGAGCATGAAGTCAAGTTAAGAACCATCCCAAAGGAGTGTACAAAGGATAAAAACCTATAGGTCATGTTCTAAGAAGTTCCCAGAGTCTTGATCCCATCTATCAGATATTATAGGTTATGATGACTGACTCATAAACCCATAATATTCTCAAGAGAAACTCGTCTAAGTGTAGTATCGTGTAACAACTATTATCAAGTCTACACTTGAACAGTCTCTGCACTACGTCCTAAATAGGCCAAGTTGGGTTAAATGTTCTACGATCCTCAGCTTCTCAGACTCCCGAGTCGGAAAAAGTAATATTTATCCATGATTAACTTGTGTGACATCAATAATTCCAAGGGGGTCTCCACTGAGTAGATGGGAAAAGTAATATTTATCCATGATTAACACCGCGCTTTTATTGTTTCTAAAGGAAAAGGGAAAAGTACGAACAAAACCCCAAAGATAAGAAGTTTTCAAATCAAAACTAATAAAATTCCAGAGATTACAGGTAATGGGGTTGGTTACACAGAGGGAAGGTGTTAGCATCCAAAGTGTCTTAGGTACTCCTAGGGAGCCCTTTTTGTGTGCATATGTTTTTGGGTATAAATGATGTTTGACAAAATATAGAGTGAGAGGTTGAGAAACAAATTCATTGATTATATTTTTGTGTTTGACAAGACCTTTGGTCTTATGCCTACGTACCAATATACGAATGAGGGATTAAAACCTCGTAGTTCGTGGTAAAAAATTCAAAGAAGTTAGTGAATTGATTTTAACAAAAAGTTTAACAAGAAAAGGACACGGAAAGGCCAAACATTTGAATGGGGTTGTTAGTTCTTTTTGTCTTTTTGAAATTAGTCAATATGGTTAAGTTTATTTACAAGTTTGATTTAAGAAAATGTTTGAAAATTCAGTGGCATAAGGCCAAAGTTTCTAATCATTAAAACATGTCTAAGTTTGAAATCACAAGCAAAGAAAGTTTTTGAAAAGAGGGAGAGATTTTGTGAAATTAAATAAGTGGGAGGAAATGAAGACACTACCCTAGGAAAACTTTAAAATTTAAGGGTTGAAAAGATCTGGCCAATGGGATGCAATCCAACATACAAGAATGTCATACAGAAACCCATTTTCCTTTGGACTTTGACAAGTAATAAGTAATAGGTAATGAGTAATATCCAAGCATCATGTGAAGATAAAGGCATCAAAAGATAGCCACAATATCCAAGAAGCATTCCGTAGCTAGCAGTCTTCAATATCTTCCAATGTATCAGATGAAATATTCCTTAATCAACTCAGAACAAAACATCAGACATAGACAATAATAATAATAATAAAATAACAATTAAGCACAAAGACAGAGTAGCAGATGATTCAAAAAGGGCATCAAAGGTCTTGCATCAGATGAAGTCATAGTCAAAGATAGCTTAGTCTCAGATGTTAGCATAGGCCAAGTCCTTTAGCATAGGGAATGTTTCCTAGTTCTAAGTCCGGAAGTTCAGATCAAATCCCAACAGTTCAACCAGATGTTTTTTTAGGGTTTTTGTTGTTATTAGGTGTTTTAAGGTCCTAAGACCACAAACAAAACAAAAGACAAACAAACAATATATATAATCACAAAATATGGGTCAAATGACCAAGTGAAAAGGACTTGAAACATAAACAAATTGCATGAAATGTAAATGGAAATGAATGATAAAGGTACTTGAAATTTAAAGTGCATAAAGTAAATGACTTGAAAGTAAAGCAACGTTAATAAGAATTAGTCAATGGTTAGTCAAATGTTAGTGGTGAGTTTTAATTGATTAAGTCATTCTTTGGAGAACACTCAACCATTCATTGACAAGTATGAATCCTTGAACCAAGACATCATCCATGAGAAGGGCTCCAACTTGGATAAATCAACAAGTATGCCACTAGCTCTCATGAATGGAAAAAAGGTCAAGTTCCCACATAATTCCATGAAGAATGGGAGACTTACAAAAAATAATTTTAATTTAAAATATGAAAGAGAAAAATATTTAAATATTTTTTGTGAAAATCCCATATTTTTTGGATTAAAAATGAAATTTCTATGAATTTAACAAAATAGAAGCAATTAAAAGAAAATCAGAAAATAAAATAAAATACAAAAAAATAAGGGTCATCAGATCTCCCTCATTAATTGAGGTGACAAATTTGATGGCCACGCGCATAGGGAACATGGTGGAAGCAAGTCAATGCATCACACACGTGGTAATTAGAACCAAGGGCCATGATTAAAATATTTGAATCAGATCAGAAGGTTGGGAAGGTGTCAATGCACCACCGGAACCCTAGCTCCGGTCTTCTTCTTTGGTGGACCTCACCGGACTGGTCCACCACGAACCTTTACTAAAATAAAAAATGAATACACTATTTCTAAAGAAAAATGCTCAGGAACTCGAATTTGGCCTCAATTTTCTCCAATTCCTAATATATTAAGAGATATGAGGAATTAAATTTTGAGGTACACGATTTGAGTTGCTTCAATTTGACCTCAAAGCAACTCAATCTTGTTTCCTACATTGGTAGAACTTCAGAAAACAAATAATCAAAGAGAATGGAGAAGAATTGGGTGAGAATCGAAGGTTTGAAGTTTGGAAAAATCACCTTCGGTTAGTAGTGATTTGGCTTGATCTTGATCTGAATTCACTTGGTTCTTCCTCCTCTTGCTTGCAGTGACCAATTGAGATGAAAATGGCAATTAATCCTTGGAGTTTGAATCTCTAAACCTAAGGTGAAATTCAAACTCGGTTTTAAAAAATCCTCAGGGTATTCTATGGTGTAAGGTTTTGGGATGGCTTGGCAAGGCTTGGGGAATGTGTGTCTTGATCTTGAGGCAATGCAGTTGTATTTATAGGCCATGGAATTCAGTTTTGCACCTTTTCAATTTTGGCCAAAAATAGCAATATTGGTGCATGGGCATTGAATTAGGCCCAATGAATGATGTAATCCAACTCTAATTCATGCATAATGGATACTGAAGTCATCACATGTAAGCATGCAAAAATAAATGATCATTTGAGTTCAAAAATTTCCAAAACAAACCCAACAAAGGAATCGTGCACAAGTCCCTCAATTCTTGTTCAAATGAAGTAATCTTGAATGATTTGGAAAGGTGACATCAAGGGGAACAACTTTGATGATGAACACTTTTCCATTTAGATCTTGGATCATGATAAATTTTGAGGTGGAAATTGGAGAAATCAAATATAGTTGAAAAATTTCTAAGTACAAAGTCAAATGACCACTTCTTCCACCTTGAATAACTTTTGCTATAAGCTCCAAATAAAAATGGTTTCTTCATCAAAGTTGTATATATTTCATTATTATTCAAATTGGTCACAAATTTGACATAATTAGGATTTGACGTGAGGGAGTTGTGAATTTTAGAAGTTGAGGAAAATTGTTTGTTCATTGATGATGACCCAAAATGACCTATGATGTTTCCTCTTGGCACATGCCCTTTCAAGTTGAATTTAATATTTCTCAAAGAATAAAAGTTTGATAAGACATATTTAAATTGATCATGAAACTTATATGGACTTCATATCATACACATTGAGAAAGTTATGGTCCTTGGAAGTTGACCTCCTTACTAGGGCACAGACAAAATGACCTATAATCTTTCACCATAAAAAATGGCTTTCCAAGCAAAATTATATCTTGATGCCAACATATAAGTTGTTTTGAATGTCATAAATAGTAACTTTTATCTTGGAAGCATTTTCATATAACAAAAATTGTAGGAGATAGGGTCTAGGGAACCCCAGTTTTGACCAGTTGACTTTCTCTGGTCAACCTCTTTGAACCAACTTGCATACTTGAAATTATATTGATCTTTGGGACTCATTAAGGATCATATATGCATAATATAATGTAGAATTAATTATCCATTGATATATTTGACCAATTGATGAAGAAACTTGCTAAGGAAGTCACACAAGATACCCAGATGAATTAGGGCTTCCAAGGCAAATAAGCTTCAAACTCTTGACGAATTCTTAATCAAAATGATAAATGAAGATCATGGGGATCCATATATGATGCTTAGAACCATTGTGAACCTTTACTTGATTGATCTCTTTACATGAGGGTCTCAAAACCTAGTTGTGAGCTTGATGAGGCACAGGTGGATGCACACACTACCTACAAAAGAAACAAAGCTTTACATGGATATATTTTTGGTATTTTGGTTAGTAAACAAAATAAATTATTGAACAATCAAATGTGCTTGGTGATATCTCCCAATGCAAACCCAATGAGTGAGGGGTAAGGAGGATGTCAAGGTGTGATCCCAAAGCCAATGCAAATGATGAGATAGCATGAGGGATCTTATGGTTAAAATTGGGGTCTTACAATACCCATGCCCTACTTAAATCCATTTAAATTCTCTTTTGATTGTTGTTAATTTATTTTGATTAATTTTTAATTTCTAATCTTTTATGTATGGATTAATATAAATTAACTAGAATTAGGTTAATTAAGTTAGCTTAATTTCTCACCATGAATTAAAATATTAATTAAAATTTAGTTCTAATTAATTTTGATTAAATCTTGTTTGTTAATAGTTCATAACTAGATATTAGATTTAGGTTAATTTCTAGATTATCTTGATTTTTATCTCATGAGATTATTAGATGTAGATATAATCAATTAGGTTTAGTTAATTTTGATTAGGTTTTACTTGTTAGAAATTTATTCAATATTTATCTAATTTACCAAATTTCTGCATCTTGACCATTTTGCCTCTAGGTAGAAGAATTCTGACTTTTTTTGCATGATCCCGTATGTTAGGGTTACTTAGAATCATTTGATTTCATTAACTGATTATTCATTAGGTGGTTGTACATAACCCGGTTAATATTTTCAATTCCACTGATTAGTGTTAACCAAAGGTCACTTTGGTCAACCAAATCCTTTGTAATTGTGTTATAAGCCCCAAACCTATTCAAGTGATCAAAAGACCCTTGATCGCTTGATATGGCAACTTTATTATGCTCAAGCTGTCGTGGATATGCTGAATCTCAAAAGCTTAACACCTCAAGGTTCAAATGCAAGATCAAGACTTCAAGGTCAACATCAATCAAGGATAGGAAGCCAAGTGGACCACTTCTCAAGCACAACAAAGGTATCAACACTTGACGGTCATAATTCAGAGTGTGTGGCACGATCCTTAAGAAATAGCGAAGTAATGAGAGTGGAGAATTTGTATCCTCATTCTGAATATCTTTGGGTACGGGATGAATGACCCAGTTGCTCATCGTATTCACCTCTATTCATAGACTTTAGCACAATTCAATTTATGTGATTGTCAAGTCTTCTTCTACAATAAGTAGCATTGCCTTAATAGAATCAACACTCCAGAGTGATCACCCATATTCATTTCCTGCCTTGTAGATCCTCTCATGTGTAGGCCCATCATTTCTTAATCATTGTTCGTCTTATAAGACCTCTAGTGCTTAGACGGAGCTCTTGCCTTGTAAATCCTCTCGTGTGTAGGCCAATCATTTCATAATCATTGTTCGTCTTATAAGACCTCTCGTGCTTAGATAAATCCTTTACCTTATACATCCTCTCGTGTATAGGTCAATCATATATCATTTGTCTCTGAAGTTGATTACCATAATTGGTTAGTGTCACACTCTTGCTTGTTAAGCAACCTACCTTGCCTCTTGGCAATCAATCTCATCCTCCTTTGTTTTTAGTCGTAGTAGGATGAAGTACGATTGCTCTGATTTTCTCATTGAACAATGAGAATACATAGGCACGAGGGTTCGAATCCTCCGCGAGCATACTTATTTATTCCTTCTTCCTTAGGTAATTCCCTCCATTCATCTCCATGGAGTATTAATCATGACATACATTCATATTCTACTTTCATTCACTTCATGTGATATACCTTACTCTTTGAACCGACTACACTATCTTTTTTAGCTCCATTTTGTATCTCTTTGTGAACCAAGAGTCGATTTGTTTTTCTTATTAGTCCTCTTGTTGCTTAGACGAACATATCCTTACTTATTTTGCAGTTGTATACAGGCGATCCTCTTTGTTTTCGGTTATTCAAATACATTGACACCATGCCTTAGGCCCCTCATTTGTTGGTTTATACCTATTTTACTCTTGGGTTCATATTTCACCCCTGTTGGAGTTCAAATCATATTATCCTTTGGTTTAAACCATATCTTAGTCACAACTTATTTTCACCTCCCACCACTAGTTCTTTGGACTACGGAGCTCTGAATTCCTCATTGCACTATAAGGATATGTAGGCATGAGGGCCCTAAGCCTCACCGATCACTTTATCTATTTCTTTTCTTTTCCCTCATTCTTTCGCGAGTAATCTTTAGATATAACACCCATTCGAGAAAGAACAAACAAAATGGTTCCCTTGGAGTACCATAGATGTTAGGGGTGTTAATACCTTCGCCTTGCATGACCGACTGCCTTACCCAACATATCTCTTTCCTCCGGGTTTTATCGATGTTTTCCCTTTCCTTCGGGAATGAATAAAGTTTGATGGCGACTCTGTTGTATGTTTGAGTGTGCGATACATTCGGGTATATTTCCGCTAGCTTCAGCTGGCGACTCTGTTGGGGAGTTTGCTTGTAGTTAGGGGTCTCTTCTTGAGCATCCCCAACTTCAGTTGGCGACTCTGCTAGGGACACTCTGCTACTTGGAATGCTTCCAATTCACTAAAAGGAGTCAACCCTAGTTTTTGTTGCTTCTCCATTTTCTTGGGTGTTTACCTTTACTGTTTTACTCGCTTTAGTTATCACATTCTTTACTGATTTAAATATTGTTTATACTGGATATTGTATATTATACTCTGTGTTAGGTTAGGGATTATGATACATGAGTGAATCTCTATACCCGAATTGAGTACATAGATAGGATAAATTCGTGGATAGTCGTGTACACCTGCATTTCACGCGTTGGGTTGTCACGAGAACCACACCCAGACTAGATTCACTTGGAGGTGCTTTTGTCCTGTGAGAATTCACTATGGCGGATAGTTTCATTTTGAGTTGATGACTCTGGGAGACCTTATAGGGACTAACTTCTGAAGATTAGAACCTACCTGTGAAGGGGATATGGATTTTTCTGCAAGAAACCATAGACTCTACATACCTTTATTCTCATGGACGTTGGACCTTTGATCTTGCATCAGGCAGTATACGCAGATTATCCGGATTGTTTTATGTTGTTAACATACTCTATTGCATATCATTATTGCATTGTTGTATATATGTCAGAGTTTTGACCCTGAATTATTATGTTATCAATGCTTTGAATCTATGGATGTTGCATAATTATTTTCATTCCATCCCCAACATGTGCATTAATTCATTTGCATCTCATGACTATCAACCAGAGAAAGCTCACCTTGTCCTTTCTCTAGTCAGAAAGACGACGAATCTTCGACAACAGTACTTCACGATAGCTAATAAACCGAGAATCATGACAAATCTGGAACAAGAGAATTCTATGTACAAGGAAACCTTGGCTCAATTCCAAGGCGAGATGAAAACCTTCCAAGGTAACATGAATACCACATTGGAGTACATTTAAGCTCAGAAGGCTATTACCTCTACCTCTGCTACCAATCATACTACTGTTGTAGTTACTGATGTCATTGTTGTCACCAGTTTTGTTGATGTTTTTATGGACACTATGATTCAACCTGTGGTGAGCCAGCCAATCTTTCAGTCGGGTCCTAGTAGGCATGTTGCTGCATATCCCTAGGGTTTGCCTCCAAATTTTACTCCTCAATATGCTAATGGGAATGCTTTTATGCCATATCAGGTTTGTTGCAAACCCTGCCAATGGGAATTCTGTTTCCCATCCTTGGGGAATGACCACTCACTCTCCTCAAATGGTTAATGTCGACAACTGTGAGATCAACCCAGAACAGGCTCTTTAAACTTCTGCACCAGTGATTGTTGAAACTCCCGATGACAACGAAGATGAGTACAAAGGCCATAGCCTTCATTTCCATCTTTATCCTCGAGCTGCTCAACCTACTGTTCAGAATTTGAACCAAGGTGTTAAGATACCTCCTCCTTATCTTGGGGTATCTTCTGCTTTTGCACCTCCTTTTGTGTATCCTGGGGCATCCTATGCTCCATATCAGAGTCAGTATGGTCAGATGGTGAATACGGGATTGATGTATCCTCAAGGGTATCCCCAGTTTGCTTCTGATCGCGACTTAGTAAGTCTATGTGAATCATGACTGCAAGTGCACAGTCCTATCGCGTAGTTTTAAAGATTATCGAACCCACAAGGACTAACAATCGAACGTATCATGGTCTAATGTTGCTATGTAAATCTAAGGCTGATTATTGTTCTATGATTGGAGGGATGAAGAGAAATAACTATAATATAAATAGAATATTAATATGATATATATGGGATATCGGTATGTAATACCTCAAACTTCGGGGATTCGATAGATAGTTGGTGTAATCTTATTGGTTAAAATATTCTTCAGTAGAAATTATTTATAGAAAGGACTTAGTCTCACACTCTCATTTTTATTGACTTTGACCATACTCCTAAACCAGAATGCTTGGCTCTCGCGGTCTCATTTTGAACTTAAAAGTACTTTTTGAATATAGATAAAGTCTAATTAATCCTAAAGCGCTCTCGTTGTGTTTAGGATTAATGCCTAGCTTCAGCTATCTGGTTAAAATCTCAAACTCTCGTTCTTGTTGACCGTAACCTTAGTTTGTTTTGTACTCTCGTACGAAAAACAGTTTGATTAAAATAAGAAACTAAAACCGAAAAAATAAGTTTTATAAAAACTAACACCAATTATTTATTGAATCCCGTCATTTCGACGGTCTTTATATACCGATACCTAAGGGTTTAGCTGGACATGGATCCGGTAACAGACATGGTGATTGGGGAATTAAACATGCAATAAGGCATAAATAAATAAAACAGTAATCAAAATAAAACCTGGATTGCAATTTAAGAACTCGAACTGAATTTTGAATCTTCGATTAAAATAATTCCGGCACGCTTTGGCAATGAATAATCCTTACAATTGAATCCCAAATGCGTAAAAAATAATAAACCGTAATAGTCCCCGATGTGGAGAAACTATCACTTTTACAATGTTAAGAGATTGCCAAGAAAACTAAAAGAAAAATACTGCTGAATAAAAATTAAGCGTAAACTTCAAAATTGGAAGAAGAGAGAGAGCAAGTCTGAGAGGTCCAACTTTTATATCTCTTTCCACAATCCCTAAATTGTAGCAAGGTAATGGCATCGTGGCTAAAAAAATGGAGATAATGCAGGAAGACTAGGTTGTGGCGGTTACCACAACCCTAGCTTCATGATGAGTGGCGAGTGCCACCTTTGTAGCAACAAACTGCCACTTCTCAAGGGTTGGTGGTGGGCACCACCTCCCTCTTGGGCCTATGTGGCGGGCGCCACACTCTTTGGATAATGGGTGCCACAAGCCCATTTACTTTGGTGGCCCATTATCCCTTTGGAAACCTCATTTTCTTCTATTTTCTTGCCTTTTTCTTTCCTTTTTGCTATTTTCCATTTTTCTTGTGGTAAACCTTTTAATCAATAAATACCTGCAATAAACATAAAATATTGTGTAATAATAAGTGTTAATCGAGTAAAAAGCAATGCATATGGAGCCAAAAATACGATACGTTTTCGCGTTATCAAACTCCCTCATACTTAAACCTTTGCTTGTCCTCAAGCAAATGTCGCGTACATAAAAAGTTTTATAAAATATTTGCAGCATATATTATCAAGACTCGTATAAAACACAGTTGCATTCGGATACTCATTCTAGTCTGTAAACTTTACTTTGGTTCCAAATTGTATTAACATGTACTTACTTCCATACTAATGGTATCGTTAGAACACATAGTCGCAATGTTGCAACCATAAGTCTCCCTCCTATACAAACCAATATGAATCATGCTGTCATGCCTAAGCCTACCTTACTAAACCTTCTTTTTATCCTTCTTCATTCTGGCGTAATCACATTAAGCACGTTATCCTTTCACATTCATAGCAAGATAGTCTGTTAGTGACTATGATCTCATCATTATTTCTTTCTTTCTTTTTCGCACTTTGGCTCAAATAACATTTGAAGATGGTTATACCGTTGGACTAAATGGCCGGGTGAGGATCACCTAACTTAGAGGGAACAACGTTTTTCATACATTTTGTAATCTTTTCTTCTTTTAAGCCTGAAATCATACACTTATTTGCATCGACTTCTTGCGTAGTGTGTGCTTAAGATGGTGATGACTGCTAGATAAACTACTTAAGGAAATATTAAAGGATAGAATTTAAGGCTATGGCGTGACAAGTACTCAAATCGATCTTATACTCGGGAGATTTAAGGTGTTAAAGCGATACCGATCTTATAAAGCTTTTCCAAATCTCTACAATTCAACCTCAGTTTGATTTATAGTTCAGAATTTTCAAAAGATGCAGTGTATCTCTAAGTCTAGATTTTTGTAAAAAAATTGTATGGCTTAAGTAAAATAGGAGAATTAGTAAATAACGGAAACCACGCATAAAGACTCGACAACACATTGATATTTAACTCGACTGACACTTTAACAAAAACTAAAATAACCAAAAATTATAAAATAACAAAAAGAAATAACAATAATTTAAATCTAACTAGAAAGTGGTAAATAAAAAGCGGTAAAGCTTCCTCCCCCATACTTAAATCTTGCATTGTCCCCAATGCAACAACATAAGATAGGAAAGAAAGGTAGAACCTGGTTATTCTGCTAATGACGTTGTAACACCTCAAAATTTGCCCTTCTCTCTTGGGACTAGCTTAGCATATTGCATTTCATTTTTGTAGGAAATTAAGCATTTGCATTATTGCATATCATGTGAAAATAAACAAGTCATCCTCCTAAGTCTTTCTCAGAAGATAGAGAGGTTAAGAGGTTCAAGCCTGAGGGTCTCCATAAATTGATCACCAACCATCTGAGGGTTTGGGCTTCAATTAGGGTTTTCTTGGTTCTTCAAGGAGGTTGAGCATTATCTTGATTTCAAGGGTACATCATCATCATCATGGTTATGTCATCCTCAAAGGTTTCAGAATTCATGCTCAGGTTCCTTGGGATTAAGGTTTTGACCTCTGGTCAACCCTAATCAGTTGCATTCTTTCAGTCAGGGATCTTTAAGGAGATGAGGTATTTGGTGATGGTGTGGATCACATGATCATTTTGAAGAGCTTATTAGAGCTAGGGGTTCATTTTGGAGCCAATTCCTCAAGTGGTTGAGGCTCAAGCTGATCAGAGCACTTCTAAGTCATCTGTCAACTAGGAAGTCAACAGAAAGTCAATTGAGGGCTAGGAGGTGGAGAAATGAGTTTCAACATCTCATTCATGTTCAAAAGGTTCTTATTAGTCATGTCAAATGCCTATCTTGAATAATTTGAGGCCAGATCAAAACTTTCCAAAAATGGAAAGTGACCTATAATTGAAAGTTTCCAAAAATGGAAAGTTTTTGGCTCAAATTCAACTTGATCTTGCATCATCAAAGAAGCTTCAAATGAATTTTTGCCCAACATGAAAGTTGAATATCTCTCTTTCCCATTTCCAAAAAGTCCAAGATCATGAATTTATGATGAATGGTTGAGGAGATATGATCAAATCATTGCCAAGTGTGCATGGGATTTCAAAAGGGCATAACTTTTGATTCATAACTCCAAATTTGGTGGTGCTTTTTGCACTTTGCTTCTCATGACATGTAGTTTCCAAATCAATCATCACATTGCATAAAATGTCATCACATGATCATTTGCATATCCATGCCCATTTTGGAGGGAAATTGCAAAATTTAAAAATGGTGCATTACATGAACTTTTTACCATTGCCAATGTGTTTTAAAAATGATTTTGAGTGACTTTGATCAAGCAAATGTTACTATTCACGTGTGCATGCTTCACACACCACCAAATTTCCAATTTTTTCCATGCACCCTTATTTTGCGTAATCTCTAATTAACTTTGATTAATTTTAATTTAAATGAGATTAGGACAGAGTATATATTGATAATCATAACAGAATTTGGGGGAGCTTAATCATTTTCACCATTTTTTTAGATCTAGAAGTTTTTCCCTCCATTTTTTCTCTCAACCAAAACTTGAAAAATCTTCAAAGAACATTGCAATATTCTTCCACATTCTTGTTCTCTGGTGTTGATTAAGTGCAGATCAAGCCTTGGATTGTGGAATTCGTGTGGAAATTGTGCAGTTGAAGTTCAAGAACATAACCATGGCAAGTGAGAATTGAGCTAGATCTACACGCTTTCAAGCCTTAATTCCTTCATCAAACTTCAATACATCACTTTAGGAGCAGATTGGAAGCTTGCTAGGCCTTGGATCGTGCGTTTCAAGAATCTGCTCTTCAAGAGGTCACATTTTTTATCCTTTTATTTCTCTGTTTTATGTGTATATTAATGTAGATCTTGCCTTGCTGATGATTCTGGTGGAAGTTTCACATGATTTGGTGCATTATTGACAAAGTTATGTGGAATTGAAATTTTGTAGATCTAGAATGTTTTGATTCGTTTCTTAAGATTCATGTTGAATTAGTGTGAATTGTTATTGGATTCGAAACCTGCGTTGCATGAACTTTGAAATGATGTAAAAAAATTTGAAATTTGAAAAATTCTGGAAATTCTGGAAAAATTCTTGAACGTTGTTACTGTTCATTCATCATCTTCGTGAGGAAGATGATGTTCTTCATCTTAGCGACGTCCTAACGTTCGCGTCTGTCCGTCGCTAGCATGAGGCTAGGGCTTTCCTGCAAAACGGCGTCGTTTCGTGCCAAGCGCTCATTCTGATTGGCTAGCGCGTTACATAGCTCGATCCTGGCCGGCACCACTATTTCAAATAAATTCTTCTTTTGGCTTTTCCCTCCTAAATTCCACATGCTTAGTCTTTTTTAATTCAATTTTTTTGCCAACTTTAGAAAATCATATTAATTTGAAAAATGCTCCAAAAAATCCCTGGTTTTTTGCTACTTGTTCATTAAGATGTCCTCTATTTGATGATGATAAATTTTGAAGTTGTGCATGGCTGGATTTTGATTTGTGTTAGAATATGTGATCATGTGTACATTTGTGACCTTGCTCGATTCATCTTGTCATGAAATGCTTGATTTTAATCCAATGGACATGAAATTTTGCATGATGATTCCTAACATGTTGATGGATGTTTTAGGCTTAGTTTGGTATTTTTCTCATTTTCCATTTCTGTTTTATGCACATGTTTGCATGGTGTGACAATTTGTGTCACACATTTGGTTGATTAACTTGTGCAATTTAATTTCCATATCAAATGACTTCTGTTGATTCTGATTTTTTGTATGATGATCAGTTTAAATATTTTGAATGCTCATGATTTTTTCCAGAATTATTTGAATCATTTCTGTTTTGATTTGGAATTTTCATTCTCAATGTCCATTTGAATGCTTTGAAATTGTCTTTGACTTCCCTTGCTTATTACATGGACTTGCTTGATGATTTTGACTTGGTCCTTTTTAGGACATGTTAATATGTGTTTGAAGTTGCATTGTGTTGAAAATTAGCTCCTGTTTTGAATTTTTTCTTCACTTTTGACCCTAGGCTTGGACCTAGGGGTTTGGACTTACATGTGAGTTTTGAATTTCAGGACCAAGCACCCAAATTCCATGGTTGATGTTGCTTCACCATTTGAATGTTGATATTTGCTATTGATTGCTAACATTTGGTTGTTTTGTAGGTTGAGGATAATTCACTTGAGTTTGCCTTATGGCTTATATGTTGTACATTGGGATTGTCTGTTTGTTATTGACTGTTGTCTGTTTGTCTGAATGCTATACTGATTTGTTTAGTTGTTTACACAGGTACCTAAGTTGCTTTAAGTTCATTTGAACTTTGCTTTGATTGTGGTTGGCATACCACTTAGGTAACTTCCTTGATCTCCATGTAGTCTGGAAGACCTATCATGTTACTTTGGCAGGCACCTGTCTGAAGCCCTCCTTAAGAGGCAATGTTTTTGCTTGTTTATCTTTGTGCCTTGTACATATAAAGACCTCCTAAGTGAAGAGGCATTGGCAGATAAAAGGGATGTGCAATCCATCCCCTGCTACTCAGTTGTGTCATTCATCCTGCTCACACCATGTGTTGATGCACTTTGGATAAAAACCCAAAATCCTGTTGTGTTAGTCATGTGGAATAGAGCCCCACATTCTGGACTCCCACACTTTCATTGTCTGAAGCTCTCCCAGGCCAGGGATAAGAGCTATGAGGTCTTACCCTCATCTACCATTTCATCTGCTTCACCCTAACTCTCAATGTTAGGGTTAAGAGCTAAAAAACACCCCTTTCCAGTTGGCTTGTTTGTCGAGGTTGATTTGACCCCTTGACTAAAGCCTAGCCTTGTATGAGCCACTTGTTTGCATATAGTGTGTGTGCTTGCTCTCTTGTGCTTGTGTTTGCTGATGTGTTGTTTAGGCTAGCTTGCTCCCTGTGCAAGTTAGGATTAGAGACCTCAACTTAGGGATCGTATGCATGACAACTTCTAGGCTCGAGTCGTAGTCTCCCTAGTAGCTTGTTATCTCCCTAGTCTCTGGTCAGGATAGAAGTTTTTTCCCTGTTAAGGGGAACTACGTTGCCCTGATCCTCATACCAGATGAGGTACGTAGGCAGGAGATCGTGCGAGATCTCTCCGGGCACCATTTTCTTTTTTGTGTGTGTTTGCTTGACAGTTATTAGGCTCGAGTTCCAGACTCCCTTTTAGCTTATCTGTTTGTTAACCTCTTGTGCGTGGGTGTGGAGTCTGACGTAAGTCCAGCGATTGGCAGTCGGTTTCCTGTGTTGTTTGTTTGTTTGGAGTCTGACATAAGTCCAGCGATTGGCAGTCGGTTTCCTGCGTGTGTTTGTTTGCTTGGAGTCTGATGTAAGTCCAGCGATTGGCATTCGATTTCCCGGTGTGTGTGTGTGTGTGTGTTTGGAGTCTGATGTAAGCCCAGCGATTGGCATTCGGTTTCCTGTTTGTGTTTCTTTTATGGAGTTGGACGTAAGACCAGCCATTGGCAGTCTGTTTCCATTTGTGTGTTTGCTTTGACGTCTCAGCGTCTGTGCGTGTGTTTTGTTTCGGTGTGCGTTAGCCGAACTACGGTAGCTCTGATTCTCATTCCAGATGAGATACGTAGGCATAGGATGCGATATCCTAGCGAGCCCGTTCCCCATTTCCCCGAACTACGTTGACTCTGATGTTTGTTTCTGACAAACTACGTAGGACCAGGATGCGACATCCTGCCGAGTCCGCTTCCATCTTCTTCCATCTGTGTTCTATTCCAGTGTGCGTGCATTCTTTTTGAGCAGTTATTTAGCAATATTATTCTATTCTTTTGAGCATGGATCCCGTCGAGTACGACGGACGTGAGGGGTGCTAATACCTTCCCCTTGCGTAACCGACTCCCGTACCTTGTAATCTCCGGTCGTAAGACCATTTCCTTTCCAGGTTTACTTTGAGCGTTTCCTTTCCCTCTTTTGGGATAAATAACGCACGGTGGCGGCTCTGTTTGTTTGTTTTTCCCGCCGGTTGTTTTTCGCGGATGCGACAGTTGTCAACTCTGCTGGGGACTTATAGAAGTTGACCTCTTGCTGGTCCATCTTCCCTAAGCGAGTCACTCCTAGCGCTCTCTAGGATAGTTTAGGTTGCTTGTGTTGCTTTATTTATTGCATTTATGATTATTATACTGTGTATATATTTGCATATATGTTTACATGCATCATACTATCATTGTGCTGTCTTCTGTACAGGTTGGTTCCTCTGTTTTGGGGTGGGTGTTCTGAGTGGGGCTAAAACCCAGGCCCGAGTATACACCTAGGATTAGTGTGGTCTCATGTTGCCTCTCATGTTAGGTCAACATGTTTTTTGGCGACGTGACATACCACAAGCCGGACGAGGTTCATTTGAGAGTGCTCTTCCTTTGTGGAGTATCCACTTTGGTTGAGTCACCTCAGCTGAGCTGTTGACTTCGATGACCGTTCTTTCCCGGATCTTTGGTTTAGATGGTCTTATGAGAGCTGCAGCGGCACACCCGAAAGGGCAAACCCGTTGAGTATCTTGTCTGATTGTCGAGACCATTATCCGCCTTAGGATGACCTTGTTAGAATTCACCTGTGAGGGGAGGGTTGATTCTTACAGATGCATGTTCTGATGGTGACTTTGACGGTGACTAATGGTTCAGTTCTTGATTTGGGTCCTATTTATAAGTCGGATTTATGGATTTATTTCTAAGACGCCGGAGTTCTGTCCGCGGTATTTATCAGTGGGGATCCGTTTATTTCAGGATTCCCTGGGTTGATTCAGATGATTTCGTGGTTATCAGATCAGTGGCTTTTCAGTGATGATGGTGGTATATCCTCAGGTTCCATTTATTTCGGAACTCTCAAGTCGGATTTATGGTTACTCAGTACCTCAGATGGTTGTGATCAGTTTCGAGACCGTAACTCTGTGCAGTGGATGTTCAGATGACTTGGAGGATGGCACAGTGCATTGAATTCATGCATCTACATCATCCACATTTTGCATTCATCCGCATCTAACTCATGTCTATCCATACTCAGGGTACATTCTCGATTGAGATCCCGGTTGAGAGACATCCTGATGTCAGAATATTGTTGTCAAATTATTACCCATCTCGATGAAACCAGGATCGAAAGACAGAGTGTTCCTCATATGGATAAACATTGCATTCATGCGTGAGTCATATTAACATGTCTTCTGTTTTGCAGGTGTCAGTATTTAACGTGTTTGATTGACACAGGAATCATTGCTCGCGCACGCCGAATCATTCCCTTGCACGTAGCACGTCCACACAGATACCCTACCAGACGCAACAGACCCAAACTGATGGATACATCCAACGCAGATATTCTCGAACTGAAAGAGAAGATGAGTGAGCTGATCAATGTTATGCAAGGGTTCGCCTTGGGGCAGAAGGCGTTGGTTGAGAAAGTGGAGAAGCTTGAGCGGGCTTCTGCTGCCAATAGTGGTAATAATCAGGAGGGTGTTTCCAACCATGGTCTTGGTGGTTCTAGGGACGGTGGTGACCCCGGAAGGAAGACTACTACTGGTGTAGTGATCAACAATGGGGGAGGTTTTGGTTTCGCTGTAGGCGGTATACCAGGTCCTATGGGCAATAATCTGAAGGATGATCAGTTTCCTCCTTTCTTTGGGGCTGAGGAGGATAGAGAGGAAGATCAGTTCTCTGTGCTGAACGAACAGTTTGGTCAGTACGGTGTTCCGCCGCCAAATAAGGAAATTCAAGTGCTGGCAGAGAAGATCAAGGCTCTGGAAAGCCATGCCACTCCTGGGGCTATCAATATGACAAACATGGGGCTGGTTGAGGGGATTGTGATCCCGCAAAAGTTTAAAGTGCCCACGTTTGACAAATACAATGGAAGTTCTTGCCCGGAAACTCATCTCCAGGCTTTCGTTCGAAAGATTTCTGCTTATACAATGGATCAGAAGCTATGGATGTATTTCTTCCAGGACAGCTTGTCTGGCGGGTCTCTGGAATGGTATACCAAGTTGAGATCATCAGATGTCAAGAGCTGGCAGGATCTTGGGGACGCTTTCTTTAAACAGTACCAATTCAATGCTGACATGGCTCCTAGTCGTACCCAGCTGCAGGGTATGTCTCAGAAGCCTAATGAAGGGTTTAAAGAATATGCACAGAGATGGAGGGAGTTGGCTGCCAGAGTTCAACCTCCACTGGTGGATCGGGAAATGTCTGATCTGTTCATGGGTACCCTGCAGGGGATTTTTGCTGAAAGAATGGTGGGTTGTCCCGTCACTGGCTTTGCAGACATAGTAGTGGCTGGTGAGAGAATTGAAAGTTAGCTGAAAATGGGAAAAATACAGGGAAATGCTCCGTCATCTGGAGTAAAGAAGCCATTTGGGAACGGTCAGCGCAAGAATGAGGGTGAATCGAGTGTTGTATATGCCCAAAGGGGACACGATAGGGATCGTTACTACCAGCACACTGCTGCGGTAACCATTCCTGCTGGTAATCAATCAGTACAATAGCAACATCAGCCACCTCAACAGAGAGCACAGAGAGCTGGGTACCAAGTGAGAGGAAAGGGGATTGATCGTCAGTTTGATAGGCCACCCGTGACATATGCTTTTCTGTTTAATAAGTTGATGGATCTTGGGTTGGTTCAGCCGAGGACGATGGCTCCGGTAAGACCAGATCAGAGGCCCCCTAATTATGATGAGAATGCCAAGTGTGAATTCCATTCTGGTACACCAGGGCATAATATTGAGGGTTGTAGAGCCTTTACGCATGTTGTCCAAGACTTGGTAGACTCCAAGGCCATCAATTTTGCACCATCTCCGAATGTTAATGCTAATCCCATGCCGGCGCATGGTCAGGTGATGGTGGGTGTGATTGCTGAAGATTCAGATCACGTCTGTGCGGTGGGTAAAGAGACTGACAGTGACTGTGAGCTGGACTCGTAGATAAAACCGTGCGTACCAGGGATGGAGTCCAGAACTGGAAGGCCTAAAAGATCATCACTGTCACTCTACACGAAGAGTGGTATTTCTGTTTTTTAATTCTATATGCATGAAAGCCATACGTTTTGCCCGAAACGTAATGGTCCATTGTAAGGGCCACCTCATGTGCATCATTTTGCAATGTTTTACATCATTAATAAATGGATGTTTTTCACATTAAAAGCGGTGTTCCCTGTTTTTCACTTATTTTTGCAGTTTAAAAACAAAAATAAAAATGGCAATGTTTATTTTCATTTTTCTTTCTTTTGATCTGTCTCGTTCCAGCTCTAAAGCCCTTATTCTCCGGATCTTGTTGATAACAATTCGGTTACACCTTTATATGACTTCGACAATTCGATCTATCATGCCAAAGAAGGAGACGAAGACGATTGTGATCTACTGGAAGATTAGCCAGGTTGTTGAGACAAGAGGAGAAGGTGATTCAACCGCACAAGGAGTGAGTTGAGATTGTCAATCCAAGCGTTGAGGAGGTCTGAAAGGAAATAAAGGTTGGGGCCGCCTTGGAGGCGAGTGACAAGAGTGGAGGTGATGCCATTTAGTCTCAAGAACGCCTGTGCCACGTGTCAGAGAGTCATGGTGACTTTGTTTCATGATATGATTCATCATGAAATCGAATGCTATGTTGATGACATGATAGCAAAGTCCCAAACAGAAGAGGGGCACCTGGTAGATCTGGCCAAGTTGTTTGACTAGTTGAGACAATTCAAACTGAGGTTGAATCCGAGTGAGCGCACTTTCGGAGTGCGGTCCGGTCAGTTGCTTAGGCTTATTGTAAGCGAAAGAGGAATCGAGGTTGATCCTGCTAAAAAAAAGACATACAGGAAAATGCCTGAACCGAGAACAGAAAAAGAGGTTCGTGGTTTCTTAGGTAGATTGAACTGCATTTCACGGTTCACATCTCATCTAACAGCCACGTGGGAACCCACTCAAGCTGTTGTGAAAAAAGATCAAACGGTCAGGTGAAATAATGATTGCCAAGGGGCATTGAGAAATAAAAGAATAAGTTGCAGGAGCCTCCGATTCTGGTGCCTCTGTGGAGGGAGACCATAAACCCTGTACTTGATAGTCCTCGAGGAGTCTATGAGGTGTGTATTGGGGCAGCATGACGAGTCTGGTCGAAAAGAGCATGCAATTTACCTTAGCAAAAAGTTTACCGACTGTGAAACAATATATTCACTGCTCGAGAAAACTTGTTGTACTTTGGCATAGGCTGCTCGCCGACTGAGACAGTACATGCTGGTTCATACCACTTTGTGGATTTCCAAGAGGGATCTGATCAAGTACATGTTTGAAAAGCCAGCATTGACCGGACGGGTTGCGAGATGGCAAATGACTTTGATTGAATATAATATTCAGTATACTTCTCAGAAGGCAACCAAGGGGAGCGTATTGTCTGATTACCTCGCCCAGCAACCCATTGAGGATTATCAACCGATGAAGTTTGAATTCCCTGATGAGGACATCATGTTTCTCAAATCGAAAGATTGTGAGGAACCAATCCCGGAGGAGGGGCCTGACCCTGAATCCGAATGGATTCTGATGTTTGATGGGGCCGTTAACGTGAATGGTAGCGGTGTTGGTGCTGTTTTGGTTACGCCGAAAGGATCCCACATTCCTTTTGCTGCCCGGCTAACATTTGAGTGCACCAACAACGTGGCTGAATACGAAGCTTGTATCCTGGGGATTGAAGAGGCGATTGATTTGCGGATCAAGAACCTTGTTATTGTAGCGGTGTATTCGTCACTTTATGATTTATTGATTAAACCAAAAGCAAAGCATACAAAGAATCGAGTCGCCACCGCACTTTTATTTATCCAAAGGAATGGCTAAAGAGCGAACAAAAGCCTAAGAAGTTTTACACATAGAAAACTAATGAAAAGATCAGAGATCTGGGTAAGGGGTTAATTACGCAATGGGAAGGTGTTAGGCACCCAAAACGTCCTAGGTACTCCTAGGGAGCCCTTTTCACAACTTGTTGTATGACATGTTATTTGTTTATGAAATATTTATTGTGCAAACATGGATTGAAAGGATGAGATAAGAATATACAAGTTTTATTATTTTTGTGTTTGAACGGATAAACCCGTTGCCTACGTACCTTTCCATGGAAGGTAAGGATCAAAACGCCGTAGTTCGGCTAAAAGATTTCCAAAATATGAGTGGATTCATTTTAAAACAAAAGCCCTAAGGTCTTTCGCTATCCACGGGAGAAAACTCAACCTTATACAAACAACAAGTCCACCATGTGAGAAAAGCTTCAACTTGCTAGTGAGGGGTTAACCCTATAATAAGCAAGAAAGTCTTGCAATTCAATCACTAAGGACAAAAGGTGAGATTAACATCAACCAACTAGGATAAATCAAACTTATGGCTAATGTATGAAAACTTATTAAGAATTGACAAAGCCACAAAACAATTGAATGAGTGAAATTAACCAATTAGGATTATTCACAAAAGTGGTCAAGATATGATTAGAATTCAATTCAAAAGAAGTATTATGAAAATGAAGTTTTGAAAGTCAAAGGCTTAAAGCCTAGGTTTCTAATTTGAAAAGTGATGAGAATGTTTGCACAATAGTTCTCAAGTTTGAGTTAACATGCAAAGATGGAGGTTTAAAGAGACAAAAAGTGGGAGGTGAGGGATGTAAAACTTCTTAGTTGTTCACCTCTTGAGATCATATGTAGATGATCCAAGTGATTCCTTTGGAAATAGGCAACAACTACAAATAACAGATGAACAAAGCAAATGAATACCGGATGCCAATCAATGGACTTATTCCAATCTCACAAAACAAAATGGATACCGGATGCCAATCAATGGACTTATACCAATCTCCTAAAACAAAGAAACAATGATACCAGATGTCAATCAATGGACTTACACTAATCTCCTAAAACAAAATGGATATCGGATGCCAATCAATGGACTTATACCAATCTCCAAAGAATGATCATAGGAAACAAATGCCAATAAATGGACTTACAATTGACTCCTCACATACAACAAGCAAAACAAATACAATAAGCAAAAGGAAACAAGTTGCCAATGAATGGTCTTACACTCGACTCCAAGGAAAGGAATGCCAATGAATGGTCTTAGTTCCAAATCCCTCCAGATCATAGGAAACAACTGCCAATAAATGGACTTACAATTGACTCCTCAATGGACAAACAAAAGTGTCACAAAGATATGAACAATGAGCATGAAATGATGTACAATTAATGATGATAAATGCACAAAGGCACACATAAGCAAATATGCACAGATGAATCAAGTAAGCAGACAAACAAGTCAATTAGCACACACTATATACAATCAATTAGGCTCAAACAAGGTTAGGCTTTACATCCAACTGGAATGGGGTATGTTGTGCTCTTAACCCTAACATTGAGAGTTAGGGTGAAGCAGATGAAATGGAGATGAGGGGTGTACCTCATAGCTCTTATCCCTGGCCAAGGAGAGCTTTTGGAATAACAGAAGGTGTGGGAGTTCAAAAAGTAGGAACTCTTCTCCACAAATGGTTTGACTCTATAAGATCTTGGGTTATTATTCACAATGCATCAACACATGGTGTGAGCAAAGTGAATGACACACTGAATAGCAGGAGATGGACTACACATCTCTTTTATCTGCCAATTGCCTCATAAGAGGACTTTTCCTGCTTGGCACAAAAGATAAACAATCACAAGCATTGCCTCTTAAGGAGGACTTCAGACAGGTGCCTACCAATAACAGTAGGTCTTCTAGACTACATGAAGATTAGAGAGTATACCTAAGTGGTTAAGCAACCAAGTAAAAGCAAAGTTTAAGTGAACTTAAAGCAACTTATGTACCTGTGGAAACATCAAACAAATCAGTACAAGATTCAGACAATCAGACAATAGTTAATATGCAACCAACAATCCCAATGTACAAAATGTGTAAGCCAAAAGTCAAACTCAAATGAGTTCACATCAACCTACAAAACACACAAAGATTAGTAATCAAAGGCAAACATCAATGCTCAAGTGATGGAGCATCAACCACTATGGAACTTGAATGTTCAACCTGAAATCAAAGCTCAAAGATAAGCAACAAACCACTAGGTCAAAGCCTAGGGTCAAAGGTGGAGAAAAAAATCAAAACAGAAGCTGAAATTTAACATGAATCAACTTCAAACACATCTTGAAACATTCCAAAAGGTCTCACATCAATATCATTAACCAAAAGCATTTCATGATCAATTGAAGTTCAAGGCAATTTTAAAGCTCAAATGTGATCAACCAGAATGAAAAATCTCAATCAAATCAGAAATGATTCAAATAATTCCAACAAAATTCATGAGCAATCACAACATTCATAACATGCATCATACAAAAAATCAAAACAATTGGAGATCATTTGGCATAGCAAACACATCCTATAAGTTGAACATCAAAAGGTGTGACACAAATTGTCACACCA
This sequence comes from Lathyrus oleraceus, assembly GCF_024323335.1. Classification (NCBI taxonomy): domain Eukaryota; kingdom Viridiplantae; phylum Streptophyta; class Magnoliopsida; order Fabales; family Fabaceae; genus Lathyrus; species Lathyrus oleraceus. The sequence continues at coordinate 346,792,043 of NC_066582.1, read as the reverse complement.
ACTTAGCACAATCATAAAACAGAAATGACAATTGATAAAAATACCAAATCAACACCAAAATGTCAAGCAATGTGTCTAGTTTCATCATGCAAATTTTCAGAATCATTGGATTAAAAACCAGCATTTCACAAATGTATAAGCATGGCAAGGTCAAATAAGCATACATGTTCAAACATTCTAGCACAAAAAATTATCCAGCCAAGCACAACTTGTAAAATCATGATGATAAAAAACTAGAGAGAATTAGGATCATAATGCAAAAAACATGGTAATTTTTGGATTAATTTTCGAATTGATATGAATTTTGCAAGTTTGAGTACAAATGAAATAAACATGTGACACAAAAATGGATTAAAAATGAAATATTAATTTGAATTTGAAAAAAAATGGCGCCAGCAGCGTGAAACTTTGCGTTTCATTTATTCGCTGGCCTGGTCAACACGCGCGGTCAAAGGAGGGAGCCAATCAGAACGCAGCATGGCAATCGAAATGGACCAATGGGAAGCTAACCCTAGGATAAACATGCAGGCCACGGTTTTATGTTGCATAAACGAATCAAAAGCGTTGCCAAAGCCAGGACTTCATCTTCTTCCTCGTGAAGAAGATGAACAGTAACTGTTCATGTGAGCTCAAGAACAATTGCTCCAGAAATCATAATTAAAGACATCATCACATAGTATATTCCATGGAGATTCACAATCAATGAATAACTAAGCATAAATCCACATGTTAAGAGAGAATCGAGCAAATCAATTTTCATGCATGGATCTTTAATCTACCATAACTCAGCCAATAGGTCACTAAAATTCATGATTCAAAGCTCAGCATGATCAGCAAACCTAGATCTACAACAATATCATGATAAATTTGAGAAATAAGAGATTCGAATGGTGACCTCTTGAAGAGCAGCAATTGGAATTCGTGTGATTCGAAGCTTGCAATGGCTCAAAGTTCCTCTATGAAGCTTGTATGGATGATTGATGGAGAGATTGAAGTTCAAATACACTTGAATCCAACGGATTTTGGATTTGCCATGGATGCTTTCAAGCTTCAATTATGAACAAAACAGGCACGGTTTCTCTTGAATTCTCATTCAAACTTGCTCAAGAATGCTTCAGGAATATGAATTGATCAAGAGAAATGGATCTTGTTTGAAGAATTTTGAAGAAATTTTGAGAGAGAATTTTGAGAGATTTGGATCTAGATCTGAAAAAATGAATTGTTAATGCTGAAAACAGTTAGGTTTTAGTTTATATATGCAATGCTAAACCTGTTTTAATCATGCTTAGGCCAATGCTAATTGTAATTAGCAAATTATGGAGTGTAAGTGCAAATTGATCTTTCACCTCTATGCATGAAATGCATGCATGAACAGTGCACGAAATTCCTTCCAATTTCACTTAACATCTGATTTTGGAGCTAATGGTGATGGGAAAAAGTTCAAGCCATGCACCAAATTTGAATTTTAAAATTTCCCTCCAAAAAACCAATGAATTAGCCAATGCTCATATGAATATAATTTGTGCAACGCAATGCATGATTTGGAAACTAGAGGTCAAAAGGAGAAGAATGCAAAAAGAGCCATCCATTTTGGAGCTTTGGTTGAAAAGTTATACCCATTTGAAGTTCCATGCATAGTTTGCCATGATTTGATCATATCTCCTTAACCACACATGAGAAATTGATGATCTTGGACTTTTTGGAAATGGGAGAGAAAGATCTACAACTTTCATGTTCAACAAAATTTCATTTGAAGCTTTCTTGATGATGTAATTTGAAGTTGAAGTTGGGCTAAAACCTTTCCGTTTTTGGCAAATTCAAATTATAGGTCACTTTCTATTTTTGGAAAGTTTTGACCTGACTTTAAATTCTTCAAGGTTGATGTTTGAAATGTCAAATGAGACTTGTTTGAACATGAATGAAGTATTTCTAATCACTTCCCACCTCCAAATCCACAGTTGACTTTGTTGTTGACTTTCTAGGTTTTCAGTTGACCTGAAAATGTTCTGATGAAATTCAAGCCTCTACCACTTGGGATTTTGCTTTAAAATGATATCATAGCTCATATGAACTCTTGATAATGATTATGGGGTCCAATTTCTCAAGAATGGCCACCATCTATTGCTCAATGAATGCCTTTGATTGCTTGACCTGCAAATGCCTCAGCTGCAGGTAACAAAGGTTAATGACATATTTTTGTACTTTTGGTTAGTGATTAAAGGAAAAGCAATGACATACAAATGCAAGGAATGCTTGGTGATCAAGAACCACTCTCAAAAGGAGGATCCCACCCACAGGGAAGGAAGCAAGGTGTCCAATGATCCTTGAGGCAATGAAATGTTATGATATGATGCCATGAGGGATCTTAGGGACAAAATTGGGGTCTTACAGTTATCTATGGAGATTCAGCTTTGGTTGTGAATCAGGTTAACGGAAAATAGTATACGCATCAATCTCATTTAATTCCATACCGGGATTATACGAGGAGATTGTTGACGTTTTTCACCAAGGTGGTATTGCATCATGTGCCTAGAGAAGAGAATCCTTTGGCAGATGCTTTGGCTACTCTGGCCGCCTTGATTAAGGTACATTGGTGGAATCAGTTCCCAAGTGTTGAGGTCGGACGTATGGATAGATCGGCTTATGTGTTTGCTGTTGACACAACGCCTGATGATGAGAAGTCGTGGTATTACGATATCAAGCGCTATCTGGAAACCCAAGAGTATCCTGAGGGAGCATCTAAAAAGGACCGAAAGACTCTGAGGAGGTTGGCCATGGTGTTCTATATGAACAAGGATGGGGTTTTGTACAAGAGAAATTTCGATTGGGTTTTGCTCAGATGTGTTGATGATAAAGAAGCAAGCCAATTGATGAAAGAGGTTCACGAGGGGTCGTTTGGTACCCATGCCAGTGGGAATGCAATGGTGAAGAAGCTGTTAAGAGTTGGGTATTACTGGATGACAATGGAGGCACAGTGTTTCAATTTCGTGCGGAAATGTCATAAATGCCAGATTTAGGCTGATAAGGTGCACGTGCCTCCAAATCCGTTGAGTTTAATGTCGTCTCCATGGCCGTTTGCTATGTGGGGCATTGATATGATCGAAAAGATTGAGCCTACGGCTTCGAATGGGCATTGGTTCATATTGGTGGCTATTGATTACTTCACCAAGTGGGTGGAAGCAGCCTCTTATGCAAACGTGACGAAGCAGGTCGTCGCCAGATTCCTCAAGAGAGACATTATTTGTAGATATAGGGTTCCCGAGAGAATCATTACCGATAATGGTTCTAATTTGAACAATAAGATGATGGCAGAACTGTGCCGGGAATTCAAGATCGAGCATCACAATTCTTCTCCTTATCCTTCGAAGATGAATGGGGCGGTCGAGGCAGCTAATAAGAATATTAAGAAGATTGTGCAAAAGATGGTCGTGACCTATAAAGATTGGCACGAGATGTTGCCGTTTGCATTGTATGGGTACCGAACCTCGGTGCGCACGTCTACTGGGGCAACGCCTTTCTCTCTTGTGTATGGAATGGAAGTCGTGTTACTGGTTGAGGTTCAGATTCCCTCTTTGAGAGTCCTGATGGACGTGAAATTGCAAGAGGCTGAATGGGTAAGGACTCGGTATGAGGAGTTGAGCCTGATTAAGGAAAAGAGGTTGGCGGCCATCTGTCATGGGCAGTTGTACCAGCAGCGGATGAAGCATGCTTTTGACCGGAAGGTACGACCTCGTGTGTATCGCGTAGGAGATATGGTGTTGAAAAGGGTCCTTCCTTCTCAGAACGATCGTAGGGGCAAGTGGACACCCAATTATGATGGTCCATTCGTGGTCGAGAAGGTTTTCTCTGGCGGAGCCTTGTTGTTGACGACCATGGATGGCGAGGATTTTCCATTCCCTGTGAATGCGGACGCAGTTAAAAAATACTTCGTATAAAGAGACCCGCTGGACGAAAAGAATAAAATAGTCCAGGCAAAAATGGGCATCCCGGCGAACCGAAAAAAAAATGGAAAAGGTTCGGGCAAAAATTAGGGATAAAAAGAAGAAAAAAAATGTACAGTCGGCAAGTCGAAAACCCCACAAGGGCGGCTTGGGCAAAAAAGGGTATCCCGGTGGACTGAAAACCCGAAAGGGCGGTCCAGGCAAAAGAAGGATTGAAACGAACAACTGCGTCTAGCATGATCGTTTGTATCTTTGGTTAAGACACCATGGATAATCCCCGGTAGGGATCAGTCAGAAGCGTCTTGTTCAAAAGGCAAAAAGCACGGAGAGTCTTGAGGACATATGGGGTGTAACCGAGTTGGAACTCGATGAGATCACGGTTTCACATTGCCATTAGGATAGATTTTCCTTTTGTGCGCAATTACCTCTTTTCAGGAATTGCTTCCTGTGTATTGCTCGGTTTAAGCCACACTTTTTCCAATCAATAAAATGCATATTCAGTCAAATAATTTTGTTTTTGTTTTCATTACCGCTTTGATTGCAAAACATCCGTTTATTTTGATAAAGAATCTTTGCATTTTGATACATGGAGGTCCCTCCCTATGCATGCTTATAAGATTGAAAGCTTGAAATCTTATTCGGAAGGTTGAGTGACCTAGGTGTTGAAATTTTGGCACGCCTGGGGCACGTTTTTGTCTAACGGTCTCTTTTGCAGGTGCTGTTAGAGATTTTCACTCACTTGCAGGTTGTGATATGAAGCTTTTGACAAAAGATCCCCGTGGAGTCCAGTCAGGGACAAGAGGAATAGAAGAACGGTGAAAAGGCGACGGAAGAATGTACGACGATCCTGGAAGGTTAATCAAGAAGACTCTTCAAAGTCTGGAGATTGGAAAGTTTGTATGAATCCAAGGAGTTCGATCTCCGTGGAGTACGGAGAAGTCGAGAATACAAGGTGATGAATCAGAAAAGTCCAGACGAGTCTGGGAGCTCTCAAAAGTGGAAAGCTGACACTGTGGTTAGATGGTGAATACCATGATTCGACGAGTCGACGGGTGTTCTGTGCCGGACTTTCCTTATTTCCCCAAGCAGAGTTGGGATTGTTACCTCCCCAGCAAATTCAAGGTGTGTGTCTTCCCTAGCAGGGTCGGGATGGTTATATCCCCAGCAGGTTTTAGATCGGTATTTCCTTAGCAGTCAGGCCTGAAGGTTGCTATTTCCCAACGGAGGTGTCTGTGGGTAGTTGTTTCCCCTAGCATGGCGGAGCTTGTTAAGTTCCCCAACGAGTCGAAGATTGTTGTTTTCCCCGCAGAGTGCGTTGGTAGTTTCTTCCCCAGCGAAGTCCCCAAGTGGATCGGGTTCAGTGGAGGTCATCCCTAGTAAGGGTGGTCCTTTCCCCAGCAGCGGTGCTATTCCCCCAGCAGGGTGGAGATTGGAGCGTTAGCGAGTTCCTCAGCAGAGTGCCTCGAGCTCCCCAGAAGAGTCCCTTGAGGGGGATACTTTTTATGCATTCATCATTTAGATAAGCATAGCATATTGCATACCTAATTGCGTAGCATTTCCATAGTTATGGAGCATTACGCTGAAAAAGAATCATGCATAAGCATTGCATCAGCATAAGCTAGTCTCAAGCCGTGGTTACCGTTTGAGAATCGGTTTATTTGGTTGGAAGATCAGCCTCAGCATTGCAAGCATCAGTTACTCAAGCCGTGGTTACCATCCGAGAATGGGTTTTGCCGGCCGGTGAAGATGATACTCCGAGGAGTTCAGCATCGTGACGTTGGGTCAACGGTATTTCCCCCCAGTAGTGCGATATTGGAGGAGATTTCTGTCGTGCGAGATGGAAGTTGGAAGATGTTACTCTGAGGAGTTTAGCATCGTGACGTTGGGTCAACGGTATTCCCCGGTAGTGCGATACTGGAGGAGATTTCTGTCGTGCGAGATGGAAGTTCGAAGATGTTACTCTGAGGAGTTTAGCATTGTGGCGTTGGGTCAATGGCATTCCCCAGTAGTGCGATACTGGAGGAGATTTCTGTCGTGCGATATGGAAGTTGGAAGGTGTTACTCTGAGGAGTTCAGCATCGTGATTTTGGATCAACAACATTCCCCAGTTAGTCCCCGGCAAGCGTCTGCCTGGTTTTGACATATGTAGATGTCATCCCTACGATCCCGGTAAGTGTCGTGTCGATCCCCGTAATGTCTGCTTTCTTTGGTGTCAGTAAACATCATTGTTCGATGTCAGTAAACGTCGAGTTTCTTCCCAGTCATCAGTAAATGTCTGGTCGAGTATCTTTTCTTTGGTGTCAGTAAACATCATTGTTCGATGTCAGTAAACGTCGAGTTCCTTCCCAGTCATCAGTAAATGTCTGGTCGAATATCTTTTCTTTGGTGTCAGTAAACATCATTGTTCGATGTCAGTAAACGTCGAGTTTCTTCCCAGTCATCAGTAAATGTCTGGTCGAGTATCTTTTCTTTGGTGTCAGTAAACATCATTGTTCGATGTTAGTAAACGTCGAGTTTCTTCCCAGTCATCAGTAAATGTCTGGTCGAGTCTGTTTTCTTTGGTGTCAGTAAACATCATTGTTCGATGTCAGTAAACGTCGAGTTCCTTTCCAGTCATCAGTAAATGTCTGGTCGAATATCCTTTCTTTGGTGTTAGTAAACATCATTGTTCGATGTCAGTAAACGTCGAGTCCTTTCCAGTCATCAGTAAATGTCTAGTCGAATATCCTTTCTTTGGTGTCAGTAAACATCATTGTTCGATGTCAATAAACGTCGAGTTCCTTCCCAGTCATCAGTAAATGTCTGGTCGAGTATCTTTTCTTTGGTGTCAGTAAACATCATTTGGTGTCAGTAAACATCATTGTTCGATGTCAGTAAACGTCGAGTCCTTTCCAGTCATCAGTAAATGTCTGGTCGAACATCCTTTCTTTGGTGTCAGTAAACATCATTGTTCGATGTCAGTAAACGTCTAGTTCCTTCCCAGTCATCAGTAAATGTCTGGTCGAATATCCTTTCTTTGGTGTCAGTAAACATCATTATTCGATGTCAGTAAACGTCGAGTTCCTTCCCAGTCATCAGTAAATGTCTGGTCGAATATCATTTCTTTTGTGTCAGTAAACATCATTGTTCGATGCCAGTAAACGTCGAGTTCCTTCCCAGTCATTGGTAAATGTCTGGTCGAATACCCTCTGATATGTCGCCATCAGAGTGGTGGTTGGTGTTATTTCCGGCATGGCCAACGGAATTATCACAAGAAAATGGAGAACGAGGTTCATGATTTGGCAAACAAGAGTAATATGAAGTTGTCGGGGTTCAAATGCGGTGATCCGGGATCATCCGCCCCAAAGAAAATATTTGTTCGGGGTTCAAGAAAAGCAAAAAAAAATCAATCAGAAAGTTTCGGGGTTCAAGAAAAGAAAAAATATAATAATCCCCAGCGGAGTGCAAATTGTTCGTCTGTTCTTGGTATTCAATCACTCTTCACCCTGATCATCTGAAAGCCGAGGTTGTTCATATCGACAGGTTCACAGTGGATTGAATAAGGGCAGCTGTAACACCTCAAAATTTGCCCTCCTCTCTTGGGACTAGCTTAGCATATTGCATTTCGTTTTTGTAGGACATTAAGCATTTGCATTATTGCATATCATGTGAAAATAAACAAGTCATCCTCCTAAGTCTTTCTCAGAAGATAGAGAGGTTAAGAGGTTCAAGCCTGAGGGTCTCCATAAATTGATCACCAACCATCTGAGGGTTTAGGCTTCAATTAGGGTTTTTTTGGTTCTTCAAGGAGGTTGAGCATTATCTTGATTGCAAGGGTACATCATCATCATCATGGTTATGTCATCCTCAAAGGTTTCAGAATTCATGCTCAGGTTCCTTGGGATTAAGGTTTTGACCTCTGGTCAACCCTAATCAGTTGCATTCTTTCAGTCAGGGATCTTTAAGGAGATGAGGTATTTGGGGATGGTGTGGATCACATGATCATTTTGAAGAGCTTATTAGAGCTAGGGGTTCATTTTGGAGCCAATTCCTCAAGTGGTTGAGGCTTAAGCTGATCAGAGCACTTCTAAGTCATCTGTCAACCAGAAAGTCAACTGAGGGCTAGGAGGTGGAGAAATGAGTTTCAACGTCTCATTCATGTTCAAAAGGGGCTTATTAGTCATGTCAAATGCCTATCTTGAATAATTTGAGGCCAAATCAAAACTTTCAAAAAATGGAAAGTGACCTATAATTGAAAGTTTCCAAAAATGGAAAGTTTTTGGCTCAAATTCAACTTGATATTGCATCATCAAAGAAGCTTCAAATGAATTTTTGCCCAACATGAAAGTTGAAGATCTCTCTCTCCCATTTCCAAAAAGTCCAAGATCATGAATTTATGATGAATGGTTGAGGAGATATGATCAAATCATTGCCAAGTGTGCATGGGATTTCAAAAGGGCATAACTTTTGATTCATAACTCCAAATTTGGTGGTTCTTTTTGCACTTTGCTTCTCATGACATGTAGTTTCCAAATCAATCATCACATTGCATAAAATGTCATCACATGATCATTTGCATATCCATGCCCATTTTGGAGGGAAATTGCAAAATTTAAAAATGGTGCATTACATGAACTTTTTACCATTGCCAATGTGTTTTAAAAATGATTTTGAGTGACTTTGATCAAGCAAATGTTACTGTTCACGTGTGCATGCTTCACACACCACCAAATTTCCAATTTTTGCCATGCACCCTTATTTTGCTTAATCTCTAATTAACTTTGATTAATTTTAATTTAAATGAGATTAGGACAGAGTATATATTGATAATCATAACAGAATTTGGGGGAGCTTAATCATTTTCACCATTTTTTTAGATCTAGAAGTTTTTCCCTCCATTTTTTCTCTCAACCAAAACTTGAAAAATCTTCAAAGAACATTGCAATATTCTTCCACATTCTTGTTCTCTGGTGTTGATTAAGTGCAGATCAAGCCTTGGATTGTGGAATTCGTGTGGAAATTGTGCAGTTGAAGTTCAAGAACATAACCATGGCAAGTGAGAATTGAGCTAGATCTACACGCTTTCAAGCCTTAATTCCTTCATCAAACTTTAATACATCACTTCAGGAGCAGATTGGAAGCTTGCTAGGCCTTGGATCGTGCGTTTCAAGAATCTGCTATTCAAGAGGTCACATTTTTTATCCTTTTATTTCTCTGTTTTATGTGTATATTAATGTAGATCTTGCCTTGCTGATGATTCTGGTGGAAATTTCACATGATTTGGTGCATTATTGACAAAGTTATGTGGAATTGAAATTTTGTAGATCTAGAATGTTTTGATTTGTTTCTTAAGATTCATGTTGAATTAGTGTGAATTGTTATTGGATTCGAAACCTGCGTTGCATGAACTTTGAAATGATGTAAAAAAAATTGAAATCTGAAAAATTCTGGAAATTCTAGAATAATTCTTGAACGTTGTTACTGTTCATTCATCATCTTCGTGAGGAAGATGATGTTCTTCATCTTAGCGACGCCCTAGCGTCCGCGTCTGTCCGTCGCTAGCATGAGGCTAGGGCTTTCCTGTAAAACAGCGCCGTTTCGTGCCAAGCACTCATTCTAATTGGCTAGCGCGTTACATAGCTCGATCCTGGCCGGCACCACTATTTCAAATAAATTCTTCTTTTGGCTTTTCCCTCCTAAATTCCACATGCTTAGTCTTTTTTTAATTCAATATTTTGCCAATTTTAGAAAATCATATTAATTTGAAAAATGCTCCAAAAAATCCCTGGTTTTTTGCTACTTGTTCATTAAGATGTCCTCTATTTGATGATGATAAATTTTGAAGTTGTGCATGGCTGGATTTTGATTTTTGTTAGAATATGTGATCATGTGTACATTTGTGACCTTGCTCCATTCATCTTGTCATGAAATGCTTGATTTTATTCCAATGGACATGAAATTTTGCATGATAATTCCTAACATGTTGATGGATGTTTTAGGCTTGGTTTGGTATTTTTCTCATTTTCCATTTCTGCTTTATGTACATGTTTGCATGGTTTGACAATTTGTGTCACACATTTGGTTGATCAACTTGTGCAATTTAATTTCCATATCAAATGACTTCTGTTGATTCGGAGTTTTTGTATGATGATCAGTTTGAATGTTTTGAATGCTCATGATTTTTTCCAGAATTATTTGAGTCATTTCTGTTTTGATTTGGAATTTTCATTCTCAATGTCCATTTGAATGCTTTGAAATTGTCTTTGACTTCCCTTGCTTATTACATGGACTTGCTTGATGATTTTGACTTGGTCCTTTTTAGGACATGTTAATATGTGTTTGAAGTTGCATTGTGTTGAAAATTAGCTCCTGTTTTGAATTTTTTCTTCACTTTTGACCCTAGGCTTGGACCTAGGGGTTTGGACTTACATGTGAGTTTTGAATTTCAGGACCAAGCACCCAAATTCCATGGTTGATGTTACTTCACCATTTGAATGTTGATATTTGCTATTGATTGCTAACATTTGGTTGTTTTGTAGGTTGAGGATAATTCACTTGAGTTTGCCTTATGGCTTATATGTTGTACATTGGGATTGTCTGTTTGTTATTGACTGTTGTCTGTTTGTCTGAATGTTGTACTGATTTGTTTAGTTGTTTACACAGGTACCTAAGTTGCTTTAAGTTCATTTGAAATTTGCTTTGCTTGTGGTTGGCATACCTCTTAGGTAACTTCCTTGATCTCCATGTAGTCTGGAAGACATGTCATGTTACTTTGGCAGGCACCTGTCTGAAGCCCTCCTTCAGAGGCAATGTTTTTGCTTGTTTATCTTTGTGCCTTGTACATATAAAGACCTCCTAAGTGAAGAGGCATTGGATAAAAGGGATGTGCAATCCATCCCCTGCTACTCAGTTGTGTCATTCATCCTGCTCACACCATGTGTTGATGCACTTTGGATAAAAACCCAAAATCCTATTGTGTCAGTCATGTGGAATAGAGTCCCACATTCTGGACTCCCACATTTTCATTGTCTGAAGCTCTCCCAGGCCAGGGATAAGAGCTATGAGGTCTTACCCTCATCTACCATTTCATCTGCTTCACCCTAACTCTCAATGTTAGGGTTAAGAGCTAAAAAACACCCCTTTCCAGTTGGCTTGTTTGTCGAGGTTGATTTGACCCCTTGACTAAAGCCTAGCCTTGTATGAGCCACTTGTTTGCATATAGTGTGTGTGCTTGCTCTCTTGTGCTTGTGTTTGCTGATGTGCTGTTTAGGCTAGCTTGCTCCCTGTGCAAGTTAGGATTAGAGACCTCAACTTAGGGATCGTATGCATGACAACTTCTAGGCTCGAGTCGTAGTCTCCCTAGTAGCTTGTTATCTCCCTAGTCTCTGGTCAGGATAGAAGTTTTTTCCCTGTTAAGGGGAACTACGTTGCCCTGATCCTCATACCAGGTGAGGTACGTAGGCAGGAGATCGTGCGAGATCTCTCCGGGCACCATTTTCTTTTTTGTGTGTGTTTGCTTGACAGTTATTAGGCTCGAGTTCCAGACTCCCTTTTAGCTTGTCTGTTTGTTAACCTCTTGTGTGTGGGTGTGGAGTCTGACGTAAGTCCAGCGATTGGCAGTCAGTTTCCTGTGTGGTTTGTTTGTTTGGAGTCTGACATAAGTCTAGCGATTGGCAGTCGGTTTCCTGCGTGTGTTTGTTTGCTTGGAGTCTGATGTAAGTCCAGCGATTGGCATTCGGTTTCCCGGTGTGTGTGTGTGTGTGTGTGTGTGTGTGTTTGGAGTCTGATGTAAGCCCAGTGATTGGCATTCAGTTTCCTGTTTGTGTTTCTTTTGTGGAGTTGGACGTAAGACCAGCCATTGGTAGTCTGTTTCCATTTGTGTGTTTACTTTGACGTCTCAGCGTCTGTGCGTGTGTTTTGTTTCGGCGTGCGTTAGCCGAACTACGGTAGCTCTGATTCTCATTCCAGATGAGATACGTAGGCATAAGATGCGATATCCTAGCGAGCCCGTTCCCCATTTCCCCGAACTACGTTGACTCTGATCTTTGTTTCTGACAAACTACGTAGGACCAGGATGCGACATCCTGCCGAGTCCGCTTCCGTCTTCTTCCATCTGTGTTCTATTCCAGTGTGTGTGCATTCTTTTTGAGCAGTTATTTAGCAACCTTAATCTATTCTTTTGAGCGTGGATCCCGTCGAGTACGACAGACGTGAGGGGTGCTAATACCTTCCCCTTGCGTAACCGACTCCCGTACCTTGTAATCTCCGGTCGTAAGACCATTTCCTTTCCAGGTTTACTTCGAGCGTTTCCTTTCCCTCTTTTGGGATAAATAACGCACGGTGGCGGCTCTGTTTGTTTGTTTTTCCCGCCGGTTGTTTTTCGCGGATGCGACAGACGCCTTCTGCCACGTGTACATGGACGTCCACCGTTTCCTGGCTGGTGAGGTGGCGTATAGTTCTGGAGATCTTCCACATGCATTGTCAGTGTTTCCATTTCATCGATGAAGCCAGACATGTTCTGTTCGGTCCTGAAAGCATAGTTGTGCTGATCACGCTGCATTTGGCGAAGGATTTGCATCATTTCCGTTTGCTGAGCTCCCATGGTTTGGATCTGTAGGTCTCGTTGAGCGTCTAATTCTCTACGCCACAGTAGTTCAGCATAGATCTCATCAAGAGTGGCTGGTGCCACATTTCTTCTTGGTCGTTAACTGGAATATGTACCTACAACATTTTCAAATGGCGTGTGTGTGGTGAGCGGGTCAGTAGCGGGAGCAGTTTGCTCTAGAATGTGATCCTCATCGGTGTCCTTGCCAACAGCTACATTCTCAGGAATGTGCGCGGGGACTTGTTTAGGCATCGGATTATTAGTATAACAATAATTATCCGGGTTACGCACAGAGATTTGGATTTGGGAGGATAAATTCTTGTAACAAATTATTAGAAATTATTAAATTAAATTTACTATCACTCCTTCATTTTACTAGTTTCATGCTCCTTGCCATGTCAATGTCTGAAGCTAGCGGAAATACACCCGAACGTATCGCACGCTCGAACATACAACAGAGTTGCCATCGAACTTTATTTATCCCCAAAGGGAAGGGAAGACATGGATAAAACTCGTGGAAGAGAGATATGATGGGTAAGGAAGTCGGTTATGCAAGGGGAAGGTATTAGCACCCCAAACATCCATGGTACTCCATGGGAACCGTTTGGATTGTTCTCGCTCAAATAGGTGTCATCTAAAGATTACTCGCAAAAGAATGAAGTGGAAAGGAAGGGAAATAGATAAAGTGCTCGGTGAGGATTGGGGCCCTCATGCCTACGTATCCTCATATTGCAATGAGGAATTCAGAGCTTCGTAGTTCAAGGAACTAGAGGCAGAAGGTGGAAAGAAGTGTGATAGAAGGTATGATTTGAGCCAAAGAATAATGTGATTTGAGCTCCAAAAGAGGGTGAAAACGTGAACCCGAGAGTAAACAGGTATGAACCGACAAGTGAGGGCGTATAACACTTGTATCATTATACTGGGACAACCGAAAAGAGAGGAATTAGGTGTTTGGGGTAAGGGCCAAACAACTCTTGGTTCACAAGGAGGTAGAAGATGGAGCACAAAGGTATAATGTATTTGGCTCAAAGAATAAGTATATCATGTGGAGTGAATGAAGGTAGAATATGAAGGTATCATGGAAATGAATGGATGAAGTGACCGAAGTCCCAGAATTGGATATTTGGTAATAAGTGACTGAAGAAGTATTATTTGAAATCGAAACAAGAAAATGTATTCGAATCCATAAGAGGAATGAGATTTCTACCATAGAGGGAAACAACTCTGAGACAGGGTGTTAACCAAAAAGAAGGAATTAAATGTTTGGGATAAGAGCCAAACAAATCTAGGTATGAAATGCGGACTATTCGTTAGGCGTCCTAAAAGGGTGTATGTGGAATTCCAAAGAAGGTATATTTTGATGTCAAAAAGACGGATATGTCACTGGGTGAGCGATTTATGATCAAAGGTAAGTAATGAATAGTGAAAGATATAAATGGTGCCCTAAGGAGAAAGGAGAAATAATTAGGAGTATGCTCGCCAAGGATTCGCATCCTCGTGCCTACGTATTCTCATTGTGAAATGAGAAAGTTAGAGAAATCATAGTTTGGAACTACAAGAATAGAAAGAGAGATATTTGTCTAAGCAACAGGGACTCACAAGACAAACACTAGGTCAAGGGATAACTGCAATGCAAGGAGTAGTGTATCACTTGCTGGGGAATTGGCAATTCGAGATCAACTCAAGATAATATCTTGGATCCAAGAGAAGGATAGACTTTTAATCTAAAAGAAAAGTGGCGTGTTAGTCGAAAAAGAATGAATTAAATGTTTGGGATAAGAGCCAAACAACTCTCGATTGAAGAGATGGTCTGTCATCAGGATGGACAGAGAGTCCAAGGAGAAGTATGATTGAACTCAAAAAGATGGTATTGGTTGAGTGAATGGGGAGTGATCCATGGGATAGAGAAGGTAGATTGATAAATAAGATAGAGATAAGATAGAGCTCGCGAAGAAACCGAGTTCTCTTGCCTACGTACCCTTATAGTGCAATAAGGAAATCAAAGTTTTTGTAGTTCAGCCCACTAGGGCTAAAAAGAAATTGATTGGAGGCAAGAAGAAATGGATGATTAAAATTGAAGATGATTGAGAATGGATAGACTTGATAGTTACTGGATGAGAATCACACTAACTTTCAAGTGGAGGGAGAAGAGTCTTTGTAATTGTTTCTCGTGTTGAAGATGAAGACCTTATCAATCGTTTGATTTGAATTGCACTAAAGTATATGAATGGAGGTGAATACGATGAGCGCTGGGTCATACGTCCCATACCCAAAGACACTCAGAATGGGGTAGGAATACTCCAGTCCCACTCCTTCTCCATTACTTAAGGCTCGTATCGTACAACTTAACTCATGATTGATAAGTTGTTGACAGTCCTCGCTTTTATTGTATTTGCTTTGTGAAGATAGACTTGTTAATCGTATGGTTAGAAATGTGCTTATTAATTCCTTAGGATTGGCATTAATTTTGTAAAACAAATAATGTAATCATCTCTGTTGTTTTAATATGTTGGGTTGAAGAAATTCAACATCTGGACCAACATGTCATGTACGATGTCACGACATCAGGTCTGTGACATCGCACATGTGTAGAAAACTGAATTAATTAATTCAGTATATATTTTGGGATCAGCAAGGATATCTGGTGAATATCCGAACTCCCTTGTGGAGGTCTTGAAGACTCAATTAGAATATATATAGGCTCTAAATATGGAGATATATATGGAGAGAGTTTAGGAACTTGAAGACCTTGTTTGTAGCAGAATTTTTCTGCTGAAGTTGTAACAGCAAAGAACAAGTCTGCTGCGACTTCTGAAGGCCCAAATCCAGTTGGGTGATTAGGTTATAAATAGCTGATTGTAATCTAGTTTCTGTAAGCCTCTTAGAATGAAAATTTAGGGGTGTGTGTGAGGTAAACCTCCCAGTCTGTGGGAAGGTTACCATGTGTTTCTCAATGGTAAAAGCTGAGAGTATTTATAACTCAAAGCCTGTAGGCAAGAGTGATTTTGTTCTTGAATGAAGCTGTGAAGCAAGTTCAAGGTGTGGTAACATTACATTGTATTTGTAGTGATAGGAATGGAAACTGGAGGTTTCTATCTAGGAGTTCCTAGGTATAGATTGCATTGGGTAGGGATTAAGTGAAGAGTTATAAACGGGGGAGTTTAACTCTGAATTAATACTGCTAATAGTGGATCTTCTTCCTGGCTTGGTAGCCCCCAGATGTAGGTCATGTTGGACTGAACTGGGTTAACAATTTCCTGTGTTTGTTTTCCTTCTGCATGTGTTTTTGTTACTGTCATATCTCAGCTGGTATTCCAGTCAGCTTATCAAGATGATAACAGACCTGGTATAAAGCCTTCTGTTGGAATGTCAATCAGAATGTTGTAACATTCATCAGTGACAGTGTATACTGAACAATAAGCAGGATAGGTTCAGTTCAGTATTTATTTAAGTCTGCTCTCTTCCAGGATAACAGACCTGACCAAAGGATCATTGTGAAACTGTCAAACTGGATGTCTAGACAGTTGTTCATGTATGCTGATACTGAATTAGAGACTGGTTGGTCTTCTACAGTACAACAAATTTAGCACAGTCTGGTTTGTTTAGGAACATAACAGAATCAGCATGCTGTATAGGTTCTGACTGTCAAACTGAATGTTGTGACATTCATTCCTGACAGCATGTGCTAAAGTGTAGGATGATTAGTTTTTCTGTTACAGGATTTTTCTCAGGCTATTCTTCAGGAAGTCAACAGCTTAGAGAAAATCCAGGAAACCAACTACTAACCTACAATTAATGAACCTAACAAATAGCCTAGTTGTTAGCAATCTAATACGTGGTAATTAGATTAACGTGTTCATTCAGGAAATACATGTAAAAGACAAACACACTGGAACAATGTAATAGATGATGTCCAAAATCAACAGTAAGACATCATGCTGATAACTGAGTAAGAAAACAACAGAAGTGAGTGCTAGGATAGATCTCTGTTGAGTCTTTCTTCCTGATGCACAGAACCAGGTGTTCATCCATTCTAGGGTGACATAGAATGAGATGTCGTGACATCTGTGAACGTGTGCATATTAGTGCAGGGGTTAATAACTGTCTTGCTGTATTAATTACAAGGTTGGATCAGATGTCATGACTTGGAGTAGAACATCTGAATTCTGACTACACCAGAATTTCAATTGGTATCAGAGCAGGCATCCTGTTCTGCTTCTGGATGAGATCCATGGGTGATACTTTCTGGTATCTTGCAAGAAGTTATGTTGGAACCAGTGGAAGGTTCTGTAATTTCCCTGAATGGTCCCTTGAAGTAGGTGGATGGACTGTTCATGACAGGAATAATGTGTACCTGTATCTGGAGGTTGGCAATTGGCCTTTGGATGGGACATCTGTGCTAGTATTGAATCACATTCAAACTTGGTATGGACTTGGAGGCTGATCTGGTGAAAAGTGTGTTCTTAGGTTGAGTTGTATTATGATTTCCGCTGCATAATACCTGGCGAAACTCAAACTCTGATGTAGTTTCCCCTCATGTGGATGAAAGGCTGCTGTATTCAAGATTTCATCATAACCTCTGAAGATGTCAAAGCTACTTGAGTCCCCTCAAGTCCACTCATCATGATGTTCTCACATCAGGATGGTAAGAATCACCTGATCACTGATTCTTTTACACTCTTGGGTAGTGTATATGAAGACCTTGAAGTCTTTCAAGGAGGGTTTGTTCCAAGGAGGTGGAACCAATGTTCTATGTGATGTTAGAACATGTTGTTCAACAAGTATGCAGCTGCTGGTTGAAGAACAGATGTTTTTAGGTGTCAAACAAAGGGATACTCTTGTTTGGAACCTACTCCTGACCTGGAAGAGGAGACATCTGTGTGGGCTAAGTTGACAAGGGTAGGGTCAACTGTGTGTATGCTCAAGAAGGTCACATGTAGAGGTCTGGTCTCTAGAAGTGGAGCTGGGTGAGATGTGACATTGCGCAATTTCCTGCTGCTTGTCCTACTCCTGTAGATTGATCAGGGCTGGATAACTGTTCTCTGAAGTACTATGGAGTGTTGGAAGACAAGTCCTCTGGATGTTAGAAGTCAACAATGGGGTAACCTGACTTCTACTTCATTTAAGAGGATTGGGACCATGAATCTTGCTACTCAAGCACCACGATCAGAAGTGGCAGTTCTTTCAAGGAGTGAGAATATGAAGATTCATAGGTTGGTTGATGTAGTATGCTCTGGCAATGCATATCTGCTATTGACTGGTGTTCCTCTAGTACTTATGGTCAGCTAAAGTCTGATTGGTGTGATTGGAGTATGTCTAGGTGTAACTCATAGAGTTAGGTGCCACTGGTAGGAATGGTGTATGTCATATCTGTACAATGCATGGATATTGGTGTGAAGTTTCCATGATTGTTAATTTGAGAGGGAGTTTTGGTTAACCTCCTCACATTTGGTTAGCCTAGGGTCTGGTTGGCTGTTGACCTGTGTCACATGGGTTCTGGTGGTTGTGTGACATCTTTGCAAGGAAGAATTCATCTTTCTCATTCCTAAGGGTGAATTTAATCTGGGAAGACTTTCAAAATTGTCGAGGTGCTTGCAAGCAGAAGATGTTGACACACGAAGAGTACTTTCAACGTATTCTTATGGTGGAAGTATCTGAAAGGATAATTGGGAAAAGATTTAAGATCAATGTCTACTTGTGCCAAGTACAAGTGCTCAATTGAATATCCTTGGAGCTTAAGATAACTGATGTTATTAGAGATGTTGGAACATCACTTCTTCAAGACCCTGTGCAGAATCACAGGAAGGATAGTTCATTGGCTTATGATCTATCTCTTTGGTGGCAGCCAAACCATGTGATCTCCGAAAAGGTTTCCTGGCAAGAAACATGTTCAGCCTTGGTATGTACAAGAAGAAGAAGACATCATAGTCTTGATGGTGGTTACTTGGATCAGCTTATTCCTGATCTAGGTAAGGAAGTGCATTGGCTAATGCACACTATGAAGTTAAGAACAAGTGGCAGATTTCTTAACATCATGGAAACAGCCTTGCTTTAGGAAGAGGAATCCTTGGCATAGCTGAAGGGATAGTTTCTAACTGATCCTTCTGAAGACTCATGCATCAGAGTGTCTGATGTCTTTGGAGAAGAAGCAGGAATTCATCAAGGTGTGAGCTTGGATGACTTAACTGCGAACCTGCAGGATGGAGGTTGTTTACTCAAACTTGGTTCCACAATCAAGTCTATGAGAATATTGAACTCTTGTTCTGTGAAGGGAGGAAGTTCTTTCAAGTGGCAAAAGAAGGAGCTGAATTCAACAGCTAGATGTCTAAACACAATGCTGTGACATTTGGTTTAACATCAGAGTCTTAGTTGGTGAAGTGGCACATCAACTTCAGATAGAAGGGTCTACAGAGTGGTAGATTGGGTACTTCAAAAGGATCGTTCTCATTGCAGTTCTTAGGAGTTGCTGGTTGGAGAAGATGTTACATGTTCATGTCTTAGAGAACCTAAGCTCTGTTTAACATGTAACTTGAAGTTCAAATCTCACTTGGAAGGTCAGAATATCTTTGGGAGAAGTCTGATAAACCTGGGGAGGTCAAAAAGCAGCATTTGACCTTTTCATATAAGGATTCATGAAGGAGGTAATCCACTAGTGGCAGTTGGTCTACCTCAGAAGTGAGTTCGAAGAATCAAGAAAATCAACATATGGCAGCTGATTATTCTTGATGAAAGTCTGAGACAAATTACTTTTGAGCAGAAAAGTATTAAGTTGAAGACAAAAGGAGGTGTTTTCTATTCATCCCTTGGAGCTTGTGGTAGGAGTTCTGAGCCATCTATGGAAGATTATCTCTTGTAATGGGATGAAAATGTATATGTCCCAATGTATGTCTGGGTTCTTCTTGATCAAGCTGGTGACTCAGACTATCAGATGGTGTTCCTTGTTATGTTGTGAAGGATGTCCCAGCTGATGTTAGAACATCTTGTGAAGTGGTCTTCTGTTCTGGTTAGAAGAGAGATTGACACAGAGTGTGAATGTGTTCAGCTAAGAGGGTTGAACAGAGGGTGTGCTCTTGAAGACATGAAGATGCGTCTTATGTTTTCCATTCATCGAGTGGTATGGATTCTCTTTGAATCAGGAAGTATGTGAAGGTCCAACTTTGGGGTGTTGGATATGCTCATGTGTGACCTCCAAGTTTCAAGAGGAGAGTGGGGCGTCCATGACAGGGGGAGTTCTGTCTTTGAAGCTGCAAGTAATCATCAAGCTTGTGGTCTATGTGTACTCAGATAACTAGGTATGGCACCTTGTTAGTTATCAGGATGCTGTGATGTATGTCAAGGCTGAGTGAGCAGAAGAATGTCTGACTGGATGTCATGACATTGCCTTGGACAATGCTAAATTCCTTCTGAGTCTTAAAGTCATTAGGAAGTATAAGGGTGATGTGTCAAATTCTGATAAATCAGAATAAGCCTGATGGCTACAGCTGTGTGGTACAGGGGGAGTAACCAGCTGCTGAAGTGTGGGAATTTGACTGTAGCAGTGCCAGATGTCAAGTCTCTACTGGAGGTATGACAGGAACCTTGGGAAATGTTGAGTACTGGCAGAATGCAGGAAAATGCTGCGTATAATGTTAAGACATCGCGTGCAACGTGTCTGACTGCATATATGGAATAGTCTCCATGCACTGGAACTGCTGTTTTGGAAAAGAAACAGTCAAGAGCTATAAAAGGTATTCAAAGATAGTCTGAGATTTTGTTGGTGATTCTCTGACTGTCTCTCAGCAAAAATTAATGAATCTTGACCAAGCATTAATTCCTACCGTTAATTCCTAAGCACGGGATGGACTATTTAAAGGATGTAATAGCCCTCTTCTTCTCACAAGA
Organism: Lathyrus oleraceus; assembly: GCF_024323335.1. Lineage (NCBI taxonomy): Eukaryota > Viridiplantae > Streptophyta > Magnoliopsida > Fabales > Fabaceae > Lathyrus > Lathyrus oleraceus. The sequence goes on along the minus strand of NC_066582.1, from coordinate 346,771,637 downwards.
AAAACACTCCATTCCCTCAGAATCATGGGGTATGTTAAGGTTTGGACAAGCTGCGCCTGGATCTGGTTTTGTGAGGGGTGCCTTTACAAATGTTTAGCTAAAAAGGGGGAGAGAAATATAGTCCTGGGGTTGAAAATGTACCAGAAGCAAGCCAACTGTGGGAGTGGTAGCAAACAGAAGTTGGCGTCAGGCACAAAATCCACCAACTGGGTTTACCACTTGTGTCTTGTGATCTGAGTTAAGAAGACAGTTGTGCCTTGTGATCTGAGTTACATTGTCTATGTACTCAGCATTACATATTCTTCAGGAAGCTCTCCGATTGAGGGGAAGGGTTCTGGTACAACTGAGTCTTGTTCCTCTTCTTCCCCATGTACACCAACTTTGGTGTTTGTGGTGGTGGAGCCAATGACAGAGATGAAGAGCATTCCCAAATTGGGATGTTTTGTCCAGTGTATTGATTATTTGTTTTAGCTAAAGTTTGCCAAAGGGGGAGATTGATAATTCCTTAGGATTGGCATTAATTTTGTAAAACAAATAATGTAATCATCTCTGTTGTTTTAATATGTTGGGTTGAAGAAATTCAACATCTGGACCAACATGTCATGTACGATGTCACGACATCAGGTCTGTGACATCGCACATGTGTAGAAAACTGAATTAATTAATTCAGTATATATTCTGGGATCAGCAAGGATATCTGGTGAATATCCTAACTCCCTTGTGGAGGTCTTGAAGACTCAATCAGAATATATATAGGCTCTAAATATGGAGATATATATGGAGAGAGTTTAGGAACTTGAAGACCTTGTTTGTAGCAGAATTTTTCTGCTGAAGTTGTAACAGCAAAGAACAAGTCTGCTGCGACTTCTTAAGGCCCAAATCCAGTTGGGTGATTAGGTTATAAATAGCTGATTGTAATCTAGTTTTTGTAAGCCTCTTAGAATAAAAATTTAGGGGTGTGTGTGAGGTAAACCTCCCAGTCTGTGGGAAGGTTACCATGTGTTTCTCAGTGGTAAAAGCTGAGAGTATTTGTAACTCAAAGCCTGTAGGCAAGAGTGATTTTGTTCTTGAATGAAGCTGTGAAGCAAGTTCAAGGTGTGGTAACATTACATTGTATTTGTAGTGATAGGAATGGAAACTGGAGGTTTCTATCTAGGAGTTCCTGGGTATAGATTGCATTGGGTAGGGATTAAGTGAAGAGTTGTAAACGGGGGAGTTTAACTCTGAATTAATACTGCTAATAGTGGATCTTCTTCCTGGCTTGGTAGCCCCCAGATGTAGGTCATGTTGGACTGAACTGGGTTAACAATTTCCTGTGTTTGTTTTCCTTCTGCATGTGCTTTTGTTACTGTCATATCTCAGCTGGTATTCCAGTCAGCTTATCAAGATGATAACAGACCTGGTATAAAGCCTTCTGTTGGAATGTCAATCAGACTGTTGTAACATTCATCAGTGACAGTGTATACTGAACAATAAGCAGGATAGGTTCAGTTCAGTATTTATTTAAGTCTGCTCTCTTCCAGGATAACAGACCTGACCAAAGGATCATTGTGAAACTGTCAAACTGGATGTCTAGACAGTTGTTCATGTATGCTGATACTGAATTAGAGACTGGTTGGTCTTCTACAGTACAGCAAATTTAGCACAGTCTGGTTTGTTTAGGAACATAACAGAATCAGCATGCTGTATAGGTTCTGACTGTCAAACTGAATGTTGTGACATTCATTCCTGACAGCATGTGCTAAAGTGTAGGATGATTAGTTTTTCTGTTACAGGATTTTTCTCAGGCTATTCTTCAGGAAGTCAACAACTTAGAGAAAATCCAGGAAACCAACTACTAACCTACAATTAATGAACCTAACAAATAGCCTAGTTGTTAGCAATCTAATAAGTGGTAATTAGATTAACGTGTTCATTCAGGAAATACATGTAAAAGACAAACACACTGGAACAATGTAATAGATGATGTCCAAAATCAACAGTAAGACATCATGCTGATAACTGAGTAAGAAAACAACAGAAGTGAGTGCTAGGATAGATCTCTGTTGAGTCTTTCTTCCTGATGCACAGAACCAGGTGTTCATCCATTCTAGGGTGACATAGAATGAGATGTCGTGACATCTGTGAACGTGTGCATATTAGTACAGGGGTTAATAACTGTCTTGCTGTATTAATTACAAGGTTGGATCAGATGTCATGACTTGGAGTAAAACATCTGAATTCTGACTACACCAGAATTTCAATTGGTATCAGAGCAGGCATCCTGTTCTGCTTCTGGATGAGATCCATGGGTGATACTTTCTGGTATCTTGCAAGAAGTTATGTTAGAACCAGTCGAAGGTTCTGTAATTTCCCTGAATGGTCCCTTGAAGTAGGTGGATGGACTGTTAATTACAGGAATAATGTGTACCTGTATCTGGAGGTTGGCAATTGGCCTTTGGATGGGACATCTGTGCCAGTATTGAATCACATTCAAACTTGGTATGGACTTGGAGGCTGATCTGGTGAAAAGTGTGTTCTTAGGTTGAGTTGTATTATGATTTCCGCTGTATAATACCTGGCAAAACTCAAACTCTGATGTAGTTTCCCCTCATGTGGATGAAAGGCTGTTGTATTCAAGATTTCATCATAACCTCTAAAGATGTCAAAGCTACTTGAGTCCCCTCAAGTCCACTCATCATGATGTTCTCACATCAGGATGGTAAGAATCACCTGATCACTGATTCTTTTACACTCTTGGGTAGTGTATATGAAGACCTTGAAGTCTTTCAAGGAGGGTTTGTTCCAAGGAGGTGGAACCAATGTTCTATGTGATGTTAGAACATGTTGTTCAACAAGTATGCAGCTGCTGGTTGAAGAACAGATGTTTTTAGGTGTCAAACAAAGGGATACTCTTGTTTGGAACCTACTCCTGACCTGGAAGAGGAGACATCTGTGTGGGCTAAGTTGACAAGGGTAGGGTCAACTGTGTGTATGCTCAAGAAGGTCACATGTAGAGGTCTGGTCTCTAGAAGTGGAGCTGGGTGAGATGTGACATTGCGCAATTTCCTGCTGCTTGTCCTACTCCTGTAGATTGATCAGGGCTGGATAACTGTTCTCTGAAGTACTATGGAGTGTTGGAAGACAAGTCCTCTAGATGTTAGAAGTCAACAATGGGGTAACCTGACTTCTACTTCATTTAAGAGGATTGGGACCATGAATCTTGCTACTCAAGCACCACGATCAGAAGTGGCAGTTCTTTCAAGGAGTGAGAATATGAAGATTCATAGGTTGGTTGATGTAGTATGCTCTGGCAATGCATATCTGCTATTGACTGGTGTTCCTCTAGTACTTATGGTCAGCTAAAGTCTGATTGGTGTGATTGGAGTATGTCTAGGTGTAACTCATAGAGTTAGGTGCCACTGGTAGGAATGGTGTATGTCATATCTGTACAATGCATGGATATTGGTGTGAAGTTTCCATGATTGTTAATTTGAGAGGGAGTTTTGGTTAACCTCCTCACATTTGGTTAGCCTAGGGTCTGGTTGGCTGTTGACCTGTGTCACATGGGTTCTGGTGGTTGTGTGACATCTTTGCAAGGAAGAATTCATCTTTCTCATTCCTAAGGGTGAATTTAATCTGGGAAGACTTTCAAAATTGTCGAGGTGCTTGCAAGCAGAAGATGTTGACACACGAAGAGTACTTTCAACGTATTCTTATGGTGGAAGTATCTGAAAGGATAATTGGGAAAAGATTTAAGATCAATGTCTACTTGTGCCAAGTACAAGTGCTCAATTGAATATCCTTGGAGCTCAAGATAACTGATGTTATTAGAGATGTTGGAACATCACTTCTTCAAGACCCTGTGTAGAATCACAGGAAGGATAGTTCATTGGCTTATGATCTATCTCTTTGGTGGCAGCCAAAGCATGTGATCTCCGAAAAGGTTTCCTGGCAAGAAACATGTTCAGCCTTGGTATGTACAAGAAGAAGAAGACATCATAGTCTTGATGGTGGTTACTTGGATCAGCTTATTCCTGATCTAGGTAAGGAAGTGCATTGGCTAATGCACACTATGAAGTTAAGAACAAGTGGCAGATTTCTTAACATCATGGAAACAACCTTGCTTTAGGAAGAGGAATCCTTGGCATAGCTGAAGGGATAGTTTCTAATTGATCCTTCTGAAGACTCATGCATTAGAGTGTCTGATGTCTTTGGAGAAGAAGCAGGAATTCATCAAGGTGTGAGCTTGGATGACTTAACTGCGAACCTGCAGGATGGAGGTTGTTTACTCAAACTTGGTTCCACAATCAAGTCTATGAGAATATTGAACTCTTGTTCTGTGAAGGGAGGAAGTTCTTTCAAGTGGCAGAAGAAGGAGCTGAATTCAACAGCTAGATGTCTAAACACAATGCTGTGACATTTGGTTTAACATCAGAGTCTTAGTTGGAGAAGTGGCACATCAACTTCAGATAGAAGGGTCTACAGAGTGGTAGATTGGATACTTCAAAAGGATCGTTCTCATTGCAGTTCTTAGGAGTTGCTGGTTGGAGAAGATGTTACATGTTCATGTCTTAGAGAACCTAAGCTCTGTTTAACATGTTACTTGAAGTTCAAATCTCACTTGGAAGGTCAGAATATCTTTGGGAGAAGTCTGATAAACCTGGGGAGGTCAAAAAGCAGCATTTGACCTTTTCATATAAGGATTCATGAAGGAGGTAATCCACCAGTGGCAGTTGGTCTACCTCAGAAGTGAGTTCGAAGAATCAAGAAAATCAACATATGGCAGCTGATTATTCTTGATGAAAGTCTGAGACAAATTACTTTTGAGCAGAAAAGTATTAAGTTGAAGACAAAAGGAGGTGTTTTCTATTCATCCCTTGGAGCTTGTGGTAGGAGTTCTGAGCCATCTATGGAAGATTATCTCTTGTAATGGGATGAAAATGTATATGTCCCAATGTATGTCTGGGTTCTTCTTGATCAAGCTGGTGACTCAGACTATCAGATGGTGTTCCTTGTTATGTTGTGAAGGATGTCCCAGCTGATGTTAGAACATCTTGTGAAGTGGTCTTCTGTTCTGGTTAGAAGAGAGATTGACACAGAGTGTGAATGTGTTCAGCTAAGAGGGTTGAACAGAGGGTGTGCTCTTGAAGACATGAAGATGCGTCTTATGTTTTCCATTCATCAAGTGGTCTGGATTCTCTTTGAATCAGGAAGTATGTGAAGGTCCAACTTTGGGGTGTTGGATATGCTCATGTGTGACCTCCAAGTTTCAAGAGGAGAGTAGGGCGTCCATGACAGGGGGAGTTCTGTCTTTGAAGCTGCAAGTAATCATCAAGCTTGTGGTCTATGTGTACTCAGATAACTAGGTATGGCACCTTGTCAGTTATCAGGATGCTGTGATGTATGTCAAGGCTGAGTGAGCAGAAGAATGTCTGACTGGATGTCATGACATTGCCCTGGACAATGCTAAATTCCTTCTGAGTCTTAAAGTCATTAGGAAGTATAAGGGTGATGTGTCAAATTCTGATAAATCAGAATAAGCCTGATGGCTACAGCTGTGTGGTACAGGGGGAGTAACCAGCTGCTGAAGTGTGGGAATTTGACTGTAGCAGTGCCAGATGTCAAGTCTCTACTGGAGGTATGACAGGAACCTTGGGAAATGTTGAGTACTGGCAGAATGCAGGAAAATGCTGCGTGGAATGTTAAGACATCGCGTGCAACGTGTCTGACTGCATATATGGAATAGTCTCCATGCACTGGAACTGCTGTTTTGGAAAAGAAACAGTCAAGAGCTATAAAAGGTATTCAAAGATAGTCTGAGATTTTGTTGGTGATTCTCTGACTGTCTCTCAGCAAAAATTAATGAATCTTGACCAAGCATTAATTCCTACCGTTAATTCCTAAGCACGGGATGGACTATTTAAAGGATGTAATAGCCCTCTTCTTCTCACAAGAAAAACACTTCATTCCCTCAGAATCATGGGGTATGTTAAGGTTTGGGCAAGCTGCGCCTGGATCTGGTTTTGTGAGGGGTGCCTTTACAAATGTTTAGCTAAAAAGGGGGAGGGAAATATAGTCCTGGGATTGAAAATGTACCAGAAGCAAGCCAACTGTGGGAGTGGTAGCAAACAGAAGTTGGCGTAGGCACAAAATCCACCAACTGGGTTTACCACTTGTGTCTTGTGATCTGAGTTAAGAAGACAGTTGTGCCTTGTGATCTGAGTTACATTGTCTATGTACTCAGCATTACATATTCTTCAGGAAGCTCTCCGATTGAGGGGAAGGGTTCTGGTAAAACTGAGTCTTGTTCCTCTTCTTTCCCCATGTACACCAACTTTGGTGTTTGTGGTGGTGGAGCCAATGACAGAGATGAAGAGCATTCCCAAATTGGGATGTTTTGTCAAGTGTATTGATTATTTGTTTTAGCTAAAGTTTGCCAAAGGGGGAGATTGTTAATTCCTTAGGATTGGCATTAATTTTGTAAAACAAATAATGTAATCATCTCTGTTGTTTTAATATGTTGGGTTGAAGAAATTCAACATCTGGACCAACATGTCATGTACGATGTCACGACATCAGGTCTGTGACATCGCACATGTGTAGAAAACTGAATTAATTAATTCAGTATATATTCTGGGATCAGCAAGGATATCTGGTGAATATCCTAACTCCCTTGTGGAGGTCTTGAAGACTCAATCAGAATATATATAGGCTCTAAATATGGAGATATATATGGAGAGAGTTTAGGAACTTGAAGACCTTGTTTGTAGCAGAATTTTTCTGCTGAAGTTGTAACAGCAAAGAACAAGTCTGCTGCGACTTCTGAAGGCCCAAATCCAGTTGGGTGATTAGGTTATAAATAGCTGATTGTAATCTAGTTTTTGTAAGCCTCTTAAAATGAAAATTTAGGGGTGTGTGTGAGGTAAACCTCCCAGTCTGTGGGAAGGTTACCATGTGTTTCTCAGTGGTAAAAGCTGAGAGTATTTGTAACTCAAAGCCTGTAGGCAGGAGTGATTTTGTTCTTGAATGAAGCTGTGAAGCAAGTTCAAGGTGTGGTAACATTACATTGTATTTGTAGTGATAGGAATGGAAACTGGAGGTTTCTATCTAGGAGTTCCTAGGTATAGATTGCATTGGGTAGGGATTAAGTGAAGAGTTGTAAACGGGGGAGTTTAACTCTGAATTAATACTGCTAATAGTGGATCTTCTTCCTGGCTTGGTAGCCCCCAGATGTAGGTCATGTTGGACTGAACTGGGTTAACAATTTCCCGTGTTTGTTTTCCTTCTGCATGTGTTTTTGTTACTGTCATATCTCAGCTGGTATTCCAGTCAGCTTATCTAGATGATAACAGACCTGATATAAAGCCTTCTGTTGGAATGTCAATCAGAATGTTGTAACATTCATCAGTGACAGTGTATACTGAACAATAAGCAGGATAGGTTCAGTTCAGTATTTATTTAAGTCTGCTCTCTTCCAGGATAACAGACCTGACCAAAGGATCATTGTGAAACTGTCAAACTGGATGTCTAGACAGTTGTTCATGTATGCTGATACTGAATTAGAGACTGGTTGGTCTTCTACAGTACAACAAATTTAGCACAGTCTGGTTTGTTTAGGAACATAACAGAATCAACATGCTGTATAGGTTCTGACAGTCAAACTGAATGTTGTGACATTCATTCCTGACAGCATGTGCTAAAGTGTAGGATGATTAGTTTTTCTGTTACAGGATTTTTCTCAAGCTATTCTTCAGGAAGTCAACAGCTTAGAGAAAATCCAGGAAACCAACTACTAACCTACAATTAATGAACCTAACAAATAGCCTAGTTGTTAGCAATCTAATAAGTGGTAATTAGATTAACATGTTCATTCAGGAAATACATGTAAAAGACAAACACACTGGAACAATGTAATAGATGATGTCCAAAATCAACAGTAAGACATCATGCTGATAACTGAGTAAGAAAACAACAGAAGTGAGTGCTAGGATAGATCTCTGTTGAGTCTTTCTTCCTGATGCACAGAACAAGGTGTTCATCCATTCTAGGATGACATAGAATGAGATGTCGTGACATCTGTGAACGTGTGCATATTAGTACAGGGGTTAATAACTGTCTTGCTGTATTAATTACAAGGTTGGATCAGATGTCATGACTTGGAGTAGAACATCTGAATTCTGACTACACCAGAATTTCAATTGGTATCAGAGCAGGCATCCTGTTCTGCTTCTGGATGAGATCCATGGGTGATACTTTCTGGTATCTTGCAAGAAGTTATGTTAGAACCAGTGGAAGGTTCTGTAATTTCCCTGAATGGTCCCTTGAAGTAGGTGGATAGACTGTTCATTACAGGAATAATGTGTACCTGTATCTGGAGGTTGGCAATTGGCCTTTGGATGGGACATCTGTGCCAGTATTGAATCACATTCAAACTTGGTATGGACTTGGAGGCTGATCTGGTGAAAAGTGTGTTCTTAGGTTGAGTTGTATTATGATTTCCGCTGCATAATACCTGGCGAAACTCAAACTCTGATGTAGTTTCCCCTCATGTGGATGAAAGGCTGCTGTATTCAAGATTTCATCATAACCTCTGAAGATGTCAAAGCTACTTGAGTCCCCTCAAGTCCACTCATCATGATGTTCTCACATCAGGATGGTAAGAATCACCTGATCACTGATTCTTTTACACTCTTGGGTAGTGTATATGAAGACCTTGAAGTCTTTCAAGGAGGGTTTGTTCCAAGGAGGTGGAACCAATGTTCTATGTGATGTTAGAACATGTTGTTCAACAAGTATGCAGCTGCTGGTTGAAGAACAGATGTTTTTAGGTGTCAAACAAAGGGATACTCTTGTTTGGAACCTACTCCTGACCTGGAAGAGGAGACATCTGTGTGGGCTAAGTTGACAAGGGTAGGGTCAACTGTGTGTATGCTCAAGAAGGTCACATGTAGAGGTCTGGTCTCTAGAAGTGGAGCTGGGTGAGATGTGACATTGCGCAATTTCCTGCTGCTTGTCCTACTCCTGTAGATTGATCAGGGCTGGATAACTGTTCTCTGAAGTACTATGGAGTGTTGGAAGACAAGTCCTCTGGATGTTAGAAGTCAACAATGGGGTAACCTGACTTCTACTTCATTTAAGAGGATTGGGACCATGAATCTTGCTACTCAAGCACCACGATCAGAAGTGGCAGTTCTTTCAAGGAGTGAGAATATGAAGATTCATAGGTTGGTTGATGTAGTATGCTCTGGCAATGCATATCTGCTATTGACTGGTGTTCCTCTAGTACTTATGGTCAGCTAAAGTCTGATTGGTGTGATTGGAGTATGTCTAGGTGTAACTCATAGAGTTAGGTGCCACTGGTAGGAATGGTGTATGTCATATCTGTACAATGCATGGATATTGGTGTGAAGTTTCCATGATTGTTAATTTGAGAGGGAGTTTTGGTTAACCTCCTCACATTTGGTTAGCCTAGGGTCTGGTTGGCTGTTGACCTGTGTCACATGGGTTCTGGTGGTTGTGTGACATCTTTGCAAGGAAGAATTCATCTTTCTCATTCCTAAGGGTGAATTTAATCTGGGAAGACTTTCAAAATTGTCGAGGTGCTTGCAAGCAGAAGATGTTGACACACGAAGAGTACTTTCAACGTATTCTTATGGTGGAAGTATCTGAAAGGATAATTGGGAAAAGATTTAAGATCAATGTCTACTTGTGCCAAGTACAAGTGCTCAATTGAATATCCTTGGAGCTTAAGATAACTGATGTTATTATAGATGTTGGAACATCACTTCTTCAAGACCCTGTGCAGAATCACAGGAAGGATAGTTCATTGGCTTATGATCTATCTCTTTGGTGGCAGCCAAAGCATGTGATCTCCGAAAAGGTTTCCTGGCAAGAAACATGTTCAGCCTTGGTATGTACAAGAAGAAGAAGACATCATAGTCTTGATGGTGGTTACTTGGATCAGCTTATTCCTGATCTAGGTAAGGAAGTGCATTGGCTAATGCACACTATGAAGTTAAGAACAAGTGGCAGATTTCTTAACATCATGGAAACAGCCTTGCTTTAGGAAGAGGAATCCTTGGCATAGCTGAAGGGATAGTTTCTAACTGATCCTTCTGAAGACTCATGCATCAGAGTGTCTGATGTCTTTGGAGAAGAAGCAGGAATTCATCAAGGTGTGAGCTTGGATGACTTAACTGCGAACCTGCAGGATGGAGGTTGTTTACTCAAACTTGGTTCCACAATCAAGTCTATGAGAATATTGAACTCTTGTTCTGTGAAGGGAGGAAGTTCTTTCAAGTGGCAGAAGAAGGAGCTGAATTCAACAGCTAGATGTCTAAACACAATGCTGTGACATTTGGTTTAACATCAGAGTCTTAGTTGGTGAAGTGGCACATCAACTTCAGATAGAAGGGTCTACAGAGTGGTAGATTGGGTACTTCAAAAGGATCGTTCTCATTGCAGTTCTTAGGAGTTGCTGGTTGGAGAAGATGTTACATGTTCATGTCTTAGAGAACCTAAGCTCTGTTTAACATGTTACTTGAAGTTCAAATCTCACTTGGAAGGTCAGAATATCTTTGGGAGAAGTCTGATAAACCTGGGGAGGTCAAAAAGCAGCATTTGACCTTTTCATATAAGGATTCATGAAGGAGGTAATCCACCAGTGGCAGTTGGTCTACCTCAGAAGTGAGTTCGAAGAATCAAGAAAATCAACATATGGCAGCTGATTATTCTTGATGAAAGTCTGAGACAAATTACTTTTGAGCAGAAAAGTATTAAGTTGAAGACAAAAGGAGGTGTTTTCTATTCATCCCTTGGAGCTTGTGGTAGGAGTTCTGAGCCATCTATGGAAGATTATCTCTTGTAATGGGATGAAAATGTATATGTCCCAATGTATGTCTGGGTTCTTCTTGATCAAGCTGGTGACTCAGACTATCAGATGGTGTTCCTTGTTATGTTGTGAAGGATGTCCCAGCTGATGTTAGAACATCTTGTGAAGTGGTCTTCTGTTCTGGTTAGAAGAGAGATTGACACAGAGTGTGAATGTGTTCAGCTAAGAGGGTTGAACAGAGGGTGTGCTCTTGAAGACATGAAGATGCGTCTTATGTTTTCCATTCATCAAGTGGTTTGGATTCTCTTTGAATCAGGAAGTATGTGAAGGTCCAACTTTGGGGTGTTGGATATGCTCATGTGTGACCTCCAAGTTTCAAGAGGAGAGTAGGGCGTCCATGACAGGGGGAGTTCTGTCTTTGAAGCTGCAAGTAATCATCAAGCTTGTGGTCTATGTGTACTCAGATAACTAGGTATGGCACCTTGTCAGTTATCAGGATGATGTGATGTATGTCAAGGCTGAGTGAGCAGAAGAATGTCTGACTGGATGTCATGACATTGCCCTGGACAATGCTAAATTCCTTCTGAGTCTTAAAGTCATTAGGAAGTATAAGGGTGATGTGTCAAATTCTGATAAATCAGAATAAGCCTGATGGCTACAGCTGTGTGGTACAGGGGGAGTAACCAGCTGCTGAAGTGTGGGAATTTGACTGTAGCAGTGCCAGATGTCAAGTCTCTACTGGAGGTATGACAGGAACCTTGGGAAATGTTGAGTACTGGCAGAATGCAGGAAAATGTTGCGTGGAATGTTAAGACATCGCGTGCAACGTGTCTGACTGCATATATGGAATAGTCTCCATGCACTGGAACTGCTGTTTTGGAAAAGAAACAGTCAAGAGCTATAAAAGGTATTCAAAGATAGTCTGAGATTTTGTTGGTGATTCTCTGACTGTCTCTCAGCAAAAATTAATGAATCTTGACCAAGCATTAATTCCTACCGTTAATTCTTAAGCACGGGATGGACTATTTAAAGGATGTAATAGCCCTCTTCTTCTCACAAGAAAAACACTCCATTCCCTCAGAATCATGGGGTATGTTAAGGTTTGGGCAAGCTGCGCCTGGATCTGGTTTTGTGAGGGGTGCCTTTACAAATGTTTAGCTAAAAAGGGGGAGAGAAATATAGTCCTGGGATTGAAAATGTACCAGAAGCAAGCCAACTGTGGGAGTGGTAGCAAACAGAAGTTGGCGTCAGGCACAAAATCCACCAACTGGGTTTACCACTTGTGTCTTGTGATCTGAGTTAAGAAGACAGTTGTGCCTTGTGATCTGAGTTACATTGTCTATGTACTCAGCATTACATATTCTTCAGGAAGCTCTCCGATTGAGGGGAAGGGTTCTGGTACAACTGAGTCTTGTTCCTCTTCTTCCCCATGTACACCAACTTTGGTGTTTGTGGTGGTGGAGCCAATGACAGAGATGAAGAGCATCCCCAAATTGGGATGTTTTGTCCAGTGTATTGATTATTTGTTTTAGCTAAAGTTTGCCAAAGGGGGAGATTGTTAATTCCTTAGGATTGGCATTAATTTTGTAAAACAAATAATGTAATCATCTCTGTTGTTTTAATATGTTGGGTTGAAGAAATTCAACATCTGGACCAACATGTCATGTACGATGTCACGACATCAGGTCTGTGACATCGCACATGTGTAGAAAACTGAATTAATTAGTTCAGTATATATTATGGGATCAGCAAGGATATCTGGTGAATATCCTAACTCCCTTGTGGAGGTCTTGAAGACTCAATCAGAATATATATAGGCTCTAAATATGGAGATATATATGGAGAGAGTTTAGGAACTTGAAGACCTTGTTTGTAGCAGAAATTTTCTGCTGAAGTTGTAACAGCAAAGAACAAGTCTGCTGCGACTTCTGAAGGCCCAAATCCAGTTGGGTGATTAGGTTATAAATTGCTGATTGTAATCTAGTTTTTGTAAGCCTCTTAGAATGAAAATTTAGGGGTGTGTGTGAGGTAAACCTCCCAGTCTGTGGGAAGGTTACCATGTGTTTCTCAGTGGTAAAAGCTGAGAGTATTTGTAACTCAAAGCCTGTAGGCAAGTGTGATTTTGTTCTTGAATGAAGCTGTGAAGGAAGTTCAAGGTGTGGTAACATTACATTGTGTTTGTAGTGATAGGAATGGAAACTGGAGGTTTCTATTTAGGAGTTCCTAGGTATAGATTGCATTGGGTAGGGATTAAGTGAAGAGTTGTAAACGGGGGAGTTTAACTCTGAATTAATACTGCTAATAGTGGATCTTCTTCCTGGCTTGGTAGCCCCCAGATGTAGGTCATGTTGGACTGAACTGGGTTAACAATTTCCTGTGTTTGTTTTCCTTCTGCATGTGTTTTTGTTAATGTCATATCTCAGCTGGTATTCCAGTCAGCTTATCAAGATGATAACAGACCTGGTATAAAGCCTTCTGTTGGAATGTCAATCAGAATGTTGTAACATTCATCAGTGACAGTGTATACTAAACAATAAGCAGGATAGGTTCAGTTCAGTATTTATTTAAGTCTGCTCTCTTCCAGGATAACAGACTTGACCAAAGGATCATTGTGAAACTGTCAAACTGGATGTCTAGACAGTTGTTCATGTATGTTGATACTGAATTAGAGACTGGTTGGTCTTCTACAGTACAGCAAATTTAGCACAGTCTGGTTTGTTTAGGAACATAACAGAATCAACATGCTGTATAGGTTCTGACTGTCAAACTGAATGTTGTGACATTCATTCCTGACAGCATGTGCTAAAGTGTAGGATGATTAGTTTTTCTGTTACAGGATTTTTCTCAGGCTATTCTTCAGGAAGTCAACAACTTAGAGAAAATCCAGGAAACCAACTACTAACCTACAATTAATGAACCTAACAAATAGCCTAGTTGTTAGCAATCTAATAAGTGGTAATTAGATTAACGTGTTCATTCAGGAAATACATGTAAAAGACAAACACACTGGAACAATGTAATAGATGATGTCCAAAATCAACAGTAAGACATCATGCTGATAACTGAGTAAGAAAACAACAGAAGTGAGTGCTAGGATAGATCTCTGTTGAGTCTTTCTTCCTGATGCACAGAACCAGGTGTTCATCCATTCTAGGGTGACATAGAATGAGATGTCGTGACATCTGTGAACGTGTGCATATTAGTACAGGGGTTAATAATTGTCTTGCTGTATTAATTACAAGGTTGGATCAGATGTCATGACTTGGAGTAGAACATCTGAATTCTGTCTACACCAGAATTTCAGTGCTAAAGTCTATGAATAGAGGTGAATACGATGAGCGTTGGGTCATACGTCCCATACCCAAAGATACTCAGAATGGGGGTAGGAATACTCCAGTCTCACTCATTCTCTATTGCTTAAGGCTCATGTCACACTCTTCTAACTTTGATTTAACAAGAGTTGAAGTTTCCACCTTTGATATGCTTGAATAACCCGCTGCTTAGTATGACTGAGGATGCCTTGATCGAAGATCTTGAGTTGAGGCCTTGAGCTCTACATTTTGGAAGAAAAGTCTTATTAAGTGACCAAAGGTCTTTTGGTCACTCAATTTAGACTGTGGGATTATACAAATTCAAAGGATATAATTAATCAAAATTGTTTTTGATCAATTTAATCATGGGTTTTATTTTGTTTTTAGGGAACTAAGTTTGGATCTAATCAAAGTTAGTAATTGTTAGAAACTACCCTAAGGGATCATACATTGATTTATTAAAATTGATTGACAATTCAAAGTTAGAGGTCCTAAGGGAGCATGTACATAAATGGGTAAAATGCCTAAAATTCCTCTAAGGGCAAAACGGTCATTAATGAGAATATTGAATTACAAGCACCGATTAAATTCTAACTAAAATCCAACTATGCCTACAATGTAATCTAATTCTACAATTATTCTAAATGTTAGGAGTTAATCAAAATCGACCGAACTCAAAAATCAAGTAAATTCTAAAGGTCAATTAAACCCTAATCCTAATGTCAATTAACTTCTAAAAATTCAACTAAATCCTAATGGTTAATTCTAATCACGGCAGGGTTAACCAATTGAGAGTTAATTCAAGAACTAAGTCTAATTACAAAATTAATTACAACCTAGATTCTAACTAAACACTTAGTTAAATCTAATTAACTAATTAAAGAAAACAAAAGGATTAATCCTAATTCTAAGAGGTTAAACTAACCAGCAACAAGATTAAACAAAAAGTGGAATTAAACAACTTATTAATCATGGATTAAGAGAAGGATTATGAACTTGGGCCTGGAAATGAAAACGCATGGGGGTGTATATAGAGAGTTTGGGCTTCAAGCCCAAACCTCACATGGATACTCGGTCCCAACCAACCCTGAATGAATCTCTACGTACGAGAGCTTAAACCAAAACGCCAGTTAGAGGAAAATGGCTTTAAAATGATCCACAATTGCATTGCGCTGATTTGCTTCTTCAACGTGATTCCCTTGTTCATCCAGACCATCGCGAAGACAAACTCATCTCTTCTTGCAATCATCTTCAACGCTCCCGTTTCATGGCGACAACAAGATTCACCAGGTTCGAATTCAAGTGCGGCGAATTTCCAAAAGGTTGACTGGTATGACGTTTCCCTTCCTCCTCCCTTATGGACGCTTCTTTATTTTCTACGAGATCGTCTTCTTCGCGGCGATGTGCGTAGTTGCTGCATCGCGAATCGATGTGTGGTTCACCGATTCCTCATCTTCTTCGGGTGCTCTTCGCTCACGTTTCAAGCTTCGGCATCAACATCTCAACAACGTCGTGTTTGACCGAAGCCATATACAATATCAAGTCAAAATCCGTATCGACGAAGAACAAATGAATTTAATCTCCGAAATTAATATCTAAATCGATTCATTGTCGTGAGTGTGCAGAATCGAAAAGAAGACGGAATGAAGTGAACAACGCAGTGGATCGCAACGAGTCATGGATAGAATTTGAAAATCAATCAGCGTCATCATCATGATTCCATCGATTCTGAGTTTCAGGAGTGGCGTCGCAACGTATCAAGTTTCGACGTGCGTGGCGTTCTTCAGATTCGCCATTGGTTCACAACAGGATGAAATTGCAGATTGCAGCAGAGAAACTCACTGAGACAGGTATCGAATTCTTCTTCTCTTCACGTTTGCGTTTCTTCTTCTCCTTCTGTTTGTGTGTCTTCTTCTTCCTTCTTCGTGTGTGATGTGGATGATTGGGATTCCGTTGTTTTTACTGTGATGTTCTTCTCTTGGACTTCTGTTTGCAGGCCGGTTGGAGAGCATTCATGTGGATCAACTGTTTTCTTCTTTCCGCAGAATAATGATGCCAGGAGTTCAAGGTTGACGGCAGGGTGAAGACGATGTTGCAGAGTGAAGAATTGAGCGTTACCGTGGTATTCGATTACAGGGAGAAGCAGAAGGTTTGTGTGAGATGAGGTACGATTGGGGAAGAAGGTGAAACAGAAGGTGAAGATGAAGCAAGAAGATGAAGGTTGAAGCTTTTTGCAAATGTGGTTCTGCAAATCCTCTGAATGAAGAGTGGTGAATTTCAGGGTGGAAGAATGGTGAAACCCAGATGAAGAAGGGTGAATTCTCAATGGGAGAAGGATCCAAATCCACAGTGGAAGAAGGTGAGATCTATTTATAGATTGTTATAAGCACTAGGGTTGTGAATGTTGGTTAGAAAAAGTTGTTAGGAGTTGGCGCTTCTGTTAGAAAGCTAGTTAGTTGTTAGATTTGTGAAAAAGTTTGTTAGAGAGATATTAATCAAAATTGAGTTCCTTTTGTTAAATGATTTTTGTTGTTAAAAATGAAAATCTGGTTCAGTTAGGGTAGTTACCTATATTTAATAGTTAGTTAAAACTTGTTATTGCCTTGTTAGCAAACTGTTTTAATTAATTTATGGATTCTATTAGTTAGTTATTGACGGAGTTGGTTGTCATAAGCAGTTAGCTTCCAGACATATCACATTGTCGGCGTTCTCCACACCACTGATATAACCCTGCCGTTATTTTCCACCACTGAACGTCATTTTCCACTCGATCTTGCCGCGCAGCATGCCTTGGCAGCATGGGTAATTGAGGAAGATTAGCTCGTGACAGGTTGGGTTCAAGAGTCCTTTTTTCTCAATATTTGTTTATTTTGAAATCGGTTGGTATCGTGATGGTTCAGGAACATTGTGAATTCACTTATTATTGACATGGTTCTTGGTGTGAAGCAACTTAGTTAGGATTGGTTCTAATATTAGGCAAACATGTGAACTAAAGCTTAGATTACCAATTGGACTTCTTTCTCTTTAAAGTGCAGAATTTTAACTAAGTTGTGATTACTTTGTTCTATTTTGGTAATGTGAGTGAATGACTTGTATGCTGTAACGGTTTGAAATGGCCTATACTTTATGTTAGAATTCTGATTTGGCATGTACACTTCTGACTTGGTTCAATTTACATTTTTGCAGCGCACGTACACCTTTGGCTGGTTTTGCGGGTACATGGATGTAGGCTCATGGGTTCGTGTTTCAATTCCAGCATGAAGCATGGCCTAAGGTGAGCTAGAGTTCTGCCGTTTTGATAACTAGGAATCCATGACATGCCGTATGTTATACCGTATTGCCTTGGTGATCTGCTTGTTTGTATACCCGCTTCTACTGCCATGCTGGTGTTCTTAGGCCTTTGCCGCCTCATTTCGAAGGAGAAAGAGCTTGGCATATGTGTGGTATGGTAGCTGGGGCATAATTGACTAAGTACTGCTATGTGAATGTTAGCTTAGGTGAATTTCTGTTATGAATGCAATGTTATTTGTTATGTTATGAAACAAATGTAATATGCGATGAACTCGAAGTTGTCATGGATTTATGCCTTATTGAAATGCTTTTAATAGCTTAAATACTTTATGGAACAGGGGGCAAAGCGGGATTTTGGTTAGCTCATGCAGCTAAACCCTTGAAGCGTCCTAGGTTGATTGTTCAAGGATGTAGATTGCGAGAAAGTTCGATAGGAAATGAAAGTGGGACACCTTCACCCCCCTTCTCTATATGAACCGTGTGGGTGTTGAAAAGAAAAAATGGAGTGCATGTTTATATTCATATTTCAATTTATTCCATTGTATGAATGACGTGTATCATGCTTATGTAATAAAACAAACTCAAATGTGACTTGAATTCCAATTTGTGACCCACAGTTCAAACTCTTAAATTTGTGCTATTTCAAATAACGTGGTTCATGGGCTTGAGAACAAGTAAAAAGCCCTTTAGATTCCAAATAAAGTTTGTTTTAGTTGAAATCTTTAGGACAGGGTAAAGGATAAGAGCCATTGAAAATTTATGATTGGAATGATGATAACAGGTCCGAAAGCAGGTGTAAATGACATTGGAATTGACAGTAAAATGGAGGATTATGTGGATTGACAATCAAAGGTTGGTTTGTGTACTGTGGTAATTTGAAATGGCACAATTTGGAATTTACTTGGGAATTAATGGATGTACTGTTTATGGTGGTAGGTTAGAGATGTAATTTGATTTTTGGAGGAACATGGCCTATTTTCTGAAACTCAGATGAACCATCGACCAATTAGAATTTACCAAATCCAATTGAAACCAAAATCAACTTGAATCACTTTGAATACAAATTTGATTTGATCTGAATCCCAAGTCAAATGGAATTATCAATATTAAATTGACTACGAAATCAATTTGAGTTATTGGTGAAATAATTGTTGAGGCTCGCGTTAGATGCCATGTTTAGGTATGAAATCAAACCCCAATCTGAATACGTATCACAAACCAAATGGACCAATATGTATGGATGCATCTAGAATACATGTTTTTATTAATCACAAACATCGAATCAAAGTATCAAAGCACAAGTGCAATCACAACCTGACGACTAAAGACTTATGAATTTTGAGGAAACATGAAGCCATGGGTTATTAGTGTACTAATGAGGAAATGTGGAAGCAATAAGGCCTTGGATTAAGTGGCTATCAGGCAAGAAAACATACCCTAAGCCCCAACCTGAAGGCGAACAAGGATGGCTTTATGCAAGCCAAAATGGTTAGACCAAAATCATGATGCAAAGCAATAATCAAAAGGCTTGGGCCTAGAATTGATCACTATTAGCAATCCCTCAGTGTCATATACCTATTCAAGGTTTCCAAACCC
Source organism: Lathyrus oleraceus (assembly GCF_024323335.1). Lineage (NCBI taxonomy): Eukaryota > Viridiplantae > Streptophyta > Magnoliopsida > Fabales > Fabaceae > Lathyrus > Lathyrus oleraceus. The sequence goes on along the minus strand of NC_066582.1, from coordinate 346,752,626 downwards.
TCACACAAAGGTTTGTTGAATCCAAGATTAAGGATCGGGGTCTAGATACATATGTGACTATCATTGTACCGTCCGAGAGTCGAGGTCATGAAGGACCCAGACACTAGGGTTTCTCCATATGATGAACAGTACCACGGTCTTCAGGCCAAAACCCTGATTTTCGTTAACCACGATCTTAGTGAGTGTTGATTATGCGTGAATGATGCACACGAATGAGTGAGTCTCAGGTTATAAGTCAGGTGAAAAGTGAAAAAGGGAGGGCAAATTTTGGGGTACTACAATGTCAATGGCATGATGCGGGAACGGGGTTAGCCTGGAGAATTTTTCTTCGAGTCCTAGGACTCTGGCTATGGAGGTTATTAAACCTCCAAAAATAATTGGGCATCGCTTCGCATTGACAATGACCTGCATGTGAGATAACATAAACGGGACGGTATTCACCTTTTGTGACAAAAATGTGGCGAACAAATAAAAGATTTATTTTTCGCTCACCTTGTTAGAATTTGCTCGGCCAAAAATGGTGCACGCCAATATTTGGCGGAAATATCGAATAGTCGGGTTATGAATTAAAGTGGCTTTGTTTCCCTCAAAACTATGAGTTACTGCACCAGTTATTACCCTCCAAAATGGTTGAAAGGCGCGTTGCTAACCCTCAGTATTTGGGACCTCACTTACTACACCATCCCCATGGGGGAAATGTAGCAGGCCCGCTAGTTGGGAAAATGTAAGGGCGTATTCGACGTTAAATAAACGAAACTGGATAGTCCCATTGGAACAGTTTGTGTTGGGTGTGGGACTAAAGATTAATGAGCTTAGGAATTCTAATGTTAGTTGAGCATAGACAGGGTCCTTGAGAGATAGAAAATAATTCAAATTTAAAATATCTAGCATATAGTTAAAACTATCTTGAATTCCTAAGGCATATAAACAGTGTTCATCGGCATACCTTGTTGATTCGATCTTTCTGGCGCTTAGAGACGTGTACATCTCCTCTTGTAATTCGTTTGGCTCGTCGTTTCTGAAAATTATTCTGTATTCCCTCATCTGTGCCATAATGGATTTCACACTCCTTGTGTAATATAGTGAGAATAGAGCAAGAGAGGAGAGAAATATATAAATGAGAGTTGTGGTTTGTTGAGGTAATGTTGGTGGTTTATATAGAGGTGAAGGTGGTTGGAAAATTAATTGGTAAATAAATAGCATTTACCATATTCAATGCCTTGGTCCAGGAGTTTTGAAAATGGTTGAATGACATTAAGGCATTGTCTGCATGCAAGGAACATTACAATAAAGGTGATTTGAATGGTCCAAAATACACAGCCTACACGTGCAGGCTTGTGTAGTGGCCTGCACCACTTTTGGTGTTGGTGGCGGGCGCCACTATGGGCCCTGTGGCGGGCGCCACAACCCTCACATGGGCGCCACAACTATGTGTGGCAGGCGCCACATGCAGTGTAGTTTCCCATGTGTGTGCTTTTATTTTGCTTTGACCATGGAATTTTAATTTACCAATAATATAATGTATGGGAACAATAAACATGATATAGTGGAATGGAATTTAATCGCAACATTGACGAATAAAAGAATCGAGTATACGGGAAAAGATGAAATAATTTGTCTACTGGAATAAAAGGAAATGAAGTAATTAAATAAACTCCAATGTGTAAAAGTAAATAACAATAAAGTTCCGACAAGAAAAAAGAATAAAATAAAAGTCAGTAAATCGGTAACACTATAATAAATCAGCCATTACGGTGTCTGCTGGTAGGAGGAGCGAACGAGTAGAAGTGTTGGTAAATGTGATCCAGGTTCTCTGTGACTACATCCATAAAGCCGTGGAATTCCACACGGATGGTGTGTAGCGGGAAATTCATGATCATCAAGCTATTGATAAGCTAGAGATCAATTAACAAGAGTCGCCACCGCGTTTTTTTTGTTTCCAAGGGAAAAGGGAAAAAGTACAAACAAAACCCAAAAAGTAAGAAGTTTTCAAATAAAAACTAATAAAAGTCAGAGATCACAGGTAAGGGGGTTGGTTACACAGAGGGAAGGTGTTAGCACCCAAAGTGTCATAGGTACTCCTAAGGAGCCCTTTTTGTGTGCATATGTATTTTGTATAAAGTGATATTTACAAACAAATAGAATGGGGGGATGAGAAAAGAATTCATTAATTATATTTTTGTGTTTGACAAGACCTTCGTTCTTGTTCCTACGTACCAACATAAAAATGAGGGATCAAAACCTCGTAGTTCGTGCTACAAATTTTAAAATGAGTGTGTTGGTTTTAACAAAATTTAGATTTGAAAGGCACTAAGGCCTAAAAATGGTTTGAATGAGTTAGTTATTTTTGGCTTTTTTGAAAGTTTAAGTCGAGTATAGTTAAGTTTATTTACAAATTTAATTTAAGAAAAGAAGTTTGAAAATGCAATGGCGTAAGGCCAAAGTTTCTATCTTTTTGCAAAAGTGGTCAAAGTTTAGAACAAAAGTAGTTCACACAAAGAAGATTTTGAAAATGGAGGGAGAGATTTTGAAATTAAAGAAATGGGGAGAAGATTAAGAGACTACCCTATGTACAAAAATTAAAAGTTTAGAGTTGAAAAGATCTGACCAAATGGGTAGCAATCCAATAGACAAGTATGTCAATAGAAACCCAGAATTCCCTTGGACTTTCAGAATCAAACAACATACAAATGCACAATTATATTATCTTTAAGAGCAAGACATCAAACAAAGATGGCCTCATCCAAGCCTATCCACTTCATGATCTTCTTCAAAATAGCCCATGTAGCAGATGAATTTCACAAGTCACAAGTTCAAAATAACAGCTACACAATGATCATGTTGCAGATGAATCTTAGAGAAATCTTCAAAAGATGTATTAGATGAATTTAAAATTGCAAGCACTTGGTTCTTCAACAAGTTGGCATTGGCCAAGTCCATTAGCTTAAGGAGATTGCCTCGATTCTAAGTCCATTTGTCCAAGATTAAGCCAACAGTCCACTCAAAAGTTTTTTTGGGGTTTTTGTGGTTATTTTGTACATTAATGATCAAAGACCACACAAACAAGCAAAGTATACACAAATAAAATATATCACACAATATGGTCCAAATGGACAAAGGGAAAGTTGCATTAACATAAACAATTAGAATGATATGAACAATGGCAAATGAAATAGAGTGCTAAAAGTAAATTGCATTAAAGTAAAAGCTTGAAATTAAAATTTAATAGTTAGTAAGTTAGAAGTTAGTCTTGTTTTGCTTTTCATTTCAAGATATTCTTTGGAGAACACTCAACCCACTTATCACAAGCATGGATCCTTGAACCAAAACATCTTCCAAAGGAAGGAAAGAAGGCCAAGTTTCCACACAATACCATGAAAGAGGGGAGACTTACAATCTCACTAACTAGAATGCTTATGCCTTTTATGTCACAAATTTAGCGCTATGTTAAGCAATCGTAATTGGACTTATGTAGAAGTCACAATTATTTGAGGTCGGGCAATAGACTTTTGGTGTTAATGCATGTTGGAGACATAGTATTATGAACTATGCTCATTAAACATACCACACACACAAAATATGCAAAAGGTGTGGTCTAATATCATCCATACTCGTGTCAATTTTTCAATCAACTAGCATTAGGACTTTGAGATGTCATAGGCCAAATGGAAATGCATGGATGAAGAAGAGGAATGAGATGAAGAGGGAAGGGGATGAATGGAATCACAAATTGGTCAAAGGAGGACTTTTATTAAATTAATATCATTCATTCATTTTGGGAGATGGAATGTATATTCCATCAATCCCCTAAATCCAATGATATTAACTTGACAAAGTCAAATCAACGTTGACCAAGGCCCAACAACAAATAGCAAATTCAAACAAGTCAATACAAATGGTCAACAAAATTTAATGGCATTTATTCAATTAAAAATAATAAAATGGTGCATTAAAATCAAATATGTTTTGTCCAATTCCTAAAATCTCATCAAAACACCAAAGAAATGGCCATGCGATTTATCATAGGTCAAACAAGGTCAAAGGACCTTGGAGAAAAAAATTCAGAATTTTTGGACATTTAAAAATATTTTTAAGCAATTAAAAACAAATGCAAAATCAATTAATTCATGAAAAATATTAATAATGATCCAAAACATAATTTTAATTCAGAATATGAAAGAGAAAAATATTTGATTTTTTTTTGTGAAAGTCTCATATTTTTTTGATCAATATTGAATTTAATATGAACTATTGAAGAAAATGCAAATAAAACAAAAATTCAGAAATTCTAAATTACGTGGACCATCAGATCTCGCTCATTAATTGAGGTGGCAGATTAGATGGTCCAAAGCGCGCGTTCGACATGGATGTTAGTCAACTGCGTTGTACACATGGTAATTAAAACAAATGATCAAGATTAAAACGTGATGGATGGATCCTATGGTTCAGAAGCAAGCCAAGTCAACGCCGGAGCCAGAGCTCCGATCATCTTCTCCAGTGAACCTCACCGGACTGGTCAACATGAACCATCACCAAAAATAAAAACAAGGACATGATCTTGAAGAAAAAATGGCACTGAGCTCGAATCTGACCTCCATTCATTCCAATTCCAAATATATTAAGAGATATGTGGATTTGAAATTTGAGGTACATGAACTGAGTTGCTTCGATTTGACCTCAAAGCAACTCAATCTTCTTGCCTACATTGGTAGGACTTCAGACAACCAAAGAATCAATGGAATTGAGCAAGAATTTAAGAGAATCGAAGAGTTTAAAATTTCTGAAAGTTACCTTCAATGGAGGTCTGAGCTCGATGGATCTTAATCTAGCTTTTGCTTGGACTCACTCCACTTGCTTGCAGGAGAAGGATTGAATGGTTTAGAAGCAATGGATTCCTGGAGAATTGAATTCCAAAACAGTGGAGATTCAAGCTCAAATTCAAGTAAATTTATCAGGGTTATCCTTTGAGAATTGAGGGTTTTCAATGAGGGATCAAAGCTGGCGTCCAAGCGTTGTGAATTCTGAGCAATTGAAGCTCTATTTATAGCTGAATTGGTTGTTAATTACACACTCTCTTTTACTTTCCAAATTTGGCAAATGGTGATGTAAGTGCGCATGGGCACACATAGGCCCATGAAATGATTGCTAGAGGTCCAAATTTGAAGATCAGATGCTTTGAAGTAAGCTTGGATTGCAAGGCAACTGAACATTGATGCTTGAAGTTTGATCCATGCCAAATGATATCATCCTGTTTAAGCCATGAGCAGCCTATGCATTTCTTATCCAAAATGAATGAATTTGAGCTCTTTGGAAAGGTGAGATCAAGACGAACAAGTTTGATGTTGAACACTTTTTCATTTGGATCTTGGAACTTGGAGAAATTTGAGGTGGAAGTTTGGAAAAATTTGACATATCAAAATTTTTCTAAGTGTCAAGCCATATATCTCAATATTCCACCTTGCTTAACTTTTTTTATGAGCTTCAAATGAGAAAAGTGTCTTTATAAAAGTTGTAGATCTCTCAAAGACATTCAAAATGGTCACCCATTTCATGTCATTTGAATTTGAAATGATAGAGTTATGCATTTTTGAAGTTTGGAAAAATCACTTGATCAATGGTATAGGTCAAAAGTGACCTATAATGTAGCCTCATATCACATGCTCAAAATAGTTGAATTAGCTCCTACTCCAAACATAAAAGTTGAATTAGACACATTGAATTTGATTGTGCAACTTGTAAATATTCCATCTCATAAAAATTGAGAAAGTTATAGCCTTGGGAAGTTGACTTTCAAATTAGGGTTTAGACAAAATGACCTATAATGTTTCAACATAGAAAATGATTTTCCAAGAAAAAATAGCTCTAGGTATCAACATGAAAGTTGTTTATAATGTCATTTAGAGTATGTTTTCTCTTGTAATAATTTTCATATGGTGAAAATTGTAGGATATAGGGTCTAGGGAGACCCAGTTTTAATTAGATGAATTCATCTGGCCAACCACCATCAACCAACTTGCTAACTTCCAATTCTCTTGACTTTCTTGGATAATGGGAGATAACATATGCATAAGATGATGAATTTTGAAGTGTACCTTGAGAAATTTGATCAATTGGTGAGATAGCTTGTTGGAGAAGTTACTCAAGATACCCAGTCAAACTAGGGTTTCCAAGGCAAATCACCCTCAAACTCTTGAAGCAAACTTGATGAATATAACATGTAGAGAACATTGGGACTCATATAGGATGTTCATAACCATTCTTGAATCAATTCTTGGTTGTTCTCTTTGTTCATGAAGGTCTCAAACCCTAGATGTGATCTTGATGAATCAATGAGATCATGCCTTTCCTACAAAAGAGTTAGACAAATGCAAAGACATATTTTTGGTATTTTGGTTAGTAAAAAATGATAAAATACAAGTATGATATAATCACAAAGTGCTTGATGATCTCTCCCAAAACAAACCCAATGAAAGAGGAGTAAGGAGGATGCCAAGGTATGATCCCAATGCTTATGCTTATGAGGGAATTACATGAGGGATCTTAGGGTCAAAATTGGGGTCTTACAGCTGCCCCTATTTAAGGACATTCTAACTGAGGAGGCGAAGGTTAAAATCTCCATGTCGACTCAGTAGAATGGGCTTAAATAACAACATAGAGAAACAAATTTTGGTCCCTAAGAGACCTCATGATGCATATGACATGAATGCAAAAGTTAATGCTTTGTAGGGAAATATTTCCACAAAGGAAAAACAAATTAGAGAGACCGAAAATCTGCAGGAGCCCAATGCATTCCATAAGGAAAACTCGCTAGGGAGACAGAGACTCTAGGGGATAAAAGGATTTATGTGTAGGCTAGGCTACGACTTAAAACTACTGGGGGACTCGAGGGAATCCATATAAAGAATGGAAAGACACATCCGGTGAAACAAACATCTGCAGGGGATACGAATAAGTCAGGATAAAGTTGAAATATTCGACTCATGGTGAGGAACAACGATTTCACTAGGGAAATGCACACTCAACTCAACTGGGGAGAAAAATAAGATTTCAACACAGAAGGAGCAGAAATCTATTATCTACTACCTGTTACTAGGTGAGGAGATAATAAAGATCTGACAGAGAGAACATTCGTCATCGGTTAAGATGAACATATCAAGGATGACTCGCTGAGGAAATGCCAGGAGGGAGTATTCATTACCGGTTATTTGGTAAGAATAGCCTTGCTGGGGAAAACTGCAGAAAGTAGAGTTTACAACTACCGGTTACTGGGCAGAAGACCAAGGGTGAGAGTATCCGTCATCAGTTAGGATGAATGTATCAAGGATAAACTCAACAGGGAAGAAAATCCGTCATCGGTTAGGATGAACATATCAAGGATAGACTTGCCTGGAAATGCCAAGGAGGATACCCGTCATCGGTTAGGATGAACATATCAAGGATATACCAACTGCACAAAAGGGAGGAATTACATCTATCAAAAACTGGATAGAAAACCGTCGGAGAGAAAATCCATCACCGGTTAGGATGAACATATCAAGGATAGACTCCGCGAGGGGACAAAGTAGGATTTACAACTACCGGTTACTGGGTAGAAGACCAATCAAAGAGAAAATCCGTCATCGGTTAAGATGAATATATCAAGGATAGACTCTGAAAAGGAAAGAAAAAATAGGGATTACATCTATCAGTTACTGGATAGAATACCAAAGAAGAGAAAATCTGTCACCGATTAAAGTGAACATATCAAGGATAGACTCTGCACCGGAAAAAGTAGGATTTACGACTATCGGTTACTGGGTATAAAGCCAACAAGGAGAAGAAACCCCGTCATCGATTAAGATGAACATATCAAGGATTAACTCTCTGAGGAACAAAATAGGGATTACAACTACCTTTTTACTGGGTAGAATACCAAGGAAGAGAAAATATGTCACCGGTTAAAGTGAACATATCAAGGATAGACTCTCTGGGGAATAGATCCACTAGGGAATCTACTGAGAATAAACATAAGGGTACTTTTGCCGGGTATTGGGCAAGAAGTAACAAACTGCAAACTAAGAAGAATATTACCAGTTACAGGGTAATAGCCTCTTAGGGGACAAAAATATCTATCTAGGTAAGAGCTAGAAAGAAAACGGTCAATCAAGACTCAACCCAATGAGAATATAACTCAAGGGGAGCAATTCCATCCATAAAATTTGCTGGAGAGAAAACTGAAATAATATCCATCCACGAGGGAACAAACTCAGCGGGGAAACAGAGAAAGGTTAAAGTCTTTCTGCTTAAGGGGCTGACACTCTACAATTGAAAGAGAACAAACACCAGATTGGTATGGGGATAAAGTACCGCCATAAACAAATCAAATATGCGGGATATGAAATTATATGATTGTATATGTATATGTATATATGATTATGCTGAAAAACGATCACAAAGGATACAGAGGTGTCGCAAAGAAATTGAACCACCGGTACAATCCTCGGTCAATCCCCAAAGTATGGAGACTACTGCTGGAGAAAATGAAGATCACCATCCCAAGGGCTCCACCCTAGCTGGGGATTGAGGAGATCTGCTGAAGATAGGACATCCACTATATGGGTAATTTTAGGTCAACACCATAAAAATGGGAGACAACCCTACAGAGAAACAAATCAACAAAAAGCTACTCAAAAACCAGGAGGAAACTCTGACTGGGAGCAAAGATAGATGGTGATTGATGGGGGACACCAAAGCGATCTACTGGGGAAAGATCAAACATATCTGATGAAGATCCACCTGCTGAGGAAACACAAACTCCGCTGGGGAAGGCCGAAACTCTGTTGGGGACAAGGACACACCGCAGAGTATCTGAATCAACCAACTCAGCTGGGGATAAAGGAAGAAGCTCCACCGGGGATCAAACATTCCGCCGAGGAACTCAATCAACACTGATGTCTAGGGATACCACAAGAGTTAACTGCTTGGGGAACCTCTGATGCTTTGCATTTACGGACTTGCTTTTCATTGAAATGCTGTTGATATTCTTTTTACTTGCTTCAGAAAAAATTCTTGCTTTTATATTTTAAAGAAAACTTGATTTTGATTTAAAAGTTTAATTTTAAAATGATCATAATAAAATTTAAAACTATTGGCTGAAGTAAATAAGAGAAGAAACAATTGGATAAAAGCTCAACTTTATTTGATAGAATGGTAGTCTATAAATGACAAGACTCCATAGATTTTACAAAGTTGAAAATGGTAATTTACATGGAAAAGGTTACATTGAATATAAATGATCCTTAATTCCTCTACCAAATCTTGATATCCATTATGCTCTTGACCGCTGCTGGGATGATGAACTGATGTCAGCCCTTGTGCTCAAACAAGTCTTCAAAACTACTGAAGATCAGCAGAATGCAGTTACTTGCCATAATCCCTAATTTTTGCATAAGTTGCCCCAAGGTGGGGTACTCAACTTATCGGGATATTTCCTTCTGTTTTATGTCTCTAATTTTTTCCTGGACCGCCCTTTCGGGTTTTCGATCCACCGAGACGCTCATTTTTGCCTAAGCCGCCCTTTCGGGTTTTCAACTTAGCGAACTGTTCGTTTATTTTTTTTTTAGGCAAAGTATTTCTTGACCGCATCTGTGTTCACAAGATGAGTGAACTCTTCACCATCCATAGTTGTAAGAATGAATGCACCGCCTGAAAAGGCTCTCTTAACAACGTATGGGCCTTCATAATTGGGAGTCCATTTTCCTCTGGAATCTGGCTTGAACGATAAGATCTTCTTGAGCACAAGGTCACCTTCTCTGAACACTCGAGGTTTGACTTTCTTATCAAAATCTTTCTTCATCCTTTGTTGAAATAACTGACCATGACACATGGCAGTTAATCTTTTCTCTTCAATCAAATTCAGCTGATCAAACCTGGTCTGACACCATTCAGCCTTAGTCAACTTGGCTTCCATGAGCACACGCAACGAAGGAATCTCAACCTCTACGGGGAGCACTGCTTCCATACCATAAACAAGAGAGAAAGGGGTTGCCCCTGTTGAAGTGCGGGCGGATGTGCGATACCCATGTAAAGCAAATGGGAGCATCTCATGCCAATCCTTGTATGTGACAACCATCTTCTGGATAATCTTCTTGATGTTCTTATTCGCAGCTTCAACAACCCCATTCATCTTGGATCTATAAGGAGAAGAATTATGATGTGGAATCTTGAAGTCTTTGCAAAGAGCTTCCACCATATTGTTATTCAAGTTTGATCCATTATCAGTAATGATCTTACTTGGCACACCATATAGGCATATAATCTGATTCTTGATAAACCTTACAACGACTTGCTTGGTTACATTTGCATATGATGCCGCTTCAACCCATTTTGTGAAGTAGTCAATTGCCACTAAAATGAAATGATGTCCATTCGAAGCTTTAGGCTCAATCATCCCAATCATATCAATTCCCCACATGGAGAAGGACCATGGGGAAGAGATAACATTTAAAAGTGTCGGAGGAACATGAATCTTATCAGCATAAATTTGACACTTGTGGCATTTCTTCACAAACTTGCAACAGTCAAATTCCATTGTCAACCAATAGTAACCTGCTCGCAACATCTTCTTCGCCATTGCATGTCCATTGGAATGAGTACCAAAGGAACCTTCGTGCACTTCAGTCATCAACAAGTCTGCTTCGTGTCTATCCATGCATCTGAGCAAAACCATGTCAAAGTTTCTCTTGTACAGTACATCACCATTCAAGTAGAAATTACTGGCTAATCTTCTCAAAGTCTTCTTATCTTTCAAAGATGCCCCAGGCGGGTAAATCTGACTTTGGAGGAAACATTTGATGTCGTAATACCACGGCTTCTCTTCTTTGACCTCTTCAACAGCAAACACATGAGTTGGCCTATCAAGCCGCATCATAGATAAATTGGGAACTTCATTCCAATATTTCACTACAATCATTGATGTTAACGTTGCAAGAGCATCTGCCATCCGATTCTCATCTCGAGGGATATGATGAAACTCAACCTTTGTAAATAAAGTCGAAATCCTCCTCGCATAATCTCTATATTGTACTAAATCGGGTTGATTCGTCTCCCATTCTCCTTTGATCTGATTCACAACTAGAGCAGAATCGCCGAAGACATCCAAATATTTGATTATGAGATTCATGGCCTCTTCAAGCCCCATAATGCAAGCTTCATATTGTGCCATGTTGTTTGTACACTTGAAAGTCAATCTAGCTGTAAATGGTAGATGCGTGCCTTGAGGAGTAATGATCACTGCCCCAATGTCATTTCCATATTAATTAACATCTCCATCAAATATCATGTCCCAATGGGAACCAGGTTTTGGCCCTTCTTCAAGCAATGGTTCACCACAGTCCTTCATTTTCAAGTACAAAATCTCTTCATCAGGAAAATCATATTGTACTGACTGATAATCTTCAATTGGTTGGTGAGCCAAATGTTCAGCCAATATACTACCTTTGATTGCTTTCTGAGATCGGTATTTGATATCATACTCTGATAACAACATCTACCAACTGGAAATCCTCCCAGTTAGAGCAGGCTTCTCAAATATATACTTGATTGGATCCATTTTGGATATCAACCAAGTGGTATGATTCAACATATACTGACGCAGACGCTTAGCAGCCCAAGCCAATGCGCAACAAGTCTTCTCAAGCATAGAATACTGAGTCTCGCAGTCGGTGAACTTCTTATTGAGGTAGTAAATTGCAAATTCTTTCTTCCTAGTCTCATCTTGCTGACCAAGAACACAACCCATACTATCTTCTAGCGCAGTCAAATACATGATCAACGGTCTTCCTTCAACAGGGGGAGACAAAATCGGAGGTTCAAGCAAATATTCTTTGATACTATCAAATGCTTTCTGGAAGTCTTCGGTCCAATCACAAGACTGATTTTTCCGAAGAAGCTTGAATATAGGCGCACATGTGGCAGTCATGTGGGAAATAAATCTGGAAATATAATTCAAGCGGCCGAGAAAACCTCTGACTTGCTTCTCAGTTTTAGGCGCAGGCATCTCTTGTATTGCTTTGACCTTGGCAGGATCAACTTCAATACCCTTTTGGCTGACAATAAAGCCCAACAACTTACCAGAACGAACACCAAAAGTACACTTATTGGGATTCAAGCGGAGTTTATACTTCCTCAAATGCTGGAATAGCTTCAACAGATGCTCAACATGTTCCTCTTCATCAATCGATTTAGCAATCATGTCATCAACATAAACTTCAATCTCTTTATGCATCATATCATGAAAAAGAGTAGTCATTGCTCTCTGGTAAGTTGCACCAGCATTCTTTAGATCGAAAGGCATCACTCTATAACAGAATGTTCCCCATGGTGTAATGAATGTGGTCTTCTCCATATCTTCGTGTGCCATCTTGATCTGGTTATATCCGGAAAATCCATCCATAAACGAAAAGACTTTGAATTTAGAAGTATTGTCTACCAGCATATCAATGTGTGGCAGAGGGAAATCATCTTTCGGACTGGATTTATTCAAATCTCTATAGTCAACACACATGCAGACTTTTCCATCTTTCTTCGGCACTGGCACAATATTGGCCACCCATTATGGATACTCAGCGATTACAAGGAAACCGACATCAATCTGCTTCTGAACTTCCTCTTTGATCTTCACAGCCATATCAGGATGCGTTCTTCTCAACTTCTGCTTGACTGGCGGGCATTCTGGCTTCAACGACAATCTATGCTCCACAATATCAGAATCCGACCCAGGCATGTCTTGATAGGACCAAGCAAACACGTCTGAATATTCTCGAAGAAGATCAATCAACCCCTTCTTAGCATTTGGACACAGTCGAGACCCAATCTTGACTTCCTTCACATCATCCTCGGAACCCAAGTTGACTAGCTCAATCTGCTCTTCGAACGACTGAATAACCTTCTCATCTTGCTCAAGAAGACGAGACAATTCCTCACTTACTTCTACATCGCTTTCCTCCTCGGCCTCAAACACAGGGAATTCAAAATTTGGAGAAGGAAAAGGATCATTGTATTCAATGGGGTTAGGAACCAACCTACATAATGATTTGATATTTTTTTTAGAGAAGTGAATTTGTGACCAAATATTATGCAGATGGACAATTATATTGTTTATTTATGTTTTTTGTGATTACCATTTTCAGAATAAAGCAAAAAGTAAAAATAAACATCAAAGATGTGGATGAATAGAATTAATTTTATTGATGATCAATTTAAAATGCCCAAACAATGTTCACTTCTCCCTTAGGCATAGGAGAAGGATTTTAAAATATAAATGCAATTACTTAGATCGATGCAAAATAACAGGAATATCAACAACAGTCTAATTGTTGCATGTCTTTCCATGCGTTACAAAGTTGGTGCAGTCTTCCTCTTCGCTATCCTCTAGCACACCAGCTAAGTGTTGCTCATTCCCATGAATGAACCCTCCGCTACGGAAGCTGAGTTGCACCTGTTCAGATCTAACAGTTGACGAGCCCTTTTGGAACCCCAAACCAGTTCTTCCTTTGTTGTCGGAGACCTCTACCATGCGCCCCCACTGATCAACAGCACCCTCTTAAACAATCTTCTGAGCATCTTTCGGCGAGGACATAGGTGCCCTAACTCTCTTCTCAGTAACAATAGATAAGGCTTGGAACGGAGTTCCAACCTCATCCTCAGGCTCCACATACGAGAAAGATGACAGATGGCTAACCAACAACGCTTTCTCTCCTCCAACGATCACTAGCTTGCCATTCTTGACAAATTTGAGCTTCTGGTGCAGAATGGAAGTAACAACCCCTGCCTCATGAATCCATGGCCTTCCCAATAAACAACTGTAGGCCGGGTGGATATCCATTACTTGAAAAGTAATCTGAAAATCACTCAGACCTATTTTAACTAGAAGGTCCACTTCACCTATTACCGTCTTGCGCGAGCCATCAAAGGCTTTGACAATTACTCCACTATATCTCATGGGCGCTCCTTGGTAAGATAGCTTTGACAAAGTTGACTTCGGAAGCACATTCAATGACGAACCGGTGTCAACAAGCACATTTGACAAAGCATCTTCCTTACTGTTCATAGAAATATGCAAAGCCAGATTATGATTCCTTCCCTCCTCAGGGAGTTCTTCATCATAGAAGCTCAGATTATTGCATGAAGTGATGTTAGCCACAATGTGATCAAATTGATCCACAGTAACATCCTGCTCCACATATGCCTGTTCAAGAACTCTCTGTAGTGCTTCTCTGTGCGCTTCAGAATTCAAAAGCAGAGACAACACTGAGATCTTTGATGGAGTCTGAAGCAGCTGCTCAACCACATTAAATTCACTCCTTTTAATCAATCGGAGTACCTCGTCATCATTATTGGTTTTCAAGTTGCTGGATTCACCAGACTTATCCTTTGAACAACCAACTGGATCTACATTAGGAACCTCCACCTTCTTACCAACACTCATTTCCTCTTTATTTTCCGGGAACACTGGTCCAAATACTCGACCATTGTGGGTCACCTTCGTAACATCGGTAATGCTCACCACTGAATTGGTCGTAGGCAATGAGACCTCTTGACCATTCTTTATCATCGTAGCATTGTACTGGTACGGTACATCCTTATCAGATGAATACGGGACAGGGCCCGCTAACCGTATTAGCAACGACGATATTGATCTTTGACTGACATTATTATTGTTGCTGCTATAATACTGGATTATCAACCGCTCTTGCTGTTTGAAAATGGGTACTATGACATTGACATCGTCATCTACATGACGGGATTGAACAATTTGAATCATGCCTTCATCCATCAGACGTTGGATGTCCCTTTTCACTACATCACACCCTCTTGGGTTCACACTACACACAACACAACCATCATGGTCATGTTCACAGTCACTCACTAAACAGATATCTTTATGCATCTGCACCAAAGATCTTCGGATAAACCGGACATCAAAAACCTTGAATTCTCCAGGACAGCTGTCCACCATATTCACTAAGGTGTTCCCATGAGCGGGCAAAAGGTTAGCTTTGACATTTGGCGCGCGGTCCTCAAAGGACACCATACCACTCTTCATAAGCTTTTGCACCTCGTACTTCAACGGATAGCAGTTTTCAATATCGTGCCCAGGTGCACCCTGATGAAAAGCACAACGAAGCTCAGGTTTATACCACCAAGGAAGTGGTTATGGGATCTGCGGTGGGTTCCTTTGTTCAATCAGGTTTTTGAGAACCAAGGATGGATACAGTTCTGCATACGACATAGGAATTAGGTCAAAAGAGACCTTCTTCCTCTCGAAATTCTGTTGATGGTGATTGTTGTTGATATTGTTGTTATTGTAGGTGTTTGTTCTTTGTTGTAGTTGTTGTTGTTGACGTTGATGTTGTTGTTGTTGAATTGGTGTTGTTTGTTGATTAGAAAATACTGGAATTACTGATGATACTTGATGATGATGATGTTGACGGGGTGGTTGATTTCTTCTAATTTGAGGCCTCCTCTGCCTCCCACTGGAAATTGCATTTGTCTCATTATCCTTCTTCTTACCAAAATTACTACCATACCTCTTGCTTGTTGATGCCTCATCTTTTGAAAATCGTCCTTCACGGACCTCTTCTAATAGTCTCATCCCCATATTTACCATTTCAGTAAAATCACTAGGGGCACTGGCGATCATGCGCTCATAGTAAAATGAACTCAGGGTTTTCAGGAAGATCTTTGTCATCTCTTTCTCCTCCAAAGGAGGAGTGATCTGGGCAGCCAACTCCCTCCATCTCTGCGTATACTCCTTGAATGTCTCCTTATCTTTTTAAGACATAGACCTCAGTTGGTCTCTATCCGGAGCCATGTCCACATTGTCCTTATATTGCTTCACAAAAGCCTCTCCCAAGTCGTTGAAAGTGCGGATGCTTGCACTATCCAACCCCATATACCAACGGAGTGCAGCACCTGTCAGGCTATCCTGGAAGTAGTGAATAAGCAATTGGTCATTATCTGTTTGAGTTGACATCTTGCGGGCATACATCACAAGATGACTGAATGGACAAGAGTTCCCCTTATATTTTTCAAAGTCATGCACTTTGAATTTCACCGGGATTTTGACATTGGGTACCAAGCATAATTCATCAACACTCTTCCCAAACAGATCTTTACCTCTCAGTGTTTTCAATTCCTTGCGCACCTCAAAAAATTGGTCTTTCATTTCGTCCATCTTCTCATAGACATTCGGACCCTCAGACGGCTCGGAATGATAGATGGTATCCTCTACGCGAGGTAAAGTGTGCACAACTGGAGGTGGCAAGGACATGACCGGGCTAGATGCTAGCATAGAAGCAAAGGTAGGCGCAAAGCCTTCTGGAACAAAGTTGGGCGGCATTCGCCTCGGGAATCCGGCAGGCAGGTTCAGTGCGAAGTGGGCGGTAGCAGCAGGCATGGTAGAGGTAACCACTTCTGAGATAACAGTCCTTGCGGGAGGAGTTTCAAGTGTTGGAGAAGCTTGACTCTGAGCAACAAGAATTGACTCCATCATCGCAGTCAATCGGGCAATCTCATCCTTCAGCTCTCTATTCTCTTGCTCAAGGTGCTCCATAATTTTCTGATGATTGGCTCTGGTGTTGTACCAGTGAGTCGGCTTGGCTAAAGCACAGAAGAACACCAATCAGACACCTGGTAAAACCTGCTTATGCAAATGATGCATGAAATGCAATGCTTGATTATTTTTATTTCCAAGGAACTTACTGTATCATTTGCAAATATATAATATTTAAATGGTAATTGCAACAATTTGATATGACCAAAAATCTCTTTTTATTTATATAAATTGGAAGGATTACACTGAGTACAATTTCAGAAACCAAAATAAAAAGATACAAGAGAAAAGGAGACTAGTCATCCTAAGGATCCCTAACAATGTCAGAAGATCTGGCTGTAGGCGTGTACTTCCTTTGAATGCGATGGATCTCGGTCTCAAAAGAAGCCTTCATCTGAGTCTTCTCGAGGACAATCTGGTCAACAATCTTCTTCCAAGCAACGGAAGGCTGAGGCATGCTAGAAGATGAAACCTCTGGCTCTCTCTGTCTCTTTGTCACTCGGTCTTCAAGTAGCTCAATCAGTGCATCTTTGTCCTTAGACTCCAACTGCAACTCTTCATGCTTCTTTCTCAAAGCATGGAAACACTCTTCCCACATATCCTTCTCTTGCTTCATCTTGATCAACGCGTCTTCCAACTCCTCTACATCTTGGTTAGGGAGAGTTAATGGCTCAACCACAACCATGGACATAGGTCTTTCACAAGGATAAGGCATCTTCAACTCCATAGCTCTCTTCTTCACCCAAAGAGTGTAAGCTTCCAAAGCTACACAATTGTACGGACCAAGCTCGGATCTTCCCTTCCTATGCACATTATGCCAAGCATGCACAATCTTCTGCTTCAAATGTTGGGAATCTTTACCCTCTTGATAGAAAAGACCTTCTAACAACCTGTTATTAGGTTTGTCTCTCAAGGGGAACCAAAGTTGACGACGAGCCAAAGTAGGGTTGTAGTTAATTCCTCCTTGTGTACCGATGAGAGGCACATTAGAGAATTCACCATAACTATCAATAATATCCAAACCGCTTAATGAAGGATCATACCAAACTATATCATCATTAGTGGGAGACATAAGTCTCTGAGACCACCTTAGACATTGTTTGTTCTCCACAAAAGCAGGTGTCTGAGGCAAGTGCAAAATAAACCACTTGTACAGAAGAGGAGTGCAACAGACAATCATTCCACCAACCTTAGAATTCCTTAGATGCAAAGAGAAATACATATCACCCAACAAAGTAGGCACAGGATTCCCAATCAAGAAAAAGCCTAATGGCGTTAACATCAACAAAACCGTCAATGTTAGGGAACAAAGCTAATCCATAGATGAGCAACACAAAGATAGCTTCAAAAGCGTCTATACTATCAGCTTGAGAAAAAGTGGTAGCTTCCTTGATGAGGAAAACAGAT
This sequence comes from Lathyrus oleraceus, assembly GCF_024323335.1. Taxonomy (NCBI): domain Eukaryota; kingdom Viridiplantae; phylum Streptophyta; class Magnoliopsida; order Fabales; family Fabaceae; genus Lathyrus; species Lathyrus oleraceus. The sequence goes on along the minus strand of NC_066582.1, from coordinate 346,734,625 downwards.
AGCAAACAAAATAACCCTCCTTTCTTCACCCAATGAGCCTTTATCTCAGACTTCTTCAATTGAAGAGCTTCAGCAATAATACTAGATCGGGGAATCTCCTCCAATCCACTAAAAGGCACTCTACTAGAAACGGGTATCCCTGAAAGATGAGAATACTCCTCCAAGGTAGGCACAAGCTGAAAATTTGGGAAAGTGAAACAATGGTAGAGAGGATCATAGAACTGCACCAGTACACTCAAGAGTCCTTCAACCACATCAGCAGACAAAATGGACAGAAGCTTCCCATGATGTTGTTTGAAGTCCAAGGGATCTAATACAAAAGATGATAGCTTCCTTAACTCTTTCAAGTCGGGACATCTGAAACTGTACTTCTTAGTGTTCCTTCGTCCACAATCCATGGTCTGAAAATATTTGCAAATGATACCTTAGTTCCTTGAAATTTTTATGTGATGAATGTTATGATGTGCATGAATGCATGAATGCAACAATCACAAGTAAGGGATCACACACAAGGAAAACAAAGGTCAGGGGATGAATCAAGTCATTGTCAAGATCAACCATCCATTTTGGCGGATTATGCTTTGCACCTTATCAACACCCAAGTTCCATTGATATTGACAAGACTTGATTGGATCAACCAAGAATCAAGGGTTTGTTGCAAGTCACGAGCATGGAGTCTGGGTAAGAACCATCCCAAAGGAGTGAACTAAGGATAAAAACCTGTAGATCATGTTCTAAAAAGTCCCCAAAGTCTTAATTCCATCTATCAGATATTACAGGTTAAGATGACTGACTCATCGACCCATAATATTCTCAAGAGAAACTCGTCTGAGTGTAGTATCGCGTGACAACTGTTATCAAGTCTACACCTGAACAGTTTCCGCACTACGTCCTAAATAGGCCAAGATGGGTTAAGTGTTCTAATGTCCTCAGCTTCTCAGACCTAATTAGAAAAAGTAATGCCTAACCATAAATACTTGTGTGACATTTCCAAATCCAAAAGAGTCTCCACTGAGCAGATGGATCTCAAGCCAACTTGATAAGGACTACTCCATATAAGTCGAACATGACTATACCATCCTTTTATCTTAATTGCACTCAAGTTCGGGTTAGAACTTATCTCACCACTCAGAGATCACCCAACACAACAAGCAGATTATATCACATATATATATATATATACAAACATCACATATATACCAATATATTCACACAAAAAGTAGGCTAAACCCACTGGAGACTACTCCCCAGCAGAGTCGCCACTTAATTTTTGTAGCGGGAAATTCATGATCATCAAGCTATTGACAAGCTAGAGATCAATTAACAAGAGTCGCCACCGCGCTTTTATTGTTTCCAAGGGAAAAGGGAAAAAGTACGAACAAAACCCAATAAGTAAGAAGTTTTCAAATAAAAACTAATAAAAGTCAGAGATCACAGGTAAGGGGGTTGGTTACACAGAGGGAAGGCGTTAGCACCCAAAGTGTCCTAGGTACTCCTAGGGAGCCCTTTTTGTGTGCATATGTATTTTGTATAAAGTGATGTTTACAAACAAATAGAATGGGGGGGATGAGAAAAGAGTTCATTAATTATATTTTTGTGTTTGACAAGACCTTCAGTCTTGTGCCTACGTACCAACTAAAAATGAGGGATCAAAACCTCGTAGTTCGTGCTATAAATTTCAAAATGAGTGTGTTGATTTTAACAAAATTTAGGTTTGAAAGGAACTAAGGCCTAAAAATGGTTTGAATGAGTTAGTTCATTTTGGATTTTTTTAAAGTTTAAGTCAAGTATAGTTAAGTTTATTTACAATTTTAATTTAATAAAAGAAGTTTGAAAATGCAATGGCGTAAGGCCAAAGTTTCTATCTTTTTGCAAAATTGGTCAAAGTTTAGAACAAAAGTAGTTCACACAAAGAAGATTTTGAAAATGGAGGGAGAGATTTTGAAATTAAATAAATGGGGAGAAGATGAAGAGACTACCCTATGTACAAAAATTAAAAGCTTAGAGTTGAAAAGATCTGACCAAATTGGTAGCAATCCAATAGACAAGTATGTCAATAGAAACCCAGAATTCCCTTGGACTTTTAGAATAAAACAACATACAAATGCACAATTATATTATCTTGAAGAGAAAGACATCAAATAAAGATGGCCTCATCCAAGCCTATCCACTTCACGATCTTCTTCAAAATAGCCCATGTAGCAGATGAATTTCACAAGTCACAAGTTCAAAATAACAGCTGCACAATGATCATGTTGCAGATGAATCTTAGAGAAATCTTCAAAAGATATATTAGATGAATTTCAAATTGCAAGCACTTGGTTCTTCAACAAGTTGGCATTGGCCAAGTCCATTAGCTTAAGGAGATTGCCTAGATTCTAAGTCCATTTGTCCAAGATCAAGCCAACAGTCCACTCAAAAGTTTTTTAGGGTGTTTGTGGTTATTATGTACATTAATGGTCAAAGAGCACACAAACAAGAAAAGTATACACAAACAAAATATATCACACAATATGGTCCAAATGAACAAAGGGAAAGTTGCATTAACATAAACAATTAGAATGATATGAGCAATGACAAATGAAATAGAGTGCTAAAAGTAAATTGCATTAAAGTAAAAGCTTGAAATTAAAAGTTAATAGTTAGAAAGTTAGAAGTTTGTTTTGCTTTGCTTTTCATTTCAAGACATTCTTTGGAGAACACTCAACCCACTTATCACAAGCATGGATCCTTGAACCAAAACATCTTCCAAAGGAAGGAAAGAAGGCCAAGTTTCCACACAACACCATGAAAGAGGGAGACTTACAATCTCACTAACTAGAATGCTTATGCCTTTTATGTCACAAATTTAGCGCTATGTTAAGCAATCGTAATTGGACTTATGTAAAAGTCATAACTATTTGAGGCCGGGCAATAGGCTTTTGGTGTTAATACATGTTGGAGACATAGTATTATGAACTATGCTCATTAAACATATTGATCGGTCACCATTCGCACTTAGTTTTCATCATCCATCCAACATGAATCTTCAAGAATCGGGAACACTTTGTTCTTTCTTTTAGTTGATTTCTTAAGTTTTATCGCATTTTATAAATTCCTGCTTGTTTTATCCTGTATTAGTGGTTCATCTCTTTTTGTCGCATTTTATGCGTTTCCGTGGTAGTTCTATTTGGTTTCTAGGTCTAACAATAAGCCCGAAAGATGTGTAATGGAAGAATGGAATTCAAGGACATCGTGCAAAGCGAGATAAGGCAAAAATAGGGGGCTGACACGGGTGTTCATGTCAGCTGACACGGCCCGTGTCAGCTTGTGTAGAGTGGAGATCAAGGAAGCAAGAAAATAGGGGGCTGACACGGGTGCCCGTGTCAGCGGAAATGGCCCGTGTCAGCAAGGAATGAAGGAATTGAGTTGACAGAGAGCCAACACGGGTGCCCGTGTCATCTGACATGGCCCATGTTGGCCAATTCGCCCCGTTTGTTGATTTTTATTGTTTTGGTCTCTTTGTATTTCCGGAGGGCAGTCTTGGTGAAGAGAAAAGGGACTTTTGACTTTTTGGATCGTACGAAGAAGAAACAGCGTAGAGAAGAAAGCTTATAAGGTGTGTGGAGAAGAAGATATTGTCAAGATCGGAAGAGATTGAAGATCAACCTTCATCACCAAATAATTGTAATGTCTCTATTTCGTAATTTGTTTTCTTTGAATACTATGAGAAGCTAAACCCCCCAATGCTAGGGGGTGTCCCTGAATTGCTACTGTATGAAAAATATTTCTATGTTTTTATGATCATCAACGCTGTTCTTAATTCAGATTATTATACAAAGTTCTTAATGCTTTATTTTATCAGACAAATGGAATTTTGATCTATGGTTAAGATTTAGGTCGGACAAACCACCTTATCGCTTGTTATATAATAATACTACGGTTTAATCACTTAGGAATAAGGATCAAACCGTAGTAGCCGTTAACTCTTGATCAATTGCATATTTCTTAACGTCATTTTGAATAGCTAAGGAATTAGGATTGAAATTGACTGTTAATGGTTTTCGGCTAAGGAATTAGAGAAAACAATTCTTGAGAATCGGCTCTGAATGATTGCAACTTAGATGTGATATAATGTGGTAGTAGTGTTGTGTAAAGAAATTCACACATCTTGCCTTAGCATGATTTCTCATATCGTTTAACAGTTTTTTTATACGCTTTGTGTAATTTATTCTCGTTCTTATCATTTTGAAAACAATCAACAACCCCCTATGATCTTTTGTTCAATGGAATTATTATAAAGATTTGTACTTATTACGCAGTCCTCGAGATCGATACTCGGGATAACTCCCATTTTATTACTACATTGGTGCAAATAGTACACTTGCTATTTTACCGATCAAGTTTTTGGCGCCGTTGTCGGGGACTGCCAAAGTATAAGTTGAATAATAATTCAATTGAAATTTTGTTGCTCTGCAACCAAAATTTAATTTCTCTGTACTTTTGTTTCTTTTTATAAATTCTAATAATTGTCTAATCTTTGTATGCGAGGTAAGGCCTCGGCTGAATTTCTTTTTGACGCAGAACCACAAAGACTATTGCGTGCAAGACGCCGAAAAGCTAGACTGGAACTATCAGAAGCAACCCCCATTATTTCTGAGTCTTAAAAAGAAGAAGTTGTTTCAGTTCATTCGGAAGACTCCGAAACCGTATCTGGAATGATGGTTGAAGCTCCACCTCCCGTGGAAAGACTTCTGGGTGACTATGGAGGTGCAAATGCTCCGGCTGGAAGGTTAACAATTGTCAACCAACCGGTGAATGTTGATCATTTTTAGCTACACCCTTCAACGATTCGTCAACTCGAAAGGAGACCGTTCACTGGAAAAAACAATGAAGATGCCAGCAATCATTTACAAAGATTTCTAACCATGACGACATCGTTGAAAATTGAGGGACACTCAGAGGAAGCTAAAAAGTTGGTGATGTTTCCGTTTACTCTATCGGAAGATGCCGAAGAGTGGTTTTACTCTTTATCCGCGGGAAGCATTACAACTTGGCAACAAATGGAGACAACATTTTTGAATGAGTACTTCCCTGCCTCTGTGTATATCCGTAAGAGATATGGTATTGTTAATTTCAAACAGAAGGAAGGAGAGTCACTCGGAGACGCTTACAAGAGGTTCAAACGATTGTTGGTTGCATGTCCTACTCATAACATGGATGCAACTGAACAGATGCAAAATTTTATGAATGACCTCAGAATGAAGACTAAGCAACTCATAGACACAGCTGCCGGTGGCTCAACAAATTTTACAATAGCCACTGAAATAAAGAAAATCATTGAAGCCATTGCAGCAAATGAGCATCTGGAGCTCTATGACCGCAGTGTAAGTCAACCTGAAGGTATCATTGATCTCAAGCTAGCAAATCAAGTTGTGAAGATGGAAGATCAAATAATAGCTGAAGTAGAGCAAAGAATCAAGAAAATGGCTCTTGACACTCAAACGGTGGCACAAGTTCAACCGGTTCAACCTATTCAAGCAGTTAGTTGTGAAATTTGTGTGGGGGCTCACTTCGCCATGCATTGTGTGGCAACTGCATAATAGGTAGAAGAGATTAATTTTCTGAAGCAGAATAACCCTTACTCCAATACATATAATCTTGGATGGGAAAATCATCCAAATTTCTCCTGGAAGGACCAGCAAGGAAATGTTCAGAAGCAAGCACCCAATTAATATCAAAGTCAACCACAACAACAGTATCGACCACAACAACATCAACCTTACCAGCAACAGTTTCACCAATCCCAACAACAATTTCAACAACAGGTTCCAAGAAAAGAAGATTGGGAAATTGCCACTGAAAAATGGCAGCTGAAAGTTCCCAATTTCAAGAGGATACTAGAAGTAATCTAAGAAATATTGGTGCTTCGATAAAAAATCTGGAAGTGCAAATGAGTCAGATTGCTCAACAACTCGCGGGCTCTCAAACACCGGGTGCATTACCGAGTGCTATAGTTACAAATCCACGAGAGCATAATAATGTGAGTGTTGTAACCACAAGGAGTGGTAAATCAAAAGAAGTCCCTGAGAAAGATGACGACCAAGAAGACCAATTGCTTGAAGTTGAGTTGGAAATAAAAGAAAATGAGGTTGTGAGTGAAGAGGTAGTGGTACCTAAACTGGTGGTTAAAGAAAAAGTTAGTGAATCCAAGTCGGTTGTCAAACTCCCTTTCCCCACAAGAAATAAGAAGAAAGAGCAACATGAGAAGAACTTCGAGAAATTCTTGGAGATGTTCAAAAAGCTTGAGATTAATATTCCGTTCTTGGAGGCACTTGAACAAATGCCCTCGTATGCCAAATTTATGAAGGATATTATTTCAAAAAAGCGGAGCACCGACACTGACCCTATTGTACTAACCAAAACTCGTAGTGCAATTTTGCAGGGTAAGAAGATTCTAGTGAAGAAGAAAGATCGAGGCTCGGTAATTATCCCTTGCACTATTGGGGATAGATCTTTCAAAAAGGCCCTTATAGACTTGGGGGCTAGTGTGAGTCTCATGCTGTTATCCATTTACAAGAGGTTGGGGATTGGAAAAATGCAAGATACCAGAATGACACTTCAATTTGCTGACCACTCTGTGAAGAGACCTTATGGAGTAGTGGAAGATGTTCTTGTGAAGATTGATAAGTTTGTATTTCCGGTGGACTTTATTATCTTAGAAATGCCGGAAGATAAAGAGATACCACTCATTCTTGGGAGACCATTTTTGGAGACAGGAAGATGTTTAATAGATATAGAAGAGGGTACCATGACTCTAAAAGTTTACGATGAAGAGTTGAAAATTGATGTGTGAAACACCATGAGATACAAAGATGATGTGGCCACCAGCCAACACATAGAGGTGATTGATCAAGTGGTTCTGCAAGAAAATCCTTTAGGTGAACCAAAATTGCCCTTGGAGAGAGTTCTAAGTCTATCAATTTCTGAAGACACTCAAGAAGCTGATGAAAAGGAGAGGGAAATGTTAGCTATGATGGAAACACAACCACCCTTTAAAGGATCCCGATCACTCCGGTGGGAAAACTTGAGGGAACCTCAGTGTGAGGAAAAGAAAGATGAGACCAAGAAAGTAGCTGAGCTGAAACAACTACCTAAAAATCTCAAGTATGTTTTTATAGATGCTGAAAGGAGATGATCGGCTATTATAAGTTCGAATCTAGAAGTTTCCCAAGAAGACAAGCTCGTCAAGGTTCTGCAGAAGCACAAAAGTGCAATGGGATGGGCGATAGGAGACTTGAAGGGGATTAGCCCTACGGTATGTATGCATAAAATTCTCATGGAGGATGGTCACAAACCACTGGTGCAACCCCAAAGAAGACTAAATCCCGCAATGAAGGAAGTGGTTAGGAAATAGGTTGTTAAACTATTAGATGCGAGGTTAATTTATCCCATATCTGATAGCTCTTGTGTAAGTCCTGTTCATGTGGTTTCAAAGAAAGAAGGAACTACCGTTATAAAGAATGAGAAAAATGAGTTACTCCCTACAAGGACAGTCACTAGGTGGCGTGTTTGCATCGATTACAGAAGGTTGAATTTGGTGACAAGAAAGGAACACTTTCCTTTACCATTCATCGATCAGATGTTGGAAAGGTTGGATGGTTATAACTACTATTGTTTCCTTGATGGATACTCTGGATATAATCAGATAGAGGTTGCACCAGAAGATTAAGGGAAGACAGCCTTTACTTGCCCCTATGGTATTTTTGCTTACAGAAGAATGCCATTCGGGTTATGTAATGCACCAGCCACATTTCAAAGATGCATGACTTCCATTTTTGCTGACATGCTCGAAAAGCACATGGAGGTCTTCATGGATGACTTCTCGGTATTTGGTTTCTCTTTTGATAATTGTTTGACTAACCTTTCCCTTTGTCTTAGAAAGATGCCAACATACCAACTTGATTCTCAACTGGGAGAAGTGCCACTTCATGGTGCGAGAAGGCATAGTCTTGGGTCAAAAAATTTCCCACAAAGGAATATAAGTGGACCAACCCAAGATCGAGGTAATATCAAAGATACCCCCTCTAATAAACGAAAAAGGTATAAGAAGTTTCTTAGGGCATGCGGGTTTCTACCGCGGGTTCATAAGACACTTTTCTAAGATAACTAAACCTTTAACTACCCTGTTGGTTAAGGACAAGGCTTTCATTTTTGATAAAGAGTGTGTCGTTGCATTTGAAACCATAAAAAATAAATTGGTGGTGGCACCAATTGTCATTGCCCGGGACTGGTCTCTACCTTTTGAGATCATGTGTGATGCGAGTGACATTGCAGTGGGAGCAGTTCTTGGGCAACGTAGAGATAAACTGTTGCATGTCATATATTATGCTAGTCATGTTTTGAACCCTGCACAAATGAACTATGCGACTACCGAGAAGGAGTTGCTAGCAGTGGTCTATGCCTTTGATAAATTCAGGCAATATCTGTTGGGTTCTAGAGTCATTGTTTATACTGACGATGCTGCTTTGAAGTATTTATTTGATAAGCAAGACTCTAAGCCAAGACTATTGAGATGGATCCTACTCCTCCAAGAGTTTGATGTGGAAATTCATAACAAAAGAGGGTGTGAAAATACTATGGCCAATCACCTCTCACGAATGTCCCCTATAGAGGAGAATGAGGGAAAGCGTCCAATAAAGGATGAGTTTGCTGACGAACACATCCTTGTTGTTATTGGAATGCCATGCTTCGCAGACTACGCGAACTATCTAGTAGGTGGGGTGATCCTTAGAGAATTTGACTCTAACAAAAAGAAAAAGTTTGTGCATGATTGCAGGTTTTACTTGTGGGATGACCCATTCTTGTACAAGAAAGGAGTAGACGGGCTGGTTAGAAGATGTGTTCCCGGAGAAGAATAGAGAGATGTCCTGAAAGCATGCCATGACTCTGACTATGGTGGACACTTTAGTGGTGATAGAACCGTAGCCAAAGTCCTCCAGTCAGGCTTATACTGGCCTACACTTTTCAAAGATGCTCAGCAATTAATCAAAGAGTGCGATAAGTGTCAAAGGATGGGAAACATCTCGAAAAGAAATTAGATGCCTCAAAACCCCATGTTGGAAGTTGAACTCTTTGATGTTTGGGGTATTGACTTTATGGGACCATTTCCACCTTCATTCGGAAAGAACTATATCCTGGTGGCAGTGGAGTATGTACCCAAGTGGGTAGAAGCAGTTGCTCTACCAACGAATGATGCAAAAGTGGTAGTCAAGTTTCTAAAGGAGAACATATTTGTCAGGTTTGGAGTGCCAAGAGCTCTAATAAGTGATGAGGGAACTCATTTCTTAAATCACTTAATGGAGAAGCTACTCTTGAAGTATAATGTAAAACATCGTATAGCCACTCCGTACCACCCGCAAACAAGTGGTCAAGTTGAAGTGTCAAATAGGCAGCTGAAACAAATTATAGAGAAGACGGTTAACTCATCTCGCAAAGATTGGGAAAGTAAGCTTGATGATGCACTTTGGGCATACCGAACTCCTTTCAAAACACTGATTGGTATGTCTCCTTATCAATTGGTATATGGTAAGGCTTGTCACTTACCCTTAGAACTTGAACACAAAGCTTTGTGGGCTTCAAAATTCCTTAATTTGGATCTTTTGAAAGCGGGAGAGTCTTGAATCCTTCAATTCCATGAGTTAGAAGAATTTAGGAACCGAGCACACGAAAATGCCAAAATTTACAACAAAAAAATGGCATGATAGAAGGATCCAAAGGAAGGAATTTTGGGAAGGACAAATGGTGCTATTATTTAATTCGAGGATGAAGTTGTTCTCGGGAAAACTGAGATCGAAATGGTCGGGACCGTTTATGGTTGTCATACGGTGAACTGACTTTGTGTGTTTTTGCTTTGGAAAGCAAATGTCGCAGATAGCAAGAGTCGCCACCGACTTTTCTTTTATCCAATAAGGAAAGGCGGAAAAGAACAGGAAAGACCTTGATTAGATTTTGGGTTCGGGAGGTACATTATACAAAGGGAAGGTGTTAGCACCCTTTGTATCCATGGTTATCCATGGGCTCTTAATTGCTTGATCACTTATATTTTTCTTGTCTGAAAAGTGTTTGGGAATCTGTTTAGAAAATGTTTTAAAAAGAGAGTTTAACTTTGTAATGATTCTTGTACGAATGTATACAAAGTGTTTATCTCGTTTAATTTTGAAAGTTGTTTAGAAAAATATAACTTGGCAATGATTCTAGTACGAATGTATACCAAGTGGTGATTTTCTAATAGATGTTTTGCAAAGTGTGAGGTGTGAAAAGTATTTTAAGTTGTGAGTCAGCATTTAAGAGTTATACCTACCCAAGGTCTTTAGGGGTATTTCCTATCCTTATGAAGGTAAAACTGTCCTTACTATTGAGAAGTAAGTAGTCTTGTCCTTTGGATGTAAAGGGACATCGTAGGGTCGTCGATCGGTCATTGAAGGCAACATTTGTAAGGATACCTTAGCATTCGAAGGGACGATCATTATTTAACCGTAGGCGACAACGACGGGCCATCGAGGGACAAAATCATATATTCGCAGGCAACATCCGAGGGACTATGATTTATCTTATAGTGACATGATGATTTAATCGAAGGGTCTTTGCTAAGTGTATCCCCACATTCGCTGGACATGACCGTAATACCGTAAGGCAACAAAGAGAGGACCAAGATCACATGTATTCAAAGGCAACATTTGTAATCAGTTAGACAATTAGAATAGATCTCCACAAGGGTATCCCACAAATAAAGTGGAATACCTAGCAAGCTACCTTCTTCGGGAGTATGTGAACCCTCACAAAAAGTCAACAAACGGGTTAGAATACCAAAACGGGGTGCAATCGAGAGTTGCACCAAACAAAAGAATCACAGTAGTAAGAATGTCAGGCCAATAATACACGGTTATAATAAAACATGTCAGATAAGCACAGAACAGAACGGGAAAATCAGCGACTGTCATGTTCGCTACTGCCTCGCCTAGCGAAGGCTTGGCGAACACTCGCTACATGTTCGCTGAGCGAGGTGCTAGCGAACGGCTGCGGGTTTTGAGTTTGATAACAGTACGATTTCCGGAACTCCGAACCCTATGGCATCCATTACAGAAATTACATGGTTAAACATTCAGGATATTCATGCATACTTAAACCCACATGCAAAATCTAACTACATATCCAAAGTTCAATCATAATGCATCATGTATTTAGAGATTACAAATTGGAAGTATAAAACGGTAGTGATGGTGCAAACCTGTTTGCGATTGAATTGCACCAGTGACTTGGCAGATCACTCTTAGGGTTTGTACCGGATCGAGTGGGCGGAGGTAACCTTTGGGCAGGTGAGTTTCCTTCAGAGTTTCCTTTAGGGTTGCTCTGAATTCTTTTGATTAGCCTCCAGGGTTTGCTGTCTGTGCTTGTGTTTCCTTGCTAGGGTTTCTGTTTGTCTATCCTCCCCCTCTCTGAATGAGGTCTTGGTATTTATAATAGTTTTTGTGAACTAATGGCCTCAGAATGAAGCCCAAAATTTCTGGTATTCGCAAGCTTCGCTAGGCGAGTGGTGCAGCGAAGAGTTCGCTAGGCGAAGGATTTTGCTCGCCTGGCGAGCAAGCCAGTTTAAGTCATTTTCTGGATTTGGCCACCTGTGTGTTGGGTCTTTGTTCCTTTAAGATCAATGTCTTGAAAAATGAGTTGGAGTGCCTTGAAAAATGTCTTGCAAGATTAACGGGCAAATTTTGGGGTATGACAGCTGCCCCTGTTCAATATTCTTAAACCGAGAGAGTTAGAATGGTATGTACGCCATTCGTGGTCTGGAGGTGGAAGATTATTGAACACTTAGAATGCCCCAAAAATTTGCACTTGTTAATTGAAAGTTAGTCTTGACGGAGATGGGCTTAAAGATGCCATCCAGAAAGTACGAGGATGGAGGCTTCAGAGTGCGTCGTACATTAGACTATATCTGAAGACATGGGTGTCATACTGGGTCTTACGCTAGACCGTATAATGAGTCATCATGATGAGATAAGGATCTGAATGGGTCATACACTGCTGGGGATAAAGGATCAGAATGGATCATACGCTAGATCGTATCTGAATTGCAGAATGAACCGTCCGTTAGGCTGCATCTGGAGAGGTAAAGATCAGAATGGATCATACGCTAGATCGTATCTGAGTAGCAAAATGAGTCGTCCACTAGGCGGGTGACTTCACTGGGGATGGAAAATCAGACCGGATCATACGCTAGATCGTATCTGAGTAGCAGAATGAGCCGTCCATTAGGTTGTATCTGAGATATAAGGGTCAGAATGGATCGTACGCTAGATCGTATCTGAGTAGCAGAATGAGCCGTCCGCTTGGCTGTATGTGATGATAAAAGGTAGTCGTACGCTAGACTACACTTCAGAATGTACCGTACGCTAGGCAGTATCTGAGGAATGAAGATCAGAATGGATCGTATGCTAGATCGTATCTGAGTAGCAGAATGAGCCGTCCGTTAGGCTGTATCTGATGATAAAAGGGGGTAGTCATACATTAGACTACACTTCAGAATGTACCATACGCTAGGCAGTATCTGAGGAATGAACATTCAAATGGGTCGTACGCTAGACCGTATTGGAACAGTTGAAGAAACCATACGTTAGGCTGAATCAGAATGAACCGTACGTTAGGCTATATCTGATAATATTTGTATATGTTGTATTTGCAATAAATGTCTGGGATGGGCTTAAAGATGCCATCATTAGGAGGATGTCAGAATGCTCATCAGAATGAACATCCATAGGGATTATATCTGAAAGATGTATCTGAATCTAAAAGGTAACCGATGAGGGTGTCCGTCTGAATGAACCTTTATTTTGACTATATCGGGAGGATAATTAACCTGAAAAAGGTTAGCCTCATGCCATGTCATGATGCATGAGATGTTTTATGCTTGTGAAAATAAATGTGAACATTGCATGCATGTATATGATGCGAAATGATGCATGAATGAATTACACGTCTGAAAAAAAATTTGCCAGGGGAAAATAAATCCCCATATCCTGGTTGGAGATATTTGTATTGATGACCCTTTCTTAGCTGGGGGTATTTGATTTCTTGTCTGATGGTAGAAATATTCGCCAGGACCTGGCTGGGGGATAAAAGAGATGACCAGTCTGTCTAGTAATGCCAATTTCTTCTGGGAAATAACTGGTTTTGCTGGGGAATAGGATTAGCAACTGGATTCATCGGAAAGCATGGTTAGACTTTATCCTCGACCCTAAAGTCTTTTAGTAATTGCTATTCCTATTTTATGCATGTATTTTCGGAAAGCATCAATCATGTTCAAACGCATATATTAATTCGACTTAAATCAATGGACGTTTATGCAAACAAAACAGAGAAAGTAAAACAAAAGCATCTTTTTGGAAATAAAATTGTATCGATTTTGAAAGAGGGCCTATAAACAGGCAATTTGAGTACAAGGAGACAGAGATCCTAGTAAGAGGAAATTGTCAAGAAAACAAAGAAAAAGCTATGAAGAAAAAGTCCTATTGATTTTAATTTCACTACTGTCATTATGTCTTCAAGCCTCTCATCCCTTGCTGTCGGATAGAAGTGATTGGCTTGTTCAGTCCCTTTGACTTTGGTGAAGCTGACCTAGAACGGGACATAGTCATACGCTTTAATCCCTAATTTTTGCCTGGACCGCCTTTTCAGGTTTTCAGTCCACCAGGATACCCTTTCTTGCCCAAGCCGCCTTTTCAGGTTTTCGACTTGCCGGGTGTACATTTTTATATGTTTATCCCCAATTCTTTCCCGAACCCTTTTGGTTCGCCGGGATGCCCTTACTTTTGCCTAGATACGTCGATCTAGCGGGTCTCTTTTATGCGTAGTATTTTTTAACTATGTCTGCGTTCACGGGATGTGGGAAGTCTTCGCCATCCATTGTAGCAAGCATCATGGCTCCACCAGAGAACACCTTCTTAACTACAAACGGCCCTTCGTATGTGGGAGTCCATTTGCCTCTAGAATCACCTTGTGGTAGAATGATACACTTTATTACCAAGTCGCCAATTTGATATACCTGTCTCTTGACCTTCTTATTAAACACCTGGGTCATGCGCTTCTGATATATCTGCCCATGACAAACAGCCGCAAGTCTCTTTTCATCAATAAAATTTATCTGATCGAGTCGAGTCTGAATCCATTCATCCTCGTCTAAACCTGCCTCTTTCATGATTCTTAGAGAGGGAATCTGAACTTCCACCGGTAAGACGGCTTCCATTCCATAGACTAAAGAGAAAGGAGTTGCCCCTGTCGAAGTGCGCACCGAAGTGCGATAACCATTAAGGGCAAAGGGTAACATCTCATGCCAGTCTTTGTATGTTACTGTCATCTTTTGTATGATCTTCTTAATATTCTTATTAGAAGCTTCTACGGCGCCATTCATCTTTGGCCGGTATGGAGAAGAGTCGTGGTGTTTTATTTTGAACTGCGTGCAGAGTTCGGTAATCATCTTGTTGTTCAAATTGGTACCGTTATCAGTGATAACTCTTTCAGGGATGCCATACCGACAAATAAGACTATTCTTGATGAACCGTGCCACCACATTCTTGGTGACAGAAGCAAATGAGGCCGCCTCTACCCACTTTGTAAAGTAATCAATAGCAACAAGAATGAAACGATGTCCATTAGAAGCAGTAGGTTTAATCTCTCCAATCATATAAATGCCCCACATTGCAAAGGGCCAAGGGGCTGTCAACACGTTTAATGGAGCAGGAGGCACATGTACTTTATCCGCATAGATCTGGCACTTGTGACAAGTTCTGGAGTGATGGTGGCAATCAGCTTCCATGGTAGACCAATAATACCCTGATCTCAGAATCTTTTTGGCCATCATATGTCCACTAGAATGAGTCCCAAAAATACCATCATGTATGTCTTCCATAATCTTTTCCGCTTCCTTTTTGTCCACACAGTGAAGCAAGGTCGAATCATGATTACGTTTGTATAATACTCCATTACTCAAAAAGAATTTAGCGGAGAACTTCCTCAGAAACTTTCTGTCATTGATGGATGCCCCTTCAGGGTATTCTTGAGTTTCTAGATATCTTTTTACTTCGTGAAACCAAGGTTTCTCTTCTACTTCATCAGTATTCAGTTCATAACAATATGCTGGTTCATCTAATCGTGCAATGGTGATCATGGGAGCTTCATTGTCCCATCTGACTCTGAACATAGATGACATGGTAGCCAATGCGTCTGCCAACTGATTCTCTTCTCGTGGAATATGTTCGAATGTAATCTCTTCAAAGTATGGGATTAATATCAACACCCGCTCTTGATAAGGGATGAGATTCGGATGTTTAGTGTCCCATTCTCCTTTGATCTGACTGATTACTAAGGCTGAGTCTCCGTACACACTCAAAAACTTGATTTTCAGGTCTATAGCAGCCTTGAGTCCCAAAATACATGCTTCATACTCAACCATATTGTTGGTACAATCAAAACATAGTCTAGCAGTGAAAGGCGTATGGCAACCCCTGGGAGAAATAATTACAACACCAACACCATTGCCCAATACATTAGAAGATCCGTCAAAAACCATAGTCCATCGGGATCCCAGTTCGGGTCCTTCATCTGGTCCAGGTTCTTCATAATCAGTAACAAGCATGACCTCCTCATCTGGGAACTCAACATTCATAGATTGGTAATCATCAACTGCTTGATGAGCCAAATGATCAGCTAACACGCTTCCTTTGATGGCTTTCTGAGTAGTATATTGGATATCATATTCTGTTAAAATCATCTGCCATCTTGCTATTCTTCCGGAGAGGGCAGGTTTCTCAAATATATATTTGATAGGATCCATCTTAGAAATCAATAAAGTGGTATGATTCAACATATACTGTCTTAGTCGGCGAGCAGCCCAAGCCAAAACACAACAAGTTTTCTCGAGCAATGAGTATCTTGTTTCACAGTCGGTAAACTTTTTGCTAAGGTAGTATATGGCATGCTCTTTTCGACCAGACTCGTCATGTTTCCCCAACACACACCCCATTGAATTTTCTAACACGGTCAAATACATGATTAGAGGTCTTCCTTCAACTGGTGGCATCAGAATTGGAGGTTCTTGGAGATACTTCTTGATTTTGTCAAAAGCTTCTTGACATTCATCATTCCAGCTCATCTCTTGATTTTTCCTCAGTAATTTGAAGATGGGTTTGCAAGTAGCAGTCAAATGGGAGATAAATCGGGCAATGTAATTCAAGCGTCCCAAGAAACCTCTGACTTCCTTATCTGTACGGGGAACTGGCATTTCTTGAATAGCTCTCACCTTAGCCGGGTCAACCTCAATTCCTTTACCACTGACAATAAAGCCCAAGAGTTTACCGGATCTTACTCCAAAGGTGCATTTGTTCGGGTTCAATCTCAACTTGTATTTCTTCAACCTCTCAAACAGTTTGTATAAATGATCGAGATGTTCTTCTTCAGTATGAGATCTGGCTATCATGTCATCCACATATACCTCTATTTCATGATGGATCATATCATGGAATAAAACCACCATAACACGTTGGTATGTTGCCCCTGCATTCTTTAAACCGAATGGCATTACTTTGTAACAGAAAGTGCCCCATTGCGTCACAAACATAGTTTTCTCCATGTCCTCAGGTGCCATCTTAATCTGGTTATAACCTGAGAATCCATCCATGAATGAGAATACCTTGTGTTGAGCAGTGTTATCTACTAGAACATCAATGTGCGGAAGTGGAAAGTCATCTTTGGGACTCGCTTTATTCAAATCTCTGTAATCTACACACATTCGCACCTTACCATCCTTCTTTGGCACCGGTACCACATTAGCAACCCATTGAGGATAAGAAGTAACAGCCAGAAAACCTGCATCAAATTGTTTCATAACCTCGGCTTTGATTTTCTCAGACATTTCAGGACGCATGCGCCAAACCTTTTGCTTAACAGGATGACAATCTTCCTTCATTGGCAAACGATGCACTACTATATCAGTATCCAGTCCTGGCATGTCTTCATATGACCAAGCAAAAATCTCTACATAGTCATGTAACATAATAACCAATCTTTCTTTGACACTGTTTTCCAGGCCTGCTCCTATTTTGACTTCTTTCTTGTCTACTTCGGTACCCAGATTTACAGTCTCAATTGATTCCTCATGCGGCTGTATAGTCTTTTCCTCTTGCAGTAACAGTCTGGCAAGCTCTCCAGGTACTTCACAATCTTCCTCACTTCCGTCCTCGACTTGGTAGATCGGATTTTCAAAGTCATAATGAACAGTAGCAGAATTACTATCAACAGGATCCAGAGTGGATATGGATCTGCAATTTGTTACGTGAGTGTGTGTAAGAAAGCATAGCTTGTTTAAAAGATGACAGGAAAGATAAAGAGCGCAATATTTGAATGCAAAAAGTCCATTGATTTATTGAATGTGGATATGCTTATGAAAATGACAAAACCCTTAACAAATTAGCTATTTGTGCCCCGGGCATAGACACAATGCTTTAAGAAGTTCAATTGTAAAAATTAAAAATTTGCAACACTAAAATAGGCAATAACAATTACTCCTGACTAAAGGAAATCGAGATAGTGTCTTCAGCCTTCCAATTTTTGAGTCCGTCACCAATTGTTAAGAAGATCCAGTTATCCAAGTCACAATCGCTATCAGCATCTTCTACAACATTAATCTGATCGTTGACCATCTTTTCAGAGCGAAATCCCAGGCCAAATCTATCAGACTTGTACGGTACATCGATCAGTTGACCCCAGCCAGTACGACCACCATCTTCGACCACGGCTTGAGCGTCTTTCAGAGAAGTCATGGCAGGAGGAGCACGAATAACCTTGGGCACACGGGAAGTTGGCTTAAGGACGGGACTGGTCGGAGGAACTACTTCAAATGACTGAGAAGGAGTCTCAAAGAATTCACCATCCATCTCAACGTATCTGAAGGTATGCACACTATTGACAATATACTCTTCTTCTCCACACACAGTGACAATCTTACCCTCTATTGGATACCTCAGCTTTTGATGGAGAGACGAAGCTACAACACTTGCCCCATGAATCCAAGGGCGTCCCAGCAAGCAGGAATAGGCAGGGAGAATGTTCATTACGTGAAAGGTAGTGTTGAAGACTTGAGGTCCTATCTTGATAGGGAGAACCACTTCACCATGGACAACACTCTTCGCACCATCGTAAGCACGCACCACAACGTCACTAGGTTTCAGTTCAATGCTTTTACAGTTAAGTTTATCGAGCACAACTTTCGGTAGCACATTCAAAGAAGAGCCATTATCGATCAACACATGAGATAAGGTGATCCCCTTACACTCAATGGAGATATGCAGAGCTTTATTGTGATTCTTTCCTGCTGGTGTCAGGTCAGCATCGGAAAAGCCTAGGCCATTGTCAACAGCCAAGTTGGCAACATAATTTTCGAACTGATCGACAGATGTCTCCTGAGGTACATGAGCGGTCTTCAAGAATTTTATCAATGCATTAGCATGAGATTCAGAAGATAACAACAAGGATAACATCGAAATTTTAGACGGAGTATGCCCCAACTGTTCTACCACATCAAAATCACTCTTGCGGATGATTTTCAGCATTTCTTCCATTTCCTGTTTGGCAACATCTTCGGTAGTAACTTCGACTGGCGTCTTGGACCGAGAAGGATTGATTACTGGTTCTTTTTCTCGAGCTTCGAGGACGGGAGGTGAGATTTCTGGAGAAAAGATCCTTCCGCTTCGAGTAATTTTACTAGTCCCAACAATGTCAACATCATTAGGATTAGCAGAATTATCATCTTGCTTTATGCCGTGGATGTAAACATCACCTCCATAATTCCACGGAATGGCTTTGCTTGAGGAGTACGGTATTGGGCCAAGTGCAGTAATAATTAGGGGAGCTACCTTGGGCTCAGCAGTAATCTTCACAGGCACTCTAGTAGCGGTAATCTTCACTGGAACTTTGGATCTGGCAATCACAGATATTTCTTCAATGGTGTTTTCCACTTTAGGAATCTTTTCAAATAGAATTATACGATCATCCATCAGCTGTTGAATACCATTCCTCAACTTTAAGCAACCATTGGGTCGGGGTATACAGAGATCGCAATTTTCAACACAACCTGGAAATAAACCAGCTTGCAATAAATTCTTCTTGATGATCAGGAGAGGAGACGCTAAGTCGGCTATATTAGAAATGTGAGAATTGTCATTCACAGCATTAACAGTCTTGTCATGATTAGGCATAGGAGCAGTGATGACATTAGGAGTCTCCGGAGGATCAAATTCAATTTCTCCAGCGTCGATCATATCCTGAATCTTATTCTTCAACAACCAACAATCGTTTGTATCATGCCCGGGGCTATCGGAGTGATACGCACACCTGGCATTGGGGTTATAACGAGGAGAAGTAGCGTTGGGATTTGCAGGAGGATCTCTGAGGGTAATTAAATTGGCTTTTAGCATACCCTGCAGTGCTTGTGCTAAAGTCATATTGATCTTTGTAAACTGTCTTCTTGGCCTGTCTTGTCTGTGTTGGAAGTTTTGAGATGGCGGTGTTGTAATCGTAACTGCTCCAACAGCATGGTCACGATTTTTTTTGTTGTGACCCCTTTGACCGTACACCGCATTTGATTCGTTCCTGCCCTGATAGGACTTTTTGGTGCTTGCAGAGGTAGCCCCCTGTATCTTCCCACTTCGAATGCCACTTTCAACACGTTCACCTGTTAATATAAGTTCAGTGAAACCGGATGAGGAACTTCCCAACAGATGGCTGTAGAATGGGCCAGTCAGTGTACCCATGAACATGTCCACTAATTCTCGATCAGTCATAGGGGGTTTGACTCTGCCAGCCAAGTCTCTCCATTTTTGAGCATATTCTTTGAAGCTTTCTTTAGAGCCCATAGTCATATTCTGTAGCTGTAGCCGGGTAGGCGCTAATTCAGAATTATACTGGTAGTGCTTGTAGAAAGCTGTCGCTAAATCAGTCCAGGTGCGGATGTTAGAGCTCTCGAGCTGATAATACCACTCTAACTGTGTGCCAGACAGACTCTCTTGGAAGAAATGGATCCATAGCTTCCTATCAGTGGTATGCGGCTGAATCTTTCTCACATAAGCTCTCAGATGCATCTGAGGACAAGACGCACCACCATACTTAGTGAAAGCGGGGACCTTGAATTTGCGGGGAATGACCACATCAGAGACCAGACCTAAGCTTTCGAAATCTAGACCGGGCGCCTTCTGACCCTCCATAGCTAGCATGCGTTCTTCCAGCAACTTATACTTATCATCTTTTGGAGAGTACTGTTCATTTTCATAATCTTCATCGTCGTCCTCAGGGTTGAAGGGATCAACATTTTCCTCTTCCGAATCATTTTCTGTCTCCTCTTCGTGATCCTTCGGAATTCTAATCTTGACTCCTGCGGCCTGTCCTTTAAGCCTTCTTCCCGGGTTAATGTAACTCACAGCTTTCTTGTCTTTCTTCTTCTCGAGCAAGAGAGCCTTCAGTTCCTCCTGCCCCTTGGATAAGTTCAAGATCATCTCCTGGAATTGAGTATTCTGAGCCTGGAGATCTTTGACAGTTTGTTCGAGAGCCATCTGTTTGTTTAGAAGGAAGACCGTGAGAACATTGATCTTTTAGAGTACCTGTTATGCAATGTACGAAATTTTTTCAAGGACTTTCGGAATTTAACTTTGCGTAAACCACCAAAAAAGGAACTTTTATTAATAATTTCTTTAATCAATGTTCGTTACAAAAAAAATAATAAAAATACAATGAAAAGTTCAAGTCTCCCAGGGACGGCTTCTTTTTGGGCGAAGATATGCATTGAGTCTTCGTTCCTCATTAAGCTGGCTAGTAAGTTCTAACACTTTCTTCCTTTCAGCACAGAACTGGGTTTCAAAAGTATCCCTTTCCTCTCTCAACTGGATCCATGATTTCTTCAATTCTTCAACATTGGTAGGCATATCTGGATAAGAAATGATCTGAGGGGCACCTCCTTCAACTTTTGGCTCGACAGTCAGAGATCCGATTGCAAGATATGGCATGGTAAGCTCACGAGCTCTGGCGCGTACCCATCTGAGATAAGGTTCCATAGGAATAGAGTTTTTCTGTCCTAAAGTACTTCTTTTCACCATGCCCCAAGCTCGTACAAACCTTTGACGGAGACCTTGAGAGTCGTTGTCATAGTCAAACACAGTGCCTTGAATAATTATTTCATGTGGACCGTCTCTTCTAGCATAACCGAACTGACGTAGGGCTAAAGTTGGGTTACAAGTAATACCTCCTCTTATCCCCAGGAGTGGTACGTTAGAGAATTCTCCGCAACGGTCAATGATGATAACATTTTCTTTGGGTTGAGGACACCAATGGATGTCTGAATGTGAGAGCGACATTATCCTTCGAGACCATTTCAAATTTTGCTCACTCTTCAAGACTGATTGAGGAAGGTGCGAAATAAACCACCTAGATAATAAAGGTATGCAGCACATGAGAGTCCCTTGCCTTTTCACAGTACGGGTGTGAAGGGAATGCAAAATGTCTCCAAGCAAGGTAGGCACAGGGTTATGAGTGAGAAATATCTTAATAGCATTCATATCTATGAATTGGTCTGGATTAGGAAATAACACCAACCCATAGATTAGTAGGGCTAGAACATCTTCGAAAGCATGGACATTCGTAATCTTTAGGAATTCTCGGGCCTTATTTATCAGAAATTTGGCAAGTAATCCCTTAACTCCACTTCTTGTTACCCAATTAGCTTCAATGTCGGACTTTGTCATGTGTAAAGCCGCAACGACTTCTTCAGACTTCGGAATCTTTTCTAAACCACTAAAAGGTGTTTGATCAAGGATAGGTATCCCAAGCAGCCTGGAGAACTCTTCTAATGTGGGTACCAACTGATAATCTGGGAATGTGAAGCAATGATGTTTACGATCGAAGAACTGGAATAGAACTCTCATCATATCTTCTTTGAAACCAGTGGTAACCAAATTGAGGAGAGAACCATGTTTCTTGATAAACTGAGCCTGATCGGGAAGTTCTGACACTAAATCCTTGAGTTGAGGAGAGATTGCTACAAAATTGATCCGGATGGTCTTTCTGGAAGCCATAGCCTGTTTAACAGAGCAAAGTTAAACCCCTAAGTCCTTGAAATGGTTAGTACAATGTCATGATGTTATGATGTCATGATGTTATGATGTTATGATATTATGATGTTAAGTAAGTAACAAACACAAACAAGTCACACCGCAATCATTCCTAGGTTTTTAAGGCTTGCATGAGTTCCATAGGTAAGTACCCTCCCCACTGAAGTTTGGTTGGTTTCACCTGTCCTAGAATAATAACCGGGTTCTAGAAGGATCTCAAATCATCGACCTTTCCTTAAGTCCACTTCAGTGCAACACCAAGCGGTTGACCAAAGCTTCCCTAAGGTCCAATCTCAAAGAGTGTAGTATCGAGTATCAACCAACCCCAGTCGGAACCGAAGTCAGTTATCTAACTACTTTCTAATGGCTAGGATGAGTCAATTAGGGTTCTAAAGGTCTGGTTAATGCTTTGATGACACCACGCGGACGCCAAATTTTTCCTCAAGTAAACATGAGGAACATCAGGACATCCAAAGTGTCACATTAACCGTAGCCATCATTTAAACCATTCCAGTATACGCCGGATAGTCGTGATGATCTCTTGCTACTTACCTAAGGTACACTAGATCCGGGTGTAGGATCTTTCACTCAAGCATAAAATACCCAAGCAATCCCTTAAAAGTAAATCAGACAATTCAAATAAGTGATCTTGTTTTTTAAGGTAACCTCTCTTTTTATTCATCCCCAACAGAGTCGCCAGTTCTGTCATACGGTGAACTCACTTTGTGTGTTTTTGCTTTGGAAAGCAAATGTCGCGGATAGCAAGAGTCGCCACCGACTTTTCTTTTATCCAATTAGGAAAGGCGGAAAAGAATAGGAAAGACCTTGATTAGATTTTGGGTTCGGGAGGTACATTATACAAAGGGAAGGTGTTAGCACCCTTTGTATCCATGGTTATCCATGGGCTCTTAATTGCTTGATCACTTATATTTTTCTTGTCTGAAAAGTGTTTGGGAAACTGTTTAGAAAATGTTTTGAAAAGAGAGTTTAACTTTGTAATGATTCTTGTACGAATGTATACAAAGTGTTTATCTCGTTTAATTTTGAAAGTTGTTTAGAAAAATATAACTTGGCAATGATTCTAGTACGAATGTATACCAAGTGGTGATTTTCTAATAGATATTTTGCAAAGTGTGAGGTGTGAAAAGTATTTTAAGTTGTGAGTCAGCATTTAAGAGTTATACCTACCCAAGGTCTTTATGGGTATTTCATATCCTTATGAAGGTAAAACTGTCCTTACTATTGAGAAGTAAGTAGTCTTGTCCTTTGGATGTAAAGGGACATCGTAGGGTCGTCGATCGGTCA
The DNA here is from genome assembly GCF_024323335.1 of Lathyrus oleraceus. NCBI lineage: Eukaryota > Viridiplantae > Streptophyta > Magnoliopsida > Fabales > Fabaceae > Lathyrus > Lathyrus oleraceus. Next base: position 346,711,133 of record NC_066582.1, on the reverse strand, counting down.
TTGAAGGCAACATTTGTAAGGATACCTTAGCATTCGAAGGGATGATCATCATTTAACCGTAGGCGACAACGACGGGCCATCGAGGGACAAAATCATATATTCGCAGGCAACATCCGAGGGACTATGATTTATCTTATAGTGACATGATGATTTAATCGAAGGGTCTTTGCTAAGTGTATCCCCACATTTGCGGGACATGACCGTAATACCGTAAGGCAACAAAGAGAGGACCAAGATCACATGTATTCAAAGGCAACATTTGTAATCAGTTAGACAATTAGAATAGATCTCCACAAGGGTATCCCACAAATAAAGTGGAATACCTAGCAAGCTACCTTCTTCGGGAGTATGTGAACCCTCACAAAAAGTCAACAAACGGGTTAGAATACCAAAACGGGGTGCAATCGAGAGTTGCACCAAACAAAAGAATCACAGTAGTAAGAATGTCAGGCCAATAATACACGGTTATAATAAAACATGTCAGATAAGCACAGAACAGAACGGCAAAATCAGCGACTGTCATGTTCGCTACTGCCTCGCCTAGCGAAGGCTTGGCGAACACTCGCTACATGTTCGCTGAGCGAGGTGCTAGCGAACGGCTGCGGGTTTTGAGTTTGATAACAGTACGATTTCCGGAACTCCGAACCCTATGGCATCCATTACAGAAATTACATGGTTAAACATTCAGGATATTCATGCCTACTTAAACCCACATGCAAAATCTAACTACATATCCAAAGTTCAATCATAATGCATCATGTATTTAGAGATTACAAATTGGAAGTATAAAACGGTAGTGATGGTGCAAACCTGTTTGCGATTGAATTGCACCAGTGAATTGGCAGATCACTCTTAGGGTTTGTACCGGATCGAGTGGGCGGAGGTAACCTTTGGGCAGGTGAGTTTCCTTTAGGGTTTCCTTTAGGGTTGCTCTGAATTCTTTTGATTAGCCTCCAGGGTTTGCTGTCTGTGTTTGTGTTTCCTTGCTAGGGTTTCTGTCTGTCTCTCCTCCCCCTCTCTGAATGAGGTCTTGGTATTTATAATAGTTTTTGTGACCTAATGGGCTCAGAATGAAGCCCAAAATTTCTGGTATTCACAAGCTTCGCTAGGCGAGTGGTGCAGCGAAGAGTTCGCTAGGCGAAGGATTTTGCTCGCCTGGCGAGCAAGCAAGTTTAAGTCATTTTCTGGATTTGGCCACCTGTGTGCTGGGTCTTTGTTCCTTTAAGATCAATGTCTTGAAAAATGAGTTGGAGTGCCTTGAAAAATGTCTTGCAAGATAAACGAGCAAATTTTGGGGTATGACAATGGTACACAAGGTATATCCCCATGGAGCAATTGAAATAAAAAAATCCATCCAATGGGGACATTTTTAAATTGAATGACCAAAGGTTGAAGCCTTACAATGTGGAGCAAGAAGTTGGTCAAATTGATGTTATTAATCTTGTATGATAAGATGAACAACTGTCGAGCCAGGCGACGTTAAACGAAATGCTACGTGGTAGGCAACCCACGCTTTTGTGTCTAATTATTTTCTTTGTTTTGTTGTGTGTTATTGACTTGTAGGTTTGAACAATGTTTTCTAGAGGAGCCAAAAGTTCATGTGCAAAAAGTCTCTAGAAAAATCGGAAGCAGAAGCCCAGCACAAGCTCGAGACAATAATGAAAGAAAAAGAAAAATCAGGGGCCTGACACGGGTGCCCGTGTTAGCTGACATGGCCCGCGCCAGCCCCTGCTGAAACAGGTTGAAAGAGGAAGGACACGGCCCGTGTCAAGGAGGTCCTTAGCTTTGACATGGTCGCCCGTGTCAGCTGACATGGCCGTGTCAGCAAGCGCGTTGGAAAATTTTCAAAAAAAAATTTACCGTTTGGCGTTGGGCCCACCACCAAATTTCTCCCACTAACTCCACTTTATAACTCATTCACTCTTCATAAACCTTTTCTCTTACCTATTCTCTCACCTTTATCTCTCTCTCTCTCTCTCTCAAAAACACCTAAAAACCTCCATTTTTCTTCACATAAAGCTTCATCCTTTTACCTCATAACTCCATCAAATATCCATCGACCTTCACAAAAGCTTATTCATTTTCCATCCTCTACCTTCCTACGGTAATCTTTTTCCCTAATCTCTCTTTTCAATTTCAAGTTTTTTTTGTGTGTGCAGGTAAGAAAATGTCTCACCGAGTAGACAGAAGCAAAAACGTGGCGAAATCATCCCGGCCACGTCAAAGGGCAAGAAGGACTCCGAATGAGCACGATATTATGTTTGAATACTTGGAGCACCAAAAAAGGTATACTGCTCATCTTAAGAGAAAACTGACACCCACTAGATACATGTGTGATAGCACCTTGCAGGAATTGGGATTGCATGCTGAAATTCACCGAATGTTCCAAACTTTAGGTATGTTGGAATTCATGCAGTTAGAAGCGCTAACTTTTGCGCGTATTACTCTTGAATTTTTAAGTACCATTGAATTTAAGTTGAAAAATTGGTGGAATGAAACTGAGAAAGAGTATTATGGTACTCTGCGTTTTCGTTTATTTGATACTAATCTGGAATTGTCTGTGGATGAATTGGGGAGTATCATAAAACCCCCAATAATAGGTCCTGGAACGGTGCCCGATACTTTTGTTCTGGCGGAATTCTGGACCGCTATAACAGGTAATGCTAAATACATCTCCAAAGGGGCAAAAGCATCGGGTATCCATAACCCTTGTTTCAGGTACGCTCAGAAGGCTTTGGCGTACACCATGTTCGGTTGCGGTGATAGCACCGATGTTGCCACCCAAAGGGAGTTTTTCTTTCTACACAGTATGGTAGCACAAACTCCTATCAACGTAGCAGCTTTTGCAGCTGACTACCTAGGCAGAGTTGGTCGCGCTACTTCATGCGACATTTCGGTTGGCGGAATGATCACCCAGATTGCCGACCATTTTGGGTTTGGTGCTGCGCTTGCTGAAGCTCCACAGGTGTCGGGTAAACATAAACTGGACATGGCCGCATTGATTCAACAAGGCATGATTGAGGTAAAACAAGATTACTATTCTCTTGTCTGCCAAAAATCTCATATTCTTGCTTTACCCGCTTATGATTTCATTAGTATTACTAACAAAGCCAACTGGCTTTATGAGTGTCCCGACCTGGATGAGGGGGACGAAGATTTTCTTGATTCCTTTCCTGCAGATGAGCATATGGAGGGTGCACCGGGCACTGAAGAGCAGTTTTACCAGCCACAAAAACCGACCCAAGCTTCAGGATCCTACTCCATGCCACAAGACCAACGGGGTTGGATTCAAAATGAGATCGGTCACCTTCACACGGAGCAATCTAGGCAAGGTGAGAAGCTCACCAGGTTCGGAGTCGAACAACGCCGCCAAGGAACGGTCCTGGATGAAATGAATGCGATGATGCAACGCATGATGTTGCATTATCTATATCCACCCCACCTCCTCAGTAAACATTGTGAGTACCCCTCTTATCTTGACAATGAACATTGTGGACAATGTTTGGTTCAAGTGGGGGGGGGGGGGGTTATTGTTTTGCATTTTACTTAAGTTATGTTTGTTTGCTTTGTTACTTTGTTTTGTCTTTGTATGTCTGTTTTATTTCCATGAGTTATAGATAAAAGTGGATTCTACTGGATAAATGATGGACTAGTGACCAGTGAGGGAAAGATGCAACCCTGGATTTGCTCCTGAGGCAACCTGGAAGTTGATACGGCTGAGAAAGAAAATGTTGGACGTAACTTGGCAACTCTAGACCGAAAGAGGCGATGGTAGACCCAAGCCGAAAAAGAAGTTGTTTGTCATGAATAATGGTTTGGAGCCTGCAAGCTTATCCAACATGGTGAGAGTTCAACAAAACCAAACACAAAAGAGTGTATTCAGGTATGACTTTATCTCTCTAATTTTGCGTAAGTTCTACTGATACAACACAATACAAAGACGCACATTGAGGCACGTTGTTTGTTTTCACCCTTTAGCCTTTCTAGCCATCCATAATGTTGTGTTTATCCTTTGTTAACCCCGTTGAGCATGTACCTTGTTTGTGAAAACCGTCATGTTAACCATAAGCCAAACACTTCCTACCATCGCTCGGCATGACTGTTGTAGTGTCAAATTCATGCAAAAAGATAAGTTTGGGGTGGTGATCCTTAGAAAAAATTGAAAAAGGGCAAGTGCAACAAAAAGAAAAAAAAGAAGTGTGTAGAAACATCCGCTTCTACCGAAAGAAAAAAAAAGAGAAAAGAAATGAAAAATAGAAATGAGGCATAAGCACTTGCCTAAGTCAAAGACTCATGCATCAATGTGATACTCAAAAGAAAAATTGAGTGAAAAAGAGTCAAGTTGGACAACACCCCATAAAATAATTTGTGCACAAAGAAAAGAAACAACATGAATGCCGAGTTTTAAACCTTTGCCATCCATTTTCTTGTCTATCCCCACCGTACCTAAGCCCCGTTACAACCGAAAGACCTCTAAAAGTGTGTGAATTTGATTTGTGTAGTGAACGTAGAATCTATTCAAAAATTAAGAGTTGATATTGCATACCTTGATATCATGAGTGCTAAACACTTTAACCCCGAGAGATTTGGTGAGTGGTGTGAAGAAGTTTGCAGGTGGAGGAACACTCTGATATGATAATGCAGTGGATAGTTCGACTGGGTGAACCAGAAGCTTAATCGGGAAGGAGGAAGATAAGTTGCGAATAACATCAGTTGTATGGTGGAAAGAAGAAAATCCATGGTTGACCTCTGTGTTGTCTCTTACATCACTTGAGGACAAGCAATGAGATAAGTTTGGGGTTGTGATCGGTCACCATTCGCACTTAGTTTTCATCATCCATCCAACATGAATCTTCAAGAATCGGTAACACTTTGTTCTTTCTTTTTGTTGATTTCTTAAGTTTTATCGCATTTTATAAATTCTTGCTTGTTTTATGTTGTATTAGTGGTTCATCTCTTTTTGTCGCATTTTATGCGTTTTCATGGTAGTTCTATTTGGTTTCCAGGTCTAACAATAAGCCCGAAAGATGCGTAACGGAAGAAAGAAAGTCAATGACATTGTACAAAGCGAGATAAGGCAAAAACAAGGGGCTGACACGGGTGCACGTGTCAGCTGACACGGCCCGTGTCAGCTTGTGCAGAGTGGAGATCAAGGAAGCAAGAAAACAGGGGGCTGACACGGGTGCCCGTGTCGACTGACACGGCTCGTGTCAGCAAGGAATGAAGGAATTGAGTTGACAGAGAGCCAACAAGGGCGCCTGTGTCATCTGACACGGCCCATGTTGGCCAATTCGCCCCGTTTGCTGATTTTTATTATTTTAGTCTCTTTGTAAGTCCGGAGGGTGGTCTTGGTATTTCATGATGTTTTTAGATGATTGGGATCTATTTAGTCTGCATTTTGGTGAAGAGAAAAGGGACTTTTGACTTTTTGGATCGTACGAAGAAGAAACAGCGTAGAGAAGAAAGCTTACAAGGTGTGTGGAGAAGAAGAGATTGTCAAGATCGGAAGAGATTGAAGATCAACCTTCATCACCAAATAATTGTAATGTCTCTATTTCGTAATTTGTTTTCTTTGAATACTATGAGAAGCTAAACCCTCCAATGTTATGGGGTGTCCCTGAATTGCTACTATATGAACAATATTTTTATGTTTTTATGATCATCAGCGTTGTTCTTAATTCAGATTATTATACAAAGTTCTTAATGCTTTATTTTATCGGACAAATGGAATTTTGATCTATGGTTAAGGTTTAGGTCGGACAAACCACCTTATCACTTGTTGTATAATAATACTACGGTTTAATCGCTTAGGAATAAGGATCAAACCGTAGTAGCCGTTAATTCTTGATCAATTGCATATTTCTTAACGTCATTTTGAATAGCTAAGGAATTAGGATTGAAATTAACTCTTAATGGTTTTCGGCTAAGGACTTAGAGAAAACAATTCTTGAGAATCGACTCTGAATGATTGCAACGTAGATGTGATATAATGTGGAAGTAGTGTTGTGCAAAGAAATTCACACATCTTGCCTTAGCATGCTTTCTCATATCGTTTAACAGTTTTTTATATGCTTTGTGTAATTTATTCTTGTTCTTATCATTTTGGAAACAATCAACAACCCCCTATGATCTTTTGTTCAATGGAATTATTATAAAGATTTGTACTTATTACGAAGTCCTCGAGATCGATACTCGGGATAACTCCCATTTTACTACTACATTGGTGCAAATAGTGCACTTGCTATTTTACTGATCACATACCATACACAAAAAATATGCAAAAGGTGTGGCCTAATCTCATCCATACTCATGTCAATTTTTCAATCAATTAGCATTAGGACTTTGAGATGTCATAGGCCAAATGGAAATGCATGAATGAAGAAGGGGAATGAGATGAAGAGGCAAGTGGATGAATGGAATCACAAATTGGTCAAAGGAGGAATTTTACTAAATTAATATCATTCATTCATTTTGGGAGATGGAATGTACATTCCATCAATCCCTTAAATCCAATGATATTAACTTGACAAAGTCAAATCAACCTTGACCAAGGCCCAACAACAAATAGAAAACTCAAACAAGTCAATACAAATGGTCAACAAAATTTAATGGCATTTATTCAATTAAAAATAATAAAATAATGCATTAAAATCAAATATGTTTTTTCCAATTCCTAAAATCTCATCAAAACACCAAAGAAATAGCCATGAGATTTATCATAGGTCAAACAAGGTCAAAGGACCTTGGAGAAAAAATTTCATAATTTTTGGACATTTTTTAACATATTTTTAAGGAATTAAAAACAAATTCAAAATCAATTAATTCATGAAAAATATTAATAATGATCCAAAAAATAATTTTAATTCAGAATATGAAAGAGAAAAATATTTGAATTTTTTTGGTGAAAGTCCCATATTTTTTGGATCAATATTGAATTTAACATGAATTATTGAAGAAAATACAAATAAAACAAAAATTCAGAAATTCTAAATTACGTGGACCATCAAATCTCCCTCATTAATTGAGGTGGCAGATCAGATGGTCCAAAGCTCGCGTTCCACATGGATGTTACTCAACTGCGTTGTACAGATGGTAATTAAAACAAACGCTCAAGATTAAAACGTGATGAATGGATCCTATGGTTCAAAAGCAAGCCAAGTCATCGCCGGAGCCAGAGCTCCAGTCATCTTCTCCGGTGAACCTCACTAGACTGGTCAACATGAACCATCACCAAAAATAAAAACAAGGACATTATCTTGAAGAAAAAATGGCACTGAGCTCGAATCTGACCTCCATTCATTCCAATTCCTAATATATTAAGAGATATGTGGATTTGAAATTTGAGGTACATGAACTGAGTTGCTTCGATTTGACCTCAAAGCAACTCAATCTTCTTGCCTACATTTGTAGGACTTCAGACAACCAAAGAATCAACGGAATTGAGCAAGAATTTAAGAGAATCGAAGAGTTTAAAATTTCTGAAAGTTACCTTCAATGGAGGTCTGAACTCGATGGATCTTGATCTTGCTTTTGCTTGGACTCATCCCACTTGCTTGCAGGAGAAGGATTGAATGGTTTAGAAGCAATGGATTCCTGGAGAATTGAATTCCAAAACAGTGGAGATTCAAGCTCAAATTCAAGTGAATTTATTAGGGTTATCCTTTGAGAAGTGACGGTTTTCAATGGGGGATCAAAGCTGGTGCCCAGGTGTTGTGAATTCTGAGCAATTGAAGCTCTATTTATAGTTGAATTGGTTGATAATTGCACACTCTCTTTCACTTTCCAAATTTGGCAAATGGTGATGTAAGTGTGCATGGGCGCGCATAGGCCCATGAAATGATTGCTAGAGGTCCAAATTTGAAGATCAGATGCTTTGAAGTAAGCTTGGATTGCAAGGCAACTGAACATTGATGCTTGAAGTTTGATCCATGCCAAATGATATTAGCCTGTTTTAAGCCATGTGCAGCCTATGCATTTCTCATCCAAAATGAATGAATTTGAGCTCTTTGGAAAGGTGAGATCAAGAGGAACAAGTTTGATGTTGAATAATTTTTCATTTTGAGCTTGGAACTTGGAGAAATTTGAGGTGTAAGTTTGGAAAAATTTGACATATCAAAATTTTTCTAAGTGTCAAGCCATATGTCTCAATATTCCACCTTGCTTAACTTTTTGTATGAGCTTCAAATGAGAAAAGTATCTTCATAAAAGTTGTATCTCTCTCAAATACCTTAAAAATGGTCACCAATTTCATGTCATTTGGATTTTAAATGATAGAGTTATGCATTTTTGAAGTTTGGAAAAATCACTTGATCAATGGTATAGGTCAAAAGTGACCTATAATGTAGCCTCATATCACATGCTCAAAAAAGTTGAATTAGCTCCTACTCCAAACATCAAAGTTGAAGTAGACACATTGAATTTGATTGTGAAACTTGTGAGTATTCCATCTCATAAAAATTGAGCAAGTTATGGCCTTGGGAAGTTGACTTTCAAATTAGGGTTTAGACAAAATGACCTATAATGTTTCAACATAGAAAATGATTTTCCAAGCAAAACTAGCTCTAGGTCTCAACCTGAAAGTTGTTTAGAATGACACTTATAGTAAGTTTTCTCTTGGAATCATTTTTATATGGTGAAAATTGTAAGAGATAGGGTCTAGGGAGACCCAGTTTTGATCAGATGAATTCATCTGGCCAACCACCATCAACCAACTTGCTAACTTCCAATTCTCTTGACTTTCTTGGATTATGGGAGATCATATGTGCATAAGATGATGAATTTTGAAGTGTCCCTTGAGAAATTTGATCAATTGGTGAGATAGCTTGTTGGAGAAGTTACTTAAGATACCCAGTCAAATTAGGGTTTCCAAGGCAAATCACCCTCAAACTCTTGAATCAAACTTGATCAATATGACATGTATAGAACATTGGGACTCATATATGATGTTCATAACCATTCTTGAATCAATTCTTGGTTGTGCTCTTTGTTCATGAAGGTCTCAAACCCTAGATGTGATCTTGATGAATCAATGAGATCATGCTCTTCCTACAAAAGAGTTAAACAAATGGAAAGACATATTTTTGGTATTTTGGTTAGTAAAAAATGATAAAATACAAGTATGATATAATCATAAAGTGCTTGGTGACCTCTCCCAAAACAAACCCAATGAAAGAGGGGTAAGGAGGATGCCAAGGTATGATCCCAATGCTTATGCTTATGAGGGAATTACATGAGGGATCTTAGGGTCAAAATTGGGTTCTTACAGGGTGCTCAGCTCACCTCTTAGATTGGCGACATCTATCTGAACAGCTTCGATGGCAGCAGCATGATCGGTGAGAGGTGCAGCAGGTATAACTCGGGCATGTGATTCATCATCAGAGAGATAATTATCATGGTGATCATGGATTTAGGGTGGTGGTCCATCCAAATCATAGAGCCAGTTGTTCCTATCATGTACACTCGTCTTAGGGTCTGGCAGGGTAAATAGGTGTACTGGTTGGCTGTTAATGAGGAATTCAAACACATACGGGCCTAGGTTCCTAATGATACCAGTGTTGATATAAAATTGGATGTTCATAGGTCGTATAACCTTGATGACTGGGTAATGTAGTCTCATTGCATGCGCTATCATGGTCACTAGGCCTCCCACTGAGATTGGTCCATAATCTTCTTGTGATATACGGTATAGATTAGCTATCATGAATGTAGCAACGTTAATAGGTCGGGCCTGTGATGCGCAGTACATTATAAATAGTTCGTCTTTGGACACAACGGTTCTGTTCTTTTCCTTTCCAAATAGGGTGTGAGCTAGGATCTTATGAAAGTAACGAATGGTGGGGTTATGGATGTTCTCTTATTGCATAAGGTCTGGCTCGAGATGGTTGTTTCTAGTGATGCTACCCCAAAAGAGGTCTAATTGATTGTCCACAAGTATGTCTTCCTGGGTAATGGTAAAGGTATCAGGTCTATTAGGACATCCTAGGAGTTCAGCCGTTTCTCTGTGGGTGTAGCAGTAGTCTTTGTCAAACAACCTAAAGGTGAGTAGGCCTTTATTAAATCCCATACCATGGTTTGGCAGGTACAACAGGGAGCTTAGGAATTCTAGAGTCAACCTAGTGATGGAACTGAATTTTCTCTTGATAGCAAAGGTGTCCCAGCCTAGTTGGTTAATTAGGAACATAACATTATCTCTTATACCTAATTTGGTCATGGTGTGTTCATCTGGGTATAACGTTATTGTCATTTCTCTCTAAAATAGAGTCTCAAAACGTCTCCTTTGAGCTCTGTCTCTGAAGACTATATCCATGTAATCTACTTGTTGCATTGTGATAGTCAGTAGCTAGATAAAATCAAGTAGATAATAGCATTAAGTTAGTAATGGTCAATAATATAGAAATGTACCGATTAACTTTATGAGAAATAAATAAAGAAGAAAACAAAGAAATGAAAATTAAGCAATAGTAATAATTATAAATTTTGTGATGAAATTAAATAGTTAAAGACAGAGTGTGGGTTGTCTCCCACCAAGCGCTTTGTTTATTGTTGTAAGCTCGATAGAAATAGGATAGATGTTATTCTTTTGAATGAGCGCGAGGCTCTGCAAGCTTAAGATTTGCAATGAAATCATTGTTGTCCATGTTGTGGTAATGTTTCAAACGTTGGTCGTTTACTATGAATGGTTCGCTCGTTTTTCCTTTTATCTCTATTGCTCCATTTGGAAAGATATTGGTAATTTCGAATGGACCGGACCATCTAGAACAAAGTTTTCCGGGAAAGAGTCTGAGGCGGGAGTTAAACAAGAGTACTTTGTCACCTTGGTTAAACTCTTTCCTTAATATGTGATTGTCATGCCATTTTTTTGTTCTTTCTTTATAGATTCGGGCATTCTCATATGCATCTAGCCTAAGTTCTTCTAGTTCATAGATATCTAATATTATTTTCTCGCCTGCGGCAGTATAATTGAGATTAAGGGTCTTAATGGCCCAATATGCTTTATATTCTAATTCTACCGGCAGGTGACATGATTTTCCATAAACTAGCTGAAAAGGTGTGGTTCCTATTGGGGTCTTATAAGTTGTCTTATATGCCCACAGGGCTTCTGGTAATTTTGAGGACCAATCATTCCTAGAGGTGACAACTGTCTTTTCTAAGATTTGTTTAAATTCTCAGTTCGAGACTTCTACTTGCCCACTCGTCTGTGGGTGGTAGGGTGTTGCTACGCGGTGCCGTACTCCATATTTCAGTAATAGCTTTTCAAAAATCCTTGAAATAAAATGGGAGCCACCATCGCTGATGACAAGTCTCGACACTCCGAATCTAGGGAAGATTATTCGCTTAAAGAGTCTAATTACCACTCGTGTGTCGTTCGTTGGAGACGCAATGGCCTCAATCCATTTTGATACGTAATCGACCACAACAAGGATATACTTGTTACTAAAAGAGGATGGGAAAGGTCCCATAAAATCGATTCCCCAAACATAGAAGACTTCTACTTCCAAAATGCCTTTAAGCGGCATCTCGTCGCGTCTAGATATGTTGCCAGTGTGTTGACACCGGTCGCAGTTTGTGATCACGATGTGGACATCTTTCCACATAGTAGGCCAAAAGAGGTTGCAAGATCTTAGCGCAAGTCTTCGAGGTGCTTGCATGTCCTCCATAGGGAGCAGAATGACAGTGGGAAATTATGTTTTCTACCTCATCTTCTAGGACACATCGACGGAAAATGCTGTCGGTGCCTCTCTTGAAAAGTAGAGGCTCATCCCAATAGTAGTGTTTAAGATCGTGGAAGAATTTTTTCTTTTTTTGGTAGGTCAAGTCTGGCAGAAGCACCCTAGCTGCTAAGTAGTTGATGAAGTCAGCGTACCATGGTAATGTGGTTTGGGTGTAAATTGCTTCCACTACTTCGTTTGTTTTAGTATCCTTATGGCTTAACGCATCTTTAGCTGTATTGCTTTCTAATTAGGATATGAGTCTTTCGTACGGAAAATGATTGTTTATAGGCACTCGTTCAGGTTCAATACCTTCCATTCTGGACAAGTGATCGGCTACGACGTTTTCAGTGCCTCTTTTATCCTTGATTTCTAGGTCAAACTCTTGTAATAGTAAGATCCACCTTAGGAGTCTTGGTTTGGTGTCATTTTTGTTTAACAGGTATCTAATTGCAGCATGATCTGTATAGATAATCATCTTTGCTCCTACTAGGTAGGAACAGAATTTATCCAGAGAAAACACTACGGCTAAAAGTTCCTTTTCTGTGGTGGCATAGTTCATCTGTGCAGGGTCTAGGGTTCTACTTGCATAGTATATTGCATGAAGTTTCTTGTCCCTTCTTTGTCCTAAGACTGCGCCTACAGCATAGTCACTAGCGTCACACATGATTTCAAAAGGTAAAATCCAATCGGGTGGTTGCATGATAGGTGCGGTAATAAGAGTTGTTTTCAATTGTTCAAACGCCGCTAGGCATTTGTCGTCAAAGATGAATTCGGTGTCTTTCATCAATAAGCCAATCAGTAGTTTGGTGATTTTTGAGAAATATTTAATGAATCGTCGGTAGAAACCAGCGTGTCCTAAGAAGCTTCGTATTTCTCTTACGGTTTTCGGAGCCTGGAGGTTTTCTATAACTTCTATTTTGGCCTTGTCGACTTCAATCCCCTTGTTGGATACTATGTGTCCGAGCATGATTCCTTGTTGGACCATGAAATGGAATTTTTCCTAGTTTAGCACTAGGTTCACTTTTACGCATCTCTTTAGTACCATTTCAAGATTCGATAAGCAGCCTTCAAAGCTCCGCCCTCATACGGAGAAATCGTCCATCAAGACTTCCATGATGTCATCTATGAAATCAGCGAAAATTGAGATCATGCATCTTTGGAATGTTGCGGGAGCGTTACACAGTCCGAATGGCATTCGTCGGTAGGCGAATGTACCATAGGGGCATGTGAAAGTCATTTTCTCTTGGTCGTAGGGATGAATAGGAATTTGGAAAAATCCCGAATAACCGTCTAGGTAGCAGAAGTGAGAATGCTTAGCCAATCGTTCAAGCATTTGATCGATAAATGGTAAAGGAAAATGATCCTTCCGAGTGGCTTTGTTTAATTTCCTATAATCAATACACATTCTACTTCCAATAACCACTCTTTGTGCTACATATTCTCTTTTTTCATTGTTAACAACTCTGACGCCTCCCTTCTTTGGTACTACATGTACTGGGTTGACCCATTGACTATCAGATATCGGGTAGATAATACCTGCTTCTAACAGCTTTTGCACTTGTTTCTTTACTACATCACTCAGAATGGGATTTATCCTTCTTTGATGTTCTCTAGAGGTCTTACTATCTTCCTCTAGCATTATGTGATGCATGCATATGGAAGGGCTTATTCCTTTTAGATTTGAGATATTGTAGCCTAAAGCAGTTGGGTATTTTCTCAAAATGTGTAGAAGCTTTTCGGTCTCTATCTTCCCTAAGTCTTCATTTACTATTACAGGTCGCTCAAGTTCAGTGTCTAGGAATTCGTACCTCAGATTTTTGGGTAACGTCTTAAGTTCTAGGACTGGTTTCTTTGGGCAAGGCATATAATCGGGCGTTAGTGCTAGGCATTCGCTTAGGTTATCATCTTGGTATTCCTTACTTAAATTTTCATCTTCGAAAGTAGGAGGCCTTGGAATTTTCAATATTTAGGAGTATGATGTTTGTTCATTCTCCATCTCTCTTATGCATTCGTCGATGACATCTAGTAGACAACAGGTATCGTCTATAGCTGGTGGCTTTAGGAATGGCGTCAAAATGAACTCGACTTTTTCCTCACCAACTTCGAAGGTTAGCTTGCCTTTCTTAACGTCTATAATCGCTTCGACTGTAGCTAGGAATGGTCTTCCTAATATGATAGGGATGTTGGAATCCCCTTGTATATCCATGATTATAAAATCATTAGGAATATAGAATTGTCATATGCGCACCGGAACGTTTTCTAGCATACCTACGGGAAATTTAACAGAACGATCTTCCAGTTGTACGGACATCCTCGTAGGTCTTAGTTCTCCCATTTTTAGCATTTCACATATGGACAAGGGCATTAAACTAATACTGGCTCCTAAGTCGCATAAAGCTTTGTCGATGACAAACTTTCCGATTACACAAGGTATGGAGAAACTACATGGGTCTTTCAGGTTATGAGGCATATTATTTTGTATTATGGCGCTACACTCAGCAGTAAGTGTAACGGTTTCGTTATCCTCTATCTTCTTCTTGTTAGATAAGATTTCTTTGAGAAACTTAGCATATGAGAGCATTTGAGTTATGACTTCTGTAAAGGGTATTGTGATATTCAATTGTTTTAGAAGCTCTACGAATTTTTTAAATTGCCCTACACTTTTAGATTTAACAAGTCTTTGAGGATAAGGGATAGGGGGTTTATACGGTGGTGGAGGCACATAAGGTTCTTCTTTCTCTACGGCCTCTTCGTTTTTATCTTCCTCTTGTTCGTCTTCCTTCTCAGTTACCTTACCTGGGCCTTGATGCATGGATGGGTTTTGAGTTCTAGGGTCGGTCAAACTTTTAATTATCCTCGATTTCCATGGCCACTTATCAATCTGTCACCTTTTCTTCTTTTTCTTCTGCGAGGTAGTTTATCCTTCTGAACTTGTGGTGGTGGTTCTGGCTCTATCCTGAGAGCTACCTTTTCAGGTTTAGGTTCCATTTTTGCATCCACTACCTCAAAGTCTGGTTTTCCCCTTTAAATACTAATGAGTTCCCTAGTTTCATGGTCTTCTAATTTTCTCTTCTTGTTCAGGGTCTCAAATAAAGGTGCATTGGTGTGGATATTTTCCAATAGTTCCTCATACCTTTCGGATTTGGGGTCTACCTTAACTTCCACAGACCTTCGCGGGAAAGGAATTGGTGATTTATAAGGAGGAGGAACAACACATAATTCTTCCTTCTCTACCTCTTTTACAACCTCCCTCTCGGGTGGTGTTGGTGGTTCTTTCTCAATCTCTACTCTTTTCTCACCTGGACCCTCCTCATTAACACTCTCCTTAGGATTTTCGGTAAATTTTTCACTGGTGATTGTTACAACATCCACATGTTTCTCAGGGAATGGTCCTAGAGGTGTCTGCGCAAGCAAGGAGATTTGAGTCTCCAATGCCTCATTGTGAGTGACGAGGGACTTGACCACAGTGTTCAGTTGCGTAAAGGTTTCATTGGTATATAGACTTTGTTTTCTAAATTCTTCATTCTGAAGAGTTTGTGTAGCCACAAAGCGTTCCATCATAGATTTTATCCTAGAGTGAGTTTGCATCTCAATGAAATCCTCCATTAATATTTCCAGGTTGGATTTATAGGAATCTTGTGATTCCTCAAAATACTGGGAGGGATAATCGTAGAGAAAATTTGGGTGATACATAGTAATAGAGAAAAGTGAGCCTTAGTCTATACTGGGCAACACTAGAGTTACGATATCGACTAAATTAGTCCCCAGCAACGGCGACAAAAACTTGATCGCGACTTAATAAGTCTATGTGAATCTTGACTCCAAGTGTACAGTCCTATCGTGTAGTTTTAAAGATTATCGAACCCACAAGGACTAATAATCGAACGTATCATGGTCTAATATTGCTATGCAAATCTAAGGTTGATGATTGTTCTATGATTGGAGGGATGAAGAGAAATAACTATAACGTAAATAGAATATTAATATGAGATATAGGGGATATCGGTATGTAATACCTCAAACTTCGGGGATTCGATAGATAGTTGGTGTAATCTTATTGGTTAAAATATTCTTCAGTAGAAATTATTTCTAGAAAGGACTTAGTCTCACACTCTCATTTTTATTGACTCTAACCATACTCCTAAACCAGAATGCTTGGCTCTCGCGGTCTCATTTTGAATTTAGAAGTACTTTTTGAATATAGATAAAGTCTAATTAATCCTAAAGCGCTCTCGCTGTGTTTAGGATTAATGCCTAGTTTCAGCTATCTGGTTAAAATCTCAAACTCTCGTTCTTGTTGACATTAACCTTAGTTTGTTTTGTACTCTCGTACAAAAAACAGTTTGATTAAAATAAGAAACCAAAACCAGAAAAATAAGTTTTATAAAAACTAACACCAATTATTTATTGAATCCCGTCGTTTCAACGGTCTTTACATCCCTTCGTTGTGTAATAATAAGTGTTAATCGAGTAAAAATCAATGCATATGGAGCCAAAAATACGATACGCTTTCGCGTTATCAGCTTCTCCTCCAGTCCTTGCTCAGGAAGCTCTTCAGGGCGTTCAACTTCCCAGTCATCAAGTCAATCCTCGGATTGCTAATAAGATTATTGTTGGTTCATATCAGAATAGACAAGCAAACTATTGGTTACTAGATGAGAGGATTAGAGCTATTAAAGGTTTCTCTGCTTATGGTATGGATGTTAAGGACTTATGTCTAGTTCTTAATGTGGTGCTTCCTCCTAAGCTCAAAGCATCAGACCTACCAAAATACAAGGGTTTAAGTTGTCCAAGAAGTCATGTCATCATGTATTTAGGAAGATGGCATCCTATATTGATTATGATGAACTCCGCATTCATTGCTTCCAAGACAGCTTAGCTGGGGCATCCTTAGATTGGTACATGGGCCTGGAATGCAGTAAAATCAGATCTTAGAAGGACTCGTCTGAAGCTTTTCTCAAGCAATAGAAATATAACCTGAACATGGATCCCACCAGGTTACAGCTGCAAAATCAACCATGTAAGTGCAATGAGACATTCAAAGAATATGCTCAGAGATGGCGTGAGATGGCTTCTAGAGTTAGACCTGCACTGACAGACACCGAATTGGTTGATATCTTCATAAGAACACTCCAAGGTTTGTACTATGATAAGATGATTGGTAGCTCGTCTTCCAACTTTGCCGACATAGTAACCATTGGAGAACGCATCGAAAATGGGCTGAAAACTGGGAAAATTGCTAGTGTTGATAGCCATACAGTGGCCAAGAAATATCAGGGTTTTGCTGAGAAGAGGGGGGTCGGGGAAAGTGCTATGATATCAAATGTCTACCCTCAAGTTCAAGAACCTATGGCTCATATGCCATACTACCCTTATCCATACATTGTCACTGCTCAATATCAGCAACCTACATACCAACCTCAATATCAACAGCCTCTACAAGCTCCAGTTTTGCAGAATCAACGACCTCTATAAGATAACCAAAACTAGAGTCAATGTCAAGGGAGACGTTATGATAAGAAGCGTCATCAGTGTGACCATGTCCCTGTATTGTATACTCAGTTGCTACCGTATCTTGTTCAGCAAGGGGTAATTGTGCCAAAAAAATACCACCAGCTATTTATCCCTATGGTCCGAAGTATAATCCTAACACTTCTTATGCGTTTCACGCTGGCTATATAGGGAACTCAACCGAAGATTGTGGGTTGTTCAAGACTAGAGTATAAGAGTTGATTGATCAAAAGGTGTTGTCATTCTCCGAGGCAGAACCCAAAGTCATTTCCAGATCACTGTGGACAAGTTGTTAACGCAGTTTATGGTGAAGATTTCATAGATTCAGTTGCCTCTTCAGAGGAGTATCAAGGCTAGCAATATCATATTTTTTCAATCATGTCTCATTTGTAATTTTCTCTTGTTTGTTATATGTTATTCATTTGTAAAACTTGTCTAGTTTTTAGATGATAATAATAATGAAATAAACGTGCATGTTTTGCTTAAATCCATTTGTGTTCACTCATATTTTATTTATCAGTATCAAATTATTTGTCAAATAAAATCAAAAGAGAATACTGCAATTAAAAGTATGCAAGATCGTTGCCTGTATGTTTTGGAATAAGATTGTGTTGATGATGTAAGGTATTGTTCAATCCCTAAAGACCGAAGATATAAGGAATATAACCCCTAGTCAACCCCTTTGGGCCTTGAAGTAGGAGTTTTATTTCTTTAACACATAAAGCCCTCATACTTAACCAGGGGCAGGGTAGTCTTTAGTTAGTTTGAACTTGCATTCAAATTTCAGAAGGAAAGTATCCCATCAAGTGATCAAAATAACATATCCCTCTCAAGAGGATGGAATCACAAATTCATAACCATAAAAGGAGTGAGATAGTCACAATCCGTGAAATAAATCGAGAAAGCATTGTCACAGGATTTGCTCCAAAAAAAAGATGAAATAACATGAAAAAATCAAAAGCAAATGAAAAGCCCGCTAAGTAAAAAGCTTGAAAACAAGATTGACTTAGGCAAAAGATAGGGTATCCCGGTGGGTTGCAAATCCAAAGGATCAACCCAGGCAAAAATAAAGGACATCAAAACAAACAAACAAGAGGATCAATACCAAAATCCTCAGCAAAGGCGAATCTATGGCTGCAAACAAAAGCAGAAGGTGAATGACTGTCACTCCAAACTCTCATGGGTTCGATAACCATCTGTTAGCCCCAATTTCGATGACTGGTATGGATTAAGGGAAATAAATAAGGAAATAAAGTTTCCTGTGAAGAAATTGAATGTTTCGACAAAATTATACAATTTGAAATTCTAGTCAAAGATACCTTGACACAAGGATAAAGATGTTGTGTGGACTTAGAAATGTTTCCAGCAGTTGGGAAACAGAAGCATCACTAACGATAGTTCGACAAAGGATTTGAATTCAAATAAGGGAGGGAATTCTTCATTCTTATCTAACTGTTGGGTATACGTGGGGCATGGTGGGCAGTCGCGTACACGCAGAGTGTTACTTGTCTCAATCTGGTGAATAGGTTGTTGGAAGCGGTTATTTCAATTGATATAAATAGGAGGTCTTAGTGTTAGGATCAAGGGTGTTCAAGTGTGTACAAATTTATCATTTTATCCAAAGTATTCGTGTGTAGAGAAAGTGTAACTTGAGAAAATGTGTGTTTGATATTACACCATATTTTTACTTAAAGCAATTTTAATCAATCTTTTCTTCTCAAAAATTTATCTTCAGCATCATTTACTTTCCAACACTTTCTTTACTTACTTTCCATTATTTTCCTTCATATTCTTTAACGAATTATTTTAAGTATGAATGTTGTCGAAGTGCTCATCATCCATCAAGTTTTACCCTAAAAATAATTAGCACGTGTCCTAGGATCAATCTGATTGATCCTGTAAGTTGCCAAAATATTTCATTTTGAAAGATCAGCGATTGTTTACCAATTTTCACGGTAAACAAATTGGCATGCCCAGTGAGACAATGTTAACTGTTTTGAAAAAAAAGTAATTTTTCTTCATTTTATTAGTTCTTGTCGTTCAATCATCTTTCTCCTTTTAAAAAGTTCATTGGATGTTATTAAGAAGTGGTAAAGTAACCACCACCAATGAAGATAGACAAAAAAGAAGATACACGATGGGCATGGCAAATTCAAACTAGCCATATAGTGCGAACCCTCGGAATGTGTCAACTAATAATGGAGAACCACCCCCAGTTTCTTCAACGGGGGGATCAACGGTTCTAGCAACCATTTATGAACCTATAGCGTCAATGGAAAGTTTGATGCCTACGCATTCGATTGCCCACACAGGGCCTATCCTGAACTTTACTGGGCCAATGGGCCCTTTCCAAACTCCCCCACCTATATGGAATTTTGTGTTTAGACCTTTTACGCCTTCAGGGTTTTCAATGTCGTTAAGTAGTCGAGATCAACCCTACGGGATGCCAACTTCGATGATGGCAAACTTATAAAGCGCCCATCCAGTATTTTCATAATCAGTGATAACTTTGCTGTTGCAGGATCGGGTTCTGGGGCGAACATAGGTCGAAATACCCAACCTTTAGGAATGGGATATTCTACCCGTACGCCAAACTTGATGAATAACTTTGTTGCAGTCATCAGACAGCAAATGGATGAGAGTAACCATGACATGGTCCAAGTGTTGGCCCAAACTATGGGGACAATCCTTAATTCTCTAATCCAAAATAATACTCAAACCAACCAACAAATGGCAACGCAGATGACTCGCCTGGTGAACTTCTTCGGTGTGCCTCAACCTTCCCGACATCCACAAAGAGAGTATATGGTAGAGAACCAAGGGGTAACCTTCGAGGAGGATCCCACCACTAATCAAGTTCAACATAACATGGCAAACCTTGGAGGACCGGTCGAACCCCCTAGAAACCAACCACGAGGCCTAATAGAGGAAGAACCAAGGATAGCATTGGTGAATAGGAATCAGAATGCTGATAATGTCATACAACAAATGTGGCATGATGATATTGCAGCAGATAATGATCTGGTAGCCATGGTCGAAAGAATCATGTCTCAAAACGGAGTAAACTTTGGCCTTCGAAGGCCAAACTATATGTCACCACTCTCAGAGTATATCCTCCAGTCGGACTTACCCCCTAGATAGAAGGTCCCTAAATTCACTAAGTTTTTTGGGGATACTACTAAATCCACTATCGAACATGTGGCTAGGTATTTAATAGAGGCAGGAGAAATTTCGAACAACATAAACCTTAAGATAAAGTACTTTCCAAGTTCTCTCACAAAGAATGCCTTCACATGGTTTACAACTTTTCCATAGATTTAGATTCACACTTGGACTCAGTTGGAAAGAGTGTTCCATGAGTAGTTTTCCATGGGGCAGACGAACATTAGTCTAAAAGAGTTGGCCAGTATCAGGCGAAAGTTTACTGAGCCGATTGATGATTATTTGAATAGATTCCGATTATTAAAATCCAGATGTTTTACCCAAGTGCCAGAACATGATTTGGTCGAAATGGCCGCTGGAGGCCTTGATTATTCCATTAGGAAGAAATTAGACACCCAATACTTGAGGGATTAGGCCCAACTGGATGATAGGGTTCGACAACTGGAGCGTTTGAAGGAAGAAAAATCTAGAGCAAATAGGAATAAGAGAGTAGCCTACGTCGAATCTAATGAAGACAATGAAGGACCATATGATGAGCCTTCAAGCTTCGACGAAAACGAGATCGACCTGGCTGAACTTAAATAAGGCTCTCCTTATTCTTGTAAGGTCTTAGCCCCTTCAATGGAAAAAACCCTATCGAACCGGAAAAGAATGATAAATTTCCTAAGAAAACTTACACGTTCAACGTTATAAAATGCGACGAAATCTTCGATTTGTTAGTTAAGGATGGCCAAATGATAGTGCCTCCTGGTGCTAAGATGCCTCCTTTAGAACAAAGAAAGAAAATAGGGTTTTGTAAGTACCATAATTTTCTGGGTCATAAAACGTCTCAATGATTTCTTTTCAGGGATCTTGTCCAGAATGCTATTTATGAGGGAAGACTCAAATTTGGAGAGAAACCTAAGAGCCAGATGAAGATTGACTCTGACCCTCTGTAAGTAGTTGACGCCTACTACACAGATCCAGATGATGTAAATATGGTAGAAGTTACAGATGACTTCAACAACAACATCAACATTGCCGAAGTTACTGAGGACCTTGTTAACAAGGTTGTCATGGTCAGGGTCTTTGAGTACCTCGACCAGGATTTCCTCAAGAATTTTGCTCAGGAGGTTGTTGAAAGCTTCGCCAACGAAACCACTGATGGTTTCGACCCTGGAGTCACTGAAGATTCCAATTTGTTGGTGGTGACCAAAGAGACTGCTAATAGTTTCATACAAATGGATAAGGCTGATGAAGGCCTTCAAGTGAAATTCCATAATCTGGGCATTACTGAAGATGCCAACATGGAAGTCAATATGGTATAAATCTCACAGGAAACTTCCATGAAAGTCGACGACGAGCATTGACAAGAAGAATACAATAAATTGGCCTTCCCAAAAGAAGAAGAGACTCTTATGGATTTCCTCCATGGGTGCTAAGGGAAGAAATCAGAAGTCATGTTATGCCCTCGATGCAGTGCCGTTTTTGACAAAAAAGTGGCGCACAATCTTGAGGGAATCAGGAAGGCAAAGGACAAATGGGATCAGGGAGCCCCTCAGGACCAACGGGTTTGTGGGCCTAGAAGAGCTTTCGATCCAAGGAGGTATTTAGACCTAAACAGAACTTTGGTGAAGCTTAATGAGATGAGAAAAAAGGATCCTTCTATCAAACATATCTCCTTCAAACCCACTGCAGAGGTTTCCAATGGAAAATGGGTGAGGCCAGCTTACGGCAGAAAGCGTGGCCAGAGAAAATGGTAGAACTTCGAAATAGATAGAGGTTCGTCGTTGGCCTACTGTAAAGAGTTTCAGGCGTCTAGAAAAGCTACCTACATCTCTAAGAACTACATGGGGAAGAATCACATGACAAGGTCCCAATGAAGAAGGGAACAGAGAAGGAGAAAGGTGCAGAGGGAGATTGGAGCAAAAGAAAACGCTGAATCTAACACCAACATACCTGTCAGAAAGAAGGAGAGAGAGGATTTAAAGTTGGTCGAGAGGATGCTTACCACTCAAGAAGAGGCAGACAAAGAAAAATATGATCGAGCGGTATCAAAAGATGAAATGCTCACAGATGATTTCGACTCTGGTTCAGAGCCTTCGCTGGATATTAGAGTTAATGTGGTCTCAGTGCTCCCTAGAGAATTTGACCAGGTAAATGAGGTCAAAGATACTGAAAATATCATAGAAATGAAAATGGCCGCTCATAAACCAGTGTGCTATTAAATAATGAATAATGGTTGCATGGAGGAACAAAATGCTTTCTTCGAGCGACCAGATGAGGCTATGAGGAGTCATCTCAAGCCCCTGTTTATTACTGGGAAGGTCGAAGACATCCCAATTAATAAGATTTTGGTAGATTGTGGCACGACGATGAACCTAATGCCACATCACCTTTTGAGGAAAATAGGTAAGTATGACATAGATGCCAAGCCTCATAACATGGTACTTTCCAACTATGAAGGAAAGGTGGGTACTACCCTTGGGGTAATCCAAGTCGAGCTAATGGTGGGAATTGTCACTCGATCAATGATGTTCATGATTATGGAGACAAAGGCCAACTATAACTTGCTACTTGGATGAGAATGGATACATGGAGTTAGGGTTGTACCATCCTCCATGCACCATAGAATCACCATCTGGAGGCCAGACGGTATTGTGGAGAATGTAAAAGCAGACCAGGGCCACTTCAAGACTCCAATCAATCATGTCGACAGATGCCAGTTTGACAAACATTTGGCCAATATTGCTCCATGCGATCTGGCCAGCTTTGCATTCACTCTAAACGATAATGCATACTACTCTTTGTATCTACACCCCACCAATGGTTTTTAATGGGATCGCGAAGTAGTGGGCGAAGATGATTTTGGGTACATAGGAACGTCAGGAGTCGACCCAATAGGTTAGGAAGCGAATTCAATGGTGATGACTGAGTTCGAAACACTAAAAAGGATTTCGGCTTACATAGCCGAAAATAAACAGCAAGTGGCCTTAGAGGCTGAAGACAAATAGATGGTTGTTGAAGCCAATAAAGACCTTCACCATCAAGGTCCTGGAAAGGACTTTGATCCAGAACCACCTGATCAGGTTCAGGGTGAAGATCAAGTCCAGAGGCTCAACGCCATCTATGATGACTAGCCTTTGGGCTTCGAGAAGGATCCGTTGGCAGCCAACATCATGATGCTAGCTCAGGATCCACTGGAAGAAATCGACTTAGGAAAGGAATCGACAAAATGGCCAACTTACATCAGTGCCAATATCAGCCCTTAACTTAAAGTTGAAGTGATCCAACTGCTGAAAGATTTCAAGGACTGTTTCACATGGGATTATGATGAGATGCATGGTTTGAACAGAGGCCTGGTCGAAATGAGGTTGCCAATCAAGCCTGGGAAGAAGCCCATCAAGCAGAATCTGAGTCGATTTGCACCTGAAATTCTCTCAAAGATCAAAGAGGGTGTCAAAAGGCTTCTTCGTTGTAAATTTATTCGTATGGCCAGGTACGTCGAATGATTGGCAAATGTTGTACCTGTCATTAAGAAAAATGGTACTTTGAGGGATTGCATAGATTTTAGAGACTTAAATATTGTGACCCCAAAGGATGAATATTCAATGCATGTGGCGGAGATGTTAGTCGATTCTGTCGCGGGCCATGAGTATCTTAGCATGCTTGATGGATATTCTGGATATAATCAGATATTCATTGTTGAAGAGGATGTCCCAAAAACAGCGTTTCAATACCCTGGAGCCTTAGGCACCTATGAATGGGTAGTAATACCTTTTGGTCTAAAAAATGTTGAGGCAACATACCAAAGGGAAATGAATTCGATCTTCCATGATTTCATAGAGACTTTTATGCAAATCTACATTGATGATATTGTTGTTAGGTCTGTTTCAGGGAAGAGCCATATAAACCATCTTTGACTGTCTTTTGAAAGGATGAGAAAACATGGTCTGAAAATGAACCCTCTCAAGTTTGCTTTTTGCATGCAGGCAGGAGATTTCCTAGGTTTTGTGGTCCATAAAAAGGGAATCAAAATAAACCATAATAAGACCAAGGTCATAATCGACGTGAAAGCGCCATCAACTAAGAAGGAATTGCAGCCACTACTAGGAAAGATCAATTTCCTGAGGAGATTCATCTCGAACCCCAGCGGAAAAATGCAAGCCTTATCACCTCTGCTTCGACTCAACAATGAAGATTTCGAATGGGGGCAAGCTCAGCAAGATGCTTTTGACAAAACCAAAGAATACCTGAGTCATCCACCAATTCTGACACCGCCTTGCAGGAATAGGAGTATGAGGTTGTACATATTTGCATCCGACAAGACTTTAGGGAGCATGTTGGCTCAGAAGGATGATAATGGTGTCGAAAGAGCCATTTACTAGCTCAGTAGGGTCTTAAATGATGTAGAAACTAGGTATAGCATAGTTGAAATTTTTTGTTTATGCTTGTATTTTTCTTGTACGAAGTTGAAGCACTATATAAAACCTGTTGATGTTTATGTTTCATCTCATTTTTATGTTATTATACATATGTTGTCTAAGCCAATTTTGCACAGTCGAATTGGAAAATGGGCACTCGCTTTAACTGAATATTCCCTAACTTACATGCCATTGGAAGCTGTTAAGGGATAAGTGGTGGCAGACTTTATAGTCGACTACTCTATAATTGACAACACAGTGACTTGTCTCGAATTAGAGTCCTGGAAGTTATACTTTGATGGGTCTAGTCACAAAGACAGGACATGCATAGGGGTTCTCTCCTAATAAAATTCCAACAAAATTCCAGTATAAAGTGGAAGGCCTTTGTTCGAACAATGAGGCTGAATATGAAGCTTTCATAGCCGGACTTGAGATATTGTTGGAATTGGGGGCAACTCGAGTCAAAATAATGGGTGACTCAGAGTTAGTTATAAAATAGATCACAAAAGAGTACAAATGTGTTAAAGAGAATCTCATCATGTACTTTATAATAGCCAGTCGATTGTTGAGAAGATTCGAGATGGCTAGTATTCGACACATACCTCGAGTGGAAAATCAAGTGGCTAACGACCTGGATAAAATTGCATCCGGGTATAAAATTTCAAAAGTGAAATTGGAAAAGGTAATCGAAGTCAGAGGAAGAGTTGTGTCGACCAGATTAGCCCCACCAGACTTGGAAATAACAAAGTTGGGATACGCCGACAAAGAGAGCTTCAAAATATTTGCAGTAGATAGCCTGATAGACGAGGATTTGAGAAAACCAATAGTGGAGTATTTGCAAAATCCAACGGCGTCTACCAAACGGAAAACCGGGTATCGAGCTTTAAGTTATGTTTTTTGGGTAATGAATTATTCAAAAAGACTCCTGAGGGAGGTTTACTCAAATGTCTTAGTGAATAAGAGGCATATCTAGCCTTTCGACTGTCCATGGTGGAGCATGTGGGGCACACCAGGTTGGCCATAAGATGAAGTGGTTATTATTTCGCCAAGGGATGTACTGGCCTACCATGTTAAAAGACTGCATCGAACTCGCCAAAGGATGCCAAGAGTGTCAAGTACATGCATACATATAACATGTCCCTGCAAGCGAACTGCATTCTATAGTTAAATTATGGCCTTTTAGTGGTTGGGCTTTAGATTTTGTTGGGGAAATTCGACCACCATCATTTAAAAGTCAGAGGTATATTTTGTTTGGTATTGATTACTTTACAAAGTGGATCGAAGTTATACCTTTGCCAAATGTAGACCAAGAAGATGTGATTGAATTTATCCAGAAACACATTATTTATAGATTTGGAATCCCAAATACCATTACAACAGATCAGGGATCATTGTTTACTGGTTGAAAATGCAAGAATTTGCTATGGAAATGGGTTTCAAATTATTAACTTCTACGCCATATTATGCTCAGGCTAATGGTCAGGTTGAAGCAGCGAATAAGGTGGTAATTAATTTGATTAAGAAACATGTGGGGAAGAGGTCCAAAAATTGGCACAAGACTTTAGATCAGGTTTTATGGGTGTGTCAAACCTCCCCCAAGGAAGCCACTAATTCGACCCCATTTCGACTGACTTTTAGTCATGATGCAGTTTTACCAGTTGAGATTTACCTACAATCAACAAGAATTCAGAGGCATCATAAAATTCCATCAGAATCATATTGGAACATGATGCTTGGTGAGCTAGTTGATCTAGATGAGGAGAGACTCAATGTCTTGGAATTATTGAAAAGGCAGAAGAAGGGAGTAGATAAATCTTACAATAAAAAGGTTTAAATTAAGATGTTTCTTCCTAAAGACTTGGTTTGGAAAGTGATCCTTCCAATGGATCGAAAAGATAGGTCCTTAGGGAAATGGTCCCCCAAATGGGAAGGTCCTTTTCAAATTTTGCAAGTATTCTCTAACGGTGCTTATAAGATCGAGGAGCTTAATAAAGATAAAAGAATCTTAAGAGAGAATGGAAAATATTTAAAAAAAATATAAGCCAACACTCCAAGAGATAAAAATAATAACTGAATAGTTGCATGCGAATTGGTTGAAGCCAACATGGTAATAAAAATGTTGTCAACATGGCTTAAGTTCATTACAATGGCCCAAAGGGGAAATAATTAGTACAATTGAAACCAAAAGTCATGAAGAGATAAGTGGAAAAGAGACTAAAGCTAAAAGGGGAGATGAGCCTCCATATGGAGATATTTTGCCTTGTGAAGCTCCGGACGTTTCTCACATAGTGATCTTTTCGACCGAAGAGCTATGAGCTCTACTTCTAATGTTTGTGCCTTTTGAACAAACTTCAAACCAAAATATAGCTCCTTATCCATGGAAGTGTCATCAAACTTCAAAAGCTCATCTTTGTGCTTTTTGGCTTCAGAGATCTTGGCCTACAGTTCCTTTATTTGAGCTTCCCAAGAGGCAATGTCATGGTCATGACTTTCGATCTCCGCCTTATTTTTCGCTTTGGTTTGCTCCAATTCCATGACTTTTTTAGTCAATTCAATAGCCGCATCCAGAGCAGTTGCTTCAGCACCAACCTTTTTCTCAATTTCCTTAATGATTTGGGATAACAGCTTAAGATTAATAAAAATTTGTTCGATCATAATACCCAATTCCATGATGATGTTGGCAACCTCGGGAGAAGCTTCCAGTAAATTGACTTGGTTAAGGAGAGTCTTCAAGGATAAAGGGGAAAAAGGATCAGCCAGCAAGAGTAGGAATAGATCACCCTTAAAGATTTTTTCTTTGATTTTCGAGAGAGCCTCATCCATAGGTTTGCTCGAAGGTTGATCCTCAGATGTTGTAGAAGTGCTAATACTTTTTTCAGATGCACCTTCCCTTCTACTCATCATAGCTTTTAGATACTCGAGAGGTTGATTTTGCTTCAGAGTTGCTATTTCTTCTGAAGAAAGACCCCCAAATGTTCTTTTTAAAGCTTTGATCCTTTCAGGAATGACATCAGTTGGTTGAGTAGCAGTAGTTGGGCCTTGAGGTTGTCCTTCGTTCGTCTCTACATTATCATCCTTGTTCCCCTCATCATTGGTATCCTCCTCTTTGAGGTCTTTGTCTTTCTCACCAACAGGGCCATCATGGAATAATGGTTGGTATTCTTCTTCATCTTCTCTTAGCTCCTCATCTTGGGCATCATCACCTCCCAGAGCATCAGTGTTTGTACCATCGACATTAGGTGAGACACCTTCAGAGTTATGGACTTCTTCATCCACCACCATAGCATCTTTGTTAACTTCAGTTTGGGTTTCCCTACTTAAGTCGATTTCATGATCAGAGACACTGGTATGGGAATGTTGGGTGGTGATTTTTGGTGGTGAAGTCTCATGCTCCTCAGCAATTGATTGGTTAATTTTGGTCATTGAGCTTTTCTCCGAACCTCTTGCAGATGTTGGATGGTAGGTGGGTTCGCCAGCACTATTAAGAAGGACTGGTACAGAGGGAGATTTGGCTGTTGTTTGTGTGGCAGCGCCCTGAAAGCCAAAATCAAAAGATAAATTAGTCAAAGTATTATAAGATAATAAATTGAAAGAAATAAAGTAATGTATGCTTTACCTTGTCCCCTTCGACCCCGGGGCTGGAGTTGTCGCTTTTAACTTGCGTTGCTGCCATCTTCGATATTTCTTCAGGAGTAGGCTCCAGAATGAAAAGAGCAGCAGGTCGTTTTATAACTCTGGCAATTTTTGCCTGAGGCTGACTCGAGGCTTTGAAAACCTTTGGTTGCTTCTTCCTTTTTCTGAGGGTTAGATCTAGGACAGGATATAGATCCTCTTTGTCTGACTCTATCACAACAGGGACCCTAGTTGCTTTTGTTTTGATTTTTTGAAGAGTAAGGGGAGGTTTTCGAGCAACTTGAATGAAAATATCAAAGTGTTAGTTTTACCATTATACATCACAAAAGTAATGAGCAAAGTGAAGGTGTACCTTTAGGGTCATGCTACTTCCCTCAGCCTTTGCTACGACTGATTTCTTGACTGTTGGTTTTTTGGGTGGAACTCTAGTAGCTAAAAGAAAAAAAAACATAACACTTATTAAGAGTCAAGAGTAAATATCCTAATAGAGAGATGTGGTTCCAAAAACCTCCCACTCCACACCTTCATATATATATATATATATATATATATATATATATATATATATATATATATATATATATATATATATATATATATATATATATATATATCTGTGTGTGTGTGTGTGTATATATATATATATATATATATATATATATATATATATGTGTGTGTGTGTGTGTGTGTGTGTGTGTGTGTGTGTATATGTCGCATCCGCGAAAAACAACCGGCGGGCTAAAACAAAAAAACAAACAGAGCCGCCACTGCGCGTTATTTATTCCAAGATAGGGAAAGGAAACGCTCAGAGAAACCTGGAAAAAGCATGGTCTCGCGACCAAAGAGAAAGGGTAAGGGAGTCGGTTACGCAAGGGGAAGGTATTAGCACCCCTCACGTCCGTCGTACTCGACGGGATCCACGTTCTAAAAGAAAGAAAAGGTTGCTAAAACACCACACACACGCACCGAAGACAACACAGGTGGGGTTAAGAGGAAGAGAGCTCGATAGGACATCGCATCCTATGCCTACGTATCTCGTCTGGAACGAGAATCAGAGCTGCCGTAGTTCGGTTCACGCACGCCAAACAAGACACACACACCCACAGGCAAACATGGAGCCTGAATGCCAATCCCTGGACTTACATCAGCATCCGAACCAAAACACACACAAGAAGGCAAACGTGGATCCCGAACGCCAATCACTGGACTTACATCGGCATCCGAACCAGACACACGCACACTGGAACCCGAATGCCACTGGATGGACTTACATCAGCTTCCAAGCACACAACAACCAAACAAGTTAATAGGGAGTCGGGAACTCGAGCCTATAACTGTCAAGCACACACACAAAAAGAAAGAAAAGTGCCCGGAGAGACCTCGCACGGTCTCCTGCCTACGTACCTCATCTGGCATGAGGATCAGGGCGACGTAGTTCCCCTGAAAGGGAAAGAAATTCTATCCAGAAACCAAGGGGAGACACACTACCAGGGAGCTGTACTCGAGCCTAGTGTTATCATGCATCATTGCCCTATGTTGTGGTTTCTACCTACTTGCACAACAGCAAGCTAATCCTATCCAGGAAGAAAGCAAACATGCAAGCATCAACAAAACAAAACAAACATTTCCAGCAAATATTCACAAAGCACACACTATATCCAGTCAGAAGTGGGCTCAAACAAAGGGTGGACTGCCGAGGCAAGTCATCTGTACAAGGGTAGGGTTAGCTCTTAACCTT
Organism: Lathyrus oleraceus; assembly: GCF_024323335.1. Lineage (NCBI taxonomy): Eukaryota > Viridiplantae > Streptophyta > Magnoliopsida > Fabales > Fabaceae > Lathyrus > Lathyrus oleraceus. Next base: position 346,680,975 of record NC_066582.1, on the reverse strand, counting down.
GCCATTGAGGGGCTAAGGTGAAGCAGATGAAAGGTGAGTGAAGATTAGACTTCACAGCTCTTATCCCTGGCCAGGGAGAGCTTCAGACAAAGGAGCGTGGGTCCAGAATGGAGGGACCCTTCTACGCTCAAGACTCTAACACAACTGTACAAAGTACAAGATCTTGGGTTTGTGCCCCAATGCATCTACACAGTGGTTTGAGCAGAGGGACGACTCAACAGAATAGCGGGGGATAGATTGCATATCCCTTGGGTTCCGCCAATTGCCTCATAGAGGTCTTTACCTGCTTGGCACAAAAGTAAACAATCACAATCATCGCCTCTTAAGGAGGACTTCAGACAGTTGCCTGGCTAAATAACAAGCCAGGTCTTCCAGACTACATGAAGACAAGAGAGTCTACCTCAACTGGTTTATACAACCAAGCAGCAGCAAGCAAGTTCTTAAAGAACTGTAAGCGACTAAATGTACCTGAAATCAATCAAGTATCATCAGTACTCAGACAAACCAACAATAAACAGCAAAAGTCAATCTATACAGACAACACAAGTTAATGCACATAAGTGCAAGCCATGAGCCCAAGCTCAAGCATCAAACCCTACAACACAAAACCAATGTTAGTTTACAACATCAAACAAACTCAATTTACAACTCGAATTTTTCTCCTTAAGCCTTTTGCATTTCAACCTGAAAATCCAAACCAAATGTGAGAAACTAGACCACTAGGCCAAGCCTAGGGTCCAAAGGAGATAAAAAATCCTAAACAGCAAGTGAAATTTATCCAAAATCACATTCAAACAAATTAGAAACAAATGCAATTGGTCCCATGCTCATACCATTCACCATTATCATTTTATGCACAAAATAGCATCAAACATGCAATTTGCAACTTCAAATGACCAAACAGAACTATCTCAATCAAAAGCATACCAAAACATCTCAATTAATTCCACAAAAATTCACACCTAAACAGGACACATTCAATGTATAGCATGTCAATTTTCAGCTCAATTGGACAAGAGGAAGTAGGTCAATGAAAATCAAGAAGTCCAGACACATTTATACAAGCCAATTCAAGGCATCAACACAAGCATCAAATTCCATAAATCATAAAATAGTGACAACAATTAAGAAATGAATGGGATCAAAACCACAATGACCTATAATGTGTCTAAAATGCTCACACCAAATTTCATCTTCATCCAATACACTATGAGAATTTCACAAATGAATTACCAACATGTGTCACACAATGTTACCAAATGAGCACACAGGGAAGAAAATTATAAATCAATTAGAAAATGCCATCAACAATTCCAGAACAATTCTCATGTAATCTTGACATATCAATGATCATCCACACAAAATCTCAGCTCAAATCAACATCTCTAGGCATTTTAAATAAAATCAGGAAGTTGACCTAGCTTGGTGTGACACAAATTGTCACACCTTAATTCAAAAATTCATATCTAATCAACCAAGTATCCAAAAATCACAAACCACACATGAAAATCACCATCAACATGTCCAGAACAAGCACAAAAAATTTCATCCATTTATTTGCAAGCATCATCATTTCATGAAGGATTTGGCAAAACATATGCAAATGTGACACATACAATCAAACCTTAGGCCAATTAAATTTCCACACGTGCAAAAATTTCACAAAAATCATAATTAAATTCTTCACATCATCATGAGAACAATGCAAAAAATTTCACAAAATTTGGATGAAAAATGAAGCCTCTATGAATTTTCTAAGATCATGTAATCAAATGAAATAACCAAAGAAAATGAAAATGAAATAATAATAAATAAATTCAGATAATGGCATGATGGTAATATTAAAGGTACTGAGCAAAACGACGTAGTTTCGCTTAGAAGCAGTGGAGCGCTCTGATTGGCTCATGCTGGCGCCAAACATGAATTCAAACAAGGCAAGGGGAAAAGAAGATCTGAGCGCGTTTTGGAAAGGTTCTTCATCAAGAACAAACAGAAATTTCCAGAAAATCATAATCTACAAATCTTAACCAAAACGCACAAACCTATAACCGTTGGAACCGTCTTTCCACAAGGATTCAAGATATGTAACTCATTTGCCCTAACTCTAACCATGGACACGGGATCGATCTAAAGAAGGAATGGTCACAAAACTTAAAATCGCGATTACTCTCTCCACACTCAATCATTTCACAAACCACAAGCATCATGTTCATCTACAATCAAAGATCTATAAAACGCCTATAATATTGCAAGCAATGGTGAGATTCGAAAAAATACCTAATGATGAAGGCAGTGCTTGATCTTGAGGTCTCAAGGTGTACAAACCAAAAACAGATGTAGATGAAGGTTGAGGAAGTTGAACGCAATGGCTAGTTTAGCTCCAGCACGATCCAGATGCAAGAATTATCAAATCACCATTGATGAGCACAACATGAACAGTCACGATTTTGAAGATTTTGGCATGAATCTTGATGAAACAGATCAGCACCATCACATGTAGAGCACGAATCAAAAATTATCCAATTTGATGAAGAATTGGTGAAGTTTGGATCAAAAATGCTTGATGAGATTTGAGAGGATTTTGAGAAAATGGAGGGAAAGTTTGTTAGATTTCTGGGAATGTGAAATGTGTTAACCAATTCTGTTATGATTAAGGTTAAATACTCACTCCTTAATCCTCCTCTTAATCACAATTACCAAACATGAGTTGGATTAGCATAATGTGTTTTCTAAGTGCAAGGGCAAAATGGTCCATTCCTAATTAAGCCATGTGACAACAAGATGACAGCTCAAACAACTTCTATTTGACATTTGGAGTGTGTTGGCATTGGTCTCATGTCCAAATTCCTTGTATTGCTCAAATTCACTATGCCATGCCAAAAATACACTTAAGTCCACTTGAAATTTGACTTTTTGCATTGACCAATTTTGATGAATTTGGACCATACACCATGAAAGTACATGTGAAATGGAGTTTGCTCATAAAAAGATCATCCATTTTGGACATTCCATGTGAAAGTTATGCCACTTTGATTATAGGCATTTTTGGAAAATGAATGGACCATAACTTGTCAACCACACATGGGAATTTCAAGTTCTTGGACTTTTTGGAAAGGTGAGAACAAGATCTACAACTTTTATGTTGAACAAAATTTCATTTGAAGCTTTTTTGGACATGTAATTTTGTGGTGAAAACTTTCCATTTTTGGAAACTTCCATTACAAGTCACTTTCTATTTTTGGCAACTTTTGTCCTGACTTTATTTTCTTAATTCTTGAGCTTTGACATGTCAAATGAAGCTTGTTTCAACATGAATGAAGTGTATCCAACTCTCTCCCACCTCCAAATCCATAAAATCAAGCATAGTTGACCACAGTTGACTTTTCTGATTGATAGATGAATTTGGCAAAGCACTGATCAAGTTGAGCCCCAATCTTCTGATGAAATGGCTCAAGGATGAAACCCTAGCCTCCATAAGCTCAATACAATCATGAAATGATCCCCATATCCATTGTAGACCCCATCTCCTTCACAAGCCCTGACTGGCCCAATGCAGATGATTAGGGTTGACCAGTGGTCAAAACCCTAATCCCAAGGTATCTGATCAATCTCTTGAACCTCTGGGATGATATCAAAACCATGATGATGATGATGTATCATTTCCACCAAGATGAAGACCAATCTCCTTGAGAAACCCTAATTTGGACCACAACCCTCAGATGGCCAATGATCAGTCAATAAAACCCTAGGCTTGCATCTCCACCTCTTATCTTCTGACCAAGACTTAGGAGGATGACTTGCACCATGTAACCACATGATATGCAATATGCAATGACTAATGACCTAAAAATGATATGCCACATGTTAAGCTAGTCCCAAGAGAGGAGGGCAAATTTTGAGGTGTTACAATATATATACACACACACACAAACATATATATATATATATATATATATATATATATATAGAGAGAGAGAGAGAGAGAGAGAGAGAGATGTATATATATATATATGATTCGATGCGAACATCTTCGATTCGTATATGAAGATGACCTTTGAAACTGTCTAAAGTGTGCCTTGTCGCAACCATCCGCTGGGCTTTTTTCTATGATTGTTGTCGAAGGATTTTTATAGAATCACCACAGATAAACCAGTCTGGAAATTGAGGGGCAAGGGTCACTCCAAAATCAATGCTTGGCAGTTGAGGAAATTTAAGAGGAAACATTTTGAAAGCCATTTCATATCATTTCTCGGGAGGAACGTACAAAGGGGGATTTTTAAGTTCTCCATTTTCTTTGAAAAAAATTCCTTTACCATGACAGTTGCCTCATGGATGGTTCGACTAAGATCATCAAGCCTATAGGCAGTTTTAAGGTAGTTTTGGAATGCCTAAATTTCTTTGATATTTGTGTAAGTACCTTTCTGGATTTTTTCTTGTATAAAGAGGAAAGCTTTGTTAAAGTGTTGAGTGAACAAATGAGCGTCATAAAATTCTTCAACATAGTATTGTGACCACCATTTCCCAAATTCTGGAGTGCAAAGGAAACTTGGCTCGAAGTTAATTGGAGTAAGGTGTGTCCTGCCAGTATATTGAGCTATTTGTTTGAGAGTGGTGGTTTCATTGTGGTTTGCGTTATAGAGAATGAGGGTGTTTTTTCTGACGTAGAGCATTTTGGGAGAACCTGGATCAACCCAAATTGTCGAGCCACGAGGTTGGGCTGATAAGCAATCAGGGTGACCTGACTCTTCGACGGAATTAACCTAAGAGTTATTAGTTTTGGAGTTAGAAAGGCTTCCCGGGTTAAAAGGGACTCTGTTTCTTAGTTTTTGGTGGGAGATGGGAAAGGTCTTGGAACCATTCTGGACCATATTGTATGGCTGCGAAAGGGGCCATGTTCGACGTGAACTCATGACGTTTTGCAAACATCATGACATAGCTCATGAATGTTGGTCAAAGGTCTTTTCCTTCATCACTTCGGGTTAACTAAGCCAAACGAATTCCTTCAACCCTCCTATTTTTGACTTCCTTAGCTTCTTCCTCGACGAGGTTTTTGTTAGGAAGACTTGCCTCGAAGGTGGCATTTAGCCAGGGTTGCAGCAACCAGAAAGGAGGATATTTTCTTTCTCTCTTAGATTCTTAAGTTGAGTAACGCCATCACTCAACGATTCGTAGAGGCTGGCCAGGATCATTTCGCTCAGACAGACGTCGTGACCAGAATGAAGTTGGTTCTCCAAAGTGAGATACTTCTTGGCAACCTGGAGTAACTTCAAGCAAAATACACAGTGGGATAACCATAAATCCAAGAAGGCAATGTGTTCTATGTAGGAGACGGTGTCGGTATCTTTGTCATGATAGTGTGCTATGTGGGTCGAGTAGGCAGCCCTAGAGGTGGAGAAGGCTATGGAGTCATCAGATTCTACATTTGGGTCATAAGTATTCCCAGTTGGTTATAGCCCTGTGATAACGGCTATGTCAAAGAGAGTGGGTTTTGCCATTCCACGAGGGAGGTGGAAGGTATAGTGAGTATTATCCCAGAAGTACAATGAGGAAACTAGTAAAGTCGAAATGTAATCCAGTTCTACCTTCGATAGCATGATGAAGTCATAAATTCCCATGTCCTTCCAAGTTTGAGATTTAGTTTTTTCTATCTTGTTTAACTAGTTTAGATAGACAGTTAGGTCTTTAAATGAGGGGGTCGCTCGAAAGACTCTAAAGTTATTGTTCATAAACCTTAAGTCTATAGTTTCATCTGTTAAAGATTGGGATTCCTCGACAGTAGTAGCCTTTTCAGCCCTAAGTCTTTTTGCTTAGCCTATTGGTTTACATTTATGATAAGTGGGGGAAAAGTCCCTAAGTATGCTAGGTTTGACATTCAGATTAGGTAAAGGTCCAGACAAAGCATGATTTTTTCTAGAGGCAGTTATGGAACGGAGAAAGTCGGCCTGATCACCGATACAACAATGTCGACCTGGATACCAAAATAAATGGTAACACAGGGATAATCACGGCCTGAACACCACATATCCGCTGGGGATTATCATTCCTTTCTTTTTTATGCTTTTCTTGAACCCCGAGATTTCTGATAATCGCTCTTTTTTCATTTTCTTGAACCCCGAAATTTTCTTTCGCGCCAATGATCCCCGATCACTGCATTTGAACCCCGTTCTCCTATTTGCCAAAATAATGAACCCCATTCTCCGGTTTGAACCCCAGTCGCCTGACGATAACTTGCGATCGCCATTGTGAACCCCGATCTCCAGAAAATGTCGCAACATTTCCCTTTCTCCATTTGGACCCCGCTCTCCAGAAAATGCCTCAACATTTCCCTTTCTCCGTTTGAACCCCAATCTCCAGAAAATGTCTCAACATTTCCTTTTCTCCATTTGGACCCCGTTCTCCCATCTCTCGTGATAATTCCGCTGGCAACGTCGGAAATAACACCAAACCACTCTGAGGGCGACATATCAGAGGGTACACCTTCACAAAAGGAAGGTAGCATGTGCATCTCTTCTTCATAAGACACCCATAACGACTTCCACTGGCCTCAGCCAAAGTCTAAGGTGACACATGAACAGAAGACAATCCTACGGACCTCATCCTGGATATAATCTTCAACTCCAATCTCTATTTGGACCCCGATCTCCAGAAAATGTCTCAACATTTCCCTTTCTCCGTTTGAACCCCAAAATCGCGTTGATCGCGTAATATCCTTTGATTTCATTTCCATCTCCGTCCGGCGGAAAAAAGTTTCATCCAGTATCGCACTACTGGAAAACATTGCTAATCTGACATCCAGATGCTAAACTCCTCAGAATAACCCCTTCAACCAGACACTAACTAATGACTGGGAAGAAACTCGACGTTTACTGGACATCGAACAATGATGTTTACCTGACACCGAACAAGGATGTTTACAGGACATCGAACAAGGATGTTGACAGGACATCGAACAATGATGTTGACAGGACATCAAACAATGATGTTGACAGGACATCAAACAAGGATGTTGACAGGCATCAAACAAGGATGTTGACAGGACATCAAACAATGATCGACCAGACATTAAACAATGATGTTGACAGGCATCAAACAATGATGTTGACAAGCATCAAACAATGATGTTGACAGGACATCGAGCAATGATGTTGACAGACATCAAACAATGATGTTTACGGGCATCAAACAATGATGTTTACAGGCATCAAACAATGATGTTTACAGGCATCAAACAATGATGTTTACAGGCATCAAACAATGATCGACCAGACATTAGACAATGACTGGGAAATAACTCGACGTTTACTGGACATCGAATGATGATGTTTACTGACACCAAAGAAAGCTCGACCAGACACTTACTGATGACTGGGAAATACTGTTGCTCCAAACTCACAATGCTGAACTCCTCGGAGTATCGTCTTCACTGTCCGGCAAAACCAAATCTTAAGCGGCAACCACGGCTCGAGTCGCGCTGATCGCGTAACATTTCTATCTCTGTCCGACGGAAAAGTTTCTTCCAACATCGCACTACTGGGGAATATTGCTGATCTGACGTCATGATGCTAAACCCATCAGAGTAACATCTTCCAACTTCTGTCGAAACCACCTCTCCAACAATAACCACAGCTTGAGACTAGCCTATGCTTGCAATGATGCATGACTTTTTCTGCGTAATGCTCCATAATTATGGAAATGCTACGCGATTTATTATGCAATATGCTATGCTTACTCTACATGATGAATGCATAAAAAGTATCCCCCTCAAGGGACTCTTCTGGGGAGCTCAAGGCACTCTGCCGAAAGGAACTCGACAATACTCCGATCACCACCCTGCTGGGGAATAGCACTGCTGCTGCTGGAAAAGGTAACCCTTGCTGGGGAAGAACCTCCTTTGCACCCAATCCGCTCGAGAAACTGCTGGGGAAGAACCACCAACACTCTGTGGGGATACAGTCTTTTGACTTGCTGGGGATATCAATCCCGAACCTGCTTTGGGGAACCCTCACAGATACCTGACGACTTCACTGGGGAAATGTTCACAGATAGCTCTGCTGAGGAGACAGCAACCTCCAGGCCTGGCGACTGGGGAAGCATCGATCTGACACCTGCTGGGGATAACCATCCTGACCCTGCTAGGGGAAACGAATGCTACTCCGCTGGGGACGACCCCTCCAATCCACACGTAGGATACACTGCTGGAGATATATTTCATTGAAACCCGCTCCACTCGGGGAATAGCAACCTTCAGGCCAGGCTGCTGAGGAAACACCGCTTTAAACCTGCCGGGGATAACCATCCTGACTCAGCTAGGGGATCCACAGACCTTGGATCTGCTGGGGAGTTAGCCCTCACAACTCTGCTTGGGGAATCCTCACAGATACCTGGCGACTTCACTGGGGAAATGCTCACAGATAGCTCTGCTGGGAAACAGCAACCTCCAGGCCTGGCAACTAGGGAAGCATGGATTTGACACCGGCTGAGGATAACGATCCCGACCCTGCTAGGGGAACCACAGACTTTGGATCTGCTGGGGATTGGTCCTCCCAACTCTGCTTGGGGACCTAGCCGGGGAAATGAGAAAAGTTGGTACAGAACACCCGTCGACTTGTCGAACCATGGTATCCACCTCCCAATCTCGTACCGACTTTCCACTTTTGAGAATTCTCAGACTCGTCTGGACCTTTTCTGCTCCATCATCTTATACTCCCAATCGCTCCGCGCCCTACGAAAAGCGAACTCCTGGGACTTATACAGAAATTTCAATTTTCCGACTTTGAAGAGTCTTCTTGATTAATTTCCAGGATCGTCGTACGTCTCTCGTCGTCTCTTCACCATTCCTTCAACTCGCTTGTCCCTGATTGGACTCTGCGGGGAATTTCTACAGACTTTCCAGTCTTCCGACTTTGAAGAGTCTTCTTGATTATCATTCAGGGATCAGCGTACGTCTCAACGTCTCTTCGTCATCCCTTCATACATTCGTCCCTGATTGGACTCCCACGGGGATTTGTTTTTTGTCGACAAGCTTCCACATCACAACCTGCAAGTGAGTGAAAATAACTAACAGCACCTGCAAAACAGATCGTTAGATAAAACCGTGCCCCAGGCGTGTCAAGATTTCAACACTTGGGTCACCCAACCTTCCGAATAAGATTTCAAGCTTTCAATCTTATAAACATGCATTGGAAGGGACCTGTATGTCTTAAAATGCAAAGATTCTTTATCAAAAATAATCAGATGTTTTTGCAATCAAAGCGGTAATGAAAAACAAAAACAAAATTATTTGACTGAATATGCATTTTATTGATTTGAAGTGTGTGGCTCAAATTGAGCAATACAAAGGAAGCAATTCCTGAAAAGAGGTAATTGCGCACAAAAGGAAAAATCTATCCTAATGGCAATGTAAAACCCGCGATCTCATCGAGTTCCAACTCGGTTACACCCCATATATCCTCAGACTCTCCCTGCTTTCTGCCTTCTGAACAAGACGCTTCTGACTGATCCCCACCGGGTATTATCCATGATGCTTTAACCAAAGCACAAACGATCATGCGGGACGCAGTTGTTCGTTTCAATCCCTCTTTTGCCTGGACCGCCCTTTCGGGTTTCCAATCCACCGGGATACCCATTTTTGCCCAAGTCACCTTTTCAGGTTTTCGACTTGCCGGGTGTACATTTTTCATTTTATCCCTAATTTTTGCCCGAACCTTTTCATTCTGTTTTTGGTTCACCGGGATGCCCATTCTTGCCTGGACTATTTTATTCTTTTCGTCCAGCGGGTTTCTTCATACGAAGTATTTTTTAACTGCGTCTGCATCTGCATGGGATGGAAAATCCTCGCCATCCATGGTCGTTAACAACAAGGCTCCGCCAGAGAAAACCTTCTTGACCACGAACGGACCTTCATAATTCGGCGTCCATTTGCCCCTTCGATCATTTTGAGGAGGAAGGATCCTTTTCAGCACCATATCACCCACATGATACACCCGAGGTCGCACCTTCTTGTCAAAAGCACGCTTCATCCTTTGCTAGTATAACTGCCCATGACAGATGGCTGCTAGCCTCTTTTCTTCAATTAGGCTCAACTCTTCATACCGGGTCCTTACCCATTCAGCCTCTTGCAATTTCACGTCCATCAGGACTCTCAAAGAGGGAATCTGAACCTCAACAGGTAATACAACCTCCATTCCATATACCAACGAGAAAGGCGTTGCCCCAGTAGGCGCACCGAGGTTCGATACCCGGTATACAAGCTTCGTACTTGCCACATTGTCAGCGCATTCAAATATTATCCGGGAAACGACGGGAACATGAGATCCTTTTTTTGCGTAACCAACACGGCACTAACTTGTCCACATTAACCCCATCAGACATCAGAACCCGTTCGGATTCAGGGTCAGGCCCCTCCTCCGGGATCGGTCACTCTCAATCTTTCGATTTGAGTACCTCGAGATGTCCTCATCAGGGAACTCAAACATCATCGGTTGATAATCCTCCGCGGGTTGTCAGGCGAGGTAATCAGACATTACACTCCCCTTGATTGCCTTCTGATAGCATCACAAATCAGTCAATATTCTTTTGCACTCTCACAACCCGTCCGGTCACTGCTGGCTTCTCAGAAATGTACCTGATCAAATCCATCTTGAAATCCACAAAGTGGTATGAACCAACATACACTGTCTCAGTCGGCGAGCAGCCTATGCCAAAGTACATCAAGTTTTCTCGAACAGTGAATGTATTGTTTCACAGTCGGTAAACTTTTTGCTAAGGTAAATTGCATGCTCTTTTCAACAAGACTCGTCATGCTGACCCACTTCACCTCGTAGACCCCTCGAAGGCTGTCAAGTACAGATTAACAGTCTCTTTCCATAGGGAGGCAACAGAATCAGAGGCTCCTGCAACTTATTCTTTTATTTTTTCAATGCCCCTTGGCAATCATTATTCCACCTGACCGTTTGATCTTTTTTTTCTTGAATGGGTTCCCACGTGGCTGTTAGGTGAGATGTGAACCATGACATGTAGTTCAATCTACCCAGGAGACCACGAACCTCTATTTCCATTCTCGGTTCAGGCATTTTTGTTTCTCTGTTTTTTTTTTTTAGCAGGATCAACCTTGATTCCTCTTTTCCAATGAACCCCAGCAGCTTACCGGACCGCACTCTGATAGTGCACTTACTTGAATTCAACCTCAGTCTGAATTATCTCAACCGGTCAAACGACTTGCCCCGGTCTGCCAAATGCCCCTCTTCTGTTTGGGACTTTGCTATCATGTCATCAACATAGCATTCGATTTCATGAGGAATCATATCATGAAACAAAGTCACTCTGATACGCGGCATTGGCGTTCTGCTTGTCTAGAGGACAGTCTTCTTTCCATGGCAGCTTGTGCACAACGACACCGGTATCCGACCCTGGCATATCTGACACGACCAGGTGATGGTATCCACATGCTCTTTCAATAGGGCTACCATCTTGCTCTCGACTCGCCTCTGAAGCGGCCCCAATTTTTTTTCCTTCCTGACCTCGGCGGTGCTTGGAATAACAACCTCAACCCGCTCCTCGTGCGGCTGAATCACCTTCTCCTCTTGTTTTGACAACCTGGCTAATTCCAGCAGATCACAATCTTCTTCGCCTTCTTCTTCGGCATGACAGATCGGTTTGTCGAAGTCATATGAGGTGTAACCAAATTGTTATCAACGAGATCCGGAGAATTATTTTTGAATTCGGAACGAGACAAATCAAAAAAAGAGAAGAATGGAAATAAACATTGCCATTTTTATTTGTTTTTAAACTGCCAAAATAAATGAAAAACAGGGAACACCGCTTTTTGACTGAAAAACATCCATTTATTAATGATGCAGAAATGTTGCAAATTATGAACATGAAGTGGCCCTTACAATGAACCATTACGTGTCGGGCAACACGTATGGCTTTCATGCAGATAAAATTGAGAAACAAGAAACATTACTCTTCCGGATGAGTGACAGTGCTGATTTTTCAGGCCTTCCAGTTCCCTGGTACGCACGATTTTATCCACAATTCCAGCTCGCGGTCGCTGTCAGACCCTTCACTTACCGCATAGGCGTGATCTGAATCTAGCATTCCAACACTGACAAAGGTGAACGACGGACGACGTCCTCTGTTCTGCTCAGACGAGTCTTGACCTGGATGATAACCAATCCCAAACATATCCGCCTTTACCACAATGCTTATAATCTGTCCCCAGCCTGGGATCCCTCCATTTCTCACCACTTCCACCGCCTGTTTGTAAGAAGAAATGGACGGCTTTTTCTCTTTCTCAACACCAACGGCATTTTTCACCTTGATGGTTTCAACTGCCAGACTGGGTGCTTTACACCTTACATCGTCCATTTCTACTTTCATCTTTCTCTGGACCGATTCCCCAATTACTACACACCCCTTTGTAGCGATGGCCGCACAACAATCATCAACACGAGGGAAAGCCCCATTTTTCGTCAGACATTTTGGGACCACAGACATGGGCATTCTTAACTGATCCTTCTCAGTCACCTCTACCACTTTCTTGTCCTTCGACATCATCTCCACTTTTACAGGACCATGCCTTGTCACGGGGTTAGCACTATCATCTGTCGTCGGTGCAAAGTTGATTGCCTTAGAATCCACCAAGTCCTGGACCACATGCTTAAAAGCTTTGCAATCCTCAACATGATGTCCAGGTGCCCCAGCATGGAACTCACACCTGACATTCTCATCATAACTGGCAACCCTCTGATCCGGTTTCCCTGGAACCAAAATCCTTGGCTGCACCAACCCGAGATCCTTCAACCTTTTAAATAGAGAGGCGTAAGTCACGGGCGGCTCATTGAAATGACGATCTGTCGTCCTCCTTCTCACTTGGCCCACTGCTCTTTGTGTCCTCTATTGAGGTGGTGGTTGCCGCTGTTGTGCAGATTGATTACTAGTAGGGATTATTACCGCATCAGCATATGGGTGATAACGATCCTTACCGCGTTCTCTTTTGGCCTGCACACCACCTGATTCAACTTCCTTCTCAAGATGACCATTGCCAGAGGGCTTCTTTGCTACAGAGCCAGAGGGATTTGTTACTTCGGATGATGGAGCCTTTTCCTGAACTTTCTCCTTGATCATCCAGCCCTTAATCCCTTCCAATCTCTCGGCCATGGCTTTCTGCCCCAAGGCAAGCCCTTGCACAACACTGAACAAATCCCTCACCATCTCTTTCAGTTCGAGGATGTCGGCGTTGGGAGGATCCATCAGTTTGGATTTGTTGCCCCCAGCAGGATATCTGAGCAAACAAGCTATGCGCACCGGTTGACACCTACAAAACAGCAAATGGGTTACTATGACTCACGCATGCACCATCTATCCATATGAGGAAGACTCTGTCCTTTGATTCTGGCTTCATCGAGACAGATAATATTTTGACATCCACATTCTGAAATTCAAGATGTCTCTCAACCAGATTCTCAATCAATAATGCTCCCCATATGGCTAGACATAGGTTCGATGCAGATGAATGCAAAATGAGAATGATGCAGATGTATGAATGCAATGCATTGCCATCCTCCAAGTTCTCTGATCATCTGTTGCTCTGAATCACAGCTCTGATCTCTGAACCGATCACAACCATCTGAAGGAAAATATAACCACAAATCCAACTCAAGGGTTCCGAAATAAACGGAAGACAGATACATCATCATCATCACCAAACAACCTCTGAACAGATACCCTCAATCCTCTGAATCGACCCGGGGAATCCTGAAATAAACGGATCCCCACTGATAAATAACTCTGACAGCACTCCGGCGTCTCGGCAATAAATGACCATAAATCCGACTTATAAATAAGACTCTGATCCTCGGAACCATTAGTCACCATCAAAGTCACCATCTGAACATGCATCTGAAAGAATCACCCTCCCCTCACAGGTAAATTCTAATCAGGTCATCCTAAGGCGGATAATAGTCTCGACAATCGGGCGGAGATACTCAATGGGTTTGCCCTTTCGGGTGTGCCATTGTAGCTCCCTTAAGATCGTCTAAACCAAAGATCCGGGAAATGAACGGTCACCAGAGTCAACAGCTCAAATGAAGTAACTCAACCAAAGTGGAGTACCCCACAGAGGAAAGCACTATCAACTGAACCTCGTCCGGCTTGTGGCATGTCACGTTGCAACAATATACTGATAAAGCAAATGAGGAACGTGAGACCACGCTAATCCTAGGTGTATACTCGGGCCTGGATTTTAGCCCCACTCAGAACACCCACCCCAAAACAGAGGAACCACCTGCACAGAGGACGGCAACATGATAGTATGATGCATGCAAATATTTATGCAAATATATACACAACAGAATAATAAATGCAATAAATAAAGCAAAACAAGCAACCTAAACTATCCTAGTAGAGAGATGTGGTTCCAAAAACCTCCCACTCCACACCTTCATATATATATATATATATATATATATATATATATATATATATATATATATATATATATATATATATATATATATATATATATATATATATATATATATATATATATATATATATATATATATATATATATATATATATATATATATATATATATATATATATATATATATATATATATATATATATATATATATATATATATATATATATATATATATATATATATATATATATATATATATATATATATATATATATATATATATATATCTGTGTGTGTGGGTGTATATATATATATATATATATATATATATATATATATATATATATATATATATATATATATATATATATATATATATATATATATATGTGTGTGTGTGTGTGTGTGTGTGTGTGTGTGTGTGTGTGTATGTGTGTGTATGTCGCATCCGCGAAAAACAACCGGCGGGCTAAAACAAAAAAACAAACAGAGCCGCCACTGCGCGTTATTTATTCCAAGATAGGGAAAGGAAACGCTCAGAGAAACCTGGAAAAAGCATGGTCTCGCGACCAAAGAGAAAGGGTAAGGGAGTCGGTTACGCAAGGGGAAGGTATTAGCACCCCTCACGTCCGTCGTACTCGACGGGATCCACGTTCTAAAGAAAGAAAAGGTTGCTAAAACACCACACACACGCACCGAAGACAACACAGGTGGGGTTAAGAGGAAGAGAGCTCGATAGGACATCGCATCCTATGCCTACGTATCTCGTCTGGAACGAGAATCAGAGCTGCCGTAGTTCGGTTCACGCACGCCAAACAAGACACACACACCCACAGGCAAACATGGAGCCTGAATGCCAATCCCTGGACTTACATCAGCATCCGAACCAAAACACACACAAGAAGGCAAACGTGGATCCCGAACGCCAATCACTGGACTTACATCGGCATCCGAACCAGACACACGCACACTGGAACCCGAATGCCACTGGATGGACTTACATCAGCTTCCAAGCACACAACAACCAAACAAGTTAATAGGGAGTCGGGAACTCGAGCCTATAACTGTCAAGCACACACACAAAAAGAAAGAAAAGTGCCCGGAGAGACCTCGCACGGTCTCCTGCCTACGTACCTCATCTGGCATGAGGATCAGGGCGACGTAGTTCCCCTGAAAGGGAAAGAAATTCTAGCCAGAAACCAAGGGGAGACACACTACCAGGGAGCTGTACTCGAGCCTAGTGTTATCATGCATCATTGCCCTATGTTGTGGTTTCTACCTACTTGCACAACAGCAAGCTAATCCTATCCAGGAAGAAAGCAAACATGCAAGCATCAACAAAACAAAACAAACATTGCCAGCAAATATTCACAAAGCACACACTATATCCAGTCAGAAGTGGGCTCAAACAAAGGGTGGACTGCCGAGGCAAGTCATCTGTACAAGGGTAGGGTTAGCTCTTAACCTTGCCATTGAGGGGCTAAGGTGAAGCAGATGAAAGGTGAGTGAAGATTAGACTTCACAGCTCTTATCCCTGGCCAGGGAGAGCTTCAGACAAAGGAGCGTGGGTCCAGAATGGAGGGACCCTTCTACGCTCAAGACTCTGACACAACTGTACAAAGTACAAGATCTTGGGTTTGTGCCCCAATGCATCTACACAGTGGTGTGAGCAGAGGGACGACTCAACAGAATAGCGGGGGATAGATTGCATATCCCTTGGGTTCCGCCAATTGCCTCATAGAGGTCTTTACCTGCTTGGCACAAAAGTAAACAATCACAATCATCGCCTCTTAAGGAGGACTTCAGACAGTTGCCTGGCTAAATAACAAGCCAGGTCTTCCAGACTACATGAAGACAAGAGAGTCTACCTCAACTGGTTTATACAACCAAGCAGCAGCAAGCAAGTTCTTAAAGAACTGTAAGCGACTAAATGTACCTGAAATCAATCAAGTATCATCAGTACTCAGACAAACCAACAATAAACAGCAAAAGTCAATCTATACAGACAACACAAGTTAATGCACATAAGTGCAAGCCATGAGCCCAAGCTCAAGCATCAAACCCTACAACACAAAACCAATGTTAGTTTACAACATCAAACAAACTCAATTTACAACTCGAATTTTTCTCCTTAAGCCTTTTGCATTTCAACCTGAAAATCCAAACCAAATGTGAGAAACTAGACCACTAGGCCAAGCCTAGGGTCCAAAGGAGATAAAAAATCCTAAACAGCAAGTGAAATTTATCCAAAATCACATTCAAACAAATTAGAAACAAATGCAATTGGTCCCATGCTCATACCATTCACCATTATCATTTTATGCACAAAATAGCATCAAACATGCAATTTGCAACTTCAAATGACCAAACAGAACTATCTCAATCAAAAGCATACCAAAACATCTCAATTAATTCCACAAAAATTCACACCTAAACAGGACACATTCAATGTATAGCATGTCAATTTTCAGCTCAATTGGACAAGAGGAAGTAGGTCAATGAAAATCAAGAAGTCCAGACACATTTATACAAGCCAATTCAAGGCATCAACACAAGCATCAAATTCCATAAATCATAAAATAGTGACAACAATTAAGAAATGAATGGGATCAAAACCACAATGACCTATAATGTGTCTAAAATGCTCACACCAAATTTCATCTTCATCCAATACACTATGAGAATTTCACAAATGAATTACCAACATGTGTCACACAATGTTACCAAATGAGCACACAGGGAAGAAAATTATAAATCAATTAGAAAATGCCATCAACAATTCCAGAACAATTCTCATGTAATCTTGACATATCAATGATCATCCACACAAAATCTCAGCTCAAATCAACATCTCTAGGCATTTTAAATAAAATCAGGAAGTTGACCTAGCTTGGTGTGACACAAATTGTCACACCTTAATTCAAAAATTCATATCTAATCAACCAAGTATCCAAAATCACAAACCACACATGAAAATCACCATCAACATGTCCAGAACAAGCACAAAAAATTTCATCCATTTATTTGCAAGCATCATCATTTCATGAAGGATTTGGCAAAACATATGCAAATGTGACACATACAATCAAACCTTAGGCCAATTAAATTTCCACACGTGCAAAAATTTCACAAAAATCATAATTAAATTCTTCACATCATCATGAGAACAATGCAAAAAATTTCACAAAATTTGGATGAAAAATGAAGCCTCTATGAATTTTCTAAGATCATGTAATCAAATGAAATAACCAAAGAAAATGAAAATGAAATAATAATAAATAAATTCAGATAATGGCATGATGGTAATATTAAAGGTACTGAGCAAAACGACGTAGTTTCGCTTAGAAGCAGTGGAGCGCTCTGATTGGCTCATGCTGGCGCCAAACATGAATTCAAACAAGGCAAGGGGAAAAGAAGATCTGAGTGCGTTTTGGAAAGGTTCTTCATCAAGAACAAACAGAAATTTCCAGAAAATCATAATCTACAAATCTTAACCAAAACGCACAAACCTATAACCGTTGGAACCGTCTTTCCACAAGGATTCAAGATATGTAACTCATTTGCCCTAACTCTAACCATGGACACGGGATCGATCTAAAGAAGGAATGGTCACAAAACTTAAAATCGCGATTACTCTCTCCACACTCAATCGTTTCACAAACCACAAGCATCATGTTCATCTACAATCAAAGATCTATAAAACGTCTATAATAATGCAAGCAATGGTGAGATTCGAAAAAATACCTAATGATGAAGGCAGTGCTTGATCTTGAGGTCTCAAGGTGTACAAACCAAAAACAGATGTAGATGAAGGTTGAGGAAGTTGAACGCAATGGCTAGTTTAGCTCCAGCACGATCCAGATGCAAGAATTATCAAATCACCATTGATGAGCACAACATGAACAGTCACGATTTTGAAGATTTTGGCATGAATCTTGATGAAACAGATCAGCACCATCACATGTAGAGCACGAATCAAAAAGAATTATCCAATTTGATGAAGAATTGGTGAAGTTTGGATCAAAAATGCTTGATGAGATTTGAGAGGATTTTGAGAAAATGGAGGGAAAGTTTGTTAGATTTCTGGGAATGTGAAATGTGTTAACCAATTCTGTTATGATTAAGGTTAAATACTCACTCCTTAATCCTCCTCTTAATCACAATTACCAAACATGAGTTGGATTAGCATAATGTGTTTTCTAAGTGCAAGGGCAAAATGGTCCATTCCTAATTAAGCCATGTGACAACAAGATGACAGCTCAAACAACTTCTATTTGGCATTTGGAGTGTGTTGGCATTGGTCTCATGTCCAAATTCCTTGTATTGCTCAAATTCACTATGCCATGCCAAAAATACACTTAAGTCCACTTGAAATTTGACTTTTTGCATTGACCAATTTTGATGAATTTGGACCATACACCATGAAAGTACATGTGAAATGGAGTTTGCTCATAAAAAGATCATCCATTTTGGACATTCCATGTGAAAGTTATGCCACTTTGATGATAGGCATTTTTGGAAAATGAATGGACCATAACTTGTCAACCACACATGGGAATTTCAAGTTCTTGGACTTTTTGGAAAGGTGAGAACAAGATCTACAACTTTTATGTTGAACAAAATTTCATTTGAAGCTTTTTTGGACATGTAATTTTGTGGTGAAAACTTTCCATTTTTGGAAACTTCCATTACAAGTCACTTTCTATTTTTGGCAACTTTTGTCCTGACTTTATTTTCTTAATTCTTGAGCTTTGACATGTCAAATGAAGCTTGTTTCAACATGAATGAAGTGTATCCAACTCTCTCCCACCTCCAAATCCATAAAATCAAGCATAGTTGACCACAGTTGACTTTTCTGATTGATAGATGAATTTGGCAAAGCACTGATCAAGTTGAGCCCCAATCTTCTGATGAAATGGCTCAAGGATGAAACCCTAGCCTCCATAAGCTCAATACAATCATGAAATGATCCCCATATCCATTGTAGACCCCATCTCCTTCACAAGCCCTGACTGGCCCAATGCAGATGATTAGGGTTGACCAGTGGTCAAAACCCTAATCCCAAGGTATCTGATCAATCTCTTGAACCTCTGGGATGATATCAAAACCATGATGATGATGATGTATCATTTCCACCAAGATGAAGACCAATCTCCTTGAGAAACCCTAATTTGGACCACAACCCTCAGATGGCCAATGATTAGTCAATAAAACCCTAGGCTTGCATCTCCACCTCTTATCTTCTGACCAAGACTTAGGAGGATGACTTGCACCATGTAACCACATGATATGCAATATGCAATGACTAATGACCTAAAAATGATATGCCACATGTTAAGCTAGTCCCAAGAGAGGAGGGCAAATTTTGAGGTGTTACAATATATATACACACACACACACAAACATATATATATATATATATATATATATATATATATATATATATATATATATAGAGAGAGAGAGAGAGAGAGAGAGAGAGATGTATATATATATATATGATTCGATGCGAACATCTTCGATTCGTATATGAAGATGACCTTTGAAACTGTCTAAAGTGTGCCTTGTCGCAACCATCCGCTGGGCTTTTTTCTATGATTGTTGTCGAAGGATTTTTATAGAATCACCACAGATAAACCAGTCTGGAAATTGAGGGGCAAGGGTCACTCCAAAATCAATGCTTGGCAGTTGAGGAAATTTAAGAGGAAACATTTTGAAAGCCATTTCATATCATTTCTCGGGAGGAACGTACAAAGGGGGATTTTTAAGTTCTCCATTTTCTTTGAAAAAAATTCCTTTACCATGACAGTTGCCTCATGGATGGTTCGACTAAGATCATCAAGCCTATAGGCAGTTTTAAGGTAGTTTTGGAATGCCTAAATTTCTTTGATATTTGTGTAAGTACCTTTCTGGATTTTTTCTTGTATAAAGAGGAAAGCTTTGTTAAAGTGTTGAGTGAACAAATGAGCGTCATAAAATTCTTCAACATAGTATTGTGACCACCATTTCCCAAATTCTGGAGTGCAAAGGAAACTTGGCTCGAAGTTAATTGGAGTAAGGTGTGTCCTGCCAGTATATTGAGCTATTTGTTTGAGAGTGGTGGTTTCATTGTGGTTTGCGTTATAGAGAATGAGGGTGTTTTTTCTGACGTAGAGCATTTTGGGAGAACCTGGATCAACCCAAATTGTCGAGCCACGAGGTTGGGCTGATAAGCAATCAGGGTGACCTGACTCTTCGACGGAATTAACCTAAGAGTTATTAGTTTTGGAGTTAGAAAGGCTTCCCGGGTTAAAAGGGACTCTGTTTCTTAGTTTTTGGTGGGAGATGGGAAAGGTCTTGGAACCATTCTGGACCATATTGTATGGCTGCGAAAGGGGCCATGTTCGACGTGAACTCATGACGTTTTGCAAACATCATGACATAGCTCATGAATGTTGGTCAAAGGTCTTTTCCTTCATCACTTCGGGTTAACTAAGCCAAACGAATTCCTTCAACCCTCCTATTTTTGACTTCCTTAGCTTCTTCCTCGACGAGGTTTTTGTTAGGAAGACTTGCCTCGAAGGTGGCATTTAGCCAGGGTTGCAGCAACCAGAAAGGAGGATATTTTCTTTCTCTCTTAGATTCTTAAGTTGAGTAACGCCATCACTCAACGATTCGTAGAGGCTGGCCAGGATCATTTCGCTCAGACAGACGTCGTGACCAGAATGAAGTTGGTTCTCCAAAGTGAGATACTTCTTGGCAACCTGGAGTAACTTCAAGCAAAATACACAGTGGGATAACCATAAATCCAAGAAGGCAATGTGTTCTATGTAGGAGACGGTGTCGGTATCTTTGTCATGATAGTGTGCTATGTGGGTCGAGTAGGCAGCCCTAGAGGTGGAGAAGGCTATGGAGTCATCAGATTCTACATTTGGGTCATAAGTATTCCCAGTTGGTTATAGCCCTGTGATAACGGCTATGTCAAAGAGAGTGGGTTTTGCCATTCCACGAGGGAGGTGGAAGGTATAGTGAGTATTATCCCAGAAGTACAATGAGGAAACTAGTAAAGTCGAAATGTAATCCAGTTCTACCTTCGATAGCATGATGAAGTCATAAATTCCCATGTCCTTCCAAGTTTGAGATTTAGTTTTTTCTATCTTGTTTAACTAGTTTAGATAGACAGTTGGGTCTTTAAATGAGGGGGTCGCTCGAAAGACTCTAAAGTTATTGTTCATAAACCTTAAGTTTATAGTTTCATCTGTTAAAGATTGGGATTCCTCGACAGTAGTAGCCTTTTCAGCCCTAAGTCTTTTTGCTTGGCCTATTGGTTTACATTTATGATAAGTGGGGGAAAAGTCCCTAAGTATGCTAGGTTTGACATTCAGATTAGGTAAAGGTCCAGACAAAGCATGATTTTTTCCAGAGGCAGTTATGGGAATGAGTACCTAAGATTCATAAATTCTTCGTTGTTCTTCAGTTCTTGGTTCAGGAATGTATTGTTGGTTACCCATCATCACTGGGCTAGGAAGTGTGGCAAAAGGAGGGAGGTCCGAGATCTTTTGGGGGGCCTTCGTGTGTTTGATAGAAACCTTGACAGCTTTGGTTGTTTCTTTGGGGACTTTGCTTGAAGTAGCCATTTTTGTTAAAGGTTTGAAGAGAGAAAATCTGGGTTTTTTTAGAGTGTTTTGAAGAAAATGAAGAGTTGGAGGACTTGAGGGGTTCAGAAAGCGTAAAAAAGTGGAATTATTGAGGAATGCGCTTTTTATAGTGTTTTTTGGAAGAAAAAATGGTTCAAATCAGCATTAATGGTTGACAAACAAGTGGGACACGTGTCTCTCCAAGATTTCATAGTGGAACGGTGATAATTAAGGCCTAATTCCCACGATCTCCTAGGGTCTAGGAAACGTGATGATTAAAAAGGATTCACACATGGGTTGAAAAGACATGTTGGAAAAGGGTAATGATGATTCTGACGTCATATGCCAGATGGGAAAAGATGAATAGTTTTTTGCAACGTTGGAGCATTAGTGGCATCAAAGCTATGCAAGAATTGTTCAAGGGTATCGAACCATAGTCTTAAAAAATGCCTTTTTATTCGATGAGTCGAAAATGACATTTTTGGGGGGCAATTTGTTAGCTGCAACTTCAACATCTTGTATGGATTAAGGGAATTAAATAAGGAAATAAAGTTTCCTGTGAAGAAATTGAATGTTTCGACAAAATTATACAATTTGATATTCCAGTCGAAGATACCTTGATACAAGGATAAAGATGTTGTGTGGACTTAGAAATGTTTCTAGCAGTTGGGAAACAGAACCATCACTAACGGCAGTTTGACAAAGGATTTGAATTCAAATAAGGGAGGGAATTATTTGTTCTTATCTAACTATTGGGTATACGTGGGGCATGGTGGGCAGTCGCGCACACACAGAGTGTCACTTGTCTCAATCTGGTGAATAGGTTGTTGGAAGCGGTTATTTCGATTTATATAAATAGGAGGTCTTAGTGTTAGGATCAGAGGTGTTCAAGTGTGTACAAATTTATCATTTTACCCAAAGTATTCGTGTGTAGAGAAAGTGTAACTTGAGAAAATGTATGTTTGATGTTGCACCATATTTTTACTTAAATCAATTTTAATCAATCTTTTCTTCTCGGAAATTTATCTTCAACACCATTTACTTTCCAGCACTTTCTTTACTTTCTTTGCGCTATTTTTCCTTCATATTCTTTAACGAATTATTTTAAGTATGAATGTAGTCGAAGTGTTCACCATCCATCAGATTTTACCCTATAAACAATTAGCACATGTCCTAGGATCAATCTGATTGATCGTGTAAGTTACCAAAATATTTCATTTTGGAAGATCAGCAGTTGTTTACCAATTTTCACGGTAAACACCATCGTTGATAATACCCAAAATCCTTTTCTAAAAAATGGATGCTTGTTTTAAGCTAACTAAACGTAGTACCAGAGAACATCACAGAGAATGGGTGGGTTAGAATAGGTTTTGAGCCTTATATCCTTTCTTTCTGAAATCGTGAACCAGGCCACGTTACAACCCTCAAAAGACCTAATTGAAGCAGTGTCTATTTAGAAAGCATACTATGGTATGATCGCGTTAAGTTGACTCCTAAAGATTTGCTTGTCATATGTATTGATACTGATATGGCATCCTAATTAGTGATTCATTCACTAGATGTCATAATCTTAGTGAACACACTTGAGTTTCAAAACTTGCATGAGCATGACATTACACTTATCATTTTCAAAATGAGCATTTTACAAGAGAACTGTCATTTGACATCAATGAAGCTTACACAGTGTGAAGATTGAACATTTCTCCTGATATCCCATCATAGCTCAGATCTCTTCAAGAGTCAATCAATCAGGGGCAACCACATCGAGATTCTACAAATCTCTCTAAATCAGCCAGATGTGGGAAAAAGTTACTTCAAGGCTCATATTGGGACAGGTCATCTCAAGAGCATGAGAAGTAAATCACTCCCAAGATGGTTAATCAAGAGAGTACAGTTTCATAATGTTGGGGCAAGCTAGTTCGAGATACTCAAATGATGAGACTACTCCATAACTGGTGACTCGGGTAATTGGTGCAGATAACTAATATATTGGGGCAAAGGCAGGCTACACAGGTACAAGCTCTCTCCATGTTTTATATCAAGTCCGGAGGTATGACAACAATTGTTAAGCTTGAAGTAGGTGTTGGAGAATCATGCCTGGATGATCCCATATCCTAGCCAAAATTCTCACCTCCCTCTATATGAGCATTTGGCTTAACCATTACATAAATCATCATACTGTATTAATCGCGTCGCTTCACTCATGCATATCATTCATCTAACATAGCATGAAGTCGTGTGTGTAAATCAAAAGAACCAAAGCCCGGTATTTATTGGCATCTTCAAACCCTAAACTTGTCTGGTACCTTTTAAAACTAACTGGTTTGACGCTCCCTCCAAAATCCAACTTTCTTGGCGTCTTTTAAAGCCCAGTTTGCTTAGTATCTTTTTTCAACCGTTAAGGTTGATAACCTTTTGGTTTCATCCTTCGTGGTTGTTAAATCTTGTTCCAACCTTTGTGGTTGTTGAACCTTTTTCCAACCTTTAGGGTCGATGATCCCTTTTTCCAATCTTTGGGGTTGATGACCTTTTTCCAACCTTTAAGGTTGATGATCCTTTTTTCAACCTACATGGTTGTAGAATCTTTTTCCAACCTTTAGGATTGATAATCCTTCATTTCCGACCTTCATAGTTTACATATCATTTTCCTACCTTAGTGGTTGATAAACTTTTTTCAATCTACATGATTGATAGACTTTGTCACGACCTTTAGGGTTGATGACATTTATTCTTTTCAAGCCTCAGTGGTTGACTTTGTTTCCATCTTTTGAAGTGATAATTCATTTTTGAAACCCCTTTGTTTATAAGGATATTCTCAGAACTTTTATGGGCTCCCTAATTAGTATACATGGCTTCATGTCTCACAAAAATGATAAAACAAATAGCATGTGTATCATGACCTGCACTTGCCATTAATATCCCGACAGTAAATCAAAAATTTCCAGCAGATGAACCTCTAAAAGTCAATTTGTCATTCCATATATGATATGCACTAACTTTTGAGAATTATGCATTTCCTTCAAAATTCCTGAAACCACTTTGTTAACTTTTGGAATATTAATTCTTTTGTGACTCAGAGGAAGTATTCTGCCTTATAATTGAAAGAATGACAGAATTTGATACATGCATATAAAAATAAACGAGACTGATATGAAATAAATGAGAAATAAGAAATGGAATTAAGTAGAAGGGGCACCACACTCTTTCTAATCCAAGAGAGAATGATAAGCCTATGGATGAGGATCACCACAAGAAAAGGATTTCTTGATAAGATCAATATTGGTCCAATCCAGAACCTAAGAGCAAATACTCTCACTTACACAATGTGTAAACTTGACAAAATTCATTGATCCAAAAAGAAGATACATGCCTCCTTTATATAGGAATGGCTTAAGATGATGAAATAAGTAAAAATTAACTCCTAAGAAAACAAAAGGATTTCAGCCACTAATTATCATGATAGTGGGATGAGTTATTACAAAGAAAGTGCAAAATAAAGAAGAGATATTGGGGTTCTTGAAAGGGCAGAATAATGGCAATTCTTTATTTACCACTTCTCTTGCAATTTTCATCCATTATAGTGGGGTTATTGGTATTTCCTTTATTTTTATTTATTTATGCATTATTGGGCCTTTTATCACATGCTTGGATGATAAGAATAAACTTGGGCTCTTTTTCTTCAATCTGGCCCATGCATTCTATTGACTTGATCATGAAGTGAACTAAAGCATCATTGACTCTTCTTGCACGTGCCCTTGTCATAGGACCTCCTAAGCTTTGCATTGTATCATTTATGTCTTGGATTACGTCCTCATCATTCCTTCCTTCTTGAAAAGAATTCGACCTCGAATTTAGACCATCATCACCTACATCAAAAGGAGATAAATCAGCCACATTAAAAGTAGTACTTACCCCATACTCACCTGGAAGTTCTATTTTGTAGGCATTGTCATTGATCCTTGAAAGTACTTGAAATGGTCCATCTCCCCTAGGTTGAAGTTTGGACTTCCTTTGCGATGGGAATCTCTCTTTTCTCATATGTATCCAAACCCAATCCCCGGGTTCCAAAATAACTTTCTTTTGCCCTTTGTTTGCACTTTTTGCATAACTTTTATTTTTCTTTTCAATTTGCAATTTTACTTGTTCATGCAATTTTACTTGTTCATGCAATTTTCTCACAAATTCAGCCTTAGCTTTCCCATCTTTATGCTTCAAAATAGATGTGTTAGGCAATGGTAACAAATCAAGAGGTGTTAAAGGATTAAAACCATACACAATCTCGAAAGGTGAATGTTGTGTAGTGCTATGGACAACCCTATTATAAGCAAACTCTACATGAGGTAACCATTCCTCCCACATTTTTAAATTCTTTTTAAGAACAGCCCTAAGAAGAGTAGAAAGAGTTCTATTTACTACTTCAGTTTGTCCATCTGTTTGGGGATGACAAGTAGTGGAAAATAATAACTTTGTACCCACCTTTCCCCACAAAGTCCTCCAAAAATTGCTTAAGAACTTGGAGTCACGATCAGAGACAATGCTCCTTGGTAAGCCATGTAGGCGCACCACTTCCTTAAAGAACAAATCAGCAACATGACACGCATCATCCACCTTTTTACATGGAATAAAATGTGTCATTTTTGAAAACCTGTCCACAACTACAAAAATAAAATCTTTGCCATTCTTTGCTCTAGGCAGCCCCAAAACAAAGTCCATGGAAATGTCAATCCAAGGAAATTCAGGTACAGGCAAAGGAGTATACAAACCATGAGGCATAACTTTTGATTTAGCCTTTTTACACACAATGCATCTTTCACAAAGCTTTTGGACATCAATTTTCATGTGAGGCCAATAAAAATGTTCTTTTAAGAATTCTAGAGTTTTAGAAACCCCAAAATGACCCATTATTCCTCCCTCATGCGCCTCTTTTACAAGTAATTCTCTAATGGAACCTTTAGGCACACATAGTTTTTTTCCTTTAAATAAATAGCCATTGTGCCTAAAATACCCATTGAAGGCAGTATGCTCACAAGCTAAAAATTTTGAAGAAAATTCAAGGTCACTTTTATACAAATCTTTAATATGCTCAAGACCAAAAACTTTTGTTTCAAGAGTAGAAAGCAAGACATGTCTTCTTGAGAGTGCATCTGCCACAACATTAGATTTACCTTTCTTATGCTTGATTACATAAGGAAATTGTTAAAGAAACTCAACCCACTTGGCATGCCTCTTATTCAACTTACCTTGTCCCTTCAAATGTTTCAAGGATTCGTGATCACTATGAATGACAAACTCTTTGGGCAGCAAGTAATGTTGCCAAGTTTGTAGAGCTCTCACCAAGGAATACAATTCCTTATCATATGTAGAATAATTAAGGGCAGCCCCTTTTAGCTTTTCACTAAAATAAGCAAGTGGATGACCTTCCTGCAACAAAATAGCTCCAATTCCCACATTAGATGCATCACATTCAATTTCAAAAGATTTAGAAAAATTAGGCAATGCAAGAATTGGTGCTTGGGTGAGCTTTTCCTTTAGGGCAGCAAAGGCTTGCTCTTGTTTTTCACCCCATTTAAAACCAACATCCTTTTTAACGATTTCATTGAGGGGTGCTGCCAAGGTACTAAAGTCCTTCACAAACCTCCTATAAAAACTAGCCAAACCATGAAAGCTTCTTACCTCACTTACATTTTTTGGGAGGAGGCCACTCTCGAATGGCTTTCACCTTTTCCTCATCAACGTGGACTCCTTTAGAGCTCACAATGAAACCTAAGAAAATCACATGATCGGTGCAAAAGACACATTTTTCTAGGTTGGCATACAAATTTTCATATCTTAGCACTTGCAAAACAGCCCTTAAATGAATGCAATGATCATCTAAGTTCTTGCTATAAATCAAAATATCATCAAAATACACAACAACAAACTTACCCAAGAACTCCCTTAACACATGGTTCATTAGTCTCATGAAAGTACTAGGTGCATTAGTTAATCCAAAAGGCATAACCATCCACTCATACAAATCATATTTTGTTTTAAAAGCAGTTTTCCATTCATCCCCTTCCCTTATTCTAATTTGGTGATATCCACTTTTCAAATCAATTTTAGAAAATAAGCATGCACCAAACAATTCATCAAGCAAATCATCTAGTCTAGGAATAGGATGCCTATATTTAATGGTAATATTGTTAATGGCCCTACAATCAGTGCACATCCTCCAACTACCGTCCTTTTTAGGGACTAGAATAATAGGGACAACACAAGGACTTAAACTTTCTCTTACCCATCCTTTACTTATCAATTCAGCAACTTGCCTTTGTATCTCTTGAGTTTGTTGTGGATTGCTTCTATATGCTGGCCTATTAGGCAAAGATGCTCTTGGATTGAGATCAATATGATGTTCAATTCCTCTTATAGGTGGTAAACCACTTGGCACCTCTTTCGGAAACAATTCTTTAAATTCCTGCAAAAGAGACTCAACACAATTTGGCAATTTTTTTTCATTAGAAATAGTGGTTAGCAAAGGCACCTCCTTGCAAAAGAGCAAGTACAAAGGCTGGTGTGACACAATTACTTTTTTCACATCTCTTTTTTTTGCAATTAAACTTTGTTTCTTTTCTCTTTTATCATTCTTTTTCTTTTCATTCTTTTCTTTTTCTTTTTCTTTTTCTTTTTCTTTTTCTTTTCTTTCTTGATCATATTTTTCTCTCATTTTTCTTTGATCTTCTCTCACCTCACTAGGATTTAACGGTACAAGGTTGATCTTTTGATCATGATACATAAAAGAGTACTTATTGGAGTACCCATCATGATTGGCTTTTCTATCAAATTGCCAAGGCCTACCTAATAACAAATGACTAGCTTCCATTGGTACTACATCACACAACACTACATCCTCATATTTTCCAATTTTAAAACAAATCTCAACTTGTTTATTAACAAGCATTTCTACACTTTCATTAAGCCATTGGAGTTTGTAAGGCTTAGGGTGAGGTTTTGTTTCCAATTTTAGTTTAGAAACCAGACGCGTGCTTGCAACATTTGTACAACTTCCTCCATCAATTATTAAAGAACAAACCTTTCCTTGCACAAAGCATCTTGTATGAAAAAGGTTTTCTCTTTGACTTGTATCCTCCTCCTTTATTTGGCTTCCCAACATTCTTCTCACCATGAGTAAATCTCCACTAGATATTTCTTCTTCAAACTCCTCATCATAATCACCATCCTCCTCTTCAACAATTTCTTCATTTTCTTCCATAAGCATAGTTCTCTTTGTTGGACATTGAGATGCAATATGTCCTTGGGCTTGACACTTGAAACACTTAACACTTTTGTTAGTTAAAACACTTGAAGAAGAAGAAGTAATAGTTTTACCTTTGTTTTCAACCGTGGCTTCCTTAGGTGATGAAGCACCCTCCTTCTTTGTTTTGTCCTTCCAACTTTGAGAATTGAAAGTGGTGGAATTTCTCCTTGCTTGGCTCTTTCTTTTGAGTTGTTGTTCCACTTTGATAGCTTGGTGTACCAATTCATCTATTTCAACATAGTGATGAAGTTCCACTATGTCACTAATGTCATGATTTAGACCATGGAGAAACCTAGCCATAGTTGCTTCATCGTCCTCCTCTACATTAGCTCTAATTTTGAGAACTTCCATCTCCTTGAAATATTCTTCAACACTTTTAGAACCTTGAGTGAGTCTTTGCAATTTGTTGTGCAATTCCCTATGATAATAGGAAGGAACAAACCTTCTCCTCATGATTCTTTTCATCTCTTCCCAAGTACCAATTGGTCGTTATGCATACCTCCTTCTATCTTTGGTCAATTGATCCCACCAAACTAAGGCATACTCCTTGAACTCAATAGAAGCAACCTGCACTTTTTCAAGATTAGAATAATTGTGACAATTAAAAATTTGTTCAAGTTTAGTCTCCCATTCTAGATATGCCTCCGGGTCACTCTTCCCAACAAAAGTTGGAACTTTAATTTTTATGCCCCTCAAATTATCTCCCCCTTGTCTCCTTCTACGTCTTCTTTCCTCCTCATCACCACTACCATCATTAGAATTTTGGGGCCTCCTTTCCAACTCATCAATTCTTTGTTGAAGTTGTTCACCTTGTTCTCTTAATAATCTTTCAAAATTGTCACGCATGGCTGCGATCTGAACAGTTAAAGTTGTTGTTCTAGGTGAAGGTGGACTAGACATAATTGTGAAATATTTGTGAAATTATGAACAAGTGTTTAAAATTGGACCTCACCACTCTACTCACGTGTTTACACTCAATCACTCGTGTTTCTCTCAATTTTTTTTTGGCTTTTTTAATAATAAAAAAACACTCTGCCTTTTACCACTCAATTTGCTCTTTTAGTTCTTTAGAGAAACCAAAATGAATCAACACAAAGAAATCAATTTCAGATGATAATCAACATACAAAAAACTTTAAAAAAACAGAAAACAAAAAAAAGACTCTAAAACAAAGGAAACCAGGAGAATTTTAAGAGTGTGGCAAGAAAAAAAAATAGATTTTTTTTAATCACAATCTTTAATAATCAGATCCCTTTTTTTTCAATTTTTTTCTTATACCCTTTTTTTTCGAATTTTTTTTATAATGATAAATGGATAATAATGAAGAACAAGAATATAGACAATTTACCACATTTCGGCCCCTTTTTTTTTGGAATATGCTCTGATTACCACTTGATATGCACTAACTTTTGAGAATTATCCATTTCCTTCAAAATTCCTTAAACCACTTTGTTAACTTTTGGAATATTAATTCTTTTGTGACTCAGAGGAAGTAATTTGCCTTATAATTGAAAGAATGACAGAATTTGATACATGCATATAAAAATAAACGAGACTGATATGAAATAAATGAGAAATAAGAAATGGAATTAAGTAGAAGGGGTACCACACTCTTTCTAATCCAAGAGAGAATGATAAGCCTATGGATGAGGATCACCACAAGAAAAGGATTTCTTGATAAGATATATTTTGGTCCAATCCAGAACCTAAGAGCAAATACTCTCACTTACACAATGTGTAAACTTGACAAAATTCATTGATCCAAAAAGAAGATACATGCCTCCTTTATATAGGAATGGCTTAAGATGATGAAATAAGTAAAAATTAACTCCTAAGAAAACAAAAGGATTTCAGCCACTAATTATCATGATAGTGGGATGAGTTATTACAAAGAAAGTGCAAAATAAAGAAGAGATAGTGAGGTTCTTGAAAGGGTAGAATAATGGCAATTCTTTATTTACCACTTCTCTTGCAATTTTCGTCCATTATAGTGTGGTTATTGGTATTTCCTTTATTTTTATTTATTTATGCATTATTGGGCCTTTTATCACATGCTTGGATGATAAGAATAAACTTGGGCTCTTTTTCTTCAATCTGGCCCATGCATTCTATTGACTTGATCATGATGTGAACTAAAGCATCATTGACTCTTCTTGCACGTGCCCTTGTCATATGACCTCCTAAGCTTTGCATTGTATCATTTATGTCTTGGATTACGTCCTCATCATTCCCTCCTTCTTGAAAAGAATTCGACCTCGAATTTAGACCATCATCACCTACATCAAAAGGAGATAAATCAGCCACATTAAAAGTAGTACTTACCCCATGACACTCATTAGGTGATGATGGTCACAATCATGACACTCAAGCCCTAATTCCTGACTTAACCGCCCTTTGACCTCATGAACTTTTATCTATGCATCTGAAACCCTAATTGATCTTAATGTGCTTTATGGCTTGATTTGTCACCTTGTGCTTGATAGAAAACCTAACTCATTAGGGAAAGATGTCTAACTATCATACCATGCATCACCCATTATTCACATGCCTACATGGTTGGTATTTCACCTAATTCAAACATTGCTTAGCCCGTTGACCTAGGTCTCTTGGTAGTTGCAAACGCATAGGTCTATATGTCTTGATTCATTTCATTCATGTGGTATAGATGGTCAAGGGTGACCGATTCATCCATATAGTAATTTTATTGATCCATGCATTATAGCTTAAACTTTAGTCTTGTTTCATGTGGATATTTCCTTGATTGCATTATGAATGAAAACTCTAATTCATGCCTCACAGTTGATTTTGGTCAACTGTTGACTTTTTGGCCAACTAGTTGACCAAAGTCAATCACCCCTAATGGGCCCACTTGATCCAAGTCACACCTTAGAACTTGTTAACCTTTGGTCTTTCCATTTTGCAGTTAATTTTCAAATTTCAATTTAACCATTTAAGTTGAATGTTAAGAGTATAAATCTTTGTCTTTAATTAAGCCCATTTCAATTCATTATTCATAACAATCTTCAAATCACTTTTAATTAGCCATTTAACTTTCCATTTGTTTCTAACAATCCAACATAAATTATATTCTAATTCAAGTTTCCTTTTAGAATTGCATTTCAATTTTGTTTCCGTCCAACTTTCAAGACCCAACTTAATGTCACTTGCTCAAATATCCACCCAAACAAATTTACATTTAATGTACATTCCTGATTCAATACAACATTCAATAAACATTTCCATTTACAAAATTTCAAGATATTTCCAAAACTATTTCAAACCAAGCATTTAAGTGCATTAGTTTTATTAACATACATTAACTTTCGCCTAATATTTAAATGCTATTTCAAACCTTGCCAACATTTAAACCATTCTAACCCAAGTAGTGTCAATCATGATTTCATTCATTCAATATCAATAGAAATATTCCAGGTACATTCAATCCTACATTTTTATTAATCCATTCAACAAGTGTAATTTCCATTCAATACCATACAATACAGTTAAATACACATTCAATTTTTAATTAACGATTCAATAGAATCCTTTGTTAATTCCATACAAATTCATTTTCCATTCATTTATACTCAACCATTACAAAATGATGCATGCTTACAATTTTAATCTATACATTCCAAGGTTATACAACCATTTTTCAGTAATCACAAAAGTCTCAAGTTACAAATTAACTTCAATACCAAAACATTTTCAACAACCCAAATGATTCATTTGTTGGAGAATTGTCATCCAAGGCGCAGCGGAATTTAAAAATTTCTCCATTTAGTGATCCTTACGAATGGGTATGATCAGTGATAGAATCGTTACCTCTTGTGGCGATTCAAACCTTTGATGCAGATTTCTGATAATGATCAAACCTTTGATACAGATCCACGGGGCGATCACGAACGTTGAACGATGACAACGTCTCTACTCAGTCCACACGAACGGATTCCTTCAATCGCAGTGCTAGCTGTTATGAATGAAGGCTTTGAGTGAGAGAGAGATACGAAATTCCAACTCTTCAGTTGTGTTTTCTGTCTCAATGAGTTACAATGCTTCTACCCAAGGGGTTCTATTTATAGAACCACTTGTGTGGGCTTCAAGCCAAAAAGCCCACTTAAGTACATTTTAGCCCATATCTCATAATATGTCAAAATCACTTAAGTACTTGGTACCTTACCATATTTCGTATTCTACTTAAGTATACCGTACCTTACGATGTTCCTTAATTATTCTATCTCTCATCAATCCGTCCTTTGTGTGTGACCCTATAGGTTTTCGCGACGTTGACAATTATATTAAATCACGTATTTAACATAATAAACAGTGAGCGGTATCTAGCAACACATCACTGCTACTCAAGTCACGAAAATGTCATGTGATCTGACAAAACCTCCTGTGATAATAATTATGTGTATAATTACCTCTTTGCTCTTATGTCTATATTAAACACAAGATATAGACCGTGTCATCCTTGTCCAGTTCAATATTGGGCCCATAGACATTTATCCTGTTACGCAGGATGGGCAAATTCCATCTATGACACTCATGTCCCTCAGCATGCTTTGTGGAGTACTCATCAACTGTCTTTATGGTTATCCAGTTACGAACAACGTTGGATCAGCAACAAAGCACTCGACTCTACATCTAGGATCCATAGTGGTTTCAGGTCGAAGAGTGGTATACACTGTTATCACCATGAGAATAACTTATGACACTTTGCATAACTTTCTATATAGTATTCTCATAGCGGGTCAATCCGGTATAAATATTACTCCTAATATTCATACATATATTTAAGACTTGATAACTCTTTATCCATGACCCATGAAATGTGATCATCAGTCTACAAACATAATAGTCTTTAATGTTATCCCACTTCACACTAAAGCTCGACTACGAATACTTTAAGAATAGTGTCCTTATGTTTAATGTGTTCTCATGATTAAGTCACACTTAATACATTAAATGGACTATCTATTCCAAGGACTTTATTAATCAACCATAATAAAGAAAATGCCTTTAAATAATTCGATACAAGTACCAAAAATATTGGCCTCTAGGGCTTACACCAACATCATTCTCATCGCATTTTCACATATCATGCCATTGTTTCTTCATAACCAACTTATCCTTCTATTTAGATCACCTACAAAGGCAAGCCATCAAGAAACCATGAGTTGTTTGATCATATACAAATCAAAGCATGTAAACATATCAAAAACACAAGAAGCCAACTCAAATTCCTTTGAAATCCACATAAAACATACAATCCTAACATAAACTTCAAACTAACATAGTAACTTTAATTCTAAATCCAACTAATCATAACTTGACTAATTCATTTGGTTTGCCAATTTTTACTCCAATGAATAATTTAACTTCAAAGGATTCATTTGGGCCTATCACATACAATTAGCATAGGTATTAAATATACAACTTCAGTTTAGAATTTATCCATTTCACGACTAAACCTCAATCTACAGAAAGCAACATTCACATAATAACAGGCCATGAATAAACTAATTTCCATCCAATTTGGCCATTTTTTCTCAAACATATTAATATGGTTTATGGTATATCATAATTTCAAATTTTGCTAACAAAGCTTCCATACCTCCATTGCATACTAACATTGCAAGCATCTCTAACAGTCTAGCAAATGGCAATTTTCGTTTCAATTCAAGCATGTGCATTCTAACATTTATAACAACTTATCCTAACATAATTCTGTTTACCCTAACATCAATCACATTTTTATTCTAATAACATACACCATGACAGTCTAGGTTTCATAGCAGTTCAGAACATGTAATCCAATTGGCATAAACAATTTGTTATCAAAGCTTCACATAGCAGCCCTATTAACATTCATCCACTCCTTCAGTATTCACAATAGTTTATTCTAACTAGTTTTTAGCCTAAGACAATATAACAAAACTCAACAAGTAACTGTTAACCAAATTAACTCATCAATTAACTTTAATTGTCTTACATTCAAACTTCTTCACTAACTCTGTTAAACAAAACAATCTCATCAAACTGAATTTCTAAGTACTAACAGAATTGAAATGGATAACTAACAGGCTAACAAATTTTTCCATTTGCAACTAACTATTAATTTAGCTCTAATTTCATATGAATTTGAGAAAAATTTCTAACAGAATCTGTGGATATAGATACACATACGAGCTTCAGTTCAGAAGAGGACTCACCAATCACAATACCTCAGAAATTCTCTTCGTTTCTGCTCTCTGCTCCCTCGATCTTCACTCTTCGTCTCACACTCAATCACAGAGAAACGAACCTACAGGCTATACGATTGGAGAAGAAGAAGTGTTCAAGACAAAGAATAACGCTAAAAATCGCAGAGGAAAAAGAAGAAGCGGAGTAGAATCAGGGAAGAGGAATTCATACCTGGTCAAATCGAAGATCAAATTCGGTGAATTCTCCTTCATTCTTTTCGTGATTCATGGTTCGCGTAGCTTCGATTCATCCTCTTCCTCTTCGATCCCGCCACATGCAATCTGATTCGAGTTTGAAAATCTAGCACACGATACGATTCCAATATGATTCCAGAGCTTTGAATTCGTCGAAGCCAAGCGTTATCATGGCTAAGACTGGTAGAGCGGTGTTTTGGAGGATGGCTGATGGAGTTCGTGACCTAGGTTCGGGTTGTTTGTTATATGTACCGTGGAAGCTCATTTTCGTTTGGACCGTTGAATTCTACGACGAGAAATCATGAACCGGAAAGCGCAAGATCGTTGCAAGCTGCCATTGGTGGATACGATTTGAGAAGTTTGAACTGGATTCGTGTTGCACTATTTGGATTTAGAATCGAAGATGAAGTGTGTGAACGATTCAGAATTGAAAACGTGATGAAGCCATATGCTGCGCCGCTGAGCTTTTTTGGCATAAACACGTTTGGAAGGGTTGTGTTTTACCGTTAGGAGTTGGTTTCGGTTCGGGCTTAAGCCTAAACGTTGTGGCCCGCACAAGCCCAGAACATGTAGGAACCTCCCACAAGCCTTTCTGCTTCAGCGCTTGGGCCTTGGTCACAAGCCCAAAATTCATATCCACACCCCTTTCAAGTCTTCATACCCCTGCCCTGCTTAAATCCATTTAAATTCTCTTTTAATTGTTGTTAATTTGTTTTGATTAATTTTTAATTTCTAACCTTTTATGTATGGATCAATATAAATTAACTAGAATTAGGTTAATTAAGTTAGCTTAATTTCTCACCATGAATTAAAACATTAATTAAAATTTAGTTCTAATTAATTTTGATTATATCTTGTTTGTTAATAGTGCATAACTAGATATTAGATTTAGATTAATTTCTAGATTAGCTTGATTTTTATCTCATCACATTATTAGATGTAGATAGAATCAATTAGGTTTAGTTAATTTTGATTAGGTTTTACTTGTTAGAACTTTATTCAATATTTATCTAATTGACCAAATTTCTGCATCTTGACCATTTTGCCCTTAGGTAGGAGAATTTTGATTTTTTTTGCATGATCCCCTAGCTTAGGGTTACTTAGAATCATTTGATTTTATTAACTGATTATTCATTTGGTGGTTCTACATAACCCAGTTAATATTTTCAATACCGATTAGTGTTGACCAAAGGTCACTTTGGTCAACCAAATTCTTTGTAATTGTGTTGTAACCTCCAAGCCTATTCAAGTGATCAAAAGACCCTTGATCGCTTGATATGGCAAGTTTATTGTGTTCGAGCTATCGTGGATATGATGAATCTCATAAGCTCAACACCTCAAGGTTCAAATGCAAGATCAAGACTTCAAGGTCAACATCAAGTAGGCATAGCTGGCCAAGTGGACCACTTCTCAAGCACAACAAAGGTATCAACACTTGACGGCCATAATTCAGAGTGTATGGCATGAGCCTTAAGAAATAGATAAGGAATGAGAGTGGAGAATTCATATCCTCATTCTGAATATCTTTGGGTACGGGACGAATGACACAGTTGCTCATCGTATTCACCTCTATTCATAGACTTTAGCACAATTCAATTTATGTGATTGTCAAGTCTTGTTCTACAACAAGTAACATTACATCAATAGAATCAACACTCATGATCTCTTGTCAGCAACTTGTCAATTTTAATTCGAGTTGTACGCTATGAGCCTTAAGAAACAAAGAATGATGAGAGTGGAGAATTCCTATCCTTGTCTAGAATATCCTTGGGTATGGGATGCTTGACCCAGTTGCTCAAGGTATTTGCCTTTGTTCATATAGTGCAATTTGAATCATCCAATTAACAAGTCTTCTTCAAGCAAGCATCAACCATTTAACACTTCAACAATGAAGCATCATTGTACAACGATCATTTCTCCCTCAGTGGATTATTAATCATACTCTCTTTGATATTCAGATATCCTTTGGATCAATTCCCTTGTAATCAAGTCTTTGAATCTTAATCAATTAACTCAATCATTGTTTGCCCTGTTAGTCATCTTGTGCTTTGGTAAACCCTTATTCATTGTGAGCCTTATCAGACCTCTTGTGCTTAGGCACACTCTATTCAGTCATTGTTTATTTCGTTAGTCCTCTTATGCTTTGGCAAACCCATATTCATTGCTTGCCTTTAAATCCTCTCATGTGTAGGCAAATCATTTCTTAATCATTGTTCGTCTTGTAAGACCTCTTGTGCTTAGACGAAGCTCTTGCCTTGTAAATCCTCTCGTGTGTAGGTCAATCATTTCATAATCAGTGTTCGTCTTATAAGACCTTCCGTGCTTAGACGAATCCCTCGCCTTATAAATCCTCTCATATATAGATCAATCATATATCATTTGCCTTTGTAGTTGATTACCATCATTGGTTAGTGTCACACTCTTGCTTGTTAAGCAACCTACCTTTCCACTTGGCAATCAATCTCGTTCTCCTTTGTTTTCAGTCGTAGTAGGTTGATCTACGATTGCTCTGATTTTCTCATTGCACGATGATAATACGTAGGAACGAGGGTTCGAATCCTCCGCGAGCATACTTATTTATTCCTTCTGCCTTAGGGCATTCCCTCTATTCATCTCCATGGAGCATTAATCATGACATACACTCATATTCTACTTTCATTCACTTCATGCGATATATCATACTCTTTGAACCGAATACGTTATCTTTTTGAGCTCCATCTTGTATCTCTTTGTGAGCCAAGAGCCGATTTGTTTGTCTTGTTAGTCCTCTTGTTGCTTAGACGAACATATCCTTACTTACTTTGCAGCTATATACAGACAATCCTCTTTATTTTCTGTTATTCCAATACAGTGACACCATTTCTTAGGCCCCTCACTTATTGGTTCCTACCTGTTTTACTCTTGGATTCATATTTCACCCCCTGTTGGAGTTCAAATCATATTATCCTTTGGTTCAGACCATATATTGATCATAACTTCTTTTTCCCCTTCCACCACTAGTTCTTTGAACTACAGAGCTCTTCCTCATTTCACTATGAGGATACGTAGGCATGAGGGCCACAAGCCTCATCGAGCACTTTATCTATTTATTTTCTTTTCTCTCATTCTTTCGCGAGTAATCTTTAGATATAACACTCATTCGAGCAATAAAAATCAAAATGATTCCCATGGAGTACCATGGATGTTAGAGGTGTTAATACCTTCCCCTTGTATGACCGACTTCCTTACCCAACATATCTCTTTCCTCCGGGTTTTATCGATGTTTTCCCTTTCCTTCGGGAATGAATAAAGTTCGATGGCGACTCTGTTGTATGTTCAAGCGTGCGATATGTTCAGGTATATTTCCGCTAGCTTCAGTTGGCATGTATTTATTATTTGTGATTGTCTAGTCCACCTCGTCGCCTTCTAGTTTTCTTGGCTCGAATTGACGAGCGAGTTATTATTATGCCAAGACTTGCTTTGACACTACAACATTTTAACTAAAGAAAACCATTGCAAATATATATATATATATATATATATATATATATATATATATATATATATATATATATATATATATATATATATATATATATATATATATATATATATATATATATATATATATATATATATATATATATCATTGATTACAACCAACAAAACATCTTAAAATTATGTATCCTAATGACATTCATAATCAAAATAACATCTTTTATCTACAAAAATAAATTTAAACATCTTCGAATGACTGAACATCTTCATTGACATCATCATTCATGTCTTGCAAAATAAAAGTAGTATAACTTAAATAATATTATTATCCAAAGGCTATAAAATTACAATATAAAGCATAAAACAATTCAATCCTACTTGATCATTAGTTGGAGCATGTGTTAATGCACAAGAGCGTAAGACATTGTTACCATCAATTACATTCACATTCAAAGGTCACACAGTAGTGTCATGTTATAACTAAAACCCACAAGAAATGTTACTTATCAGATTCAGTATATAATGCATTTGAAACTTCTGTTGGAATCAAAAAGTGACTTTAATTCAGCATATAATTCAACATGTAAAACCTGAATATGAATATATCTTACGTGACGAGCATATGTATCATCTCCAAGCATCACCTATAATATCAATTACAACTTTTTTTTCCTTCTTTTTGGTGTTAGGTGATCTTCCAAAGTCATAATCATTGGAAAATTAGATTTGACAAAGTTATGTTTCTTTATATATTCCCAACATTTGGTTAGTGCAAATGGAGTGGTAAGAGTCTTGAATTGATTCCAAGAATTAAAATAATAAGATATAATTAAGAAAGAAATCATCTAACTCTATATGGCCTAGTAGTAGTAGTACCTACCTTCCATGAACTACTTTAATACCATCATCTTTAGTAAATGGCAATAAATCAAGTTCAATAGGCACATCATCGCTGACACTAGTTAATTGATTCCAGCGGGATATGAATCATGTCCTGTGTACGTGAAATAATGTGATAAGGGAGATTTCATATCATGAATATACCTGAAATGACATACATATAATTTATACATAGTCGGGACTATAAATAAAAATGTTAGAATTTTTAATAAAATTTCTCATTTTAATACATTTTTAGTTATTTCATTAGAATATTCCATTTCTACTTGCAGATCACATAGTTTCTTTGATGGTGTACCTCTACTTGAAATGCATAATCAAATGTACTTATTCAATTAAATTCATACTAGCACATTAAAAACTTAGCAAGAAAGTATTTTATTTTATTTTCTCAATTAGGCTTTACTACATGTGCAACTAAACTCGCGAGTACCATTAGTTTTATCAAAAGGTAAGACATGGGTCAAAAAAACAATTATATCCTATGAAAAGTAATGTTCAGCCAATGTTGATCAAGGTCTTGATGTTACAATAATTAGTTTTTATAAAATAATGTAGAAACGGAAAAAACCAATATCACTAACCACATATAACAAACGTAGAAATATGAAAAACCAAACATGCTTTCTTATTGTAAAACCAAGAACAATACACTTATATACTTTCTTTTAACCTGTTAATTATCATTAGCATTGCAATGACCGTTGTGTTCTTCGTTAACCTTCTTTCTCGAGTGACCAGGGCGATGAAGCTTATAATGGAGATCCAATTGGTAATGACAAATTGTACACACATGAGAGAATCGTGTGTGCAATGGGAAGAAAGGGTTTATGTTATAGTTTGGGAGAAGAATCGTGAGAAGAAAGGGTTAAATTAAGGGTTTTGATTGATTTGCTTAAAGAAAGAAAGTGTTAAGGTTTGTGAGGGATTATTTGATTGTTTTAGTTGAAGGAGAAGACTCGTGCGATTTTGGTTATGAGGGATTATTATGATTTTTTTTGTTGAAGAAGAAGAGTCATGCGATTTTGGTTAATTGGGAGGGAACATTTTTATTTTTAGCGCTCAACAAGTTTTGAAAAAGGAATGATTGGCTTCATTTTGGTTTTAAAATTCAACAAGTTTTAGAAAAGACCTCTATTCGATTCCACCAAGATAACTTTTTTCATATAATAAATACTTTATTAAATATTTTAAAAACTATATTAGAATAATTTCAACCTGTTGTTAATAAAAGCCGTTAACTTTATGATCTACTAGAACGATTTGTAACCCTTGCATACAATTTGTAAGAAATATATACCTTATCACAATGAAATATAACATTCATTACCTATTACTCTATACTAGAACAATATTTTTTATCACCCTAAAATTAGGCGTTGCCATAGGATAAAAATGTTGTAGTGTGAGTTCCTGTAACTTAAAATTTATTTGCCTCGTGAGCGTTTATGGCGTTCATGTTCCGTGTCGGTCGACTACAAGTATGTGCCGCTGCAACTGCGAAGCATTGTCAGTTTTGGGTGTGAGAACCCCAATGAATTTGTCCTTCAGAAAAGGTGCGGATAAGTGGTAAAATATGGTACATAGAGACATGGAAATCATTGCACTTATTAACTTATTTCACAAGTTAAGAGTATAAAAACCCCCATCTTTGATGTAAATACTGGTTATGTTAAAATAAGAGTCGACTTATGAAATTTTCACCTAATTCCAACTTATTGTGTAGGTAATTGTCCAAAGCAGGAAAGTTAAAGGTAAAGCATAGAAGACAAGCTTCAGCAGGCGTGCTAAGTGAGCTTCTAGCGAGCAATGAAAAGTAAAATCCAGAAGGTAGCACTTCAAGCACGCTTTAGGCGAGCGAATAAGGAAAATCCGGAGAGTAGAGTAAAATCAGAATACCTATCATTTTGTGTCGCAATGAAGTGTCGTGTGATTCGCGACGATAGTTACTTCAAGCTTTTGTAATTTTGCATTCGAGATTCCACGTATCTTGTCACAATCTAGGGATCATGGTACGATATAATATATGCTTATTATTTAGAGATTCTTCGTTACATGGAAGAGGAATTCTGGAAGAGGAACTAAGTCGAAATCATTACATTATGGATCACGTTGATGATCGATGATTGAGGCAGTGTGGGATTGGAAGGTTGATCGAGGACCTTCCATATGATCTTTGAGGTAAACTACCATCATTCTATGGTGACTCTGGTATGGATATGATCTTGGATCTATAATGATTCATTCGTGAAATTTCACGGGAATTAGAAGTCGCTTCCCATAGACGACGTCACTATTCCGTTTTGGAACCAAACATTATGAGTATGTTGGTGCCGAAGAATTCTAAGTCGGTGGTGCCAACCTCTAAATACAATGACACATGGGTGAATCTACAAGGTTATCACTCTAATGCTCAAGTCAATTTAAAATTTAAGATAAATATAATGAAAAATGGAAATCAGAAAGTGTATATTCGATTTCGTGTGAAATGACTTTATACATTGACTCATTTAGAGTGAATTGACATTAATTTGGTCTTAGCTCTTTGGACCTTTGGCTGGCATATAATTGTTTTATTTACAATGTTAACTTATAAAATTCATGTAATAATAATAATAATTCTAGTAGTATAAATATTGTTTTAATTTAGGTAAACATACATCAACACCATTTAAAAATATAAGAGATATTATCTTACTTTCTCTCATCTCTTCATTTACTTATAATATTATAATTAGTGGGATACTTGTACGTTCGTGCGGATACTGATATGTTACGCGCATTTTTTTTAAAATATAATAAGAATGCAAAAAAGAAAAATAATATTTTTTTACCAAAAGAATTTATTATTTTTAAAAGAAAGATATATTTTGATTTATATATGGAGCATAAATATAATTTTTCCTTATATACAAATATTTAGATGAACGGTATATTTTCTTATATGTAATATTATTTTTGTTTTGAAATTATTTATAAAAATATTTGGATAAAAAATATTGGTTCCCATTTACAAAAAAAAATTAAGATTCAATCATTAATTTTAAAATAACATTTGTATTAATAACATATATTAGTGAAATGATTACATCAATAATATATAGCTCACCTTTCAATTTTAATAACATAAATAATTAAAAAAAACAACACATTTTTCATGTGTTTGGATTCATACATTATTTTAAATATATTTACTTTTATTTTCTTTAATTGTAAAAAAATATAATAATTCATGCGTTCACACGAATTCTGGTCTAGATACGTGTACGTTTGCACGAATATTAGTGTGTTACGCGCATTTGCTTTTAAAGTGTAATAAGAATGAAAAAACAGAAAAACAAAATTATTTAATCAAAAAAATTTATTATTCTTAAAAGAAAACATATTTTATTAATATTTGGAGCATAAATATAATTTTTCCATATATACAAATATTTTGATCAATCGTAGATTTTTACATATGTGAGTATTAATTTTGTTTTGACATTTTATATAAAAATATATATGCAATCATTTAGTTTTATAAATATCAACTAATAACATAGTATTTGTAAATATTGTTTTAATTGTTTTTCAAAATATTAATAACATAAATAAACACATTTTTCCCATATTTGGATTCATACATTATTTTAAATACATTTACTTTTATTTTTTTAATTTTACAAAAAATGTAATAACTCGTATGTTCGCACGATTGTGAGGTTGTTGATTGAATTTGTGGTTGATGATCTGAACCTCTGAATCGATGACTTGAATCCTTGAAACAATTCCATGAGCGATGTCGAACGCCGTCCACGAACAAGAATCCACGAGCTAGAACGATGAATGTGATGCTCCGCTGCAAAACGCGATGTTGTTGTTGTGAAAATGCAAGCGCAAGAGCGACAAATAGCAGTGTGAAGCGCGTTGTTGCCCTGACTTGTGCATAAGCATTTTCCTTTCAGTGATTCCTTTGTTTCGTTCATGTTTAGGACTTTTCTAAAATAAGCGCTTTTTCTTGTTTTAGCCTCAGCATTGTGAAATCCTCTGTGGCTTAGACTGGGTTTGGGCCTAAGGCCCAAACATATTGTTCACTTTTCACACCCCATTCGGAATTGCACCCCTCACTGGCCTAGACCCATTTTTATTTTTTCTTAGCCTTTTTTTTTTATTGTTATATTGATCAATTAGATTAGGATTTAGGTTTTAATTAGTAATTAGGATTTTAGATCTTTGGTTTAGTTTAATTATGTATTAGGTTTTAGAATTAATTAATTTAGAATATTAAAAAATTGACTAGTTTAATAGGATTTTTTAGAAGTATTAATTTTTTTCACTAGTTCGAATTAGTTTTTTTTGAGGAAAATAGAACTAATTATATTTGATTAGATTTAATGGATTTTAATTAGA
The DNA here is from genome assembly GCF_024323335.1 of Lathyrus oleraceus. Lineage (NCBI taxonomy): Eukaryota > Viridiplantae > Streptophyta > Magnoliopsida > Fabales > Fabaceae > Lathyrus > Lathyrus oleraceus. The sequence continues at coordinate 346,636,425 of NC_066582.1, read as the reverse complement.
TTTTCATGATTAAAAATTGATTCAATTTCCAAGATTTGTGAAATGTCTGTTTTGCCCATAGGGTTTAGAATAGCCTGATTTGCATGCTCCCTTAGTTTATGACTTGTAACAATTTTCTAGTTGTTTGATTAATCCTTTAGATTGCCATGTACATGATTCAATTCATTTCCGACTATTTTTCCCCAATTGATTCAGTTGATCAAAGTTCGCTTTGATAAATTAAATCCTTTAACTGTGCTCAATTCCCTAAGCTTGTTCAAGTGATCAAAAGACCCTTGATAATTTGATAAGGCAAGTCTTGTGTTTAAGTTGTACTTGATACTGAATCTCAAGACTTCAATAATTTAAGACTCAAAGATCAATACTTAAACATAAGTTCAAGACTTCAAATCAGTACAAGATAAGACTAATATTCAAGCACAACAAAGGTCAACTTCAACACTCGTCAGTTATGATGCAAATTGCACGACACGAGCCTTAAGTAATAAAGAAGAAGTGAGAGTGGAGAATTCCTATCCTCATTCTGAATATCTTTGGGTACGAAACGAATGACCCAATTGCTCACTGTGTTCATCTCTATTCATAGACTTTAGTGCAATTTAAATTGAATAATTGATAAGTCTTTCTACACAGACATGAAGATACAAACTGAAGATCAAACCTTAAACCTTTTAGGGTTTATTCTCTTCCTTTTGTTCTCTCTCTCTCTCTCTCTCTCTCTCTCTCTCTCTCTCTCTCTCATAGTAAAACTAAAACCATTTTGTATATAAACTCAAAAACAATTAACAATACAATTAGGATTGTACGCTACGAGCCTTAAGCAATGGAGAAGGGATGAGAGTGGAGAATTTTTATCCTCATTCTGAATATCTTTGGGTCCGGGACGAATGACCCAGTTGCTCACTGTATTCATCTCCATTCATAGACTTTAGTATGATTCAAATCATGACTCTCTTTTCAGAATAAAAGCAAACTCACCCCATCAAACTCAGTTTTGCCTTTGGGCTTCATTTCCAGTTTAAAACCTTTTCAGAAAGGACATGTTACTTCCATTTTACCGATAACTGGGCTTAAGCCTTCATGTGTGAGCAAGCAATGTTTAACTGCTAGAGTGCGATCCAAGTTCATCCATTCTACCGCAAATAAACCGATGCATAAGATTCCGATGCTCGAGCATACAAGCAAGTTGACAGTAGAACACGAATGTTAATATCGTTCATTAAAAACAACTAACACATTCGTTTTAGTTCCACTAACTACAAAGCTTTGATTTCCTCATTGCATGAATGAGGATACGTAGGCACGAGGGCCTATATCCTTGGCGAGCACATTTATTTATTACCTTTCTTTTTCACTTTAATTATCAACCCCCGATTCCCCTTTCGCGAGTAATCTTCAAACAATAACACCCATTCTTGCAAAGAATATTCAAAACGGTTCCCATGGAGTACCATGGATGTTAAGGGTGCTAATACCTTCCCTTTGCATAACCGACTTCCTTACCCTTTTCTCTTTCCCCCGGGTTTTATTGATATTTTTCCTTTCCTTCGGGAATAAATAAAGTTTGATGGCTACTCTGTTGTATCTTTGAGCGTGCGATGCGCCCAAGTATAATTCGCGTAGCTTCAATGATGACAAAAGTTAGAAGGTAAAACTGAAACCTCTATATGAGCATTTCATGCCTGCTGGCACTGAGCTTGACTATTCTGCACAAAGACCTGCACAAACATAGAAGAAGAACTCAGTTCTGAAACCCAAGTATCATGCACAAATTCCCCTTGATTATTCTGCTGCACAAAAACCTAAGGTTGTAAAAAAATTGGGGAGAACTAACAAAAGAGGACCTAGAAAATGGGTACCTGGGGATAAAATCATTTACGTTACAGACATACTTAGTAGCTCAGTTGAGACACCAGTCATGGTATCTGAACAGTGGATGCTCATGACACATGACGTGCATAAGGCATATGTTCCAAAATTTTGAACTTAAGCATGGAGGCTTCATTGGTTTCGGAGGAAACCATAAAGGGAAGATCATTGGCTCTGGAACTATTGGTAATGGTAATCTCCCTTATATTACTAACGTTCTTTTGGTCGATGGTTATGCATAACTTATTGTATATCAGTCAGCTTAGTGACAATGGTTATGATATCATTTTAAATCAAAAGTCCTATAAGGCTGTCAGTCAGAAAGACGACACTATTCTTTTTAACGGAAAGAGGAAGAACAACATTTATAAAATCAGACTTTTTGATCTTAAGGATCAAAACGTAAAATGCTTAATGTTTATTAATCAGGAGCAATGGGTATGGCATAAACGTTTGGGCCATGTTAGCATGAGAAGGACTTCTAAGCTAAATAAGCTTGGATTAGTTAGATGCTTACCTAACCTGAAGTTTGCTTCAGATGCTCTCTGTGAAGCATATCAAAAGGCAAGTTTTCTAAAACTTCTTTCAAAGCGAAAACTATTGTTTCTACCTCTAGTCAGTTAGGGATTTTGCACATTGATTTGTTTGGGCCAGTGAAAACTATCTCTATCAGTAGTAAGAAGTATGGATTGGTCACTATAGTCGTTGGACATGGGTAAAGTTCTTGAAACACAAGGATGAGTCACATTTTGTGTTATATATCTTCTATTTACAAGTGCAAACAGAGATGGATTCCAAAATAGTCAGAGTCAGAAATGATCATGGTGGAGAATTTTAAATTAAGAACTTGGAAAATATTTTTTTGATGAAAATGGAATTTCCCATGATTTCTCATGTCCAGAACTCAACAGCAAAATGGGATTGTAAAAAGGAAGAATATGACTCTGCAAGAAATGGCTCGCACAATCATCCAAGAAACTGATATGGCTAAGCACTTCTGGGCAGAGGCAGTCAACACAACATGTTATATTCAGAATAAGATTTCTACTAGACCTATTATGGGTAAAACTCCTTATGAATTATGGAAGAACAGAAAGCTCAAGATTTCTTATATCCATTCTTTTGGCTATGATTGCTTTGTGTTGAACACTAAATAGAATCTTGGCAAGTTTGATTCTAAGGCACATAAGTGCTTATTGTTAGGATATTCTGAATGCTCAAAAGGCTACGGAGTCTTTAACACTGCGACACAAATTGTCGAGGAATTAATTCATGTTAGATTCAATGATAAGCTTGACCCTGAAAATTCAAAGCTAGTTGAGAAAATTGCAGATATGAAGATCAAATTTTCAGAATCCACGGATAAAGATTCTAGAGATAAAGGCTCAGAAGGAAAAGCTAAGGATGCTGAAGCAAAATACTCAGATGCGACTCGACCAAAAGCTATCATTGGTCCAACTCATCAGAAGAAGAGTAAACCAAGAACTTCTTATTCTGAAGAATTGATTTTGGGAGATAAAGATGCACAAGTTAGAAATTGATCCTCTTTTAAACCTTCTGAAGAAACCCTTCTGGGTTTGGTATCTTTGATAGAGTCCACACCTATTGATGAAGCTCTTCTGGATAATTAATGGATTCTGGCTATGCAAGAGGAACTGAATCAATTTACCAAAAATGACATTTAGAATCTTGTTTAGAAACCAAAAGATGTCCATGTCATTGGAATCAGATGGGTGTTCAAAAACAAGCTTAATGAGAAATGTGAAGTCGTTAGAAATAAGGCTTGACTGGTATCACAAGTTTATAGTTAACAAGAAGGTATAGACTATACAGAAACCTTTGCACCAGTTTCCAGGTTATAGTTTATTCGTATTTTAGTTTTTTTTGCAGTAAATCATAACATCATTATGTATCAGATGGATGTTAAGAGTGCATTCTTGAATGAGTACATTTCTGAAGAAGTGTATGTGTACCAACCCCCTGGTTTTGAAAGTTCTCAAAACCCAGATTTGTTTTCAAAATTAAGAAGTCGTTATATGGTCTGAAACAAACTTCCAGAGCTTGGTATGAAAGACTAAGTAACTTCCTTTTGGAAAATGATTTTACCATATGGAAAGTGGACACAACAATTGTAATTCCCCAATTTTAACCCTAAGATCCTTCATGCTATCTCAACATTTGCATTGACTTTGGGATCACACCTTGGCATCATCCTTACCCCTCATTCATTGGGTTTGCATTGGGAGATATAACCAAGCACATTTGATTGTATCATACTTTATTTTCTTTTGTTTATTAACCAAAATACAAAAAATATGTCTAGTGTATTTTTGTTTCTTTTGTAGGTAGTGTGTGTGTGTGTGTCCATTTGTGCCTCACTAAGCTCATACCTAGGGTATGAGACCCCCAATACAAGGGATCAATTAAGGAAAGGTTCAAAATGGTTCTAAGAATAATATATGGATCCCCATGTTCTTTATTTGTCAATTTGATCAAGAATTCATCAAGATTTTGAAGCTTGTTTCCCTTGGAAGCCCTAATTCATCTGAGCATCTTGTGTGACTTCCTCAGCAAGTTTCTTCAACCATTGGTAAAAAATATTAAGGGATGCTTCATTTAACATCATCTCAAGCATATATGATCCTCAATGAGCCCCAAAGATTAATAGAACTTCAAGTTTGCAAGTTGGTTCAAAGAAGTTAACAAGAGAAAGTCAACTGGTCAAAACTGGGGTTCCCTAGACCCTATCTCCTACATTATTTGTCATATGAAAATGATCCCAAGATCGAATTTACTCTTTATGACATTGCAAAAAACTTTCATTTTGTAATCAAGATATTGTTTTTCTTGGAAATTCATTTTTTATGGTGAACGATTATGGGCCATTTTGTCTATGCCTTAGTTAGGAGGTCAACTTCCGAGGACTATAACTTGCTCAATTTTTATGATATGAAGACCATCCAAGTTTCATGATCAATTTAAAGATGTATTCTCCAACGTTTATTATTTGAGAAATGTAAAATTCAACTTGCAACGGCATGTTCCAAGAGGAAATATTATAGGTCATTTTGGACCATTACCATTGAACAAGCAATTTTCCTCAACTTCTAAAATCCATAACTCCCTCATTCCAAATCCAAATGATGTCAAATTTATGACCAAATTGAATAGGAATTAAAGAGATATAACTTTGGTGAAGAAACCATTTTCATTTGGAGCTCATAGCAAAAGTTATTTAAGGTGGAAAAAAATGGTCATTTGACTTTGTACTTAGAAAATTTTCAACCATGTTTGATTTCTTTAACTTCCACCTCAAAATTAATCATGATCTAAGCTCCAAATAGAAACGTGTTCAACATAAAATTTGTTCCCCTTGATGTAACCTTTCCAAAGCATCTATGATCACTTCATTTGGACAAGAATTGAGGAACTTCCGCATGGGTCCTTTACATGGCTTGTTTTAGCAACTTTTGAACTCAAATTCCATTTAACTTTGCATGGCTCCATGTTATGACATCATTAGCATTTGTTCATGAATTTGAGTGAGTAGCAATGATCATTTTGGGCCTAGCACATGCCCATACACCCATGCACTTGGATTTTTATTTTTGGCTCAAAATTCAAATAGTATGAATATCACTTTCCATGGCCTATATAATGAACTCATTGGCTTCAAATTGGAGAGGACCTGCTGCCCAAGCCTTGCCAAGCAATCTCAGAACCCCATTCCATAGAATTTCTTAAGGATTTCATTGAAATCGAGTTCTTGATTCCAATTCTGTTTGGGGACAAGAATTCCAAGAATTCATAGCCCTTTTCATCTTAATTGATCAGTGCAAGCAAGAGGAGGAAGAACCAAGTGGATTTATATTGAGATCAAGCCAAATCACTGCAACCCGAAGGTGATTTTTCCAGATTTTCAAGTCTTTGATTCTCCCTCATTTCTCTATAATTTTACTTGTTTATTGGTTGTCTGAAGTCCTACCAATGTAGGCAACAAGATTGATTTGCTTTGAGGTCAAATCGAAGCAACTCAGATCGTGTAACTCAAAATTCAATTCCTTGTATCTTTCAATATACTTGGAATTAGGAGAAATTGAGGCCAAATTCGAGCTCTTGAGCTTTTTCTCTTTAAATTAGTGTATGCATTTTTCATTTTAGTGAAGTTTGGTGGTGGACCAGTCTGGTAAGGTCCACCGGAGAAGATGACCGGAGCTAGGGCTCCGATGGTGTGTTGGCACATCTCCTGGCCCTCAGTTCTTGTTCTCACGTTTTAATCTCAACCCTTCCTTTTAATTACCAAGCATGTGACACGTTGACTGTAGTGCACCATGGAATGCGTGCGCTTGGCCATCAGATTTGCCACCTCAGTTAATGAGGCAGATCTGATGACCCTTATTTGTTCTAATTTCTTTTTAATTTCTGATTTTCCATTTAATCCTTTTATTTTGTTTAATTCATATTAATTTCATTTTTAATCCAAAAAATATGGGACTTTCACCAAAAATCTTTAAATATTTTTCTCTTCCATATTTTGAACTAAAATCATTTTTTGGATTAATTTTGATATTTTTCATGAATTAAATGATTTTTGACTTGTTTTTAAATATTATAAATACTTCTGACTTTCCAAAAATTATGAAAAAAATTGTCTAAGGTCTTTTGACCTTGTTTGACCTAGGATAAATCCCTTGGCCATTTATTTGGTGTTTTGAAGGGATTTGAGGTTTTATCCATTTTAAAATGCACTTTAATTCATTTTTTATTTGATTTTTAATTGAATAATTGTTCAAAACTCGTGTTGAACCATTTTTATGGTCTTGTGATGTTTGACTTTCTATTTGGCCTTGGTCATGGTTGATTTGACTTTTGTTTGATCAATACCATTGGATTTAGGGGATTGATGAAATGTACATTTCATCTCCCAAAATGAATGGATAGTATTGATCAGATGAAATTCCTCCTATGATCAATTTGGATTTCTATTTCCCCTTCCCTCTTCATCTTCATCCATATTCTTCCCCAATCTATCTTTGACCAATGATTTCTCTAATGTCTAAATGCTAGTTGATTCATCAATGACCTTGTGTCAGATGAATCAACATGAGTCTGACTGAGATAGGTCTTTCCTTTTTTTAGCGTGTGGTATGTTTTAGGAGTTTGGTTCTTTGTACCAAATCTCTAACATGCATTAACACTTATATTTTTATTGCCCGACCTCAGATAGTTGTGACTTTTACATAAGTCCAATTACGATTTCTTAACATATAGCTAAATTTGTCCCTCAAGGCATATCATTCTAGTAAGTGATATTGTAAGTCTCCCATTCTTTATGGCATTATGTGGAAACTTGACCTTTTTCCATTCATGAGGGCTAGTGGCATACTTGTTGATTTATCTAAGTTGGATCCCTTCTCACGGATGATGTCTTAATCAATTAAAACTCTTCACTAACATTTAATTAACCATTGACTAACCTCTTATTAATGTTGCTTTAATTTCAAGTTATTTACTTTATGCAATTTAAATTTCAGTATCTTTATCATTCATTGTCATTTACATTTCATGCAACTTGTTTATGTTTCAAGTTCTTCCCACTTCGCTCATTTGAGCCATATCTTGTGATTGTATATATTGTTTGTCTGTCTTTGTTTTGTTTATGGTCTTAGGACCTTAAAATACTTAATAACAATAAAAACCCTAAAAAATATCTTGGTGGACTGTTGGACTTGATCTAAACTTTTGGACTTAGAATTAGGCAACACTTCCTATGCTAAAGGACTTGGCCAATGCCATCATCTAAGAATTAGTTATCCTTGACTATGTCTTTCATCTGATGCAAGACCTTGGGTGCATTTGATTCATCTATCACTCTGTCTCTATGCTTAATTGTCATGTTGTTATTATTGTTTATGTCTGATGATTGTTTTGATTTGATCAAGGAATATTTCATCTGATACATTGGAAGACATATGCAAGACTGCTAGCTATTAGAGCGCTTGCTTAGACGATGGCTATCTTTATTTGATGCCTTGATCTTCATATGGTTTACTTGGATATTGCTTATGCTTGTCGCTTGCTAAAGTCCAAAGGAAAATGGGTTTCTATATGACATTCTTGTCTGTTGGATTGCATCCCATTGGTCAGATCTTTTCAACTCTTATCTTTAAGTTTTATCTAGGATAGTCCCTTCATCTCCTCCCACTTATTAAATTTCAAAATCTCTCCCTCTTTTCAAAAACTTTCTTTCTTTGTGCTTTTTAACCTGGACTTGTTTTAATGATTAGAAACTTTAGCCTTATGTCGTTGAGTTTTCAAACTCTCTCTTAAATCAAACTTATGAATAAACTTAACTATATTGACTTTAATTTCAAAAATAAAAAAAGAACTAACAAACCCATTCAAATCTTTGGCCTTTTGTGCCTTTTCTTGTTAAACTCTTTTTTTTAAATCAATTCACCAACTTCTTTGAAATTGTTACCACGAACTACGGGGTTTTGATCCCTCACTTTTATGTTGGTACGTAGGCATAAGACCGAAGGTCTTGTCAAACACAAAAATATAATTAATGAATTCTTTTCTCATCTCCCCACTCTATATTTTTACCAAACACCATTTAAACCAAAGACATATGCACATAAAAAAGGGCTCCCTAGGAGTACCTATGACACTTTGGGTGCTAACACCTTCCCTCTGTGTAACCAACCCCCTTACCTGTAATCTCTGACATTTTTTTAGTTTTGATTTGAAAACTTCTTATCTTTGGGTTTTGTTCGTACTTTTCCCTTTTCCTTTGGAAACAATAAAAGCATGGTGGCGAATCTGGTCTTACTGACATCAAGTTTATCCATAGCTTGATAGTCATGAAATTACCGCTACAAAAAATTAAGTGGCGACTCTGCTGCGGAGTAGTCCTCAGTGGGTTTAGCCTAATTTTTATGTGTATATATTTGTATATTTGATGTTTGTTCGTATATATTGTTTGTGTGATATAATTTGTTTGTTGTGCTTGGTGATCTATGTATGGTGAGATAAGTTCTAACCCGAACTTGAGTGCAATTAAGATATGAGGATGGTATAGTCATGTTCGACTCGTGTGGAGTAGTCCTTAACAAGTTGGCTTGATACCCATTTACTCGGTGGATACCCCCTTGGAATTTATTGATGTGACACGAGTAAATTATGAATAAGCATTACTTTTTCTGACCTAGGAGTCCAAGAAGCAAAGGGCCATAGAACATATAACCTAACTTGGCCTATTTAGGACGTAGTGCAGAGACTGTTCAAGTGTAGACTTGATAACAGTTGTTACACGATACTACATTCAGACGAGTTTCTCTTGAGAATACTATGAGTTGATGAGTCAGTCATCCTAACCTATAGTATCCGATAGATGGGATCGAGACTCTGGGAACTTTTTAGAACATGATCTACATGTTTTTATCTTTAGTACATTCCCTTTGAGATGATTCTTAACCTGACTCCATGCTCGTGACTCACAACAAACCCTTTGATTCTTGGTTGATTCGATCAGTCTCATCAATATCAATGGAATTTGGGTGTTGGTAAGGTGAAAACCATAATCCACCAAAATGGATAATTGATCTTGATGATGACTTGATCCATCCCTTGACCTTTGTTTGTGTTTTCCTTGTGTGTGATTGTTACATCCATGCATACATGTGCATCGTAACATTCATCACAATTTTTTTTCGAGGAACTAAGGTCTTGTTTGCAAATATTTTCAGACCATGGATTATGGACAAAGGAACACTAAGAAGTACAGTTTCAAATGTCCTGATTTGAAAGAATTAAGGAAGTTGTCATCCTTTGTATTAGATCCCTTGGACTTCAAGCAATATCATGGGAAACTTTTGTCTGTACTGTCTACTGATATGGTTAAAGGACTTATGAGTGTTTTGGTGCAGTTTTATGACCCTCTCTATCACTGCTTCATTTTTCTCGATTATCAGCTCGTTCCCACGTTGGAAGAGTATGCCCATCTCTTGGGTATACCCGTATCTAACAAGGTACCTTTCAATGGATTAGAGGAGATTACCAGATCTCATGTCATAACCGAAGCTCTTCATTTGAAGAAATCTGAGATTGATGCTCATTTGGTGAAGAAAGGAGGTATTCTTGGGTTGACTTCTGAATTTCTCCGTGGTAGAGCTACAACTTTTGCTCAAGCCGGTAGCATGGACGCTTTTGAAGCTATCTTTGTATTTCTCATCTATGGTTTAGCTTTGTTCCTGAACATTGACGGTTTTGTTGATGTTAACGCTATTAGAATCTTCTTGATTGGGAATCTTGTTCCGACTTTGTTGGGTGACATGTATTTCTCTTTTCATTTGAGAAATTATAAAGGTGGTGGGACTATTGTGTGATGTGTTCCTCTTCTGTACAAGTGGTTTATTTCACACTTACCTCAGACGCCTGCTTTCTTGGAGAACCGACAATGTCTACGGTGGTCTCAGAGACTCATGGCTCTCACTAACAATGATATTGTTTGGTATGATTCTGCCTTGGCTAGCTTGTACATTATTGATAGTTGTGGTGAGTTCTCTAATGTACCCCCCATTGGTACGCAATGAGGAATCAACTACAACCCTGCTTTGGCCCGCCGTCAACTTGGGTTCCCCTTGAGAGATAAGCCTAATAGCATTCAGTTAGAGGGTTTATTTTATCAGGAGGGTAAAGATCCCTAACTTTTGAAGAATAGGATGGTGCGTACCTAGCATAATATGCATCATAAAGGAAGATCCGAGCTTAGTCCGCACAATTGTGTAGCTTTGGAAGCTTACACTATTTGGGTGAAGAAGAGAGCTTTAAAGCTCAAAATGTCGTACGCTTGTGAGAGACCTATGTCTATGGTTATGGCTGAGCCATCAACTCTCCCTAACCAGGATGTAAAGGAGTTGGAAGACGCACTTGCCAAGATAAAGCAAGAAAGAGACTTGTGGGAAGAGCGATTCCATGCTTTGAATTGAAAGCATGAAGAGTTGCAACTAGAGTCGAAAGATAAAGATACACTTATCGAGATTCTTGAGGAGCGCGTAGTGAAGAGACAAAGAGAACCAGAGGATTTATTTTCCTCCAGTATGCCTCAGCCTTCCAGTGCTTTGAAGAAGATTGCTAATCAGCTTGTCCTCGAGAAGGCTCAGATGAAGACATCCTTTGAGTCATAGATTCGTTGCATCCGCAGTGTAGCGGTGTATTCGTTACCATTGGAGATATTGACTAAATCCAAGGTAAATCATACAAAGTCGAGTCGCCACCGCACTTCTATTTATCCAAAGGAATGGTTAGAAAGCGAACAAAAACCTATAAAGTTTTACAAACAAAACTAGTAAAAGAGGGTCAGAGATCTGGGTAAGGGGGTTGGTTATGTCATGGGAAGGTGTTAGGCACCCACAACATCCTAGGTACTCCTAGGGAGCCCTTTTCACAACTTGTTGCAAAGGTTATTGTTTATGAAATTATTTGTGCAAACATGATTGAAGAGATGAGAAAAGAATATACAAGTTTATTTACATTTTTGTGTTTGGATGGATGAATCCATTGCCTACGTACCTTCTTATAAAAAGAATAGGATCAAAACCCCGTAGTTCGGCTAAAAGATTTCAAAACAAGTTAGTGGATTGATTGGTCCAAAAGCCTTAAGGTCTTTTGTTATCAAAGGGAGAAAACTCAACCTGAAAAACCACAAGTCCACCATGTGAGAATAACTTCGACATGCTAGTGAGGGGTTAACCCTATAATAAGCATGGAAGTCTTACAATTCAATCACTAAGGACAAAGGTGAGTATTATATCTACCACAAAGATAACTCAAACCTAATAGCTAAAGGTTATGAAAAATTTGATTAAGAACATGGTCATTGGAACCACAAAAGAGACACATTTGAATGGGTTGCGTTAACCAATTAGAAGTATGTACAAAATGGTCAAAGTTGACTTAAAGATTCCATTCAAAATGAGTATTATGAAAAGGAAAGTTTGAAAATCAAAAGCCTAAAGCTTAAGTTTCTAATGTTGAAAACAAGTCAAATGTTTACACAAAAGTTTTTGGTTTGGGTTAGGGATGAAAGGTTAAGTTCTAAAGAGAACAAAAGGGATGAGAGGTAAGGGATAAAACCACAATAGGAGTTCCTCTCTTGAGATCATATGTAGATGATCCAAGTAAGTACCATCCTTTGGAATAAGCACAAGACAAAAGCAAATAACAAGTCTCAAAAGAGAACCTCAAATGAAAAGGAAACAAGCTGCCAATAAATGGACTTACACCCAACTCCTGAAGAGCACAACGGAAACAGAATGCCAATAGATGGACTTATATCCGACTCCAAACAACAAAACGGAAACAGAATTCCAATAGATGGACTTATATCTAACTCCAAACAAAAACAGGAAACAGAATGCCAATAGATGGACTTATATCTAACTCCTCAAAACAAAACAAATGAGCAAAAGCAAACATGCAAAAGCAATCAAGCAAACAATGCATCACACACTATATACAAACAAGAGGCTCAATCAAATAGGTGGGCTTTAGTCAAGAGGGGTCATATCAACCTCGACAAACAAGCCAACTGTGATGGTAAGCTGTGAGCTCTTAACCACTAACATTGAGAGTTAGGGTGAAGCTGATGAAAATAGGAAATGAGGATGAGACGTCATGCTCTTAACCCTGGCCTGGGTGAGCTCAAGACAATGAAAGCGTGGGGATCCAGAAAGAGGGATCCTATTCCACTTGACTGACTCTAAACAAGATCTTGGGTGTTTATTCAAAAGCATCAGCACGTAGTGCGAGCATAATGAAAGACTCACTGAATAACAGGGGATTGATTGCTAATCCCTTTTATCTGTCAATTGCCTCTTCACTTAGGAGGACTTATCAAGTAACATGCCTCACTTGGGGATCTTTGGCACAAATGTAAATAATCACAGTCAGAGCCTCATAAGGAGGACTTCAGCCAAATGCCTGCCAAAAAGGTGACAGGACTTCCAGACTACATGGAGTAAGAGGGTAGCTACCTAAGTGGTGTATCAACCACACTCCAAAGCTTAAGCAAAAGCTAGCTGGAAACTAATGTACCTGTACAAAAGCTTAAACAGTTAATATCTCAATCAGAAAACCAACAAACAGACCAACTGTTACACAAGTCAATTGTAACACCCCGATAATAATAAAATAATTATTTAAATTGGGTTAATAATTTATTTATTAATTTAATTAAATAATTGGAAATTTTATTATTATTATTTTTGGATTATTATTATTATTAGGAAAATATATAAATTGGAATTGAGAAAAATCCCATTTTTGGTAAAAAGGTTATTTTCACGTGAAAAGGGAAAAGAGGCAGAAAAGGGAAAAGGGCAAAAAGCCAGAGAACGAAGGTTGAAGGAAAGGAAAGCTTGGAGCTCAGAGACTGCCGGATTAACTCAGGTAAGGGGGGTTTATCATCGGTTAAAGGGCATTATGTGATAATATGTACTGGGTAGTGATAACCATTGTTTTACCTCTGATTAGATTGATGCATGATGAATTTGTGAACTTTTTGGATAAACGAAATTGGAGTATAATTGAGAAAGAATTCGTAGGAATTAGATGTAAAAGTGTCAGATTTTGTGTAATCGAATAAGATATGAATTGTGTTGAAAATATGAACGACTTCTGTGTAGAAATTGGACTGTGGAAGGGTGAATTGGATAGATCTCGTAGCAGAGAAAGCCATTGCAGATCTGAGAGTTCTGGTTTCTGGTCATACGCGTATGGCACTAGGCAATACGCGTATGAGATGGCTGGTACGCGTATGGCACTAGGCAATACGCGTATGGATGAGGAAGATGATGTTTTGAACGTGTTTTGGTCTCTGTTGGTACGCGTATGGGAATGTGATACGCGTAGCATACGCGTATGGGCGTGGGCATTACGCGTATGGATTTGGTCAGGCGTGGGCAATACGCGTATGGGCATAGGCAATACGCGTATGGGCAGAATTGTGATTTTCTGTGCTGTCGTTGTGCAGTTTTTTTGGTTGTTTAGGCTGAGTGATGTACTTAGCTGATGTATGATGTAGCAGGGATAATTTCCCGTTGTTTTGAGTAGTATAGGTATTAGTAGAATGTGCTAATACTGTATTTGATTATGTGGCATGATGTGATATGCTTTTGTGATAAAATGTATTAATGATGTGTGACGATAAGCATGATGCTGTGAATGTATCAGTTATGTATGCATTTGTGAATAGACTGTTTTATGGCTTAGAGTGTGAGCTTATGTCTATTCTTGAATCGTTGCTGTTGTTGTTGCATTGCTAGGTGATTAGCATGCTTATTCTAGCCTTTGGGGCTGTAGCTAATTCCCATGGTGAGGAATTAGTGAGTGAACCATGGTGGGTTTGTTGTTGATGTTTGCATGCTAGATGATTAGTGTGCATAGTCTAGCCTTCGGGGCTGTAGCTAATTCCCATGGTGAGGAATTAGTGAGTGAGTCATTAGATCTCAAATGAGTGGGACTAGTGAGCTTAGTAGCCGTATCTGGATTTGATCGGTGAGCTTGAACTGTATGTTCAAGAATAGTCGGTACCGCATGTGTGGAGTCTCATTTCATAATGAATGTATGGCATATAATATGAATGGATGTATTCCAGTATTATATGTGTGATGTGTGTTGTGTTGTTGATGTTGAGTATGGTTGAGATTATATATATGCTATATGTTACTGTTGAATATGATGTTTGAACGGATATTGCCGTTGCTGAGTGCGTAGTCTGATTAGGGTGAATTGATGTGTTATTTACTTAGCATTACATGTTGTTCTATAATGCTTATTATATTGATTGAGGAACTCACCCTTACATCTATTTTTCAGGTAACGAGCAGTGAGTTGAGTAGAAGCTAGTGCTATGGAGTCTAGTGTCGTCCTTAGTGGGTCATGCTCTGGTAGATGTAACATCGGGAGGGAATGTTTGACTATGTTTTAATTTAGTTGTTGATTCAACTTTACATGTAATGTAGTACATGAACTGAATGTCGATGTTTTGTACCGCTGCGAATTATGCAAAAGAGTCTTATTTTGATTTAATATATGAGCATGACAGGATATTTTGATAATTGTTGTGAAATGATTGTGTGACACCCTTCGGGGCATAATTACTCTGATTGATATGTTATTATTTTAATTAAATATTTTGGGGTATTTAGAAGGGTGTTACATTAGTGGTATCAGAGCATAGTCGGTCGAGTCGAGTCGTAGTTTTTCTGTTTCCCCTGTACGGGATAGGTGTTGTGTAACCTATCAGTACTCATTGTTTTAGTTTGTTTGGGTTTTCAGAATAGAGATGGCTGGAAGAGGTAGAGATGATGCTGCAATTGCTGAGGCTCTGGGTATGCTAGCTGGAGTACTTGGAGGAAATCCGAATGTTGTAGGAATGGGAGCTGCTCGTCAACTGAGTGAATTCCAGAAGAACAATCCTCCAATGTTTAAGGGAGCATACGATCCAGATGGCGCTCAGAAGTGGTTGAAGGAGATCGAGAGAATCTTCCGAGTGACTGAGTGTGCCGATAACCAGAAGGTCAGGTTCGGTACGCATATGCTGTCAGAGGAAGCTGATGATTGGTGGGTTGCTACCCGCACTGAGTTGGAAACTGCTGGGAATGCTGAAATCACTTGGGCTGTGTTCAGAGAGAGATTCCTGAGGAAGTATTTTCCAGAGGATGTTAGAGGGAAGAAAGAGATAGAGTTCTTGGAATTGAAGCAGGGTAACCGGTCTGTTACTGAGTATGCTGCTAAGTTCACAGAGCTGTCAAAGTATTATACTCCCTATAGTGAGGCTACTGGGGAATTTTCCAAATGTGTGAAGTTTGAGAACGGGTTGCGTCCCGAGATCAAGCATGCGATTGGATATCAGCGGATCAGGGTGTTTTCTGATTTGGTTGACTGTTGCAGGATTTTCGAACAGGATTCCAAGGCTAGAGCAGAGAGCTATCAGCAAAGGGTTGATAGAAAAGGTAAGAACCAGATTGATCGTGGGAAACCGTATGCAGCTGGCAAAGGTTTCCAGAGGCAGAGTGGGATGAAAAGGCCTAGTGGGGGAGACTCTAGTGCTCCTGTTAAGTGTTACAGATGTGGTCGGGCTGGACATCGTGTTCATGAGTGTACCAGTGCTGCTATGAAGTGTTTCAAGTGTGGAAAAGGTGGTCATTTGGCTGCAGAGTGTCGGTTGAAGACTGTGACTTGTTTCAACTGTGGAGAGTTGGGTCATATCAGTCTACAGTGTCCTAAGCCGAAGAAAGAGAATCAGTCAGGAGGCAAGGTCTTTGCTTTATCGGGTTCTGAGACTTCTGCAGATGATCGTTTGATCCGAGGTACGTGTTATATTAATGGCTTTCCTCTTGTAGCTATTATTGACACAGGTGCTACTCATTCCTTTATATCTTTGGATTGTGCTGTGAAACTTAAGTTAGAGATATCTAAGATGCTTGGAAGTATGGTGATTGATACTCCTGCGAAGGGTTCAGTGACTACTACTTCAGTTTGTTTGAGTTGTCCTTTGAGTATTTTTGGTAGAGACTTTGGGATAGACCTTGTGTGTCTTCCACTAGTGCAGATTGATGTTATCCTGGGTATGAATTGGTTGGTGTTTAACCGAGTTTCTATCAACTGTTTTGATAAGGCTGTGATATTCCCTGAGATTGAAGAAGGAAAGGATTTGTTTCTATCAGCGAGGCAGGTGAATGAGGAAGTAGCAGATGGGGCAGAGTTGTTTATGCTGTTAGCGACTTTGGAAGCTAAAGATAAACTGGTGATTTGTGATCTGGCTGTGGTGTGTGATTTTCCTGATGTGTTCCCTGAAGAAGTGAATGAATTGCCTCCAGAGCGTGAAGTTGAGTTCTCGATTGATTTGGTACCTGGTACTAGACCGATATCGATGGCTCCGTACCGTATGTCTGCTGTTGAGTTAGCTGAATTGAAGAGTCAGCTGGAAGATCTGTTGGATAAGAAATTTATTCGTCCGAGTGTGTCACCGTGGGGTGCACCAGTGTTGTTGGTTAAGAAGAAAGAAGGTACTATGAGGTTGTGTGTGGACTACAGGCAACTGAATAAAGTGACGATCAAGAATCGGTATCCTTTGCCGAGGATTGATGATTTGATGGATCAGTTGGTTGGTGCGAGTGTGTTCAGCAAGATAGATTTGAGATCTGGGTATCATCAGATACGTGTGAAAACTGAAGATATTCAGAAGACTGCTTTCAGAACAAGGTATGGACATTATGAGTATTCTGTAATGCCTTTTGGTGTGACTAATGCGCCTGGAGTATTTATGGAGTATATGAATAGGATTTTCCATCCGTACCTAGACAAGTTTGTGGTAGTGTTTATTGATGACATTTTGGTGTATTCGAAATCTGAAGAAGAGCATGCTGAGCATTTGAGAGTGGTTTTGGGAATTCTACGAGAAAAGAAGTTATTTGCTAAACTGTCTAAATGCGAATTTTGGTTAGAAGAGGTTAGTTTTCTTGGTCATGTGATTTCAAGAGGTGGTGTTGCTGTTGATCCTTCTAAGATAGAAGCGGTATCTAAGTGGGAAGCTCCGAAGTCTGTTGCTGAGATTCGAAGTTTTCTTGGTTTGGCTGGTTATTATAGGAAATTCATCGAGGGATTTTCTAAGTTGGCGTTACCGTTGACGACGTTGACTAGAAAGGGGCAAGCGTTTGTTTGGGATTCGAAATGTGAAGAAGGTTTCCAAGAGTTAAAGAGAAGGTTGACTACTGCTCCTATCCTGATATTACCGAGTTCGTCGGAACTATTCGAGGTTTATTGTGATGCTTCATTGTTGGGTTTAGGTGGTGTGTTGATGCAGAATAAGCAGGTTATAGCTTATGCTTCGAGACAGCTGAGGGTTCATGAGAGGAACTATCCGACGCATGATTTAGAGTTGGCAGCTGTGGTATTTGTTCTGAAGTTATGGAGGCATTACTTGTATGGGTCAAGATTTGAGGTTTTCAGTGACCATAAAAGTTTGAAGTATTTGTTTGATCAGAAAGAGCTGAATATGAGACAGAGAAGATGGTTAGAGTTTCTGAAGGATTATGATTTTGGTTTGAATTACCATCCGGGTAAAGCAAATGTAGTAGCTGATGCATTGAGTCGGAAATCATTGCATATGTCTATGTTAATGGTTAAGGAATTGGATTTGATTGAGCAGTTTAGAGACTTGAGTTTGGTGTGTGAGAGTACTCACAATAGTGTTAAATTGGGAATGTTGAAGTTAACGAGTAGTATTCTGGATGAGATTAGAGAGGGTCAGAAATCTGATATGCTTTTGGTTGATAAGTTGACTTTATTGAACCAAGGTCAAGGTGGTGAATTCAGAGTTGATGAGAATGGTGTTTTGAAATTTGGTAATCGGGTGTGTATTCCGGATGTTACTGAACTTAAGAAGAGTATTCTGGAAGAAGGACATCGTAGTGGTTTGAGTATTCATCCTGGAGCTACGAAGATGTATCATGATTTGAAAAAGTTATTTTGGTGGCCGGGTATGAAAAGAGAAATTGCAAGTTTTGTCTACTCCTGTTTGACTTGTCAGAAGTCAAAGATTGAGCATCAGAAGCCGTCTGGGCTAATGCAACCGTTGGCTATTCCAGAGTGGAAGTGGGATAGTATCAGTATGGATTTTGTTTCTGGTTTGCCGAGGACAAATAAGAATTTGGAAGCCATTTGGGTGATTGTTGACAGGTTGACAAAATCGGCTCATTTCATTCCGATCAGAATGGATTATCCGTTAGAGAAATTAGCCGAGTTGTATATTGAGAAGATTGTAAGTTTGCACGGTATTCCGTCGAGTATTATTTCGGACAGAGATCCTAGATTTACATCGAAGTTTTGGGAAGGTTTGCAGAGGGCTTTGGGAACTAAGCTGAGATTGAGTTCTGCATATCATCCGCAGACTGATGGTCAGACTGAGAGGACGATTCAGTCACTAGAGGATCTTTTGAGGGCTTGTGTTTTGGAAAAAGGAGGTGCGTGGGATTGTTATTTACCTTTGATTGAGTTTACCTACAACAATAGTTTTCATTCGAGTATTGGTATGGCACCGTTTGAAGCTTTGTATGGTAGGAGATGTCGGACACCTTTATGTTGGTATGAGCCCGGTGAGAGTGCTGTGGTTGGACCGGAGATTGTTCAACAGACTACGGAAAAGATTAAGATGATTCAGGAGAAGATGAGAATTGCTCAGAGTCGTCAGAAGAGTTATCATGATAAGAGGAGGAAGTCACTTGAGTTCCAAGAGGGAGATCATGTGTTTCTTCGTGTTACTCCGATAACTGGTGTTGGTCGAGCTTTGAAATCGAAGAAGTTGACACCTCGATTTATTGGTCCTTATCAGATTTTGGAGAGGATAGGAGAGGTAGCCTATCGTATCGCTTTACCGCCATCGCTTGCGAATTTGCATGAGGTTTTTCATGTGTCTCAGTTGAGGAGGTACATTCATGATCCGTCGCATGTAGTCCAAATAGATGATGTACAGGTGAGAGATAACCTGACTGTTGAAACATCACCTATGAGGATCGAGGATCGAGAGTTGAAGCAGTTGCGGGGTAAAGAGATTGCCTTGGTGAAGGTAGCTTGGGGAGGACCAGCAGGTGGCAATGTGACTTGGGAACTTGAGAGTCAGATGAAGGAGTCTTATCCGGAGTTGTTCGCTTAAGGTATGTTTTCGAGGACGAAAACTCTTTTAGTGTGGGAGAGTTGTAACACCCCGATAATAATAAAATAATTATTTAAATTGGGTTAATAATTTATTTATTAATTTAATTAAATAATTGGAAATTTTATTATTATTATTTTTGGATTATTATTATTATTAGGAAAATATATAAATTGGAATTGAGAAAAATCCCATTTTTGGTAAAAAGGTTATTTTCACGTGAAAAGGGAAAAGAGGCAGAAAAGGGAAAAGGGCAAAAAGCCAGAGAACGAAGGTTGAAGGAAAGGAAAGCTTGGAGCTCAGAGACTGCCGGATTAACTCAGGTAAGGGGGTTTATCATCGGTTAAAGGGCATTATGTGATAATATGTACTGGGTAGTGATAACCATTGTTTTACCTCTGATTAGATTGATGCATGATGAATTTGTGAACTTTTTGGATAAACGAAATTGGAGTATAATTGAGAAAGAATTCGTAGGAATTAGATGTAAAAGTGTCAGATTTTGTGTAATCGAATAAGATATGAATTGTGTTGAAAATATGAACGACTTCTGTGTAGAAATTGGACTGTGGAAGGGTGAATTGGATAGATCTCGTAGCAGAGAAAGCCATTGCAGATCTGAGAGTTCTGGTTTCTGGTCATACGCGTATGGCACTAGGCAATACGCGTATGAGATGGCTGGTACGCGTATGGCACTAGGCAATACGCGTATGGATGAGGAAGATGATGTTTTGAACGTGTTTTGGTCTCTGTTGGTACGCGTATGGGAATGTGATACGCGTAGCATACGCGTATGGGCGTGGGCATTACGCGTATGGATTTGGTCAGGCGTGGGCAATACGCGTATGGGCATAGGCAATACGCGTATGGGCAGAATTGTGATTTTCTGTGCTGTCGTTGTGCAGTTTTTTTGGTTGTTTAGGCTGAGTGATGTACTTAGCTGATGTATGATGTAGCAGGGATAATTTCCCGTTGTTTTGAGTAGTATAGGTATTAGTAGAATGTGCTAATACTGTATTTGATTATGTGGCATGATGTGATATGCTTTTGTGATAAAATGTATTAATGATGTGTGACGATAAGCATGATGCTGTGAATGTATCAGTTATGTATGCATTTGTGAATAGACTGTTTTATGGCTTAGAGTGTGAGCTTATGTCTATTCTTGAATCGTTGCTGTTGTTGTTGCATTGCTAGGTGATTAGCATGCTTATTCTAGCCTTTGGGGCTGTAGCTAATTCCCATGGTGAGGAATTAGTGAGTGAACCATGGTGGGTTTGTTGTTGATGTTTGCATGCTAGATGATTAGTGTGCATAGTCTAGCCTTCGGGGCTGTAGCTAATTCCCATGGTGAGGAATTAGTGAGTGAGTCATTAGATCTCAAATGAGTGGGACTAGTGAGCTTAGTAGCCGTATCTGGATTTGATCGGTGAGCTTGAACTGTATGTTCAAGAATAGTCGGTACCGCATGTGTGGAGTCTCATTTCATAATGAATGTATGGCATATAATATGAATGGATGTATTCCAGTATTATATGTGTGATGTGTGTTGTGTTGTTGATGTTGAGTATGGTTGAGATTATATATATGCTATATGTTACTGTTGAATATGATGTTTGAACGGATATTGCCGTTGCTGAGTGCGTAGTCTGATTAGGGTGAATTGATGTGTTATTTACTTAGCATTACATGTTGTTCTATAATGCTTATTATATTGATTGAGGAACTCACCCTTACATCTATTTTTCAGGTAACGAGCAGTGAGTTGAGTAGAAGCTAGTGCTATGGAGTCTAGTGTCGTCCTTAGTGGGTCATGCTCTGGTAGATGTAACATCGGGAGGGAATGTTTGACTATGTTTTAATTTAGTTGTTGATTCAACTTTACATGTAATGTAGTACATGAACTGAATGTCGATGTTTTGTACCGCTGCGAATTATGCAAAAGAGTCTTATTTTGATTTAATATATGAGCATGACAGGATATTTTGATAATTGTTGTGAAATGATTGTGTGACACCCTTCGGGGAATAATTACTCTGATTGATATGTTATTATTTTAATTAAATATTTTGGGGTATTTAGAAGGGTGTTACATCAATGAGCAATGATCAAGCAATCAAATGAAGCAATGAGCTCAAGCCTATCACTTAGAATCCTACAAAACAACAATGTGTTAGAATTCAAAGGCATTGGTATCTCACAAAGTGAGATCAAACCAAGCATCGAAGCTAAATGTCCAAACCTGAAACACAAAGCACAATTAGTTTATGTACAAAACACTAGTACGAAGACTAGGTTCAAAACCAAATCAAATGATCAAAACAGAAGTTAATATTTTGCATGTTGCACATTTAAACAATCAAGAAGATGTCCTCAAAAGGAACAAGATCAATTCACAAAGCAAATGCATCAAACAATTCATGTCATGCAAAGGCAAACAATGTGCACAAAGTTGGACATCCAAATTAGAAAATCCAAATCAAAACAGAAAAGCATCCAATGATCATGAAATTTTTTATGTGACCTTAACATGTCATGAACAAACATCATGCAAAAAATTAGATCCAGAGGAGTTCAAATGGTAGGTAAACAAAAATGCACAAATGCAAGGCACAAAATGTGACACAAATTGTCACAACATATCTTCATGTGTCTAAAACAGTGATATCATATCATAAAAATTCCAAACCAAAGCTCAAAAATCATATCACATGTGAAGATCAAGCATACCAAATTTCAGATCAATTAGATTAAAGATGAGCATTTCACAAAGCAATGAATGTAACATGTCAATTTGGTATATGGTTCAATCAAAAAAACACAATTAAAAATCCAGCAACAAACAATTCATGAAATAAATGCTATAAAAATCTAGAGATCAAAACAAGAATGTAAAAAAAAAGTTGGGATCAATTTGGATATTTCTACTATTTTTTATGATTTTTTAAAGTTGAAGAAAATAATATGAAATAATATGGAAAATGAAATTTGAATAAAATCAACATGATGCATGAGGCCAGATTCGAACACACGTACACCAGGTCAAATGAGAATGCAACAATTAATTTCAGAAACAATGCACATGCCAAGGATCGAACGCGCGCACTGAAGGATCAAAAGCGCTTGATGAAACGCAACGTTTCATTTATTATGTGGCAAGCCACGCAAGCGGTCAAACACACATAAGCGAGGTCAAAACAATTACATCCAATGGAAATGCCAAGCATGCGAAACGTGGACGCCACATGGACCAAAACCCTAACAGAATTGCAGACGGCGGTGGACGGTAGTAACAACCGTCTTCTCCGGCCGTCTCCGGCGGAGCAACAAGAATTTTTTTCCAGAAATGGATGAAATATATATGGTTGGAAAGGTCTTCTCACCAGGATCACGAATATCATGTTCACTTAGCCTAAAACCTCATGAATCAAACGAATCGAAGCAAAACATATTGGATCTCAAAACTGAAAGTTCATATAGCATACTCGTTTCTAAACCAAAATCAAAAATAATTATATCCGCATTCTCAGTGTAACAAGCTCTACATGATCATGGCAATAAATTGGCAAAAAGAGAGAATCGAATTTCACCTACCTGAATTTGCAGTGATCCAAACTCATATGTTCAAGCTTCCAAAACTTCCAGATCTTCTCCAATATCCTTGCCTTGAAGCTTGATGCAAAAAGTAATGGTTGAAAGCACTTGGATCTAGCTCAATTTCAAGTTTCCATCTCCATGTTCATGTGCTTGTGTAGCTCAAATCTGAATCGAGTTCTTCAAACCAAAGGTTGATTCCTACTCAATGATACATGATGAACCAGATTATGCAAAGAAAATGAAGGTTTATGTGAAGAATTGAGAGATTCGAAGAGAGAGAAAAAATGGAGGGAATGGAAAATTTCAGATCTGAAAATGCTTCTCTCTTGAAAAACAGTTATGATTTGGCTTATATACTCTGTGTTAATGACTTTGCTAATCTCAATTTGCATTGGTTAATCTTGATTAAGGAAATATGAGGTGAAAATGCAAAAATGGCAAGTGTGCTTAGCATGTACATGCCACACGTGAACAATGCCATGCTAAGGTACAAATTCACTCAAAATCAATCAACAATCATGATGGAAGTGTTAATTTGATTGTAGATTAAACCAAATTTGAATTATCAATTTTCCCTCCAAAATGCATATGTATGAATAAGTGATCATATGAGCTTCTTTCATGCAAGGCAATGATGGATTTGGAAAGTATTGGTCACAAGGAGCATTTTGCAAAAAGAGTGGACCAATTTGGAGTTTTGAATCAAAAGTTATGCCATGTTGAACTTCCATGTATACTTTGTGATCATTTGGCCATAACTTCTCAATCAATTATCAGATGATCATGACATAGAACTTTTTGAAAAGAGGAGAGAAAGATCTTCAACTTTCATGTTCACCAAAAATTCATTTGAAGCTTCTTTGATGTTGAAAAGTCAAGTTGGATGTGGACCAAAAACTTGCCATTTTTGGAAACTTGAAATTACAGGTCACTTTCCATTTTTGGAAACTTTTGCCATGACTTCAAAATCTTCAAGATAGATGTTTGACATGATGAATAGGCCTTGTTTGGACATGAATGGGATGTCTCAAATCATTTCCCCCCCCCCCCCCCCCTCAAAGCCCTCAGTTGACTACACGGTTGATCATTTGGTTCTCAGATGATCTTGACCTGCCTGAATGAACTTGAGACTCTACCACTTGGTAAATTTGCTTCAAAATGAAACCATAGCTCATATAAACTCAAGATGATATCATGTGATCCTTATCTCAAGAAAATACCACCATCTCTTGCCCAAAGGATGCTCTTGAATTGCTTGACCTGATGATTGCTTAAACTGCAAAACAAAGGTTAGATGACATATTTTTGGTGCTTTTTGGTTAGTGATTAAAACAAGAAAAACAATGATATACAATGCAAGCAAGCCTGGTGATCTCAAACCACTCATAAGAAGAGATCCCACCCAAAGGTAAGGAAGCCAAGATGCTTAAAGATCCTTGAGGCTATGTAATGCAATGATATGATGCCATGAGGGATCTTAGGGACAAAATTGGGGTCTTACAGATGCCCCTATTTAAGGTCATTCTAGCCGGAGAAATGAAGGTTAAAATCTTCGTCTCGACGAGGTAGAATGGGTTTAAATAATAACAAAGAGACAAATTTTGGTCCCTGAGAGACCTCATGATGCAAATGCATGTATGCAAAAACAAACAAAATCTGTGGGGATATGTGTGTCCACAAAGAAGAAAAGACATCCGGAGAACTGACAATCCATCGGAGTAATACACTCACCAGGAATAGAGACTCTACCGGGGAATAACATGGGGATAAGAAGAAGAAAAAGCGTAAACAAGTCATGACTCAAAGCTGGAGACTTTACTGGGGAATAAAAAGAAGACAAAATGCGTGAGCAGGTCACGACTCAAAACTGGGGAAAAGAGTTCCAAAGGGAAACAAATCCAATGGAAAGACTTAAGCTGACTCAAAGATGCATGTGCTGGGGAATACGCCAACACAGCAAGACTATCCACAAAGGATACTTCGGATAAAAATCCGACTGGGGAAAGAGAACACAACATCCCTGCCAGGGAAAAATGCATGTATTGGGGAAAACGCCAACACAGCACAAGGGTGAATCACAACAGAAACTCCGATGGGGATGTCTAACAAAGACTCTCCAGTGGAAGCAAAGGGGTGAGGTGTTACCGATTACTGGGTAACAAGCTCAATGAGACATGTGGTCTGATCACCGGTTACTGGGTGAAAGAACAACAAGCTCGGGAAGAATGAATATCAAAGACCGGTATAAGGGTGAGAGATATCAATCAACCAAATCATCTGAGGAAGACCTAAAAAAAGGTATATCTCAACTCAGGGAAATCTGACTCCACAGGGGACCGAGGTCATAATAGGGAGCAGAAAGGAAGGAACACCAGGGATACCGGTTACTGGGTATATAATAGGTGACCAACCAAAGCGTGAATTGGGGTTTACTTCTAAAACACTCATCATCCGAAAGGAGGGTTTGAAAAAGCAAATCGACTTACAGGATGGACATTCGAATCCGCAAAGGGAATACGAATCTTACTCGAATGGGGAAGGACAGAAGGCTTCAACCAAAGAGCGCATGAGATATATTATCCATTACCGTCAGAACATGGATAATACACTCGCATGGAAGATTATCCACAACCGGTTACTGGGTTAATAAAGGATAAATTGACCGAAACGTGAATTGGTGTGTGTGCCAAAACACTCATCATCCTGAAGAGAGCTAGAAAAGCAGACTTGCTTAAGGATGGACATTCGACTCCACAAAGGAATACGAATCTTACTAAATTGGGGAAGAACAACAAAAGACTTCGACCAAAGAGTGCATGAGATATATCATCTATTACCGTCAGAACGTAGATAATATACTCAAAAGGAAGGAACACCAGGGATACCGGTTACTGGGCATATAATAGGTGACCAACCAAAAGGAGAAATAATCATTATCAACAAAGGATAAATGAGAGTTGACTCGCTGGGGATAAATTGCAAGCATACGACAATTATCCAAATAAATGGGGGGAAATATCAACACCGAATATTGAATGAAGATAACTGTGAAAAGGATATTACATCTACCGACTACTGGGTAGAAAACCACGGAAAAGGATATTCGATTCCAAAACAGGAAATACGAATCTTACTCAACTGGGGACAGACCAAAAGGCTTCGACAGAAGAGTGCATGAGATATATTATCTATTACCGTCAGAACATAGATAATATACTCGCATGTAAGATTATCCAAAACCGGTTACTGGGTTAATAAAGGATAAATCGACCGAAGGAGAAAGGCATCGGGATACCAAACTAGGTATATAATGATGACCAATCAAGGAGAACCAATCGTTACCAACAATAACAGGGTAGACGAAAGATGACTCACTGGGGATGAATTGCATAACAAGGAAATTATCCAAAAGAAGGGGAGCAACAAACATCACCGACAAACGGTAAATGAAAGAGGACCAGCTGGGGATAAAATTGCTTACTCAGAGCAATTATCCACAAGAAGGGGATACCTGCTGGGGATAAAATTGCTTAATCAAAGAAATTATCCAAAAAGGGGGAAGGAAAATCAATATCGAATACTGGATAATGATAACCGCCAAAGAGTAACCGTCATCAACTAGGATGAACAACAAAGGTTAACTCTGCAAAGGGGAGAGAGTAGGATTTACAACTACCGGATACTGGGTAGAGACCACAAACTCTGATGAGGATACGGTGAAAATAGGGTTTACAACTATCGAATACCGGGTAGAAGACCACAGGACTCTGCGTGGGAAGCGAAAGGATCACTACTCCGCATGGGAAAAAAGATTAGGGTTTATAACTACCGGTTATTGGGTAGAAAACCATAAAATCTGCTGGAGAGAGAAAAATAGGATTTACAACTACCGGTTACTGGGTAGAAAACCACAAACTCCGCTGAGGATAAGGTGAATGATTGCCGGTTACTGAGCAAATATTCACTTATACCACAGGGAAGCACAAGAGACAGTCACAAGGCCAATTTAGGATCAAACCAAAAAGGCAAACTGAATCAAGACTCGTCCTAATGAGGATGTAACTCAATAGGGAAACCCATCCCAATATATGTGTTGGGAGGAAACGGAAACAACCGTCGTCCATGAGGATATAACTCAGTGGGGAATGCAGAAGGAAAGATAAACACTTTCTGCTTAAGGGGCTGACTCTATATTGAGAGATTAGACACCCGACATCTGCTTGGGGAAAAATATACCACCAAATAGCAGAGGATAACAAACAATAGATATATGGCAAAAAATGCAACATGAATATCTGAATGTTATAGGTATGCATGTATATACATGATTTATGTTTGATGAATGCTGACAAACAGACACATCTAACACAAACAGGTCCGGGAATCAAACGCCCGGTACTACATCTCAAAAGAGAAAGCCAGAAACTCCGGTGGATAGCCAATTTGCCGGGAGTCAAAGACAACAAAATCTCTGCAGGGATGAATCATCAGTCTCAGTTGAGGAAAGGAGCTCATTGCACAGGCAGAAACCGCCACCACAACAATTCCAAGCAACTCCACTGGGGAATCCACGGAGGGATATAATGGGAATCTGGGGAACAACCACCAAAAACCAAACTCACGGAGAAGATCACACTCGCTGAGGAGCAAAGATCGCACAAGTAGAATCTGCCACACACGCAACTCTACTGGGGATCAGAGACATCAGGAAATCACCAAATCTCAGTTGGGGGGAATGAACAACAACCATTCCAACCAGGAGCCAGATCACGACGCAAATAAGTTCTGCTGGAGAAACAACTCCGCCAGGGACATTATCACAAAAGAAGCTCTCAAAAGGCCAAACACCAAGAGCTCTCACCTGCTGAGGAAGAAGGAGGCAACAAAATACCTTTACCATACACTCTGCTTGGGGAAATAAACCCCAAAGGGCTCCGGAGGAAACAACAGTTACAGCCGGAGAAACGAGTTCATTATGCAGGTAGAAACTATCACAAAAGCGACCCATGCTGGGGAGACCCAGATACCAGAAAACAACAGTATTTCAGCAGGGGACGAATCATCTCAGATAAAGCCCGCCATACCAACAACTCTGATGGGGATTTGTCTGAGGAAATAAAAATATCTCATGTAGGAGATAGCATCATCATAGATAAGATCCAACACACCAACAACTCAGTTGGGGATCTATCTAAGGAAAATAACATCATCAAGGATAGGATCCAACACACCAGCAACTCAGCTGGGGATGAACTATCACAAATAACATCCATCACCAACAACTCTACTGGGGATGAACTATCTGAGGAGGAGAAGGAATGTTGGGGATCAACCACCAAATACCGAACCTTCCAAAGAAAACACTTCTGATAAGGAGTGAAGATCACTGCTCTTCTGCTAGGGGAGAGTGGTGGACAAGCATACCACTTTGGGATGAACCTATATAGATAAAGTTCATCACCACCAACAAACCTGCTGAGGAGTTTGCCTGAAGGATAGAGGAATTATGGGGACCAACCCCTCAAAACGAGTCTTCCAAAGAGGACACAACTGCTGAACAGGAAAGACTGCTGCTCTGCTGGAAATCCGGATATGAATAATCTCAACAAGCACTCTAGCAGGGGAATTTTAACCACAACACACTCTGGTGGGGAGAAATCCCAACAAAATTCTGAGAGGGGAGGACACATTCATGCCAGGGATATGAACAAATGTCTTACCCTGTTGGGAATCATACCACCCTTGGGAGAGCACTGAGGATCTCCTGAGTATCCTTTAATCATTGTGAATGTTCACTTTGTTTAAAAACAATTTGTGAAAAATTTATTTTTTAAAACAATGATATTTTTATCAATCAAAAACATGCAAAACATTTGTTGAAAAGAAACAAATAAGAGTGCAAATAATTGGATAAAAGCTCAAATTTATTTGATAGAATGGTAGCCTGCAAATGGCAAGACTCCATAGATCTGTACAAGTTTGAAATTGGTGATATATATTGGAAAAGGGCTACATTGAACATAATGACCATTTCTCCACCAATTCCGAATTCGATGTATTCGAAGCTTCAGTTGACGATGAATGAACAAGAATCTCTGACGGATGACAGATGTAGAACACAGTCTTGTCAGGATGCAATTACTTGCCAAATCCCTAATTTTTGCCTAGATTGCCTCAGGATGAGGTACTCAATCTAGCGGGATGCAAATATATTCCTTTTTTTTCATGTCTCTAACTTTTGCCTGGATCGCCCTTTCGGGTTTTCAATCCACCGAGACGCTCATTTTTGCCTAAGCCGCCCTTTCGGGTTTTCAACTTAGCGAGCTATTCTGTTTTTATTTTAGGCAAAGTATTTCTTGACTGCATCTGAATTCACAGGACGAGTGAAATCCTCCCCATCCATTGTTGTAAGCATCAAAGCACCATCTGAAAAGGCTCTCTTAACAACATATGGACCTTCATAGTTTGGAGTCCACTTGCCCCTGGAATCGGGCGCGAAAGACAAGACTTTCTTGAGCACAAGGTCACCTTCTCGGAACACTCGAGGCTTGACCTTCTTATCAAAGGCTTTCTTCATCCTTTGTTGATATAACTGACCATGGCACATGGCAGTTAATCTCTTCTCTTCAATCAGATTCAATTAGTCATAACGACTCTGAATCCATTCAGCATCAGTCAACTTGGCTTCCATCAAGACTCTCATTGATGGGATCTCCACCTCTACTGGGAGTACAACTTCCATGCCATAAACAAGAGAGAAAGGGGTTGCCTCTGTTGAAGTGCGGACAGATGTACGATATCCATGCAAAGCGAATGGCAGCATCTTATGCCAATCTTTGTACGTGACAACCATCTTCTGGATAATCTTCTTGATATTCTTGTTAGCAGCTTCAACAACCCCATTCATCTTGGGTCTGTAAGGAGAAGAATTATGGTGTGCAGTCTTGAACTCATTGCACAGCTCTTCCATCATTTTGTTGTTCAAGTTAGATCCATTATCAGTAATGATCTTATCAGGCACACCATAACGGCATATAAGTTGATTCTTGACAAACTTCACGACCACCTGCCTGGTCACATTAGCGTACGATGCCGCTTCAACCCATTTGGTGAAGTAATCAATTGCTACGAGAATAAACATGTGTCCATTGGACGCTTTCGGCTCAATCATGCCAATCATGTCAATTCCCCACATGGAAAAAGGCCATGGTGATGAAATCACATTCAGAAGTGTCGGAGGAATATGAATCTTATCCGCATATATCTGACCTTTGTGGCATTTCTTCACATATTTGCAGCAGTCAGACTCCATTGTCAACCAATAGTAGCCTGCTCTCAACATCTTTCTAGTCATGGCATGTCCATTGGAATGAGTACCAAATGAACCCTCATGGACCTCAGTTATCAACAAGTCTGCTTCGTGTCTATCCACGCATCTGAGCAGAACCATGTCAAAATTTCTCTTGTAAAGCACTTCGCCATTGAGGTAGAAACTACCTGACAATCTTCTCAAAGTTTTCCTATCTTTCACCCCCAGGCGGGTAAACCTGGCTCTGGAGGAAACACTTGATGTCATAATACCATGGCTTATCATCTTTTGCTTCTTCAACTGCAAATACGTGAGCTGGTCTATCCAAGCGCATCACAGTGATATTGGGAACTTCATTCCAATATTTGACCACAATCGTGGAGGCAAGCGTAGCAAGCGCATCTGCCATCCGATTATCCTCTCGAGGGATATGATGAAAGTCAACTTTAGTAAAGAATGTTGAAATCCTCCTCACATAATCTCTGTATGGAATGAAACCTGGCTGATTCGTCTCCCATTCACCCTTGATCTGATTGACAACGAGGGCCGAATCACCATAAACATCAAGATGCTTGATCCTCAAATCAATGCATTCTTCCAATCCCATAATACATGCCTCATACTCAGCCATATTATTCGTGCATTTGAAAGTTAGCCTTGCTGTAAAAGGAATATGTGTGCCCTGAGGAGTAATGATTACTGCCCCAATACCATTTCCGTACTGATTTACAGCGCCATCAAATACCATACTCCATCTGGAACCAGGCTCTGGCCCTTCATCGAGTGTAGGCTCATCACAATATTTCATTTTCAAATACAGAATCTCCTCGTCTGGGAAGTCGTACTGAACTGACTGATGATCTTCAATAGGCTGGTGTGCTAAGTGGTCACCCAAGATACTACCTTTAATGGCTTTCTGAGCTCGATACTCGATATCATACTTAGATAACAACATCTGCCAACGGGCAATCCTCCCGGTTAAAGCAGGCTTCTCAAAGATATACTTGATTGGATTCATTCTGGATATCAACCAAGTTGTATGATTTATCATATACTGACGTAAGCGCTTAGCAGCCCAAGCCAAAGCACAGCATGTCTTCTCAAGCATTGAGTACCGAGACTCACAATCGGTGAACTTCTTACTCAGGTAGTAAATAGCATACTCTTTCTTTCCGAATTCATCTTGCTGACCAAGGACACAACCCATTGAGTCTTCAAGAACTGTCAGATACATGATCAAAGGTCTTCCTTCCACAGGCGGAGACAGGATCGGAGGTTCAGATAGATATTCTTTGATACTATCGAAAGCTTTCTGGCAATCCTCGGTCCAATCATGAGACTGATCTTTCCGGAGGAGCTTGAATATCGGCGCACATGTGGCAGTCACGTGGGATATGAATCTAGAAATATAATTCAAGCGGCCAAGAAAACCTCGGACTTGCTTCTCAGTTTTGGGTGCAGGCATCTCGCGTATTGCTTTGACCTTTGCAGGATCAACCTCAATACCTTTTTCGCTGACAACAAAGCCCAATAACTTGCCAGAACGGACTCCAAATGTACACCTGTTAGGATTCAGACGAAGCTTAAACTTCCTCAAACGCTGAAAAAGCTTCAACAGGTGCTCTACATGTTCAACTTCCGTTCTTAACTTAGCAATCATATCATCAACATATACCTCGATCTCCTTGTGCATCATATCATGAAACAAGGTAGTCATAGCTCGTTGATACGTGGCTCCGGCGTTCTTCAAACCGAAGGGCATCACTCGATAACAGAATGTTCCCCAAGGTGTGATGAATGTTGTCTTCTCCATATCCTCGGGTGCCATCTTGATCTGATTATATCCGGAAAATCCGTCCATGAATGAGAAGACTTTGAATTTAGCTGTATTGTCTACCAACATGTCAATGTGTGGTAGAGGGAAATCATCTTTCGGACTAGCTTTATTCAAGTCACGGTAATCCACACACATCCGGACTTTTCCGTCTTTCTTAGGCACGGGCACAATATTGGCCACCCATTGAGGATACGTAGAAGTCACCAGAAACCCCGCATCGATTTGCTTCTAAACTTCTTCTTTGATCTTTATTGCCATATCAGGATGAGTTCTTTTGAGCTTTTGCTTCACAGGCACACACTCAGGCTTCAGAGGCAGGAAATGTTGCACAATATCTGTATCCAGACCCGGCATGTCTTCATACGACCAAGCAAAGATGTCGGAATATTCTCGTAGCAATTCGATCAACCCCTTCTTAACAGATTCTTCAAGGAGTGCCCCAATCTTCACTATTCGAACACAATCTTTAGACCCCAAGTTGACTGTTTCCAGATTCTCAAGATGCGGCTGAATGATCTTATCTTCATGCTCAAGAAGACGGGAAATCTCGTCAGGAATCCCTTCAACATCATCTTCCTCTGCCTCGAATACAGGGAATTCAAAATTGGGAGATGGCGTTGGATCATTATGTTCAATGGGTTTAGAAATCAACCTGCATAATGATTTTGGATATAAAAGCTTTTTAGAAATCAAACAAGGCAATCATTATGCAGATGAAAAGATTGATTTTATTCTTATTTTTAGGGTTTTTTGTGATCACCAATTTCATGCAAAAAAGCAAAAAGGGAAAACAATTGGAAAAACAAACATTTAACATGAATTTATTGAATGAAAACATCATTGTATTTATGCTGCCAACAATGTCATCACTTCTCCTTTTGGCATGGGAGAATGGTTTTTAAACAAAGTGATTATTACTTTGATTTATGAATAACTGTAGGAACATCCACAGCGACCCAATTGTGGCAGATCCCGCCAGGGATGACAAAATTGTCAGAATCCTTTGCATCTTCTTCCAGAACAGCAGCAACATCTTCATCTTGACCGGTGTGGATGAAACCTCCACTCTTGAACAACCCTCTCTCATTGAAGACCCCATAAGAAAAGCCAATGCCAGCCCGAGACTTATTGTCTTCAAGCTCAATCATTTTTCCTAAACCAGCAATTGCACCACACTCAATGGCCAATTTTGCATCTCTATAGGAAGCAAATGAATGAGTTCTCTTCTAAACAGGCTCAGCTATAGATAAAGCTTGGAAAGGAGTTCCAACTTCATCCTCAGCATCTATGTATGAGAAGGAAGACAAGTGGCTAACCAGGAGAGCCTTTTCTCCCCCTACCACAACCAGTTTCTTATTCTTCACGAATTTCAGCTTCTGGTGTAGGGTGGATGTCACGACAATACATTCAAAAGCTTTCACAACATTCAAAGATGACCCAGTGTCCACCAGTACGTTCGACATGGCGTCGTTCTTGCAATTCATGGATATATGTAATGCCAGGTTGTGATCTCTTCCCTCCTCAGGGAGATCAGAGTCACAAAAACTCAAATTGTTACAAGTAGTAATGTTTGCAACAATGCTATCAAACTGTTCTATAGTGACATCATGATCAACATATGCCACATCCAAGACTTTCTGCAGAGCCTCTCTATGCGGTTCTGAATTCAGAAGCAAAGATAACACGGAGATTTTGGACGGCGTTTGTAGAAGCTGATCTACAATGTTGTACTCGCTCTTTTTGATGAGCTTCAGCATCTCATCACAGTCTTCATTCACATTGCCGCTCGGGCCAACAGAAGTAAGAGTTTTTTGTACAGAGGAGGGTTTAACAACAGGTGCCGGATTCAGAGCATTCATTGCATTCCCAACCGGACACTCAATAAAGTCAGCCTTAGCTTGAGGCTTAGGAGGTGCTGAAAACACACCACCGCTATGGGTCAACCCGCTCACATCAGCAATATTCACAACATAAGGAGAAGGCAAAGGCACTTCTTTCCCATCTTCCACAGCCACAACATTGTAACGAAATGGGATTGCCTTTTCGGAAGAATACGGTACAGGACCGGCAGGCTTGATAATCAGGGAAGGAGAAACCTTCTGCTTGCTACCATCATACTTAATGATAACAGGCTCGGGTACTCGAAACACTGGGGAAATGACGTTGACTTCTGGTTCATCTTCGTCAACATTCCTATTCTGAAGGATCTCAATGGTCCCTTCATCCAGGATTTCCTGAAGATCTTTGCGCACTTGGCGACAACCCAATCTATTAACAGAGCAGATTCGGCATTTATCATGGTCATGCTCCAAATGACTGTAATCACACAGCAGACGATACAACTCGACCAATGATTGTCGAATATGGCTGACATATTTGACCTTGTACTTGCCAGGGCAACCCTGGACCATGTTGACAGATTTCCCATGCTCGGGCAATGGGTTCTTCTTAACATTTGGACCTGCGTCCTCAAAGCTCAAAATGCCGCACCTCATAAGGTCTTGAACCTTAGTCTTCAACGGAAAGCAGTTTTCCACATCGTGGCCCGGAGCACCAGAGTGGTAAACACAATGGATATCATGCTTATACCACCACTGAGGGTTAACAGGTATAGCCGGTGGGTCTCTTGGAGTAATCAATTTCCGCTCTATCAAAGAGGGATACAGTTCTGCGTATGACATCGGAATCGGATCAAAAGTGATCTTCTTCCTCTCATAACTCGTACTGGCTTGATTACTGTTACGAGGCTGGTAGGCCTGCTGTTTAGGACGATGTTGTTGCTGATATTGCTGAGATGATTGCTGATTGTTGTGCTGATATTGTGAATTATCTCTGAAGACAGGTGCTATATGAGCCACATGATGCTGGTTACCGGCTGGACATGCGATCTTCCTCCTTGCAGAGGGTCCTCTGGATTCCACATGGGAGGTCACAGCATGTGCCTCTCCATCTTTCTTCTTCGTAAACGCCCCATAACGTTTAGTAGAGGAGCCTTCATCTTTGGTTAGCCGTCCTTCACGGACTCCTTCCTCTAGACGCATCCCCATGTTCACCATCTCGGTGAAGTCAGAAGGAGCGCTAGCAATCATCCTCTCATAATAGAATGAACTCAAGGTCTTCAGAAAGATCTTGGTCATTTCCTTCTCTTCCAGCGGAGGAGTAATCTGTGCCGCCAACTCTCGCCACCTCTGGGCGTACTCATTGAACGTTTCTTTGTCCTTCTGGGACATGGCCCTGAGCTGATCCCGATCGGGAGCCATATCCATGTTATATTTGTACTGCTTGACGAAGGCTTCGCCAAGGTCATTGAAGGAACGGATGTTCGCACTATCCAAACTCATATACCAACGCAATGCAGCACCGGACAGACTGTCCTGGAAATAATGGGTGAGTAGCTGATCATTATCTGTTTGAGTTGACATCTTCCTGGCGTACATGACCAGGTGGCTGAGAGGGCAAGTGTTCCCCTTGTATTTTTCAAAGTCAGGGACCTTGAATTTCACA
Organism: Lathyrus oleraceus; assembly: GCF_024323335.1. Taxonomy (NCBI): domain Eukaryota; kingdom Viridiplantae; phylum Streptophyta; class Magnoliopsida; order Fabales; family Fabaceae; genus Lathyrus; species Lathyrus oleraceus. The sequence continues at coordinate 346,600,590 of NC_066582.1, read as the reverse complement.
GGAATTTTCACACCGGGAACCAAACACAGCTCGGCAGCAGACTTGCCAAACAAATCCTTTCCTCGAAGGGTCTTCAATTCCTTGCGGAGCTCAAGAAATTGGTCATTCATAGCATCCATCTTCTCATTGACATCTGGGCCCTCAGACGGCTCAGAATGATAGATGGTGTCATCTACCCTAGGCACGGTATGCACGACAGGAGGAGGAACAGCAAAGACCGGGCTAGATGCCGGCATGGAAGCAAAAGTTGGAGCAGGAATCTCGGGCATAAAGTTAGGAGGCATCCCCCACGGAAACCCGGACGACATGGCTGTTGGCACAAAGTGTGCACTGGCAGCATGCACAGTTGAGGAAACAATCTCAAAGATGACTGTCCTCTGGGGAGGAGTTGAAGGTGTCGGAGAAGACTGGTTCTGGGCTGCCAGGAAAGATTCCATCAAAGCACTCAGTCTGGCGACTTCTTCTTTGAGTTCACGGTTCTCTTGTTCAAGATGATCCATCAATCTGGAAGAGTTGGCTCTGGTGTAGTACCGGTGAGTCAGCTTGTCTTCAAAATAAATGAAGAGCACAGAGTCAGATCACAGGACAGGAGACCGGAACAAAACCTGCTTATGCATATGATGCATGAAATACTTGTGCATATGATTTGTTTTTATTTCAAGGAATTCTAGGGTTTTATTTGCAAACTTTGAAATATTAATCATTTTATCGCATATGGGAATTATCTCATCAAATATATCAGAGAAAAGGAGTACAACATTGTCAATCATTACAGGAGAAAAGGAAAATAATCATCCTATGGATCCCTATAAACAGATCATCTGATACTCAGGGAACATGATGATAAGATGCTCGAAGCTTCTTCACCTCTCTCTCGTATGCTGCTTCCATATCTGCTTTTTCTTTGGCAAGTCGATCATACCTCCTTTTCCAAAACTTGGAAGACTGAGGAAGTAGATAAGTCCATGCATCATTAGGATCATCAATCACCTGATGCTCGAGGAACTCGATCAGAGCATCCTTCTCCTTAATCTGCTGAAGCAACTCTTCCCTTTCACGGATCCAAGCACGTGATAGGTCTTCGTCTCTCAACTCCTCCACTCCTTGGTTAGGGAGGGTTGAAGGCCCATCCACAACCAGAGGTGTAGGTCTCGGATAATCATAAGGCATGAGATACTCATATGCTCTCTTCCTTACCCAAGTAGTGTATGGTTCCAGAGCAATGCAATTCTTAGGACCCAACTCATTCCTGCCTTTCTTATGGATCTTGCGCCAGGCGCGAACCATTTTGGCTTTCAAGCCTTGGGGATCTTTACCCTCCTGAAAGAACACACCTTCTAACAGAATGTTATTAGGTTTATCCTTTAGGGGGAACCCAAGCTGACGATGTGCTAACACAGGGTTGTAGCTAATGCCACCACATGTACCAAGAAGAGGCACATTGGAGAATTCACCACAAGAATCGATAATCTGCACACCATCATACTCACGGTTGTACCAAGAGATATCGTCATTAGTGAGAGACATAAGCCTCGTGGAACACCGTAGACATCCCTTGTTCTCCTTGAAGGTGACCGTCTGAGGTAAGTGAGAAATAAACCACTTATACAACAGAGGCAAACAACACACAATAGTGCCACCACCCTTTGCATTCCTCATATGCAAAGAGACATAGGTATCACCCAACAGAGTCGGAACGGGATTAAGAGCAGAGAAGATCCTAAGAGCGTTCACATCCACAAATTTGTCGATGTTGGGGAACAATACCAATCCATATATGAGCAGTACAAATATGGCTTCAAAGGAATCCTCACTTATGGCCTTCCCATAAACAGTAGCTTGAGCAATGAGGAACTCAGAAGGGAGACCTTGAATTCCACCTTTGGTAGTCATATGAGCACTAATCAGGGATTCATCTATGTGCAACATGTCAGCAATCTCTCGAGAAGTAGGAATACTCTCCAAGCCACTGAACGACAACTGATCCAGAATAGGTATACCCACCAGATGAGCATACTCCTCAAGGGTAGGCAACAGCTGAAAGTCCGGAAAAGAGAAACAACGGTACAGAGGATCATAAAACTGCGCCAACGTACTCATCAACCCTTCATCCACCTGAGTAGTCAGAAGAGGAAGAAGCTTCCCGAAACGAGCTTTGAAACCCAAGGAATCTAGTACATAGGATGTCAGATTCCTCAACTCTTTCAGATCAGGTTGTCTGAAGCTGTACTTCTTTGTATGCCTTTTTTGTCTTTCCATGTCTGAAAATTTTGCAAATAAACCCCTTAAGTTCCTTGAAAATTTTCTTTTTATCTGATGATATGGATGCAAATGAATGCATGAATGCATGGATGCAACAATCACACTCAAGGATCAAGCAAAGCACACCAGACAAAGGTCATGGGATGGCTCATATTATCCTTAATATCAATCATCCATTTTGGTGGATTATGGTTTTCACCTTATCAACACCCAAGTTCCATTGATATTAACGATATATGAACGGTTCAACCCTCCTTAATATCAATCATCCATTTTGGTGGATTATGGTTTACACCTTATCGACACCCAAGTTCCATTGATATTAAGGATATCTGAACGGATCAACCATGAATCACGGGATTGTTGTGAGTCACGAGCATGAAGTCTCGGTTAAGAACCACCCAAAGGGAGTGTACTATGATTTAAACCTGCCGAACATGTTCTACAAGAGGTTCCCATAGTCATCATCCCATCTTTCGAATATTATCGGAGAAACGACTACTCGTATTCCAAAAATATTCTCAAGAGAGACTCTTATGAGTGTAGTATCGCGTAACAATCGCATCAAATCTTACATTTGAACGACCTCCGCACTACGTCCTAAAAATAGGCCAAGATGGGCTTGGTAAACTACGGTCCTTGGCTTCTAGGGTCTATATTGAAAGAATAATGTCTAACCACAATTTACTCGTGTGACATTATTGATCCAACATGACCTCCACCAAGTGAATGGACTCGCAAGTCAACTTGCTAAGGAATAACTCCACACAAGTCGACGAGACTATGCCATTCTCCTATCATAAGTGCACTCGAGTTCGGGTACAGAACTCATCTCACAGAGATCACCAAGCACACAAGCAATTGATATATCAAGCAATTCAATCATTACAAACAATACAGTAATCCCAAATTGCATAAAAATATGTTACAACAAATATAATACAACAAGTGTGAAAAGTTGGCAAACCCACTAGGGAGAAGACTCCTCCCCAGCAGAGTCGCCACTTTTCTATAGCAGTGTATTCGTTACCATTGGAGATATTGACTAAATCCAAGGTAAATCATACAAAGTCGAGTCGCTACCGCACTTCTATTTATCCAAAGGAATGGTTAGAAAGCGAACAAAAACCTATAAAGTTTTACAAACAAAACTAGTAAAAGAGGGTCAGAGATCTGGGTAAGGGGGTTGGTTATGTCATGGAAAGGTGTTAGGCACCCACAACATCCTAGGTACTCCTAGGGAGCCCTTTTCACAACTTGTTGCAAAGGTTATTGTTTATGAAATTATTTGTGCAAACATGATTGAAGAGATGAGAAAAGAATATACAAGTTTATTTACATTTTTGTGTTTGGATGGATGAATCCATTGCCTACGTACCTTCTTATAAAAAGAATAGGATCAAAACCTCGTAGTTCGGCTAAAAGATTTCAAAACAAGTGAGTGGATTGATTGGTCCAAAAGCCTTAAGGTCTTTTGTTATCAAAGGGAGAAAACTCAACCTGAAAAACCACAAGTCCACCATGTGAGAATAGCTTCGACATGCTAGTGAGGGGTTAACCCTATAATAAGCATGGAAGTCTTACAATTCAATCACTAAGGACAAAGGTGAGTATTATATCTACCACAAAGATAAATAAAACCTAATAGCTAAAGGTTATGAAAAATTTGATTAAGAACATGGTCATTGGAACCATAAAAGAGACACATTTGAATGGGTTGCGTTAACCAATTAGAAGTATGTACAAAATGGTCAAAGTTGACTTAAAGATTCAATTCAAAATGAGTATTATGAAAAGGAAAGTTTGAAAATCAAAAGCCTAAAGCTTAAGTTTCTAATGTTGAAAACAAGTCAAATGTTTGCACAAAAGTTTTTGGTTTGGGTTAGGGATGAAAGGTTAAGTTCTAAAGAGAACAAAAAGGATGAGAGGTAAGGGATAAAAACACAATAGGAGTTCCTCTCTTGAGATCATATGTAGATGATCCAAGTAAGTACCATCCTTTGGAATAAGCACAAGGCAAAAGCAAATAACAAGTCTCAAAAGAGAACCTCAAATGAAAAGGAAACAAGCTGCCAATAAATGGACTTACACCCAACTCCTGAAGAGCACAACGGAAACAGAATGCCAATAGATGGACTTACATCCGACTCCAAACAACAAAACGGAAACAGAATTCCAATAGATGGACTTATATCTAACTCCAAACAAAAACAGGAAACAGAATGCCAATAGATGGACTTATATCTAACTCCTCAAAACAAAACAAATGAGCAAAAGCAAACATGCAAAAGCAATCAAGCAAACAATGCATCACACACTATATACAAACAAGAGGCTCAATCAAATAGGTGGGCTTTAGTCAAGAGGGGTCATATCAACCTCGACAAACAAGCCGACTGTGATGGTAAGTTGTGAGCTCTTAACCACTAACATTGGGAGTTAGGGTGAAGCTGATAAAAATAGGAAATGAGGATGAGACCTTATGCTCTTAACCCTGGCCTGGGTGAGCTCAAGACAATGAAAGCATGGGGATCCAGAAAGAGGGATCCTATTCCACTTGACTGACTCTAAACAAGATCTTGGGTGTTTATTCAAAAGCATCAGCACGTAGTGCGAGCATAATGAAAGACTCACAGAATGACAGGGGATTGATTTCTAATACCTTTTATCTGTCAATTGCCTCTTCACTTAGGAGGACTTATCAAGTAACATGCCTCACTTGGGGGTCTTTGGCACAAATGTAAACAATCACAATCAGAGCCTCATAAGGAAGACTTCAGCCAAATGCCAGCCAAAAAGGTGATAGGACTTCCAGACTACATGGAGTAAGAGGGTAGCTACCTAAGTGGTGTATCAACCACACTCCAAAGCTTAAGCAAAAGCTAGCTGGAAACTAATGTACCTGTACAAAAGCTTAAACAGTTAATATCTCAATCAGAAAACCAACAAACAGACCAACTATTACACAAGTCAATGAGCAATGATCAAGCAATCAAATGAAGCAATGAGCTCAAGCCTATCACTTAGAATCCTACAAAACAGCAATGCGTTAGAATTCAAAGGCATTGGTATCTCACAAAGTGAGATCAAACCAAGCATCGAAGCTAAATGTCCAAACCTGAAACACAAAGCACAATTAGTTTATGTACAAAACACTAGTACAAAGACTAGGTTCAAAATCAAACCAAATGATCAAAACAGAAGTCAATCTTTTGCATGTTGCACATTTAAACAATCAAGAAGATGTCCTCAAAAGGACCAAGATCAATTCACAAAGCAAATGCATCAAACAATTCATGTCATGCAAAGGCAAACAATGTGCACAAAGTTGGACATCCAAATTAGAAAATCCAAATCAAAACAGAAAAGCATCCAATGATCATGAAATTTTTTATGTGACCTTAACATGTCATGAACAACCATCATGCAAAAAATTAGATCCAGAGGAGTTCAAATGGTAGGTAAACAAAAATGCACAAATGCAAGGCACAAAATGTGACACAAATTGTCACAACATATCTTCATGTGTCCAAAACTGTGATATCATATGATAAAAATTCCAAACCAAAGCTAAAAAATCATATCACATGTGAAGATCAAGCATACCAAATTTCAGATCAATTGGATTAAAGATGATCATTTCACAAAGCAATGAATGTAACATGTCAATTTGGTATATGGTTCAATCAAAAAAACACAATTAAAAATCCAGCAACAAACAATTCATGAAATAAATGCTATAAAAATCTAGAGATCAAAAAAAGAATGTAAAAAAAAGTTGGGATCAATTTGGATATTTCTACTATTTTTTATGATTTTTTAAAGTTGAAGAAAATAATTTGAAATAATAGGAAATAATATGGAAAATGAAATTTGAATAAAATCAACATGATGCATGAGGCCAGATTCGAACACACGCACACCAGGTCAAATGAGAATGCAACAATTAATTTCAGAAACAATGCACATGCCAAGGATCGAACGCGCGCACTGAAGGATCAAAAGCGCTTGATGAAACGCAACGTTTCATTTATTATGTGGCAAGCCACGCAAGCGGTCAAACACACATAAGCGAGGTCAAAACAATTACATCCAATGGAAATGCCAAGCATGCAAAACATGGACCAAAACCCTAACAGAATTGCAGACGACGGCGGACGGCAGTAACAACCGTCTTCTCCGGCCGTCTCCGGCGGAGCAACAAGATTTTTTTTCCAGAAATGGATGAAATATATATGGTTGGAAAGGTCTTCTCACCAGGATCACGAATATCATGTTCACTTAGGCTAAAACCTCATGAATCAAACGGATCGAAGCAAAACATATTGGATCTCAAAACTGAAAGTTCATATAGCATACTCGTTTCTCAACCAAAATAAAAAATAATTATATCCGCATTCTCAGTGTAACAAGCTCTACATGATCATGGCAATAAATTGGCAAAAAGAGAGAATCGAATTTCACCTACCTGAACTTGCAGTGATCCAAACTCATATGTTCAAGCTTCCAAAACTTCCAGATCTTCTCCAATATCCTTGCCTTGAAGCTTGATGCAAAAAGTAATGGTTGAAAGCACTTGGATCTAGCTCAATTTCAAGTTTCCATCTCCATGTTCATGTGCTTGTGTAGCTCAAATCTGAACCGAGTTCTTCAAACCAAAGGTTGATTCCTACTCAATGATACATGATGAACCAGATTATGCAAAGAAAATGAAGGTTTATATGAAGAATTGAGAGATTCGAAGAGAGAGAAAAAATGGAGGGAATGGAAAATTTCAGATCTGAAAATGCTTCTCTCTTGAAAAACAGTTATGATTTGGCTTATATACTCTATGTTAATGACTTTGCTAATCTCAATTTGCATTGGTTAATCTTGATTAAGGAAATATGAGGTGAAAATGCAAAAATGGCAAGTGTGCTTAGCATGTACATGCCACACGTGAACAATGCCATGCTAAGGTACAAATTCACTCAAAATCAATCAACAATCATGATGGAAGTGTTAATTTGATTGTAGATTAAACCAAATTTGAATTATCAATTTTCCCTCCAAAATGCATATGTATGAATAAGTGATCATATGAGCTTCTTTCATGCAAGGCAATTATGGATTTGGAAAGTATTGGTCACAAGGAGCATTTTGCAAAAAGAGTGGACCAATTTGGAGTTTTGAATCAAAAGTTATGCCATGTTGAACTTCCATGTATACTTTGTGATCATTTGGCCATAACTTTTCAATCAATTATTAGATGATCATGACATAGGACTTTTTGAAAAGAGGAGAGAAATATCTTCAACTTTCATGTTCACCAGAAATTCATTTGAAGCTTCTTTGATGTTGAAAATTCAAGTTGAATGTGGACTAAAAACTTGCCATTTTTGGAAACTTGAAATTACATGTCACTTTCCATTTTTGGAAACTTTTGCCATGACTTCAAAATCTTCAAGATAGATGTTTGACATGATGAATAGGCCTTGTTTGAACATGAATGGGATGTCTCAAATCATTTCCCCCACCTCAAAGCCCTTAGTTGACTACACAGTTGATCATTTGGTCCTAAGATGATCTTGACCTGCCTGAATGAACTTGAGCCTCTACCACTTGGTAAATTTGCTTCAAAATGAAACCATAGCTCATATAAACTCAAGATGATATCATGTGATCCTTATCTCAAGAAAATACCATCATCTCTTGCCTAAAGGATGCTCTTGAATTGCTTGACCTGATGATTGCTTAAACTGCAAAACAAAGGTTAGATGACATATTTTTGGTGCTTTTTGGTTAGTGATTAAAACAAGAAAAACAATGATATACAATGCAAGCAAGCCTGGTGATCTCAAACCACTCATAAGAAGAGATCCCACCCAAAGGTAAGGAAGCCAAGATGCTTAAAGATCCTTGAGGCTATGTAATGCAATGATATGATGCCATGAGGGATCTTAGGGACAAAATTGGGGTCTTACACGCAGGAAATACACTCCCTTGGCCAGATCATCCGATACTGTTGCTAAGGATCCTTAGGATGATAGTTTCCTTTTCTCTTGTATTTGTATTTTGGTTTATGAAATTATACTCAGTGTAATTCTTCCAAATTTTATGAACAAAAAGAGATTTTATGGTCAATTGAATTGTTATTATTGATTATTATTACTAATTAAAAATATTTGCAAATAAGACTTCATATGTTCCTTGAAATTAAAAATAATAAAAAACATTGCATCTCATGCATCATTTACATAACAGGTTTCTTTCGTCAGGTGTCTTATCAGTTCTTCTTCTGTGTATCAGCCAAGTTGACCCATCACTATAACACCCGAGCTAATCGACTGAAAAGAATGGAGCACCTCAAACAAGAAAATAGAGAGTTAAAGGATGAAATTGTCAGACTCGCAACATTGATGGAATATGTGATTGTTGCTCAGAACCAACCGTCTCCTCCTCCTACAACTCCTCCTCCTCAGAGGACTGTTATTTCCGAGATTGCTTCGTCATCTATACCTGTCATTGCTAGCCAATCTATGACTACTATGCATGTTGGGTTCCTGTGGGGAATTCCACCAAACTTTGTACCTGAAGGGTACGCGCCAACATTTGCTTCTCTGTCGGCATCTAGCCCAATCATGTATGTGCCTCTTCCTATTGTTCATACTCTTCCTCGTGTCGAGGAAACCATTTACCACTCTGAGCCGTATGAAGGTCCATACGTTTATGAGAAGATGGACGAGATAAATGATCAGTTTCTTGAGTTACGCAAGGAATTGAAGACCTTAGGAGGAAAGGATTTATTTGGGAAGAATGATGACAAGTTGTGTCTAGTGCCTAATGTCAAAATTCTGGTGAAGTTCAAGGTCCCTAACTTTGAAAAATACAAAGGAAATACTTGTCTGTTGAGTCATCTTGTCATGTATGATAGAAAGATGTCTACTCAGATCAACAATAATCAGTTGCTTATTCACTACTTCCAGGATAGTCTGTCTAGAGTTGCCCTTAGATGGTATATGAGCCTGGACAGTGCTAGTGTCTGTACTTTTAATGACTTGGGTGAGGCCTTTGTCAAACAATATAAGTACAATGTTGATATGGCTCTAGATAGGGATCAGTTGAGGTTGATGTCTTAGAAGTACAAGGAGACATTCAAAGAATATTCTCAAAGATTGAGGGAGTTAGCTGCTTAGATTAGTCCGCCTTTGGAAGAAAAGGAAATGACTAAGATATTCTTGAAGACGCTGGGTTCATTTTACTATGAACATATGATCACAAGTGAACCTAATGATTTTATTGAGATGGTAAACATGGGGATGAGATTGGAAGAAGGAGTTTGTGAAGGACGTCTATCCAAAGATGAAGTGTTGACAAGCAAAAAGTATGGTGGTAGCTTCTCTAAAAAGAAGGAAGGAGAAACTGAAGCAGTATCAGCAGGGAGGAAGAGAAGGCCTCATGTGAGGAAGAATTCTCAGTCCCGTCAACATCAGCACCAAGTATCATCAATAATTCCAGTCTTTTCCAACAATTCAACCAATCAATCAGTTCTAATTCAACAACGACATCAACAACAACCGCAACAACATACAAACTATAAAAACAATCATCAACAGAACTATGAGAGGAAGAAGGTCTCTTTTGACCCTATTCCCATGACATATGCAGAGTTGTACCCGTCCTTGATAATCAAGAATCTGATCCAACCGAGGAATCCTCCGTAAATTCCTGAGCCACTGCCATGGTGGTTTGAACCTAATCTTCATTGTGCTTTTAACCAGGGAGCTCCTGTTCATGATATTGAAAATTGTTATCCCTTGAAGTATGAAGTTCAGAAGCTGGTTAAAAGTGGTATGGTGTCCTTTGAGGACAGAGTGTCGAATGTCAAAGCCAATTTGTTGCCTTCTCATGGCAACGCCTTTGTAAATATGGTGGATGGTTGTCTCGATGAATTCAGAGTTTATGAAGTCTGTCACACCCAAGGATCGTTGGTGGAAATTCATAAGGATATATGTTCGGTTAATGAGTGTGAACGTGACCATGATGATTGTGTAATTTGCAGCGTGAATCCTTAAGGGTGCATAATTGTCAAGAGGTATATTCCAAGGCTGATGGATGACGTTCTTATTCAAATTAACCAGTTCCGGAATTGGGGCAATGATGTGAATCTGATAGTACCCGTGTTCAAAACCCCTGAGCGGGTAGTTATTCAATTTGATAGCAGCAACAACAATGATGTCAATAAATCAGTATCACTGTTGGTTATACGGTTAATGAGCCATGTCCCATATTCATCTGATAAAGTTGTACCATACAAGTATAATGCCACCATGATAGAAAATGGTCAGGAGGTTCCTCTCCCAGTTGCAGATTCAGTGATGAATATTGCGGATGTAGTGAAGGTGACCCGTAATGGTCGTGTGTTCAATCCGGTGTTTTCAAAGGCTGTGGAAGATGTGTCAGTAGGTAAGAAGGCAGAGGTTCATATAGTTGATCTAGTTAGTGCTCCAGCGTGTCAGTCTGGTGAATCCAGTAAGTTGAAGACTAACGATGATGATGAGGTATTGCGCCTGATTAAGAGAAGTGAATTTAACGATGATGAAGATGGGGCTTGTGTCAACTTTGTGACATACAGCCAGACTTGCAACAATTGGGTTGCTGTTTATGATCCTGTTGTTATGCACCGTTCGAAGTAATTTGTTTTCATTATTTTAAGAAAATCCTTCTCCTATGCCTAAGGGAGAAGTGAAACATTGTTGGGCATTTTCATTATTATCAACAATAAAGTATAATTTTATTCATCCATATCTATGATGTTTTATTTTAACTTTTTGCCTTTTCTGAAAAATGGTAATCACAAAAAACATTAATAAATAATAATCTTTCCATCTGCATAATATTTGTTTGCACTCCATTTCTCTAAAATCAAAATATCAAATCATTATGCAGGTTGGTTCTCAAACCCATTGAGTGTAATGATCCTACATCCTCTCCAAACTTTGATTTCCCTGTGTTTGAAGCTGAGGAAGAGAATGATGATGAAGAAGTATCTGATGAGTTATCCCGTTTGCTTGAGCACGAGGAAAAAGCCATTCAGCCGTTTGAAGAGCATATTGAATTAGTCAACTTGGGTTCCGATGATGATGTAAAGGAAGTCAAGATTGGGTCTCAACTGTGTCCAGAAGATAAGAAGGGGTTGATTGATCTTCTTCGTGAATATTCTGATGTGTTTGCTTGGTCCTATCAAGATATGCCTGGTTTGGATTCTGAGATTGTGGAGCATAAATTACCTTTGAAGCCAGAATGCTCGTCGGTCAAGCAGAAGTTGAGAAAAACGCATCCTGATATGGTTATGAAGATTAAGGAAGAAGTGTAGAAGCAGATTGATGCCAGTTTCCTTGTTACCTGATCGGGAAAATAGCAAGTGTACTATTTTGCCTTTTATAGAAATAATGGAGAAATTCCCTAAATCTCGATCTCAAGGACTGCAAGTCAATATTGAGTTTAAATTATCATTCAATTAAACAAAAAGTATTAATTTGGTTTTTAGGTGTAAAAGTATGAGAATAAAGGTAAAAGCACATAAGGATGAAAATAAAGGTTTACAGGGAAAAAGGAACAATGCCAAGGAAGGTGTATGATGTATCCCTGTAACAACTCTGAGTCACTATTGCATCAACAAATATCAATTACTACCAGTTCTTAAGGGTATTTTCTCCCAAGTCCTTGGTGAGAAAACCTTTAATCAATCTACCCTAATTTCTATGTCCATAGCCAATTAAGGTGAAGTTAAACTTTATAATATCAAGAATACTCTGGTTCATACAGGGTATCCCTAGTCCTAGGTGATATCTACTGTAGAGTAACCTTATGAAAACCTTATCAATAGCGGTCCAGCCTAATTGATAACCATAAATCAATCTCGATTGGTCCAAAAGAGAAAGCAATAAACACATCAAAAGGTTACCGTAAAAATAATATTATAAATGCAAATGTAAACTCAAATTCGTTACAATTCTAAATCAGGGGCACCCCCTAGCATTGGGGGGTTTAGCTACTCATATTGTTTAAAACAAACGCAAGATAAAAATTACACATTACAAGTAATTGGATGACTTTGATCTTCAATCGCTCCCGCTCATGAAAACCTTCAGCTCTCTGAATGCTTTGCTCTCTGTAAGACTTGATTGCTTCATAATACTGTATTTATTCCTTGTTCCAAGATGATTTTTCCTTAGGCAGAAGGTCCTCTTTTATAGTGAAAGTTCCAAGCAGCAGTTGGACAAGTCCAAAAATATCTCTGAAAAAGCCCGACGAACAAACGCCCGAGAAAAGGGAATTTTTGGGCTTGGGATGACACAGGTGGCCGTGTCAGCCTACTGTCCCAGTTGACACGCCCCTGTCATGGGTGACACGGTTGTGGATGATTCCTGACACAACCCGTGTCAGCTGATACGGCCCGTGTCAGCTGACACGGGTGCCCGTGTCAGGCCATTGTCTTCTACACCACGTCCTCCTTTGCCTGACACGGCCCGTGTCAGGTGACACGGGTGACCGTGTCAGGCCTCTTGTGTCGGGGTTTTCTTCTCTTTTGCTTTTCGGAATCTCACAATGTCTCGTTCTAAGTTCTTTGGTTCTTCTACCTGGACCTGTCGGACAAAAACACAACTATCCCACGCATAAAATCACGAAAATAGAATTAAAACATAACAATGAATGGAAATGCTTAAATATAATATCGGAAGTAAAATTGACTCGAAAAGTATAAAAAATGCCTGCATAGTGTTTCAAAAGCCTCGGTTTCTTGTCGGATCAGTAACGAAAACTTAATGCAAATGGTGACTAATCACAACCCTAAACTTAGCTCATTGGTTGTCCACAAGTAATGTTTCAGACAAAACTGTGTGTCACTCCTCCAGATTCTTTATGTTTCCTAACACTTCTGAGATCATTCACTAACGTCTTCCCTCTTCCTTCCATAAGTCCTTATTTTTTCTTATAAGTTTTCAACCGCACTTCCACTTCAAAGCACTGTTTCACTTGTCAGCTTATATAACATTCTCACCAATTCTCTCGGGTTAAGTGTTCTCACTCATAATTCAGAATATGCAATATCAATTCGTAAATTTGAATAGTCTCTCTTTTCATATCACATACATACAACACACACACTTTTTGAGGTCTTTCGGGTTGTAACTTGGCTTGGGTTAGGGTGTGGATATTCAAACAAAAACGGGAAACAAGTGGTTTTTGGTTCAGAGTCGATGTTACCTACTGTGTTGGTTTCTTTTGTTTTCTCAGTTTTCTCTTTTTCTATTTTTCCACCGAGTGCCCTTTTTCGTGCTTCTTTTGAATCTTCGAGTTATAAATTTTTCTCTTCTTTCTTTCTCTCGATGATTTCCTATTTCATTCATTTTTTCTTCTTCTTGTTTTCGCACTTTCTTGGGCTTTGGGAGCTTTTGGGGTTTTTACCCCAAACTTAGCTTTTCAACACAGTTTAAATGTATTAACATGACTCTGAACAGGGTACGGAAGTGTTTTGGCCAAGGGTTACATTTATGGGGTTTAAACAAACAAATGGATGCAGGCTCAAATGGGGTTTACAATGGATATAATTATTTAGGATGGCTAGAAAGGTTCGGGGTTATTTTCAAACGAAGTGCCTCAGTGTGTGTAATCATACAATGACAGTCCCAGAGAATCTACGCAAATTTAGAGTGATAAAGACAAACCTGAATATCGCTCATGACGATCAAACGTGTTTGGCTTTTTATGAATCACCCTGTTTGGTTAAGTTTTGACAGTATCCACAATACTCTTTAGCATGGTGCGACTTCTTCCTTACTTCGGAATGTACAAGACACTTATGTTGGTTAAGCTGTATACGTTGCGTCTGATCTTGCTTTCAACAGTGTCAACTTCCTGAGGAGATCCTTCGCAACAAGCAATGGTAAATGGCGTGATCCTTTCATCCACTCCCAATCGTGATCATTACTATTTCTAACATATCACCACAGACTTGAAACACTCACAACATAATGTACCTTCAAACAGAAAAACCAAATCTAGAATGCACAAAAGTAAAATAACACAATACTGAGATAAAATAAAAAATACTGAAAATAACAATAAAAGACATAAAATCTCCCCCACACTTGAACTCAACATTGGCCTCAATGTTTGCGAACAAGAGCGTAGGAGGACACTCACAGTACCCTACTGATGAGGTGGTTATGGGAAATGCAGCATCAACTGTCGCATCATGTTGCTCATCTCATCCAACATTGCCCCCTGACGGGCTTGCTCAATGCCTTGCCATTTTTGTTCCGTCCTTAAGTCATCTATTTCGGTTTGTACCCAGGATCATTGGTCAGTGGATCGGGAAGATGAACCTGCCTCCTACTGGGTAGGTTCTTGATGTGGTGGTACAAACTGCTCCTGAGGTGCTTGAGGTTCTTCTTCTTCTTCCTTTGTGCCCTCCACCTGGTCATCTATAAATTTATCACCTAAAGTAAAAAGGTCTGTGTCGTGGCCTTCCTCCGCGTCCGGGTCATCGCTCACATACAACCAGTTGGCACAGTCAGTAATAACAACTTTGTCTGGATCCGACAGAGCTATAATAAACCTCTTATGGATAAGCACAAACAATTCATGATAATTATTAAACAGTCGGAAACGCAAAGTGCCGAAATAATACCTGGTCGTATCTATCCACCTCTTTTCAAGCTGGAATTCTAACTTGCTAAGGAATTCGTGTGTGATGTGCTTGTATATCGGCGCTTTCAGGCTCATGAACTTTAGCATGCCTAAAATGTGGAACATCTGGTATACCTCTATTTTAAGCCCCAATGCGTTTAGAGTATGTTCACACATGTACCTCGTCAGTGTGAGTTTTCGCTTCCGGTGAATTTGATACCTGTTTTCTTGTTCTGGGTTATCAAGCACGATGTTGTGTGGATTTAGATTCTGGCTTGGTCGCTTCCGTGACTTCGCCATCTCCGCAAGCTGCTGCTTTCCGGTGAGAATTCTCCTCGGGGGCATTTTGGACCTACAAAAATAGAAATGATTTGAAATATAGAGTTAGGAAATTCTGAAACCGTGGTTAGAACGGGGACTACGAGTGGAGTAATATTTGTGAAGGGTGTTTTTACGATAGGAGAGTGGAAGTGTTAGTTATGGAGGGTTTTAGGTAATGGGGTTTGTGAGGTTTAATGGAGTTTGTAAAGTTTGGGGAGAAGGAGAGTGAGAATGGTGAGAGAGAATGATAAGATTGTAGTAAAAATCTAATAATGATAAGGTGAATGGGGAAAATGTGATTAATGATGGATTAAATGTGTGGGTCCCACTGAAAAATTCAGATTTAAAAAAAAATCAAAATTTTCGCCTGCCTGACACGACTGTGTCAGGCTACTGTCCATCCCCACGTTTTGGATATTACCTTCAGTGCTCCTGACATGGGCCGTCTCAGCTGACACAACCGCTCGTGTCAGGATACTATTGATAATAAAAATTCCCTTTCACTTTCAGTGTTCCTGACACGGCCCGTGTCACCTGACACGGGTGGCCGTGTCAAGCCGCTATTTTTCCATTGTTTTGGTTGAATTTGCACCCTCCTGACACGGCCCGTGTCAGCTGACATGGCCCGTGTCAGTTGACACGGGTGGTCGTGTTAGGCTGCCCTTTTGGCCGTTTTTTTGGCTTTTTCTCCTGTTCAACCTCCGGTACCTCTGGCCACATTGATTATCCTTTTTCATGACTTAGACATTTGTTAACGTGATGTTCCCTCCTTATAGAGCTCATGTGTAAACCTACATACACACATAACTGATTAAATTTAAAATGTGTGGGTTGCCTCCCACGAAGCGCTTCGTTTAACGTCGCATGGCTCGACGATTCTCCGTTTGTTTAGGTGAGACAAATTTTGTCTATTAGACCACCCTCCCGATCTTGTAGGTACGGTTTGACCCTCTGTCCATTCACCTTGAGCGTGTCTCTGTTTGCGGGATTTCTTAGTTCAACGGCTCCATGCGGAAATACTTTTTGTATCATAAAGGGTCCCGACCATCTTGACCTTAGTTTTCCTGGGAATAACTTCAACCTTGAATTAAATAATAAGACCAGTTGTCCTTCCTGAAGTTCTTTCTTCTGAATACGCCTATCATGCCATGTTTTAATTTGCTCTTTGTATATCTTGGCATTCTCATATGCTCGATTTCTGAATTCTTCCAGCTCTTGTAATTGAAGAATCCGAGATTTACCTGCTTTGGACTGATCATAATTGAGAAATTTGGTAGCCCAGAATGCCCTGTGCTCTAGTTCGAGCGGAAGATGACAAGCTTTACCATAGACCAGTTGATACGGGTACATACCTATAGGGGTCTTGAATGCTGTTCGGTATGCCCATAGTGCATCATCTAGCTTGATTGACCAATCTTTTCATGAGGCGCTAACAGTCTTTTCTAGGATTTGCTTGATTTGGAAATTTGATACTTCAACCTGTCCACTAGTCTGGGGGTGGTATGGTGTGGCGATTCTATGCTTGACATTGTATTTCCTTAGTAGGTTCTCCATCATCTTGTTGAGGAAGTGGGTACCTTCGTCACTAATCAGTGCTCTTGGTACCCCAAACCGTGTAAAGATAAAATTCTTGAGGAAATTTATTACCACTTTCACATCATTCGTGGGCAGTGCGACTGCTTCCACCCATTTTGACACATAGTCAACCGCGACCAGAATGTATTGCTTTCCAAAGGACGGTGGGAAGGGTCCCATGAAATCTATTCCCCACATATCAAACTGTTCTACCTCTAACATGGCATTCTGAGGCATCTGATTCCTCTTGGATATGTTTCCTGTTCTCTGACATTTGTCGCACTCTTTTACCATCTCTTGAGCATCTTTGAACAGTGTAGGCCAGTACAATCCTGATTGAAGGACTTTTACTGTGGTTCTATCTCCGCTAAAATGTCCTCCATATTCTGAGTTGTGACAGGCTTTTAGGATGTCCCTTTTCTCTTCCTCCGGAACACATCTCCTTACTAAGCCATCTAATCCTTTTTTGTAAAGGAATGGATCGTCCCACACATAAAACCTGCAATCATGCAAAAACTTTTTTCTTCTGTTAGAGTCAAAGTCATCAGGTATTAGTCCACCTACCACGAAGTTTGCGTAGTCGGCGAACCATGGGATATGTGTGACGGCTAGGATACGTTCGTCGGTGAACTCATCTCTGATGGGGTGTGTTTATTCTGTTTCTTGAATCGGAGTCATTCGAGACAAGTGATCAACAACAATGTTTTCACTACCTTTTTTATCTCTGATTTCCAGGCCGAACTCTTGTAGTAGTAAGGTCCATCGTAGCAACATTGGCTTTGATTCCTGTTTGGCAAAAAGATATTTTAAAGCAGCATGTTCAGTATACATAATTACCTTTGATCCCAACAAATAGGATCTAAACTTATCAAACGCGTACATAACCTCCAGGAGTTCCTTTTCGGTGGTTGCATAATTCATTTGAGCAGGGTTCAATACGTGGCTTGCATAATAGATCACATGCAAGAGTTTCTCCTTGCGTTGCCATAGTACTGCCCCTACTGCATTATCAATAGCATTGCATATCATCTCAAAAGGGAGAGACCAATTAGGGGCAATAACTAGGGGGCTGAAACAAGTTCCTTCTTCAACGTCTCAAAGGCTTGCCTGCGCTCCTTGTCAAATAGGAATGTTGTATCCTTCACTAGTAGACTAGTTAGTGGCTTTGCGATCTTGGAGAAATCTCTTATGAACCTGCGGTAGAACCCCGCATGTCCCAAGAAGCTCCAGATTCCTTTTTCATTTACCGGAGGTGGTAAATTAGTTATTACCTCCATTTTTGCTATGTCCACTTCGATACATTGGTTGGAGATCTTGTGTCCCAAGACTATTCCTTCACGTACCATGAAGTGACACTTTTCCCAGTTCAGGATCAAATTTGTTTGCTGGCATCTTTCTAACACAAGTGACAAGTTAGTTAAACAATTATCAAATGAAGAACCGAATACGAAAAAGTCATCCATAAATACTTCCATATGCTTTTCGAGCAAGTCAGCAAAAATTGATGTCATACACCTTTGAAAAGTGGTTGGTGTGTTGCACAACCCAAATGGCATTCGTCTATAAGCGAAAATACCATAGGGGCATGTGAATTCACTCTTCTCTTGATCCTCAGGGGCAACCGCAATCTGGTTGTACCCTGAGTACCCATATAGGAAACAATAGTAATCGTGTCCGGCTAACCTTTCCAGCATGTGATCAATGAAGGGTAATGGGAAGTGGTCCTTTCGTGTTGCCACGTTTAGTCTTCTATAATCTATGCACACCCTCCAACCTGTAACAGTTCAGGTTGGGATCAACTCATTCTTCTTATTTTTAATCACCGCAGTGCCCCCTTTTTTTGGTACCACATGGACTGGACTTACCCAAGAACTATCGAAAATAGGATAAATTAAGCCTTCATCTAACAATTTTACAATTTCTTTGCGGACCACTTCTTTCATGGTTGGGTTAAGTCTTCGTTGTGGTTGCACCACTGGTTTGTGATCATCTTCCATTAAGATTTTGTGCATGCAAATGGTCGGGCTTATACCTTTTAAGTCCTCAATTGCCCATCTGATCGCGCCTTTGTATTTTTTTAGCACTTTACTGAGTTCTGCTTCTTGGACACTTTGTAGACTGGCATTGATAATAGCTGGGCATTTCTTTTCAGTGTCCAGAAACACATACTTCAGATTTGTTGGTAACTGCTTCAAATTTACACCTGTTTTTAATTCTTCAGTGACATCTGATGGTGGTGGTGGTCTTAAATCTTCCCATTAGTGTGGTCTAGATGTAATCCATTCAGGTTATTTTTCCATCATAACGAGCACCTCAGACTCTCCTTCATCTTCATCACTTTCAAAAATTGATAGACTTAAGACCCGTTCTAGTGGTGATTGGGGTCTATGCCTTTCATTCTCTTGAGCAATTGATCTACTATCTCTATAGTGTGGCTTGTTCCAATATCATCTTTGTATTGCATTGTGTTCCTCACATTTATTTTTAACTCTTCATCATAGACTTTGAGGGTCATAGTTCCTTCCTCGATGTCTATCATACACCGTCCTATTTCTAAGAAAGGTCTGCCTAATATGAGAGGAATTTCCTCATCTTCAGGCATTTCCAGAATGACGAAGTCAACTGGGAAGATAAACTTGTCAATTTTTACAAGAACATCTTCCACAATCCCATAGGGTCGCCTCACAGAGTGATCCGCAAACTAAAGTGTCATTCGAGTATCTTGAATAGTGCCGATGCCTAATTTTTTATAGATGGATAGTGGCATCAAGCTTACACTCGCTCCTAAGTCAATAAGAGCCTTCTTGAATTTTCTATCACCAATAGTGCATAGAATAGTAACTGATTCCATGTCTTTTTTTTTTCATTGGGATTTTCATGCCTTGGAGAATGGCAATGCATGTTTCAGTTAGGAAGATCGAGTCTCTATCAGTGGTACGCTTCTTGGAGATGATGTCTTTCATGAACTTGGCATATATTGGCATTTGTTCCAATGCCTTAGAAAAAGGGATGTTTATTTCTAGTTTTTTGAACATTTCCAGGAACCTCTCAAATTTTTTCTCATGTTGATCTTTCTTTTTCTGTCTTGGAGGGTAAGGGAGTTTTATGACTGGTTTTGAAACCTTCTCTTTCTCCTCGGCAGGTGGTAGTATCACTTCTTCATCTTGGTCATTAGTTTCCTTGATTTCTAAATCCACTTCTAACAATCCATCTTTTTCAGCACTTTTTCCTCCGTTGACTTTCCACATCGGGTTACGATAGCATTAATAGTGTTATGTTCCCGCGGATTTGTTACCGTACCACTAGGTAGGGTGCCCAGGGCTTGAGAATTTGAAGCTAACTGTTGTGCTATCTGACCCATTTGGGCTTCGAGATTTCTAATGGAGGCCGTGGTGGTTTTCTGATTAGTCCTGGTTTCTTCTTGAAAATGCATGCTGTTGGCTGCTAATTTTTCAATGGCGATTTCCCATTCAGCCTTTTTATGTGCTTGTTGTTGTTGTTGCTGATATTGAGTCTGATATTGCCATGTACCTTGTTGCGGAACATTCCCTCTCTGATCTTTCCAGGAGAAATTTGGATGATTCTTCCAACCTGGGTTGTAAGTGTTAGAGTAGGGATTATTCTGCTTCAAGAATTTGATCTCTTCAATTTGTTATGGAGTAGCAAAGTAATAGACCGTGTGATGAGGTCCATTATAGATTTTACAAGTGCTAGCCTGAGCTGGCTGGACCTGCGTTATCTGTTGAGTACTTATATTCATCGCTTTCAACTCCTTGTCTACTTCGGCAGCAACTGTGTCTTCCAGACAAATTTTATTTTTTTTCTAATTTTATATCAATCACCCTCTCTGGCTGATTAGTACACCCGTCGTATAATTTTAGATGCTCATTGACAGTTATTGCTTCAATAATCCTCTTAATACCAATGGCTGTTGAGAAATTTGTTGAGCCACCGGCTGATGTATCAATCAACTACTTTGTTTTTATTTTCAGCCCATTAACGAACATCTACATTTGTTCGGTCTAATCCATATTGTGAGTTGGACACGCTACTAAGACCCTTTTGAATCTTTTGTAGGCGTCTCCCAATGATTCACCATCCTTCTGTTTGAAATTAAGAATTTCATACCTTTTTCTCAAGAATACTGATGCTGGAAAGTACTCATTTAAGAATGCAGTTTCCATCTCTTCCCATGATGTGATATTGCCGGCAGGAAGAGAATAGAACCATTCTTTCGCATCTTCAGCTAAAGTGAACGGGAACATTCTTAATTTTTTTGCTTCATCAGTATGACCATCAATTTTCAGCGTGGTGCTCATGGTCAGAAATCTTTGTAGGTGTTTGTTGGCATCTTCGTTAACCTTTTCGATGAAAGGTTTTCTTTCCAATTGATTGATTGTGCTAGGATGTAGTTGAAAATTCGTTACATTCACTGGTTGGTTGACAATGGTCAATCGACCACCCGGTGCGTTTGCACCTCCATAGTTACCCAGGAGTCTTTCCGGAGGTGGAGGAGGTGGAATTTGGAGGAACTTCAATCATTGGTTCTTTGACTTCTGAGTGATCAGAGGTACTTTCTTCTATGGACTCCCCTCTTTGATTTCTGCGTCTTCGGTGAAGGGTTCTCTCGATCTCTGCGTCAAAAAGAGATCCAGCTGAGGGTTCTCCTCACATACACAAATTAGTAAATTATAAATGACAGAAAAATAATTTTATTACAGAGCATCAAAATTTTAATTGAATTTAATATTAAACTCTATATTTTGGCAGTCCCCGGCAACGGCGCCAAAAACTTGATCGGGAAAATAGCAAGTGTACTATTTTGCCTTTTATAGTAATAATGGGGAAATTCCCTGAATGTCGATCTCAAGGATTGCAAGTCAATATTGAGTTTAAATTATCATTCAATTAAACAAAAAGTATTAATTTGGTTTTTAGGTGTAAAAATATAAGAATAAAGGTAAAATCAAATAAGGATGAAAATAAAGGTTTACAAGGAAAAAGGAACAATGCCTGGGAAGGTGTATGATTTATCCCTGTAACAACTCTGAGTCACTATTGCATCAACAAATATCAATTACTACCAGTTCTTAAGGGTATTTTCTCCCAAGTCCTTGGTGAGAAAACCTTTAATCAATCTACCCTAATTTCTATGTCCATAGCCAATTAAGATGAAGTTAAGCTTTATAATATCAAGAATACTCTGGTTCATACAGGGTATCCCTAGTCCTACGTGATATCTACTGTAGAGTAACCTTATGAAAGCCTTATCAATGGCGGTCCAGCCTAATTCATAACCACAAATCAATCTCGATTGGTCCGAAAGAGAAAGCAATAATCACATCAAAAGGTTACCGTAAAAATAATATTATAAATGCAAATGTAAACTCAAATTCGTTACAATTCTAAATCAGGGGAACCCCCTAGCATTGGGGGGTTTAGCTACTCATATTGTTTAAAACAAAGGCAAGATAAAAATTACACATTACAAGTAATTGGATGACTTTGATCTTCAATCGCTCCCGCTCATGAAAACCTTCAGCTCTCTGAATGCCTTGCTCTCTGTAATACTTGATTGCTTCACAATACTCTATTTTTGCCTTGTTCCAAGATGATTTTTCCTTAGGCAGAAGGTCCTCTTTTATAGTGAAAGTTCCAAGCAGCAGTTGGACAGGTCCAAAAATATCTCTGAAAAAGCCCGACGAACAAAAGCCCGAGAAAAGGGAATTTTTGTGCTTGGGCTGACACGGATGGCTGTGTTAGCCTACTGTCCCAGCTGACACGCCCTTGGCATGGGTGACACGGTTGAGGATGATGTCTGACACGGCCCGTGTCAGATCTCCTGTACTGGGGTTTTCTGCTTCTTTGCTTGTCGGAATCTCACAATGTCTCGTTCTGAGTTCTCTGGTTCTTCTACCTGGACCTGTCGGATAAAAACACAGCTCTCCCACGCATAAAATCACGAAAACAGAATTAAAACATAACTATGAATGGAAATGCTTAAATATAATACCGGAAGTAAAATTGACTTGAAAAGTATCAAAAATGCTTGCACAGTATTTCAAAAGTCTCGGTTTCTTATCGGATCAGTAATGAAAACTTAATGCAAATGGTGACTGATCATTACCTTAGAATATCTGTATTGGGTGGCCAATATTATGCTTATTCCTAAGAAAGACGGAAAAGTCTGTATGTGTGTTGATTAAAGAGATTTGAATAAAGCTTGTTCGAGAGATGATTTTCCTCTACCACACATTGATATGTTGGTAGACAATACAACTAAATTCAAAGTCTTTTCATTTATGAATGGATTTTACGGTTATAATCAAATAAAGATGACACTCGAAGATATGGAGAAGACCATATTAATTACACCATGGGGAACATTCTTTTATAGAGTGATGTCTTTCGATTTAAAGAATTCTGGTGCTACGTACCAGAGAGCTATAACCTCTTTTTTTCATGATATGATATATAACGAGATTGAGGTCTATGTTGACCATATGATTGTTAAATCAAGTGATGAAGAAGAGCATGCTGAGCATTTGTTGAAGTTATTCCAGCGTTTGAGGAAATATAAACTCCACTTGAATCCCAATAAATATACTTTTGGTGTTCGTTCTGGTAAGTTGTTGGGATTCATTGTCAGTGAGAAGGATATTGAGATTGATCATGCTAAGATAAAAGAAATACAAGAGATGCCTGCACCCAAAACTGAGAAGCAAGTTAGGGTTTTCTCGGCCGTTTGAACTATATCTCAAGATTTATATCGGATATGACTGCGAGATGTGTACCTATATTTAAGCTTTTTCTGAAAGATCAATCTTATGATTGGACCGAAGATTGCCATAAAGCTTTTGATAGTATCAAAGAGTATCTGCTTGAGCCTCTGATTCTGTCTCCGCTTATTGAAGGAAGACTGTTGATCATGTATTTGACTGTGCTTAATGATAGTATGGGATCATGTATCTGACTGTGCAAGACGAATATGGGAAGAAAGAATATGAAACTTACTACCTCAGTAATAAGTTCACCAACTGTGAGACTCAGTATTCTATGCTTAAAAGACATGTTGCGCACTGGCTTGGGCTGCTAAGCGTCTGCGCCAATATATGTTGAATCATACTACTTGGTTGATATCCAAAATTGATCAAATCAAGTACATTTTTGAGAAGCCTGCTTTAACTGGGACGATCACCCGTTGGTAGATGTTGTCATCTGAGTATGATAGTGAATATCGATCTCAAAAAGCTATTACAGGTAGTGTCTTGGTTGACCATTTGGCTCGCCAACCTATTGAAGATTATCAGTCAATGCAATATGATTTTCCTGACGAAGAGATTTTGTACTTGAAGATGAAAGATTGTGATGAACCATTGCTTGAAGAAGGGCCAAAACCTGGTTCCCATTAGAGCATGGTATTTGATGAAGCTGTTAATTCGCATGGTAATGGCATTGGGGTAATGATTATTACTCCTCAAGGCACTTATTTTCTGTTTACAACTAGATTGACCTTCAAGTGTACAAACAATATGGATGAGTATGAAGCTTGCATTATGGGGCTTGAAAAGGCCATTGATCTCAGAATTAAATATCTTGACGTCTATGGAGATTCAACTTTGGTTGTGAATCAGATCAAAGGTAAATGGGAGACAAATCAACCCGATTTGATACCGTATAGAGATTATGCAAGGAGGATTTCAAATTTCTTCACAAAGGTTGAGTTTCATCATATTCCTGGAGATGAAAACAAGATTGGCAGATGCTCTTGCAACATTAGCTTCCATGATTGTGGTGAATTTTTGGAATGAAGTTTCCAATTTGAATGCGATACGTATTGATAGGCTAGCTCATGTGTTTGTTGTTGAAGAAGTCAAAGATGAAAAGCCATGGTATTTTGATATTAAAAGTTTCCTTCAAAGTCAGATTTACCCGTTTGGGGCATCTTTGAAAGATAAGAAGACTTTGAGAAGATTAGCTGACAACTTCTACCTGAATGATGATGTGCTTTACAAAAGAAACTTCAATATGGTTTTGCTCGGATGCGTGGATAGACACGAAGAAGACTTATTGATGACAAAAGTCAATGAAGGCTCTTTTGGTAATCATTCCAATGGACATGCTATGGCAAAGAAGATGTTGAGAGCAGGTTACTATTGGTTGACGATGGAATTCGACTGTTGCAAGTTTGTGAAGAAATGCCACAAGTGTCAAACTTATGCAGATAAGATTCATGTTCCTCCAACACTGTTGAATGTTATTTCCTCTCCATGGCCCTTCTCCATGTGGGGAATTGGTATGATTGGCATGATTGAGCCAAAAGCTTCTAATGGACATCGTTTCATTTTGGTGGCTATTTATTACTTCACAAAGTGGGTTGAAGCGGCATCGTATGCAAATATGACCAAGCAAGTTATCATAAAGTTTATCAAGAATCAGATTATATGCCTTTATGGTGTGCCAAGTAAGATCATTATTGATAATGGATCGAACTTGAACAATAATATGGTGGAAGCTCTTTGCAAGGACTTCAAGATTGCACATCATAATTCTTTTCCCTACAGATCCAAGATGAACGGGGTTGTTGAAGCTGCAAACAAGAACATCAAGAAGATTATCCAGAAGATGGTTGTGACATACATAGATTGGCATAATATGCTCCCGTTTTCTTTGCATGGGTACCGTACATTCATCCGCACTTCAATAGGGATGACCCTTTTCTCTCTCATTTATATCATGGAAGTTGTGCTCCCCGTAGAGGTTGAGATCCCGTCATTGCGTGTCTT
Source organism: Lathyrus oleraceus (assembly GCF_024323335.1). Taxonomy (NCBI): domain Eukaryota; kingdom Viridiplantae; phylum Streptophyta; class Magnoliopsida; order Fabales; family Fabaceae; genus Lathyrus; species Lathyrus oleraceus. Next base: position 346,574,971 of record NC_066582.1, on the reverse strand, counting down.
GATGGAAGCCAAGTTGACAGAAGCTGAATGGTGTCAGACTAGATATGACCAGCTGAATTTGATTGAAGAGAAGAGATTGATTGTCATGTGTCATGGTTAGTTATATCATGAGAGAATGAAGAAAGCATTTAATAAGAAGGTCAACCCTCATGTGTTCAGAGATGGTAACCTCGTGTTCAAGAAGATTCTATCTTTCAACCCTAATGCTAGGGGCAAGTGGACTCCTAATTATGAAGGCTCATATGTTGTTAAGAAAGCCTTTTCAGGCAGTGCTTTGATTCTTATAACTATGGATGGTGAAGAGTTCACTCGTCCTGTGAGCGCCGATGTAGTCAAGAAATACTTCGCCTAAAAAGAAAAGAACAACTCGCTAAGTTGAAAACTCGAAAGGGCAGCTTAGGCAAAAAAGAGCGTCTCGGTGGATTGAAAACCCGAAAGAGAGATTCAGGCAAAAGTTAGAGACATAAAGCAGAAAAATCATCCCGGTAGATTGAGTATCCCACCTTGAGGCAATCTAGGAAAAAATTAGGGATTATGGCAAGTAACTGCATTCGGCTGGTCCTGATCATCGAAGCAGCAACTTGGAGTTGTCATTTGGGTTTGATTCATTATTCCAACTGAAGACAAACATACAATGGATTCTAAAGATGGTAGGGAGAGTAGTGGTCATTGTATTCAATGCAACCCTTTTCCATGTATATTGCAATTTTCAAACTTTGTAAAGATCCATGGAGTCCCGCTACTTGCGGATTACCATTCTATTAAATAAAGTTGAGCTTTTATCCAATTATTTGCTATTCTTATTTGTTTCTGTTTTAAAATTGAATTTTTATGATGATAATTTCGAAATAAATAAATCAATGAATAATCATTTTTCTTAAAATAATAAAGTATTTACTTTAAGAATAATCGATTTCAAAAAGGAACATCAACAACAATATCAAGGACGGTAAGTCTTTATGTGTGAGGCATTGTTGGTATTCCCCGAGTAGTGGTTTGGTGAGTTTGCCCTCCCCAACAGTTCAACGTTCATCCCCAGCATGGTTGATGAGTTGCTCCCCAAGCAATCTATCATCCCCAGCCGAGCTAATGATTCGTCCCCTTTGCAATTCATCTTTCCCCAACCGAGGCGTTCATATTTTTTTTTTGAATTCCTTAGTTTATGACTTGATGAAAGAACCCTGGATATCTTGGAACCTTTATTTGGTCTCCAAATCCCCAACGCATTTATTTGTGTTGCATAGCCGTGGCAGTTTCTCCCCTGTGTGGGTCGGTAGATCCGGATGTTTATTTTGGTGCCTAGGAATTGGTTTATTTTGCAATCTCCAAGAAGAATATGACAATTATTGAAGAAGTTTTTATGGTCTTTGATTTGTCCTGGCAGATTATTATATCCCCAGTAAAGCTCCACAGAGATGATTTTTGATGGTATCCCCAGTAGAGGATCTGGTTCTCCTCACTCAGAGTCTTTGTGACTTGAGACCCCAGCATACTTCCATTTTATTATGGAATCTCTTCCCTCGGCAGTGCTTAGTTTTAAGCGGTATTGGTGGTGTCCCCTGCAAGGTTTTCTCCCATTTGATACGGTGTTGACTTAAAATTCCCCGCAACATTGACTTGTTAGGATCCTTAACATATGCCTCTTTATCCTTAGCATGGTTGGTTGATATTTTTAGCAGTGCTTTTTCCCCCCGCAAAGTTTGCCATGTTTGGTTGGATGCATGTTCTCCCTGTTTTTCCCCAGCCAAAGTTGAATTGATTATGAGCTAGATGGTTTATTTTCATCCCTAGCAGTTTCTCCAGTTGGTGTTTCCATCTTGTTGAGATTAGTCGAGTGTCTGGTTGTAATGATTCATATCTTCTTTATTTGTATCCTTTGTGTTGGTTTGTCAGCATAATCATAATCATATACGTGCATATTCATGCATAAAACACAACATCTGATATTTCATTGTGCATTTTATCGCATTGATTTTTCTTCTGATCCCTGACTTTGGTGATATTATTTCCCCATGCAGAATTGGTGTATCTGTTCCCCTTCAATTATAGAGTGTCAGCCCCTTAAGTAGAAAGAGTTTATCCGTTCTCAATCCTCACTGAGTTATTTCCTTTTGGATGATTACTATTTTAGTTTCCTCCTCAGTTCTTTACCTAGATGTGTAAGGGTAAATTCATGACCATCAAACTATGGATAAGTTTAACGTCAATAAAATCAGAGTCGCCACCGCACTTTTATTGTTTCCAAAGGAAAAGGGAAAAGTACGAATAAAACCCAAAGATAAGAAGTTTTCAAATCAAAACTAATAAAATGCCAGAGATTACAGGTAAGGGGGTTGGTTACACAGACGGAAGGTGTTAGCACCCAAAGTGTCCTAGGTACTTCTAGGGAGCCCTTTTTTATGTGTGTATGTGTTTTGGGTATAAAAGATGTTTGAGAAAAATAGAGTGTGGGTATGAGAAAATAATTCATTGATTATATTTTTGTGTTTGACAAGACCTTCGGACTTGTGCCTACGTACCAACATAAAATGAGGGATCAAAACCTCGTAGTTCATGGTAAAAATTTCAAAGTTGGTGAATTGCTTTTAATAAAAAATTAATTGAGAAGGGCACAGAGGGCCAAAAGTTTAAATGGAGTTGTTAGCTCTTTTTGTCTTTTGAAATTTTAAGTCAATATGATTAAGTTAATTTACAAGTTTGATTTAAGAAAAAGAAGTTCAAAAATTCAATGGCATAAGGCCAAAGTTTCTACTTGAAATAAGGTCTATGTTTGAAATCACAAGCAAAGAAAGTTTTTGAAAGGGGGGGAGAGATTTTGAAATTTAAGAAGTGGGAGAAGATGAAGAGGCTATCCTAAGCGTATAATTAAAAGTTAAGAGTTGAAAAAATCTGACCAATGGGATGCAACCCAACAGACAAGAATGTCATATAGAAAACCCACTTTCCCTTTGGACTTTGAATCAAGCAATAATTAACAAGCAATTAGTAATATCAAATATCATGAAGATCAAGGCATCAAATAAAGATGGCCACATCCAAGCAAGCAAATCCCATAGCTAGCAGTCTTCTTTGTCTTCTGATGTATCATATGAAATATTCCTTAATCAACTCAGAACAAGGCATCAGACCCAAGATCAAAATAACAATTAGCACTAAGACAAAGTAGCATATGAATTCAAATAAATCCCAAGACTTGCATCAGATAAAGGCTCAATTCACAATAACTTGGTCCCAAAATGTTGGCATTTGCCAAATGAGATGATCTTGGCCTTTTTGGAAAGGTGAGATCAAGGGGAACAACTTTCATGTTGAACACTTTCCATTTAAAGCTTGGATCATGATGAATTTTGAGGTGGAAGTTTGGAAAATCAAACATATTTGAAAATTTTCTAAGTACCAAGTCAAATGTTCACTTCTTCCACCTTGAATAACTTTTGCTATGGATTTCAAATGGGAAACATTCCTACATAAAAGTTGTATCTATTTCAAACCTATTCAATTTGGTCATAAATTTGACATTATTTGGATTTTTCATGAAGGAGTTATGCATTTTTGAAGTTGAGGAAAATCACTTGTTCAATGGTAATGGCCCAAAATGACCTATAATGTTTCCTCTTGGCACATGCATTTTCAAGTTGAATTTGAACTTATTTCCAACATAAAGGTTAGAGAGGACACCTTGAATTGATTTCATATCATAAAAATTGAGCAAGTTATGGTCCTTGGGAGTTGACCTCCTAACTAGGGTTCAGACAAAATGACCTATAATCTTTCACCTTAAAAAATGAATTTCCAAGAACAAATAGCTATTTACTTAAACATTAAAGTTGTTTGGAATTTCTTAAGGAGTAACTTTGATTTTGGAATCATTTTCATATGATAAAAATTGTAGGAGATAGGGTCTAGGGAACCCCAATTTTGACTAGTTGACTTTCTCTGGTCAACCACCATGAACCATCTTGCAAACTTGACAATCTCTTGATATTTGGGAATAATGGAGGATCATATATGTGTAAGATAATGTAATATGAAGTATCCCTTGAAATATTTGATTAAATGATGAAGAAACTTATTGAGGAAGTCACATAAGATACCCAGATGAATTAGGGCTTCCAAGACAAACAAGCTTCAAACTCTTGATGATTTCTTGATCAAAATGATATGTGAAGATCATGGGGATCCATATATGATGTCTAGAATCATTGTGAATCATATCTTGATTAGTATCCTTGTATTGAGGGTCTAAAACCCTAGATATGAGCTTGATGAAGCATGGGTGAACACACAGACTACCTACAAAAGCAACAAACTATACATTGGCATATTTTTGGTATTTTGGTTAGTAAATAATTAGAAACAAAGTATGATACAATAAAATGTGCTTGGTGATCTCTCCTAATGAAAACCCAATGAATGATGGGTAAGGAGGATGTCAAAGTGTGATCCCAAAGCTAATGCATATGATGAGATAACATGAGGGATGTTAGGGTCAAATTAGGGTCTCACAATTGCCCCTATTTAAGGACATTCTAATTGAGGATGTGAAAGTTAAAATATTTGTATCAACTCAGTAGAATGAACTTAAATCACAAGATATAGAAACAAATTTTGGTCCCTAAGAGACCTCTTGATGCATATGATATGGAATGTTAAAAATAATCTGTATGGGGAAAATATTGCCACAAAGAAAAAGAATCCGGAGACATTGAAAGTCCACAAGAGCATAATGCATTCCATAAGGAAAACTCACTAGGGAGAAAAAGACTCTGGGGAATAAAAGTTGTGCGTAGGCCAGGCTACAACTTGAAAATTGCTGGAGACACGGGGGGTTTTCCTTGAAAATAAATCAATGGAAGGACTCGGTTGGGGATAAGGAAAACTCTGCAGGGGAAACGGGTAAATAAGAACAAAACTGAAATACTCGAACCAAACTGGGGAAATACGCACTTAAAATCAACTAGGGAAGAATGAACTTCAACACAGGAGTACCAGAAGTATATTATCTATTACAGGTTACTGGGCATGAAGATAATACATTTTGATAGAGGGACATTCGTTACCGATTAGGGTAAACATATCAAGGATGACTCGCTGGGAAAAAGGAGGCGTATTCATTACTGGTTACTAGGTAAGAATAGCCTGCTGGGGAAAATATCAAATAGGATTTACAACTATCGGTTACTGGGTAGAAGACCAAAGAGAGAATATCTGTCACCGGTTAAGATGAACATATCAAGGATAGACTCAAAGGAAGAATATCTGTTATCGGTTAAGATGAACATATCAAGGATAGACTACTGGGAGAAAATAGGAATTATATCTATCAGTTACTGGATCGAATACTAAAGAGAGAATATCCGTCACCGGTTAGGATGAACGTATCAAGGATAGACTCAAAGGAAGAATATTCGTCATCGGTTAAGATGAACATATCAAGGATAGACTGCCTGGAGAAAATAGGAATTATATATATATATATATATATATATATATATATATATATATATATATATATATATATATATATATATATATATATATATATATATATATATATATATATATATATATATATATATATGTATATATATATATATATATATATATATATATATATATATATATATATATATATATATATATATCAGTTACTGGATAGAATACCAAAGAGAGAATATCTGTCATCGGTTAGGATGAACATATCAAGGATAGACTCAGCAGGGGAAATTAGGGTTTACAACTACCAGTTATTGGGCAGAAGACCGCAAAGAGGAGAAAATCCGTCATCGGTTAAGATGAACATATCAAGGATTAACTCTCTAGGGAAAAAAGTAGGGATTACATCTATCCTTTTACTGGGTAGAAAACCAACAAAGGAAGAATATCTGTCACCGGTTAGGATGAACATATCAATGATAGACTGCCTGAGGAAACGTGAAAGTGAATCCGCTGGGGAAAGCAAAGGAAGTAGATTACATTTTACCGGGTATTGGGCAAAACTAATGTACTAAAAAAATCAAGAAGAAAATTACCAGTTACTGGGCAACATACTCTCAGGAGACCAAAATATCCATCTAGGTAGTAACTAGAAAAAAATGGTCAAACAAAGACTCGACCCAATGAGGATATAACTCAAGAGGAATGGTTCCATCCAGATAATTAACTGGGGAGGAAACTGAAATAATGATCATCCACGAGGAAATAACTCTGTGGGGAATGAGAAAGTTTAAACTCTTTCTGCCAAAGGGGGTTGACACTCTGTAATTGAAGGAGGACAGACGCACCAAACCTGTATGGGGAGATAATATCACCAAGCAGGGAATCAGAATAAAGGAATCAAATGTGATAAAATGCATAATGAAATATCTGATGTTGTGTTTTATGCATGAATATGTATGTATATGATTATAATTATGCCAACAAAATAATCACAAAGGATACAAATATCACATATTTGAGTCATCACTGCAACACTCGGCTAATCTCAACACGATGGAAACACCAACTGGAGAAAGATACTGGGGATGAGCAAAAATCATCTGGATCTGCAACTCAACCTGGCTGGGGAGAGAGAGAAGATCTGCTGAGGATACAAATTGTTAACTCTGCGGGGAATTTTAGGTCAACACCATCTCAAATGGGAGACAACCTCGCAAGGGACCAAAAGCTGCCGGGAACAAGAGACCTAAAGATAAACATAGCCGGGGAATACAGGAGATAAAACTCTGCACATGGATCTGAGCCAATTGCTGGGGGGTGCTATGGCCAAGATCATTGCATTCCTAAAAAATCATCAAATTCCCTTAGGAAATTGCGAAATAAACCAAGTCCAAGGAGAATAAAACCAGATCCGATGAATTACCGAAGTTATGCAACACAAGTATGCTAATGGAAACCAAATCAAGGTTCCGAATCTTCGAAGTCATAAACTGGAGAATATCAAAAAGAGTATTGTAGCTGTGGAATATGGATTTGCAAAAGGGACCGATCATCAGCTCAACTCTAATAGGGATGATAAATTACACGGGGAGAAACTTATCGACCAAATTGGGGATGAATGACAAACTCTTGGGGAAAAGTTACCACACCAAACTGTTTGGGTAATACCAACGGGGATTCGCACTTCAAGACTTACCTGTTCTCAGATTGTTGTTGACATTCCTTACTGAAATCGATTATTCTTAAAGTGATTATTTTTATTATTTTAAAGAAAAATAATTTTTATTCATTAATTTATTTCAAAATTATCATCATAAAAATTCAATTTTATTTAACAAAAATAAGTAAGAGTAGAAATAATTGGATAAAAGCTCAACTTTATTTAATAGAATAGTAGTCTGTAAATGACAGGACTCCATAGATCTTTTACAAAAGTGGAAAAATGGTAATTTACATGGAAAAGGGATACATTGAATACAATGATCACTACTCTCCCTACCAACTTCAATATCCACTGTGCTCTTGTCTTTGGTTGAGAATAATGAATCAGAATCAAATGACTTGCTCAAAACTACTCCAATGATCAGGACCAACCGAATGCAGTTACTTGCCATAATCCTTAATTTTTGCCTAGATTGCCCCAAGGTGGGGTACTCAATCTACCAGGACAAAATTCTGTTTCATGTCTCTAATTTTTTCCTGGATCGCCCTTTCGGGTTTTCAATCCACCGAGACGCTCATTTTTGCCTAAGTCGCCCTTTCGGGTTTTCAACTTAGCGAGTTGTTCTTTTCTTTTTTTTAGGCGAAGTATTTCCTGACTGCATCGACATTCACAGGACGAGTGAACTCTTCGCCATCCATAGTTGTAAGAATCAAAGCACCGCATGAAAAGGCTCTCTTAACAACATATGTGCCTTCATAATTAGGAGTCCATTTGCCCATTGCATCAGGTTTGAAGGATAAAGTTTTCTTGAGCACAAGGTCACCTTCTTTAAACACTTGAGGATTGACCTTATTATCAAATGGTTTCTTCATTCTTTGCTAATATAACTGATCATGACACATGGCAGTCAACCTCTTCTCTTCAATTAAATTCAAATGATCATATCTGGTCTGACACCATTCAACTTCAGTCAACTTGGCTTCCATCAAGACATGCAATGATGGCATCTCAACCTCCACTGGGAGGACAACTTCCATGCCATAAACGAGAGAGAAAGGGGTTGCCCTTGTTGAAGTGTGAATGGATGTACGATACCAATGCAAAGAAAATGGGAGCATCTTATACCAATCTTTATATGTCACAACCATCTTCTGAATGATCTTCTTGATGTTCTTATTCGCAACTTCAACAACCCCATTCATCTTAGGTCTGTAGGGAGAAGAATTATAGTGTGCAATCTTGAAGTCTTTGCAAAGAGCTTTCACCATATTATTGTTTAAGTTTGATCCATTGTAAGTAATGATCTTACTCAGCACACCATAACGACATATAATATGATTCTTGATAAACCTCACAACAACTTGCTTGGTTACATTTGCATATGATGCCGCTTCAACCCACTTTGTGGAGTAATCAATAGCCACCAGAATGAAGTCATGTCTGTTCGAAGCTTTGGGCTCAATCATGCCAATCATATCAATTCCCCACATGGAGAAAGGCCATGGAGAGGAAATGACATTCAATAGTGTCGGAAGAACATGAATCATATCTACATAAATTTGACACTTGTGGCAATTCTTTACAAACTTGCAACAGTCAGATTCCATTGTCAACCAATAGTAACATTCTCTTAACATCTGTTTTGCCATAGCATGTCCACTAGAGTGAGTACCAAAGGAACCTTCATGGACTTCAGTCATTAATAAGTCTGCTTCGTGTCTATCCACGCATATGAGCAGAACCATATCGAAGTTTCTCTTGTAAAGCACATCACCATTCAGGTAGAAGTTGCCAGCTAATCTCCTCAAAGTCTTATTATCTTTCAAAGATGCCCTAGACGGGTAAATCTGACTTTGGAGGAAACATTTAATATCAAAATACCACGGCTTCTCAATTTTAGCTTCTTCAACAGCAAACACATGAGCTTGCCTATCAAGACGCATCACAGTCAAATTGGGAACTTTGTTTCAATATTTCACCATAATCATTGAAGCCAATGTTGTAAGAGTATCTGCCATCCAGTTTTCATCTCGAGGGATATGATGAAACTCAACCTTTGTAAATAAAGTTGAAATCCTCCTCGCATAGTCTTTATATGGTATCAAACCGGGTTGATTCGTCTCCCATTCACCTTTGATCTGATTCACAACCAAAGTTGAATCTCCATAGACGTTAAGATATTTTATTCTGAGATCAATGGCCTCTTCAAGCCCCATAATGCAAGCTTCATACTCAACCATGTTATTTGTACACTTGAAGGCTAATCTAGTTGTGAACGAAAAATGAGTGCCTTGAGGAGTAACAATCACTGCCACAATGCCATTACCATATGAATTAACAGCTCCATCAAATACTATGCCCCAATCGGAACTAGGTTCTGGCCCTTCTTCAAGCAATGGTTCATCATAATCTTTCATCTTCAAGTACAAAATCTCTTCATCAGGAAAATCATACTGCACTGACTGGTAATCTTTAATAGGTTGGTGAGCCAAATGGTCAGCCAAGACACTACCCTTCATTGCTTTTTGAGATCGGTATTCAATATCATACTCAGATAACAACATCTGCCAACGGGAAATTCTCCCAGTTAAAGCAGGATTCTCAAAAATGTACTTGATTGGATCCATTTTGGATATCAACCAAGTAATATGATTCAACATATATTGGCACAGACACTTAGCAGGCCAAGGCAATGCACAACAAGTCTTTTCAAGCATAGAATACCGAGTCCCACAGTCGGTGGACTTCTTACTGAGGTAGTAAATTGCATATTCTTTCTTTCCAGTTTCGTCTTGCTGACCAAAAACACAACCCATACTCTCATCAAGCACAGTCAAATACATGATCAACAGTCTTCCTTCAACAGGCGGAGACAAAATCGGAGGCTCGAGCAGATACTCCTTGATATTGTCAACAGCTTTATGGAAATCCTCAGTCCAATCACAAGACTGGTCTTTCCGAAGAAGCTTGAATAGAGGCGCACAGGTGGCATTCATATAACTCTTGAGACATAATTCAAGCGGCCGAGGAAACCTCTAACTTGCTTCTCAATTTTGGGCGCATGCATTTCTTGTATTGCTTTCACCTTGGCAGGATCAACTTCAATACCCTTCTCGCTGACAATAAAGCCCAACAACTTACCAGAACGAACACCAAAAGTACACTTATTGGGATTCAAGCGGAGTTTGTACTTCCTCAAACGCTGGAATAACTTCAACAAATACTCAACATGTTCTTCTTCATCACTTGATTTGGAAATCATATCATCAACATAAACTTCGATCTCTTTATGCATCATATCATGAAAAAGAGTAGCCATGGCTCTCTGGTAAGTCGCACCATCATTCTTTAAACCGAAAGGCATCACTATATAGCAGAATATTCCCAATGGTGTAATGAATATGGTCTTCCCCATATGTTCAGGTGCCATCTTGATCTGATTATAATTAGAAAATTCGTCCATAAATGAAAAGACTTTGAATTTAGTTGTATTTTCTACCAACATGTCAATGTGTGGCAGGGGAAAATCATCTTTCAGACTAACTTTGTTCAAATCTCTATATTTAACACACATGCAGACTTTTCAATCTTTCTTTGGAACAAGCACAATATTGGCCACCCATTATGGATACTCAGAGGTAACAAGAAAAATAACATCAATCTGCTTCTGCACTTCTTCTTTGATTTTAACTGTCATATTAGAATGAGTTCTCCTCAACTTCTGCTTGACCGACGGGCATTCTGGCTTCAATGTCAATCTATGCTCAACAATCTCAGAATCCAAACCAGGCATGTCTTGATAGGACCAAGCGAATACATTAGAATACTCTTGAAGAAGATCAATCGACCCCTTCTTAGCCTCTGGACACAATTGAGACCCAATCTTGACTTCCTTCACATCATCTTCGGAACCCAAGTTGACTAGTTCAATCTTCTCTTCAAACGGCTGAATGGCTTTTTCCTCATGCTCAAGTAAACGAGATAATTTATCAAATACCTCTTCAGCATCAGTCTCTTCCTCAGCTTCAACCACAGGGAAATCAAAGTTTGGAGAAGGAGTAGGCTCATTGTATTCAATGGGTTTGAGAACCAACCTGCATAATGATTTGATATTTTAATTTTAGAGAAGTGAATTGTGACCAAATATTATGCAGATGGAAGATTATTATTTATTTATGTTTTTTTTGTGATTACCATTTTCAGAAAAGCAAAAAGTAAAAATAAAACATCATAGATGTGGATGAATAAAATTGTATTTTATTGATGATAATAGAAATACCTAACAATGTTTACTTCTCTGGAAAAAAATTAGTTAGAGCAATGAATAACAGTAGGAACATCAACAACAACCCAATTGCTGTAAGGCTGGCCATGCGTCACAAAGTTGACACAAGCTTCGTCTTCATCATCACCATCCTCAATCACAGCAGTTGAGTGTTGATCATTTCCATGAATGAACCCTCCACTACAGAAACTCGGTTGCATAACTTCAACTTTGACGTTGAACGGCCCTGGTTGAAATCCTAATCCAGCCCCACTCTTGTTCTCAGCGATCTCTATCATACGGCCCCACTGATCAATGTTACCAGCCTCAATAGCCTTTTGTGCATCTTTTAAAGAAGATATGGGTGCCCCAGTTTTCTTCTCTTCAGCAATACACAAAGCTTGGAACGGCGTTCCAACCTCCTCCTCATCTTCAACATTTGAGAAAGATGGCAAATGGCTTACCAATAGTGCCTTCTCTCCACCAACAATGATAAGTTTATCGGTGTTCACAAATTTTAGCTTTTGGTGTAGAGTAAACGTCACTGCTCCTGCTTCGTTAATCCATGGCCTTCCTAATAGACAACTGTAGGCCAGGTGGATATCCATTACCTGGAAAGTAATATGGAAATCACTCGGACCTATCTTCACTGGAAGGTCCACTTTGCCAATGATAGTTTTTCGAGAACCATCAAATGCCTTAACAATTACGCCACTGTACCTCATTGGGGCGCCTTGGCAGGAAAGCCTTGACAAAGTTGATTTAGCAAGCACATTCAAAGATGAACCAATGTCGACCAACACATTGGACAAAGTGTCCTCCTTACAATTCTTTGAATTGTGTAACGCCAAATTATGATTTCTGCCTTCCTCAGGAAGTTATTCATCACAAAAGCTCAAATTATTGCAAGAAGTAATATTGGCAACAATGTGGTCAAACTGATTCACGGTCACATCATGCTTCACATAAGCCTGCTCGAGCACTTTCTGCAATGCCTCCCTATATACCTCTGAGTTCATTAATAATGACAACACGAAGATCTTTGATGGAGTTTGGAGCAGCTACTCCATAACATTGAACTCACTTCTTTAGATTAATTTCAACACTTCATCATCATCATTAGTCTTCAGTTTACTAGATTCACCAGACTGACACTGGAGTACTAACCAGATTCGCTACTGGAATCTCTGCCTTTTTACTTGCTGCAACATCTTCTACCTCTCTTGGAAAAACCAGACCAAACACACAACCATTACGGGTCACCTTTGCAATATCAATAATATTCACCATAAAGTCTGCAACTGGTAAAGGAATTTCTTGACCATTATCTATCATTATGGCATTGTATTGATAAGGCACAGCTTTATCGGATGCATACGGAACAAGGCCTGCTAACTGTATAACTAATGGCGATACCGATCTGTTAACATTGTTGTTGTTGCTGCTATCAAACTGAATAACTATCCACTTAGGGGTCTTAAACACAAGCACAATTACATTCACATCATCTATATCCCTGACTGTTGAATATGGATTACATTCTCATCCATCAACTTCTAGATATCTCTCTTGACAATCATACACCCATGTGGGTTCACGCTACAGATTGCACAACCATCATGGTCGTGCTCACAGTCACTAATCAAACACAAGGTTCTATGCATTTCCAGCAACGACCTACGGATACGCCGTACATCGAATACTCGGAAATTCCCTAGATAGCCGTCCACCATATTGACAGTAGCATTACCATGAGCAGGCAATGGATTAGCTTTCCCATTAGGCGCTATGTCCTTAAAGGACACCATCCCACTATTCACAAGTTTTTTCACTTCATACTTTAACGCATAGCAATTCTCTATGTCGTGACCATGGGATCCCTGGTGAAAAGCACAACGAAGTTCAGGTTTGAACCACCATGGAAGTGGCTCAGGAATATGTGGAGGATTTCTGGGTTGAATGAGGTTCTTAAGAACCAAAGATGGATATAATTATGCATACGACATAGGAATAGGGTCAAAAGAGACCTTCTTCCTCTCAAAGCTTTGCTGGTTATTATTGTTGTTGTGGTTGGTTCTTTGTTGTGGTTATTGTTGACGTTGTTGTTGCTGAATCAAAACTGATTGATTGTTGGAATTGTTGGAAAATACATGAATTACTGATGAAACTTGATGTTGATGTTACTGAGGTTCAAAACTCTTTCTGACATGAGGCCTCCTCTGCCTCCCCTATGATACTGAATTAGTTTCTCCCTCCTTCCTCTTGGAGAAACTCCCACCATACTTCTTGCTAGACGTTGCTTCTTCTTTAGACAGTTGTCCTTCACGGACTCCTTTTTCTAACCTCATCCACATATTTACCATTTTGGTAAAGTCATTGGGGGCACTGACAATCATATGTTCGTAGTAAAACGAACTCAACGTCTTCAGGAAGATCTTCGTCATTTCTTTCTCTTCCAATGGTGGACTTATCTAGGCAACCAACTCCCTTAATCTCTGAGCATACTCTTTGAACGTCTCTTTATCCTTCTGAGACATAGATCACAACTGGTCTCTATCAGGCTCCATATCGATGTTGTACTTGTACTGTTTGACAAAGGCCTCACCTAAGTCGTTGAAAGTACGAATGCTTGCACTGTCCAAACCCATATACCATCTCAAAGAGGCACCAGTCAAACTGTCTTGGAAGTAGTGAATCAGCAATTGATCATTATCAGTTTGAGTAGACATCTTTCTAGCGAACATCACAAGGTGACTTAGCAGGCAAGTGTTCCCCTTATACTTTTCAAAGTCAGGAACCTTGAACTTCATCGGGATTTTCACATTGGGTACCAGGCAGAGCTCAACAACACTCTTCCTCTCAGATTTTTCAATTCTTTATACAACTCGAGGAACTGATCCTTCATCTCGTCCATTTTCTCATATACATCTGGGCCCTCGGATGGCTCAGAATGGTAGATAGTGTCCTCAACACGAGGCAAAGTATGAACAATTGAAGGCGGCACTAACATGACCGGGCTAGATGCCGACAGAGAAGCAAAAATGGGTGCATACCCTTCTGGCATAAAGTTGGATGGCATTCCCCAAGGGAATCCATCAGGCATGAAAGGACCGGATTGGCTGGCAGCAACAGGAACGGTCGAGGTAGCAACCTCAGAAATGCCACTTCTTTGGGAGGAATTGTAGGAGTTGGTGAAGATTGGTTATGCGCAATAATGAAATATTCCATCAATGATGTTAGCCTGGAAATATCATCCTTCAGTTCTTTGTTTTCTTGCTTTAGATGCTCCATTATCTTTGGTTGATTAGCGCGACTGTTGTATCGGTGAGTCAGCTTGGCTGAAGCACAAAAGAATATCTGATAAGACATCTGGAGGAAGAAAACCTGTAAATCATGCATAAAATGCAATGTTTTTGATTATTTTTAATTCCAAGGAATATATGAAGTCTCGTTTGCAAATATACATATTTAAATAATAATAATAGTAACAATTTGATTGACCATACAAATCTCTTTTTACTCAAAAAAATTTGAAGGATTACACTGAGTACAATTTCAGAAACCAAAATACAAATATAAGAGAAAAGGAAACTATCATCCTAAGGATCCCTTAGCAACAGTATCAGATGATCTGGCTGCAGGCGCGTACTTCCTTCGGATGCGTCGAATCTCGGACTCAAAGGATGTCTTCATCTGAGCCTTCTCGAGGGCAAGCTGATCAACAATATTCTTCCAAGCACCGGAAAGCTGAGGCATACCAGAGGAAGATAGACCATATGGCTCTCTTTGTCTCTTCACTGCTCGGTCTTCAAGAATCTCAATAAGCGCATCTTTGTATTTTGACTCAAGCTGCAACTCTTCATGCTTTCGACTCAAAGCATGGAACCGCTTTTCCCACATGTCTTTCTCTTGCTTCATTTTGGTAAGTGCATCTTCCAACTCCTCTACATCTTGGTTAGTGAGAGTTGATGGATCAACCACAACCAAAGACATAGGTCTTTCACAAGTATACGACATCTTCAGCTTCAAAGCTCTTTTCTTCACCCAAATAGCGTAATCTTCCAAAGCTACACAGTTGCACGGGCCAAGTTCGGATCTTCCTTTCCTATGTACATTATGCCAAGCATGTATCATCCTTTGCTTCAAATGTTGGGAATCTTTAACCTCTTGATAAAAAAGACCTTTTAACTGAATGTTATTAGGTTTATCTCTCAAGGGGAACCCAAGTTGACGACGAGCCAAAGCGGGGTTCTAGTTGATTCCTCCTTGTGTACCAATGAGAGGCACATTAGAGAATTCACCATAACTATCAATAATATCCAAGCTACCCAATGCAGAGTCATACCAAGCAATATCATCATTAGTGAGAGACATAAGTCTCTGAGACCACCATAGACATTGTTTGTTCTCCAAGAAAGCAGGCGTCTGAGGCAAGTGCGAAATAAACCACTTGTACAGAAGAGGAATACAACATACAATAGTCCCACCATCTTTAGAATTTCTTAAATGCAAAGAGAAATACATATCACCCAACGGAGTAGGAACAAGATTCCCAACCAAGAAGATTCTAATGGCGTTAACATCAACAAAATCGTCAATGTTAGGGAACAAAGCTAAACCATAGATGAGCAATATAAAGATAGCTTCAAAAGCATCCACACTACCGGCTTGAGCAAAGACAATATCCCTACCAATGAGAAACTGAGAAATCAGACCAAGAATTCCACCTTTCTTCACTAAATGAGCATCATTCTCAGATTTCTTCATATGAAGAGCTTCGACTATGATATGAGATCTGGGAATCTCCTCCAATCCACTAAACGCTATATTGTTAGATACATGCATTCCCCAAAGATGGAATACTCCTATAACATAGGCACAAGCTGATAATCGGGAAAAGTGAAGCACCGGTAAAGAGGATCATAGAACTGAACCAAAACACTAAGAACTCCTTCAACCACATCAGCAAATAATACAGACAAAAGTTTCCCATGACGTTGCTTAAAGTCCAAGGGATCTAATACAAAGGATGAAAACTTCCTTAGCTCTTTCAAATCAGGACATCTGAAACTGTACTTCTTAGTGTTCCTTCATCCATAATTCATGGTCAAGACCTCAGTTCCTTGAAATTTATTTTCTGTGATGAATGTTATGATGCACATGTATGCATGAATGCAACAATCACAAACAAGGGATCATACACAAGGCAAACACAAACAAAGGTCAAGGGATAGATCAAGTCATCATCAAGACCAATCATCCATTTTGGTGGATTATGACTTTCACCTTATCAACACCCAAGTTCCATTGATATTGAGAAGATTTGATCGGATCAACCAAGAATCAAATGGTTTGTTGTGAGTCACGAGCATGGAGTCAGGTTAAGAACCCTCCCATAGGAGTGTACTAAGGATTAAACTTGTAGATAATGTTCTAAAAGAGTTCCCAGAGTCTTAATCCCATCTATCAGATATTATAGGTTAGGATGACTGACTCATCAACCCATAATATTCTCAAGAGAAACTCGTCTGAGTGTAGTATCGCGTAACAACTGTTACAGGTCTACTCCTGAACAGTCTCTACACTACGTCCTAAATAGGCCAAGTTGGGTTAAATGTTCTACAGTCCTTGGCTTCTCGGACCCCAAATCAGAGAAAGTAATACCTAACCATAAATAACTTGTCTGACATTATTAACTCCAAAAGGGTCTCAACTGAGTAGATGGGTCTCAAGCCAACTTGTTAACGACTACTCCACACAAGTTGATCATGACTATACCATCCTCCTCTCTTAATTGCACTCAAGTTTGGGTTAGAACTTATCTCACCACTCAGAGATCACCAAGCACAACAAACAGATTATATCACGTAAGGAAATATACAAACATCAAATATAGAATATATACACATAAAAAAGTAGGCTAAACCCACTGAGGACTACTCCCCAACAAAGTCTCCACTTAATTTTTGTAGCGGTAAATTCATGGCCATCAAATTATGGATAAGTTTAACGTCAATAAAATCAGAGTTGCCACCGCGCTTTTATTGTTTCCAAAGGAAAAGGGAAAAGTACGAACAAAACCCAAAGATAAGAAGTTTTCAAATCAAAACTAATAAAATGCCAGAGATTACAGGTAAAGGGGTTGGTTACACAGAGGGAAGGTGTTAGCACCCAAAGTGTCCTAGGTACTCCTAGGGAGCCCTTTTTTATGTGTGTATGTGTTTTTGGTGTAAAAGATGTTTGAGAAAAATTGAGTGTGGGGATGAGAAAAGAATTCATTTATTATATTTTTGTGTTTGACAAGACCTTCGGACTTGTGCCTACGTACCAACATAAAATGAGGGATCAAAACCTCGTAGTTCGTGGTAAAAATTTTAAAGTTGGTGAATTGCTTTTAACAAAAATTTAATTGAGAAAGGCATGGAGGGCCAAAATTTTGAATGGAGTTGTTAGTTCTTTTTGTCTTTTGAAATTTTAAGTCAATATGATTAAGTTTATTTACAAGTTTGATTTAAGAAAAAGAAGTTCAAAAATTCAATGACATAATGCCAATGTTTCTACTTGAAATAAGGTTTATGTTTGAAATCATAAGCAAAAAAAGTTTTTGAAAGGGGGGAGAGATTTTGAAATTTAAGAAGTGGGAGAAGATGAAGAGGCAATCCTAAGCATAAAATTAAAAGTTAAGAGTTGAAAAGATCTGACCAATGGGATGAAATCCAACAAACAAGAATGTCATATAGAAAACCCATTTTCCCTTTGGACTTTGAATCACACAATAATCAACAAGCAATTAGCAATACCAGACATCTTCCATGGGAAGGCAAAAAGGTCAAGTTTCCATACAATACCATAAAGGATGGGAGACTTACAATCTCACTTACTAGAATGATATGCCTTTAGGGTCAAATTTAGCTATATGTTAAGCAACCGTAATTGGACTTACGTAGAAGTCACAACTATCTGAGGTCGGACAATAAGAAGTTAGGTGTCAATGCATGTTAGGGATTTGGTATAATGAACCAAACTCCTAAAACATACCACACACTAAAAGAAAAGATCAAGAGGGGTGAACCTATCTCATTTATACTAGTATTGGTTCATCTGAGACAGGGCCATTAATGAACCAATTAGCCTTTAGATATTAGAGATTTCATTAGCCAATAAAAGGAATGGGAAAGAATAGGGGTGAAGATGAAGAGGGGGGAGAGTGAGAGAAACACAAATTGGTTATGGGAGGAATTTTATTAAATTAAAACCATTCATTCATTTTGGGAGATGCAATGTACATTTCATCAATCCCCTAAATTTAATGGTTTTAATCCAACAAAAGTCAAATCAACCTTGACCAAGGCCCAAACGAATAGTCAAACATCAGAAGACCACAAAAATGGTTCAACATAATTTTTACACATTTAATCAATTAAAAATCAAATTAAAAATGCATTAAAATACAATTTAATTTGGTCAAAACCTAAAATCTCTTCAAAACACCAAATAAATTGCCAAGAGATTTATCCTGGTCAAACAAGGTCAAAGAACCTTAGACAAAAAATTTCATGATTTTTGAAAAGTCAAAAGTATTTTTAAACAATTAAAAATATACACAAAAACATTTAATTCATGAAAAATATCAAAATTAATCCAAAAAATAATTTTAATTCAAAATATGGAAGAGAAAAATATTTAAAGATTTTTGGTGAAAGTCCCATATTTTTTGGATTAAAAATGAAATTATTATGAATTAATCAAAATTAAAGGATTAAACATAAAATCAGAAATTAAAATAAAAATAGAAAAAACAAGGGTCATCGCATCTCCCTCATTAATTGAGGTGACAAATCTGATGGCCAAAGCGCGCGCTCCATCATGTACCACAGTCAACGCGTGTACACGCGTCGTAATCAGAAGCGAAGGCTAGGATTAGAACATGGGAAAAGATCAGATGGTTCAGGACATTGCCAACACATCACTGGAGCTAGGGCTCCGGTCTTCTTCTCCGGTGGACCTCGCCGGACTGGTCTACCACAAACCACCATGGAAATGAAAAACAAGGACATGGATTTAAAGAAAAAATGCTCAGGATCTCGAATTTGGCCTCAATTTTCTCCAATTCCAAGTATACAAAAAGCTATAGGGATTTGAATTTTGAGGATCATCAACTGAGTTGCTTCGATTTGACCTCAAAGCAACTCAATCTTGTTGCCTACATTGGTAGGAATTCAGCAAACCAAAAATCACAAAGAATAGTGAAGAATTAAGAGAGAATTGAAGAGATGAAAATTTTGGAAAGTTACCTTTGAATGAGCTTCAACCTTGCTCGATCTTGCTTCCAATTGACCTTGGCTTGGCTTCAGAAGCTTGTAGGAGATGAATAGGATCAAAGAAAAGCTTGGACTCTTGGAGTTTCAATCTCAGAAACAGAATGAGACTTGAAGCTCGATTTTCAAATGAAAACCTTCAAGATTATCCTTTAATGGTGAGGGTTTGGATTGCAGGTTCAAAGCTTGGGCATGAGGTCCTCAATTCTGAGCCAATAGGGTTGTATTTATAAGCATTCTAATTCATTTCCACACACTTCCAAAATTTGCCAAATTTAGCAATTTGGTTTGCATGCTTGCATGGACGTGTGATAGGCCCATCAAGTGATGTATTCAGGTCCAAAATTAACAATGTGCAATGCTGAAATCATGTCATATGGCCATGCATTTTAAATTGGAAAGTGAATGTGAAGTCTACCCAAATGGACCTTTGAAAAGAATCTATGCGCAAGTCCTTCATTTCTCGGCCAAATGAGATGATCTTGGACTTTTTAGAAAGGTGAGATCAAGGGGAACAACTTTCATGTTGAAGACTTTTTAGTTTGAAGCTTGGATCATGATTAATATTGAGGTGGAAGTTTGGAAAATCAAACATATTTGAAAATTTTCTAAGTACTAAGTCAAATGTTCACTTATTCCACCTTGAATAACTTTTGCTATGGACTTCAAATGGGAAACGTTCCTACACAAAAGTTGTATCTCTTTCAAACCTCTTCAATTTGGTCACAAGTTGGACCTAATTGTTATTTGTCATGAAGGAGTTATGCATTTTGGAAGTTGAGGAAAATCACTTGTTCAATGGTAATGGCCCAAAATGACCTATAACGTTTCCTCTTGGCACATGCATTTTCAAGTTGAATTTGAACTTCTTCCAAACATAAAATTTAGAGATTACACCATGAATTTGATTATGGAACTTAAATGGGTTTCATCTCATAAAAATTGAGCAAGTTATTGTCCTTGGGATTTGATCTCCTAACTAGGGTTCAGACAAAATGACCTATAATCTTTCACCTTAAAAAATGACTTTCCAAGAAAAACTAGATCTTTACTTAAACATTAAAGTTGTTTGTAATGTCATAAGAAGTAACTTTTATCTTGGAATCATTTTCATATGATAAAAATTATAGGAGATAGAGCCTAGGGAACCCTAGTTTTGACCAGTTGACTTTCTCTGGTCAACCACCATGAACCATCTTGCAAACTTGACAATATCTTGATCTTTGGGACTCATGGAGGATAATATATATGAAGATGATGTAATATGAAGTATCGCTTGAAATATTTGATCAAATGATGAAGAAACTTGCCGAGGAAGTCACACAAGATACCCAGATGAATTAGGGCTTCCAAGACAAACAAGCTTCAAACTCTTGATGATTTCTTGATTAAAATTATATGTGAAGATCATGGGGATCCATATATGATGTCTAGAATCATTATGAACCATCTGTTGATTAGTATCATTGCATTGAGGGTCTCAAACCCTAGATATGAGATTGATGAAGCATGGGTGAACACACACACTACCTACAAAAGCAACAAACTATACATTGACATATTTTTGGTATTTTGGTTAGTAAATAATGAGAAACAAAGTATGATACAATCAAATGTGCTTGGTGATCTCTCCCAATGCAAACCCAATGAATGAGGGGTAAGGAGGATGTCAAGGTGTAATCCCAAAGCTAATGTATATGATGAGATAACATAAGGGATCTTAGGGTCAAAATTGGGGTATTACAGGATGGAACCACTCCCCTTAATTTATATCCTCATTGGGTTAATTATTGTTTGACCATTTCTTTCTAGTTCTTACCTAGAAAGATCTTTTGGTCCCCGAGAGCTTATTACCTAGTAACTAGTAATATTCTTCTTGTTGATTGAGTACTTCACCTGTACCCAGTAACCGATAAAAGGTAATTTACTTCTTTGTTTTTTCCAACGGATTCGTTTTCACATTTCCCCAGCAAGTCTATCCTTGATATGTTCATCCTAACCGGTGACAAATATTCTTCCTGTCTGGTTTCCCTATTATACCCTAGAGAGTCTATCCTTATATGTTCACTCTAACCGGTGACAAATTTTCTCTTTCTTTTGGTATTCTACCTAGTAACTGGTAGTTGTAATTCCTATTTTCCCCTCTGAGTCTATCCTGAATATGTTCACTTTAACCGGTGACAGATACTCTTTCTTCGGTCTTCTACCCAGTAACCGGTAGTTATAAATCCTATTCTTTTGGTGTTCTATCCTTGATATGTTTACCCTAACTGGTAATAGATATTCTTCCTCATTCCCCATGTAGTCTATCCTTGATATGATCATCTTAACCGATGACAGATATTCTTCCTTTGAGTTTATCCTTGATATGTTCACTTTAATCATTGACGAATACTCTCTCTTTGGTCTTCTGCCTAGTAACAGGTAGTTGTAGATCCTGTTTGATTTCTTTTCCCCAGCAGGTCATTCTTACCCAGTAACCAGTAATGAATATGCCTTATTTTTCTCAGCGAGTCATCCCTTGATATGTTTACCCTAATCGGTAACGAATGTTCCTTTGACCGAGTGTGTTATCTTCTTACCCAGTAACCGATAGTAAATAATATATCTCTTTTACTCACGCGTTAAAGTTATTCTTCCCCAATCGAGTTTGGTTTCATATTTCTCTGAGAAATCGAATCCCTTTTTGCGTGAATATTTCAGCTTTGTTCTGATTTTCGTATTTCCTCAGCGGGTGTTTCTTGCTGTATTGGTGTTATCCCAATACATGCAAATTTCCTTTTTCCTTGACCGAGTCTATCACTAATTTATTTTCATTGAAAATCTTCTCGTGTCTCCCAATAATTTTCAAGTCATAGCCTAGCCTACACATAACTTTTATCCCCAGTGTGTTTGTCTCCTCAATGAGATTTCCTTATGGAATGCATTATGCTCCTATGAACTTTCAGTCTCTTCGGATTCTTTTCCTTTGTGGCAATATATTCCCCACAAAGATAATCTTAACATTCATATCATATGCATCATAAGGTGTCTTAGGGACCAAAATTTGTTTCTTGATGTTGTTATTTAAGTCCATTCTACTGAGTTGATACGAAGATTTTAAAAATCACATCCTCAGTTAGAATGTCCTTAAACAGGGGCAGTTGTAAGACCCCAATTTTGACCCTAATATCCCTCATGAAATCTCATCATTTGCATTGACTTTGGGATCACACCTTGGCATCCTCCTTACCCTTCATTCATTGGGTTTGCATTGGGAGAGATCACTAAGCACATTTGATTATATCATACTCTACTTTCTTTTGTTTACTAAACAAAATACCAAAAATATGCCTAGTGTAATTTTGTTTCTTTTGTAGGTAGTGTACGTGTCCATTTGTGCCTCACCAAGCTCATACCTAGGGTTCTAGACCCCCAATGCAAGGGATCAATTAAGTAAATGTTCACAATGGTTATAAGCATCATATATGGATCCCCATGTTCTTTATTTTTCAATTTCATCAAGAATTCATCAAGAGTTTGAAGCTTGTTTTGCTTGGAAGCCCTAATTCATCTGGGTATCTTGTGTGACTTCCTCAACAAGTTTCTTCAACCATTGATAAAAAATATCAAGGGATACTTCATTTAACATCGTCTCAGACATATAGGATCCTCCATGATCCCCAAAGATCAAGAGAACTTCAAGTTTGCAAGATGGTTCAAAGAAGTTGACTAGAGAAAGTCAACTGGTCAAAACTGGGGTTCCTTAGACATTATCTCCTACATTTTTTTTCATATTAAAATGATTCTAAGATCAAAGTTACTATTTATGAAATTCCAAACAAATTCCATGTTGGCATCAAGAGCTATGTTTGCTTGGAAAAGCATTTTTATGGTGGAAGATTATAGGTCATTTTGTTTGTGCCCTAGTTAGGAGGTCAACTTCCAAGGACCATAACTTTCTAAATTTTTATGATATGAATAACATCATAGTTTCATGATCAATTTAAAGATGTATTCTACAACTTTTATTTTTTGATAAATTTTAAAATCAACTTTCAAGGGCATGTTCCAAGAGGAAACATTATAGGTCATTTTGGGCCATTACCATTGAACAAACAATTTTCCTCAACTTCTAAAATCCATAACTCCCTCATGCCAAATCCAAATTATGTAAAATGTGTGACAAAATTGAAGGGGGATGAAATATCTACAACTTTTGTGAAGAAACTATTTTCATTTCGAGCTCATAGCAAAAGTTATTCAAGGTGGAAGAAGTGGTCATTTGACTTTGTAGTTAGAAACTTTTCAACCATGTTTGATTTCTCCAACTTCCACCTTAAAATTCATCATGATAAATGCTCCAAATGTAAATGTTTTCAACATCAAATTTGTTCCCCTTGATGTCACCTTCCAAAGAATCCAAGATCACTTCATTTGGACAAGAATTGACGGGCTTGGGCATGAGTTCTTTACATGGCTTATTTTAGCAACTTTTGAACTCAAATTCCATTTAACTTTGCATGGCTCCATGTTATGAAATCAGTAGCATTTATGCACGAATTAGAGTGAGTAGCAATGATCATTTTGGGCATAGCACATACCCATGCACCCATGCACTTGTATTTCTATTTTTGGCTCAAAATTCAAATGGTGTGAATATCAGTTTCCATGGCCTGTATAATGAACTCATTGGCTTCAAATTGGAGAGGACCTTCTTCCTAAGCCTTGCCAAGCAATCCTAGAACCCCATTCCATAGAATTTCTTGAGGATTTCATTGAAATGGGGTTCTTGATTCCACTTCTGTTTGGGGATAAGAACTCCAAGGATTCATAGCCCTTTTCATTTCAATTGATCACTGCAAGCAAAAGGAGGAAGAACCAAGTGGATTTACATTGAGATCAAGCCAAATCACCGCAACCCGAAGGTGATTTTTTCAGATTTTCAAGTCTCCGGTTATGCCTCATTTCTCCATAGTTTTACTTGTTTATTGGTTGTCTGAAGTCCTACCAATGTAGGCAACAAGATTGAGTTGCTTTGAGGTCAAATCGAAGCAACTCAGATCGTGTACCTCAAAATTCAATTCCTTGTATCTTTCAATATACTTGGAATTAGGAGAAACTAAGGCCAGATTCGAGCTCCTGAGCTTTTTCTCTTTAAATTAGTGTATGCACTTTTCATTTTAGTGAACTTTGGTGGTGGACCAGTCCGGTGAGGTCCATCGGAGAAGATGACCGGAGCTAGGGGTCTGATGGTGTGTTGGCATGTCTCCTGGCCCTCATATCTTGTTCTCACGTATTAATCTCAACCCTTCCTTTTAAATACCAAACATGTGATGCATTGACTGCAGTGCACCATAAAACGCGCACGCTTGGCCATAAGATCTGCCACCTCAATTAATGAGGGAGATCTGATGGCCCTTGTTTTTTCTAATTTCTTTTTAATTTCTGATTTTCCATTTAATCCTTTTATTTTGTTTAATTCATATTAATTTCATTTTTAATCCAACAAATATGGGACTTTCACCAAAAATCTTTTAATATTTTCCTCTTCCATATTTTGAATTAAAATCATTTTTGGATTGATTTTGATATTTTTCATATTTTTAAATATTTTAAAATACTTCTGACTTTCCAAAAATTATGATTTTTTTTTGTCTAAGGTCCTTTGACCTAGGATAAATCCCTTGGCCATTTATTTGGTATTTTAAAGGGATTTGAGGTTTTTCCCATTTTAAAATGCATTTTAATTCATTTTTAATTGAATAATTGTTTAAAAACTATGTTGAGCCATTTTTATGGTCTTGTGATGTTTGGATTTCTGTTTGATCTGGGTCATGGTTGATTTGACTTTTGTTTGATCAATACCATTGAATTTAGGGGATTGATGAAATATACATTTCATCTCCCAAAATGAATGGATAGTATTGATCAGATGAAATTCCTCATATGATCAATTTGGATTTCTATTTCCCCTTCCCTCTTCATCTTTATCCCTATTCTTACCCAATCTATCTTTGACCAATGATTTCTCTAATGTCTAAATACTAGTTAATTCATCAATGACCTTGTGTCAGATGAATCAACATGAGTCTGACTAAGATATGTCTTTCCTTTTTTAGTGTGTGGTATGTTTTAGGTATTTGGTTCTTTGTACCAAATATCTAACATGCATTAACAATTATATTTTTATTGCCCAGCCTCAGATAGTTGTGACTTTTACATAAATCCAATTATGATTGCTTAACATATAGCTAAATTTGTCCCTCAAGGCATAACATTCTAGTAAGTGAGTTTGTACGTCTCCCATTCTTCATGACATTGTGTGGAAACTTGATCTTTTTTCCATTCATGAGAGCTATTGGCATACTTGTTGATTTATCCAAGTTGGAGCCCTTCTCATGGATGATGTCTTGGCTCATGGATTCATACTCGTGAACGAATGATTGAGTGTTCTCCAAAGAATGACTTAATCAATTAAAAGTCTTCACTAGCATTTGACTAACCATTGACTAACCTTTTATTAATGTTGATTTAATTTCAAGTCATTTACTTTATGCACTTTAAATTTCAGTACCTTTATCATTCATTGCCATTTACATTTCATGCAACTTGTTTATGTTTCAAGTCCTTTTCACTTTGCTCATTTGAGCCATATCTTGTGATTTATATTGTTTGTTTGTCTTTGTTTTGTTTGTGGTCTTAGGACCTTAAAATACTTAATAATAACAAAAACCCTAAAAAACATCTTGGTGGACTGTTGGACTTGATCTGACCTTTTGGACTTAGAATTAGGCAAAATTCCATATGCTAAAAGACTTGGCCAATGCCATCATTTGAGACTGAGTTATCCTTGACTATGCCTTTCATCTGATGCAAGACCTTGAGTGCCTTTGATTCATCTGTTACTTTGTCTCTATGCTTAATTGTCATGTTGTTATTATTATTTATGTCTGATGATTGTTTTGAGTTGATCAAGGAATATCTCATCTGATACATTGGAAGACATATACAAGACTGCTAGTTATTAGAGTATTTGCTTGGATGGTGGCTATCTTATTTGACGCCTTGATCTTCATATGGTTTACCTGAATATTGCTTATGCTTGTTGCTTACTAAAGTCCAAAGGAAAATGTGTTTCTATATGACATTCTTGTCTGTTGGATTGCATCCCATTGGTCAGATCTTTTCAACTCTTAACTTTAATTTTTGTCTAGGATAGTCCCTTCATCTCCTTCCACTTCTTAAATTTCAAAATCTCTCCCTCTTTTCAAAAACTTTCTTCGTTTGTGCTTTTCAACTGGACTTGTTTTAATGATTAGAAACTTTGGCCTTATGTCGTTGAGCTTTCAAACTATTTCTTAAATCAAACCTATGAATGAAAACTTAAACATATTGACTTTAATTTCAAAAAGACAAAAAGAACTAACAACCCCATTCAAATATTTGGCCTTTTGTGCCTTTTCTTGTTAAACTCTTTTTAAAAAAAAATCAATTCACCAACTTCTTTGAAATTGTTACCATCAACTACGGGGTTTTGATCCCTCATTTTTATGTTGGTACGTAGGCATAAGATCGAATGTCTTGTCAAACACAAAAATATAATTAATGAGTTCTTTTCTCATCTCCGACTCTATATTTTTACCAAACACTATTTAGACCAAAGACATATGCACATAAAAAAGGGCTCCCTAGGAGTACCTAGGACACTTTGGATGCTAACACCTTCCCTTTGTGTAACCAACCCCCTTACCTGTAATCTCTGACATTTTATTAGTTTTGATTTGAAAACTTCTTATCTTCGGGTTTTGTTCGTACTTTTCCCTTTTCCTTTGGAAACAATAAAATTGCGGTGGCGACTCTGGTTTTACTGACGTCAAGTTTATCCATAGCTTGATGGTCATGAATTTACCGCTACAACGTTCTTTTGCAAAACCTTTAAGAATAATATCCTCGTTGTGAAAATTTATGTTAATGATATTATATTTGGTTCTGCTAATGCTTCATTGTGCAAAGATTTTGCTAAGTTAATGCAGACAGAATTTAGAATGAGTCTGATGGGAGAACTTAGGTTCTTTCCGGGGATTTAAATTCACCAACATTCAGAAGGAATTCACATCCACTAAAGAAAGTACACAAGAGAACTTTTGAATAAGTTTAAATTGTTAGAATGCAAGCACACAAAAATTTCAATGCATCCTACATGCATCCTGAAGAAGGAAGAGGTAAGTAGTAAGGTAAATCAAAAGCTATTCAAAGGTATGATATGTTATCTCCTTTATTTAACTGCTTCTAGACCTGATATTTTATTCAGTGTTTGTTTGTGTGCTCACTTCCAATCAGACCCTAGAGAGAGTCACTTAACTATTGTTAAGAGAATCTTTAGGTATCTGAAAGGTACTACTAATCTTAGTTTGTTTTATTGAAAATCAAGTGTAGACAAGTTAGTAGGTTATTATGACGTTGACTATGCTGAAGATAAAATAGAGAGGAAAAGTACTTATGGAAGTTGTTAATTTTTGGGAGATAATATGATCTCGTGGTCTAACAAGAGGCAGTTAACAATTTCACTTTCAACAACCGAAAGTGAGTATATTTCAACTTTTGGATGCAACACTCAGACACTCTGGATGAAGAGTTAGCTGGAAGATTATCAAATTTTTGAGAGTAACATTCCTATTCTCTATGATAATACTTATGCTATTTGTTTATCCAAGAATCCTATCTTGCATTCTAAAGCTCAACATATTGATATTAAACATCATTTTTCACGTGACTATGTTCATAAGGGTATTTTCCATTTAAAACTTATTGATACAGACCATCAATGGGCTGATATCTTTACAAAACCCCTTGTTAAGGATAAATTTGTTTTCATTCTGAGAATTTAGTGTTGTTTGATTATGAGACATGAGCTTTCTGAAGTGAGGAAGTTGCATGAATCAGAAAGGTTCTGATCAAAATAAATCTTATTGATCTGTCTTCTTAATTCTGAACAATTATTCCATCTAATGGTTGTCATTTCATTTGATATCATGTGTTTCTTAGTGGTGACAATTGTCCCACTTTCTGAGCATGCGTGATGATGGTGTGACACATTAGGTTTCTCCTTCTTGGAACTAGGTTAAATTTTTTATGTTTCCCCCTATGACGATGTATCTCTTGTTTTCATCATTACTAAAATATTTATATAAACCCACTTTACTCACATTTCACACTATACTCACATTACTCCCACACTTTTTTCTCTTACAAACCTCCAAAATCTCTCTGCAATTATGCCTTACAATTACAAAGTGCCCCATTATGTCTTCCTGCTCCTGAAATTGAGGAAGCTTATGGACATCCAGAGGTATTGATAGAAGATGTTTCTGCTCAGCTTGACAGGGGAAAGCAAGTTGCTTCTGAAGATCAACAACAAGCTCAAGACAATGAGCCAGAGCAACAAGTTGTTGTTTATGAGAATCAAAATGCTACTGGAACTTCTTCTAGGATAATTCCTAAAGTAATTCTAAAGACTCTTGCTGAGATGAAAGAAGAAAGTGTATGGTCAGACAATGCTTGAATAGGCAAGACATTCTATTCGAAATGATTCTCTCCAGATTGTCACCTCCTCCTCCTCCACAGAACCATTATTTTTTCAAAATTTTATGCACTTTTAGGTTATTTTGTCTAAGATTTGTGTACTATTGTGCCTTCTGGAATTTGATATCAATAAGATCATGTTGTTTCCTTATTTTTTGTTATATATGTCTTTTTGATCGATGACAAAGGGGGAGAAACAAATTTGATTTTGATATACCTATGTTCGTGAATCAGAACCCAAACATTTTCAAATATTTATGCTAATAACTACTTCGAAGAATAGTTTGTTAATTGTTTTTCCAGGGAAAGTCAAGAACATCAGAAGCTCTTTAGTTACCAGTTTCTGAAAAAATGGTTTACTCTATGAGTGAAGTTTTAACTTCACCAATTGAGAAAGACTTCCAACCAGACATAACCAGGCATCAAGTTCTAAGGAATTTTGAATTCCATGTTAACCATAATTGGTTCAACCAGGTTTTAATGTTTTAACCAAGTTCTGAAGCTTTTTAAAAAGGGTTTGTATCCAGGCTTTGGAGCTCTTTCAAAAAGAACCAGGCTCTGAAGCTCTTTCAAAAAGAGTCCAACCAAGCTTCTGAAGGGAAGTTCATCAGAGTGTTGACTTTGACAACCAATGTTCTGGATAAGGTCAAGCAACTTCTGAAGACAAACCAAATTCTGTTAGAAGATCATTCTGGTTCTGCAAAAAGGTTAATCATGAAAATGTTCTTTCATTCTGATTTTATCTTTTTGGGATTATATATCTCATGGGAAGCTTTGTGCTTCTGTGTGATATATCTTTATGTGATTACCCTGTACAAAACTATTAATCAAACATATGGTTTTGTCATCATAAAAAACGGGGAGATTGTTAGAACAAGATTTGGTTATGGATCTATACCTTTGTGTTTTGATGATAACAATGTAGTATTTATGTGAGAACAATTTTGGTACTCTAACAGTTTTTTATTCTGTAGCTTTAACAACCAGTTATGATTCTGAATTTATGATGTGCAACATCATCAATTTCTAAACATTTATTCTGAAATTCGCTTCTACGTTGAATCACTCTTGATAAGTTCTGAAAGACATTATGTTGCTGCAACAATGTTCTTTTTGTGTCTGTGCTGATTCACTCTTAAGAAGTTCTGAAAGACGTTATGTTGTTGCTGCAATGTTCTTTCTGGTTCATGCATTGATTCACTTCTGAGAAGTTCTGGAAAGATACTATGTTGTTGCTGCAAGGACCTCTTCACTTCTGCTTCTGGATGTGACTCTGATTATCAAGCTTCTGAAGAATGACAAGCTTCTGAAGAATGACAAGCTTCTGAAGTTTTGTTACTTAGCTAAAGACTCTGAAGATCTCAAGTCAGACGCTGATGCTGCCAAGGTTCTAACTGAAGATTCTGAAGTTTTATTACTTAGGTGAAGACTCTAAAGATCTCAAGCCAGACGCTGACCTGGTCAAGGTTCTGACTAAAGATTATGAAGATTCTGATTTCAGCTCTGTGCTTCTTCTCTTCATGCTTCATACACTTTTCATCAGAAGTCAATAAATTTGAAGATAAGTTCAAAGTGGATACGTGATCAAATAATACATAGTACAAATAAAAAATATTTCTTCCACTCCTGAAAACTTGGACGAAGGACAATACTATTCATCACACCTGTCACTAATCCGTTAGTGGACATATGCTTTTTGGTATCCCGGATTTGCCCTCCAACGGTCCCTTTCTTGTGTTATACAAGTAGGACTTGAAGGCTTGAAGAAAGCAAATGTAACAATTTACAAGACTATTTTCTACGTGAAAAAGCTCTCAACTTTGTGCTTACTTTTCTTTAAGTGTTTGTATTTCATTTGTGTAAAATCTGCTTGTGTAGAAGTAACTTGAACACAAAAATTTGTATTCAAACTTGTTTGTTTGATTTCCTTAAGGAGACTAGGTTATAGTCGGATCCTTGAGAAGACAAAGAAAGTTGCTCTTTGTGATTTCCTTAAGGAGACTAAGTTGTAGTCGAATCCTTGAGAAGACAAATAAATTTGTTATTTATGATTTCTGTAATCTGTTTGATTATAGTGGATTAAGTCCTTGTGTATAAAGAGAAATCTACTTGACGGGTGGACTAGAGTAGCTTTGATTTCTAGCGAACCAAGATAAAATCCATGTGTCTTTCTTTCTTTGTTTTTTTGATTGTGTGAAGTTTTTGAGTTGGTAAATTTTTTTATTTTTAAAACCCAATTCAAACCCCCAATTTTTTGTGTTTTTCACACCTTCATAATCGACACAAAATAATAGTAACTTAGTTTTATAATTTAATATTATTGATTACGATTTTGTTTCTAATAAAGTATAATAAAATTTATTAATAATTTTATGATTTAAAATTTAATATTATTGAATAGGACACAAAATAATAGTTACACAAGTAATATTATGGGAAGAAATCTCATCAAGAAGATAAGGTCTTTTTTCTAAGCTGATAAGGATATCGAAGTCATGCATGTCTTCCGTGAAGCTAACCTTTATGCGGATGCACTTGTAAAGAAATGATCCAAAATTCTAAGGGCATCTTTTTCTTTGATTCATGCGCGTAGAATATAGAGCATTTGTATGAGGGATAATTTAACTGGATCTAGTGTAGTTAGATTTGTTCCTGTGTAGTTTTTTTTTTTGGGCTCAGACCCTCCCTTGTATAAAAAAAAATAAAAAAACACAAAATAATAGTAACACAAATATAATATTATAATGATTTTTTATTTTTATTAAATATTTAATTATTTTTTATAAAATATTATTTAACATTTTTTTTTGTTAAACATGAAGAGGAAATATTCAATAATCAAGAATATAACATTTTATTAAAATGAATATGAAAAATCAACTTTGATTACAACATTAAAGTTGTAGATCTTCAAACATCATAATTTGCAACCTTCTTATTTTCCCCTACATCATATCAAATCATAAGGTATTTATTATTATTATTAATAATAATAATAATAATAATAATAATAATAATAATAATAATAATAATAATAATAATAATAATAATAAGTGATTTACAATTTTAACATTGCGCTGGATGAGATAAGATGACTTTGCCCTTCTGTAATATCAGAAAAATTCAAGTATGAGACATTTGATGTGAACCAAATTATTGAACTTTGAAAATAACAATTATTTAATAACCCTCAAAATCCAATTTCATATTATATTAAATTTTTGAACATTTATAATAAAATAAATATTAAAAAGAGATTATAAAATATAAAAATATAAAAATTTATAACAACAAATGTACAAAAATATAGAGAGTATGATAAATAAGTAAACTAAAAAAACTTAACATTTAAATTGAATATGAATTATCACAAAAGGCAGAACATCAACAAAAAAAAGATAATGAAATATAAAAATAAAAAAATAACAAACATATTCTTTTCCAACAAGCAAAACAATAGTAACATATGGGGACTCCAGAAATTCCAACAACTTTTCAGAAATTCGATCAAGCTACAAATACTTTCTCACCTTAACATCAACTACAAAACCA
The DNA here is from genome assembly GCF_024323335.1 of Lathyrus oleraceus. Classification (NCBI taxonomy): domain Eukaryota; kingdom Viridiplantae; phylum Streptophyta; class Magnoliopsida; order Fabales; family Fabaceae; genus Lathyrus; species Lathyrus oleraceus. The sequence goes on along the minus strand of NC_066582.1, from coordinate 346,542,171 downwards.
ATAATGGAAACAAATTAATCAAAAATAACTTGCAATAGTAAGTTTCTTCCGAACCCCATTTTTCATAATAATTCATTAATCATTACACAAAGAATTAAGAGAAGAGTGCAAGAGATTCAACTAAGCCAGGTAAAAACCTGCAACCTAGGCAAAAGAACTTTAAGACTGTTTGACCTAAAAATGAAAGAAAGCATAGTTTGACCTAAAGGTGAAAGAAACAAAAACCTTGAGACTGTTTCACTTGATAAAGAAAACATTAAACAAAATTAATAAAGTAAAATTATCGAACCCAAAGAATAACCTTAAAAAAAACGTAAAAATGAAACAAATATTAGTCATAAATACCTAAAGTAGAAGACAAAATATTAAATGGAAAACTAGAAAAACAGAAATATGAAAACATATATGGGAAAATAATAAAAATCAAAACTCTTAAAGGATAAAAAATCAAACAAACCATATTAAGTTAAAAAAATAAAGCATATCAAATTACCTGAAAAATATGAAACGAACTTGAAAAAAGGAAGTATAAAAAATATTGATGTGGATAATCAAAGAAGAATGTTTTCGATTTCAGAAATGGAGGTTACGATTTTAGATATGGTGTTTTCGATTTCAAATCAAGTGGTTTCGACTTCATATTCGGTGTTTTCCGTGGTTTTGATTTTTAGATCCCGTAGTTCTACCAAAAGCCGTTTCAGATCTTAAAGATGAATAAGAATAGAAATCTTGGTGAAGAGTTATGAATATCAATTGAAAAACACAAAAAATGAAAACTGAGTTAGGTAATAAAACCTGCAAAATACACAAAAGTTTGTAGAAGAAACTTTATTCTACTGATGATGAATGAAGTGATGAAGAGGATGATGTCTCCAGTTGTGAGGAAGAATATTGAAAACATAGAGAGACATGTGAAAAAGAAAAAAAAGTCAGAGAAGAGAGATTTAAAAGAAAAATGAGAAGAAAAGAAGATGAAAAGTCGGAAAGATATAATGTGAATAACTTGAAGAAAAAAATAATACTTGATTGGGTGACACATTAACATTAGGGAGAAAATTAAAATTTACAAACCATAAGATTTTCTTATATGATAGATTCGAGTAAAAATTTATATCATATTAGTTTACAAATATAGATTCGAGGAGAAATTTATATCATATTAGTTTACAAATATTAAAAAAAGTTTAAATATTTGATTTTTAAAGTCATAAATAAATTTTTCAATTTTTATTTAGAATTAACTGTGTTGTGATGGTACATATGGAGCATGACCAGACTAACACAACCAGGGCTTGATTGATTTCATCTTTAAGAGAATACTCTTTCAATCCAAAAAATCGCTCCCTCCTTCTCCTGCATAAGCTTTCCCTTTATCATCTTCCAATTCGAACAATAACGAGCACATCCCTCATTTTTCTTGATGGGTCGCCCACCCAGTAACGGAGGCCCCGCCTTCCGCTTCACCCAACCGGAGGTACTCATCTATTCAATTCCACTACTCTATCATCTTTTCCTCTTTTTTTCTTACGTTATGATTTGTTTTTTCTACACTCAAGGATTTGTGTATGTTGGCCTAATAATAAACCAATGCTACTGGATGCTGAAAATGTATGCATAAAGTTACAACTCTTAGAATCAAAATTAAGACACTCTTTACTGAACATTAAATTGTAATTCATTATCAGATAAAATTAATTAGAGCTTATTTTCATGTGAAGTAGAAGCTGATTTGTGTTTGTATAAATTCTGGAAATTGATTAATACTGTGGAGGTCCAGTATTATGAAGAGGCGTCATATCCTCATAATCTCCATTGATTGTATATTCATGTTTTGTCCATTGATGTATGTCTTTAGCTTGGAAATGGATTTCGAGCATTTATTCTGTTGCGGATCTGGATTGTGTATCAGACTGCTTCCTGCTCTTACTTCGTGTTTTAGATTCATTTTACAAAGTTAATTGGATGGATGAGTTCATGTACCTGCGTGATTATGTTTACTGCAGAGAATTGTTTTGTGAAATTTTTGCTATTGTATATCTTTTCTTTTTTGTTTTTCAAAAACACAAGAGAAGCCTTAGTTATGCATGCTGGAAACTTCGCAATCTTGAATGTGTGTTAGTAGATACTAAACTAAGTCAAGAAAGACTAATGGAAGTGGAATGGTGGTTGCCTTATGTTTCAAGGGTTTTTGCGTTTTTATCATTTTTTATAGAATAGTTTCCTACCCCCAACTTCAATTGGGCCGTGTCAAAGTTTTGGTGGTTTAAATAATAGGAGAGAGAAATAATAAGGACTTGAGGAAGAGCTTCGCCTTGTAGTTTGCTCTGTATTGTTTTTCAAACCTGTTATCTGCTTCCAGTTACCACATAGGTGTAATTCAGTTTCAAACTTTTGTAATTCGGCTGTTTAATATTTGCATCAATATTGTCGATGGTGGAGAGCCAAAACCCTGCCATACTGTCTGCTTTGCGGCGCTGTAATAGTCGATTATGGCTGAAAAACCCGCAATATCGGCCGATATTTACCATTGTGGCGAGCCCAAAAACCGCCATGTACATCCGCCACAACGCCACTATTTGATAACACTGACTTGCATACTGAAAATAATGTACCAACAGTTTTCGATTCTACTATAAATCAACAAAACTTGACATCCATGCCTCTTATGGCATTGTAGACTAGGTTACCCTAAAGCTACTATAGTTCCTTTTGTTTCCAACACTTGCAATATGCCCATTGTAAATAAAAGCACAATTGATTTATGTCTTGCTTGCTGAATAGGTAAATCTCACAACTTACCTTCTCATCCTTCTATCCCAGTTTACAATTCATCTCCTGAATTCATTTTCAGTGACTTGCGGGGACCGGCGCCTACTAAATCATTAGGGGGATATTTCTATTGTGAATACCTTTGTTGATGCATTTTGTCATTTCACTTGGATTTATTTTCTGCAATCTAAACCACAAACACTTAGGGTGTCCCACATGTTTAAATAAACCATAAACTTAATGAAGTTAAAAAAGATTAGGCAGGAGATGTTAGGACTTTTCCAAATACTTAGCTAACCTATGAAATGTCAGACAAGTTTGTCCACACACTCTTCCCCAAAATTGTGTTATTGAGCGTAAAACACAAACACTTCCAAAATTGTGTTATTGAGCGTAAGACACAAACACTTGACTGGCATGTCTATCCTTTTTATCCCATGCTTCAATGCCAATTAAATTTTGGAACCACGTCTTTCAAATTGTGACCTATATTATAAACAGACTGCCTTCCTTAGCTCACTAATTCAATACCATTTATTAAGCTATTTTATATACCTCCAAATTACTCTTCCCTCAATGTTTATTGAGCGTGCTTGCTACTCCTTCCTAAGACCTTACAACCAACATAAGGTTCAATATAAGTCAGCTGAATGCATATTTATGGGTTACTCTTCGATTGTAAATGATACAAATGTTATTGTGCTGGAGGTTGAATTTATATTCAAAAGATGTCCTTATTAATGATACCTTACTCCCTACTTCCAGTCCTCATAGTCCCTCCTATTTCACTACCTTAAGCATCAAATAGTCTTTCCTAATTTTTCTGCTCCACTGGTTTCCCAAAGTTCCTCCTTTTTCCCTTGTTTCCATCCTAATCTCTCTGTCAACTATTTCCATCCTAATTTTTCTACAACCAACTTGAACAGAGAAAACCCTATATATACCACACCAGAAAGAGGCTATGCAATATGAGAATGAAGCACTGTTTGCTAATCTAACCTGGACATTGGTTCTGTTAAACGAGAATAAGACATATAATTCCTGCAAATGGATTTTTTTCGTGTAAAAGAAAACCCATATGGTTCATCTTAAAAATGGAAGTGCTGAAGTAGAGTACTTTAGCCTAGCCATAATTACTGTTGAACTCGTGAATATAACCCCTGCTGAAAGAATTGCATTTCTTATAGTACAGTTTCACTCTTGAACAAAGAATTTGGAGCTTGGTCTCTACTTTATCAGGGAAAAAGTGATGAATAAGACCCTTGCTGTTACTCATACAACCTGCTTGCTAATATTCTAACAGCCACATTCTCAATTACGCCTCTGTTCTATCTGAGACAAACTCCAGGTGCTAAAACGACCCTGATTTTGTAGGGTGGAATGATAGTGTGTGATAATGTACAAGTGTTGAGTATAGGACAACTGCTAATTTGGGCAGCTTTCAAGTAACTAGGCAGTTGTAGATTCAGATAGTAGCTTGGTTCTATAAATACTTCTGTTGTATTCAGATAGATTATATTGAATAATGTTAAGAGTCCCACATCGGATGATATATGGTTTGAACATGTGTTTATAAGTGGGGGTAGTCCTCACTCAACCAATCGGTTTTGTAGGATTGAGTTAGACCCAACTACATTTCTTAACATGGTATCCAGAGCCTACTGAGAGATAATCCTTCATCGTGTTTTACCCGGTTGATCCACTGTCTTTCAGTGAGAATTTTTTTGCAAACCGTGTCATAACTCTGGTTTCCCTTCCATACACTGTCGTTACTTATTCTGGAATCAATTTTCAAAATTCTCTTGTCACCACCATACTGTAATACTGCCGCCTCCGTCGCTATTGTTCCCGGCGACCGTCCAGCAAACTAACCCTACCGGCATAAATGCCTCCTCCGATCCATTCGTTATCCATTTTTCATCGGCTCCTAATCCTCACGTGACAACACGTCCGGCGGTCGATCCCAATTTTCCACCGTCCCTCTCTCCATAGTGCAACTGTTTCAGATCCGGTCTCAGATTTTATTTTCCACTTGCGGAAAGTTGTGATTCAGTTCAAATAGAGCCTTTTTCACCGGATTCGCGTGATACCTTCTCTCTTCAGATACTCATGGCTACTCCTCATAACTTTATGCCAAACTACGATTATTTTCTTAGGTGGTATCAGAATTATCAGAACTTAGATTCTACTGCTTCGGTAGCACACACTGGTAATTCATCTGCTTGTCTCTCTCAATCATCTTCTCTTGAATCTTAGGTCCTTAATTCTGGTGCGTCTAATCATGTTACCGGTAATACAAATCTTTTCTCTTCCTTCTCTACATCTGGTTTCTTATCTACTATAACTTCTGCCAATGGTTCTCAAATCCGATCCGAAGGGATTGGTATTGTTCAAATTCTACCTTCTCTCTCTGTTACTTCTGTCTTCTATGTACCTAATTGTCCATTTAATTTACTTTCAGTCAGTCATTTAACTTGTTTTCTTGATTGTAGTGTCACCTTCATTAACAATAATATTATCCTGCAGGATCGAAGTTCGGGACGGACGATTGGCGTCGGATGTGAGTCTTAAGGCCTTTATTACCTCTTAGTGTCTTTTCAGACACGCTCAGCCAAAAAATTTCCACTCACTATCCATGCTCAATGAGGTCATCCCAGTCTTTCCGAACTACATAAGTTGGTGCAAAATTTATCGAAGGAATCTAATTTACATTGTGAGTCGTATCAGTTAGGGAAACACGCTCGTGGTCAGTTTCCCAATCGAGTCAATAAACGAGTTCCGTCCCCTTTTGCTTTAGTTCACACCGATGTTTGGGGTTTCTCGCACACTGTCTCTACTCTTGAGTCTAGGTATTTTGTCACCTTTATTGATGATTTTCCCGTTGCATGTGGTTATTTTTAATGAAGAATAAATCTAAATTATTTTCTATTTTTGAACAATTCTATCAAGAAATAAGAAATCAATTCAGTGTGTCTATCCGTACCTTAAGAAGTGACAATGCCCATGAATATTTATCCCACCAATTTCAAAATTTTATGTCACGCAATGATATTATCCATGAAATGTAACACCCTAATTAAAATAAGATAATTATTTAATTTAAATTAATATTTTATTTATTAATTTAATTGAATAATTGGAAGTTGGATTATTATTATTATTTTGGAATAATCATTATTGGGTTATTATTTTATTGGAATAAAATAAGTTGGAATAATAAAAAGTCCCATTTTTGGTAAAAAGGGTTTTCACGTGAAAAGGAAAAGAGAGAAGCGGCTGAAAGTGGAAAAGGGCAAAAAGGCAGAGCAAGAGAAGAGGAAAAAGCTTGAAGCTAACGGAAGTGCCGGATTAACTCAGGTAAGAGGGGTTTATCATCGATTAACGGGTATTATGGGATGATATGTACTGGGTAGTAATAAACTATTGTTTTACCTCTGATTAGATTGATGTATGCTGAAAATGGGGAAATATTGGATGAACGAAATTGAGATTTTTTTTTTATAGAAGGAATTCGTAGAAATTATATGTAGTGATGTTAGGATTTGTGAAATCGAATAGGGGATGATTCGGGTTAGATGATATGAGTAATATTGTGTGAAATTTGGACTGTGGAAGGGTGAATTGGATAGATCTCGTAGCAGAGAAAGCCATTGCAGATCTGAGAGTTCTGGTTTCTGGTCATACGCGTATGGCACTAGGTAATACGCGTATGAGATGGCTGGTACGCGTATGGATGAGGCCTTACGCGTATGAGTGAAAAAGATGATATTTTGAACGTAAATTGGTCTCTGTTGGTACGCGTAATGGGAGATTGTTACGCGTAGCATACGCGTATGAGACAGGTGATACGCGTATGGGTTGGGCGAGGAAATGCGCAATACGCGTATGAGAGTGGGCAGTACGCGTATGGACTTGGTCAGGTTTGGGCAATACGCGTATGGGCATAGGCAATACGCGTATGGGCAGAATTGTGATTTTCTGTGCTGTTGTTGTGCAGTTTTTGGTTGTTTAGGCTGAGTGATGTACTTAGCTGATGTATGATGTAGCAGGGATCATTTCCCGTTGTTTGAGTAGTATAGGTATTAGTAGAGTGTGCTAATACTGTATTTGATTATGTGGCATGATGTGATATGCTTTTGTGATAAAATGTATTAATGATGTGTGATGATATGCATGATGCTGTGAATGTATCAGTTATGTATGCATTTGTGAATAGACTGTTTTATGGCTTAGAGTGTGAGCTTATGTCTATTCTTGAATTGTTGTTGTTGTTGTTGCATTGCTAGGTGATTAGCATGCATATTCTAGCCTTTGGGGCTGTAGCTAATTCCCATGGTGAGGAATTAGTGAGTGAATCATTGTGGAATTGTTGTTGATGTTTGCATGCTAGATGATTAGCTTGCATAGTCTAGCCTTCGGGGCTGTAGCTAATTCCCATGGTGAGGAATTAGTGAGTGAGTCACTAGGTCTCAAATGAGTGGGACTAGTGAGCTTAGTAGCCGTATCTGGATTTGATCGGTGAGCTTGAACTGTATGTTCAAGAATAGTCGGTACCGCATGTGTGGAGTCTCATTGCATAATGAATGTATGGCATATAATATGAATGGATGTATTCCAGTATTATATGTGTGTTGTGTGTTGTGTTGTTGATGTTGAGTATGGTTGAGATTATACATATGCTATATGTTACTGTTGAATATGATGTTTGAACGGATATTGCCGTTGCTGAGTGCGTAGTCTGATTAGGGTGAATTGATGTGTTATTTACTTAGCATTACATGTTGTTCTATTATGCTTATTATATTGATTGAGGAACTCACCCTTACAACTATTTTTCAGGTAACGAGCAGTGAGTGAGTAGAAGCTAGTGCTATGGAGTCTAGTGTCGTCCTTAGTGGGTCATGCTCTGGTAGATGTAACATCGGGAGGGGATGTTTGACTATGTTTTAATTTAGTTGTTGATCAACTTTACATGAGATGTAGTACATGATTTGAATGTCGATGTTTTGTATCCGCTGCGAATTATGCAAAAGAGTCTTATTTTGATTTAATAAATGAGCATGACAGGATATTTTGATAAATGTTGTGAAATGAGTGTGTGACACCCTTCGGGGCATAATTACTCTGATTGATATGTTATTATTTTACTTAAAATATTGTGGGGTATTTAGAAGGGTGTTACATTAGTGGTATCAGAGCATAGTCGGTCGAGTCGAGTCGTAATTATTCTGTTTCCCCTGTACGGGATAGGTGTTGTATAACCCTATCAGTACTCATTGTTTTAGTTGTTTGGGTTTCAGAATAGAGATGGCTGGAAGAGGTAGAGATGATGCTGCAATTGCTGAGGCTCTGGGTATGCTAGCTGGAGTACTTGGAGGAAATCCGAATGTTGTGGGAATGGGAGCTGCTCGTCAACTGAGTGAGTTCCAGAAGAACAATCCTCCAATGTTCAAGGGAGCATACGATCCAGATGGTGCTCAGAAGTGGTTGAAGGAGATTGAGAGGATCTTCCGAGTGACTGAGTGTGTCGATAACCAGAAGGTCAGGTTCGGTACGCATATGCTGTCAGAAGAAGCTGATGATTGGTGGGTTGCTACCCGCACTGAGTTGGAAACTGCTGGGAATGCTGAAATCACTTGGGCTGTGTTCAGAGAGAGATTCCTGAGGAAGTATTTTCCAGAGGATGTTAGAGGGAAGAAAGAGATAGAGTTCTTGGAATTGAAGCAGGGTAACAAGTCTGTTACTGAGTATGCTGCTAAGTTCACAGAGCTGTCAAAGTATTATACTCCCTACAGTGAGGCTACTGGGGAATTTTCCAAATGTGTGAAGTTTGAGAACGGGTTGCGTCCCGAGATCAAGCAGGCGATTGGATATCAGCGGATCAGGGTGTTTTCTGATTTGGTTGACTGTTGCAGGATTTTCGAACAGGATTCCAAGGCTAGAGCAGAGAGCTGATAGGAAAGGTAAGAATCAGATTGATCGTGGGAAACCGTATGCAGCTGGCAAAGGTTTCCAGAGGCAGAGTGGGATGAAGAGGCCTAGTGGGGGAGACTCTAGTGCTCCTGTTAAGTGTTATAGATGTGGTCGGGCTGGACATCGTGTTCATGAGTGTACCAGTGCTGAGATGAAGTGTTTCAAGTGTGGAAGAGGTGGTCATTTGGCTGCAGAGTGTCGGTTGAAGACTGTGACTTGTTTCAACTGTGGAGAAGTGGGTCATATCAGTCCACAGTGTCCTAAGCCGAAGAAAGAGAATCAGTCAGGAGGCAAGGTCTTTGCTTTATCAGGTTCTGAGACTTCTGCAGATGATCGTTTGATCCGAGGTACGTGTTATATTAATGGCTTTCCTCTTGTAGCTATTATTGACACAGGTGCGACTCATTCTTTTATATCCTTGGATTGTGCTGTGAAACTTAAGTTAGAGATATCTGAGATGTTGAGTAGTATGGTGATTGATACTCCTGCGAAGGGTTCAGTGACTACTACTTCAGTTTGTTTAAGTTGCCCTTTGAGTATTTTTGGTAGGGATTTTAGGATAGACCTTGTGTGTCTTCCACTAGTGCAGATTGATGTTATTCTGGGCATGAACTGGTTGGTGTTTAACCGAGTCTATATCAATTGTTTTGATAAGACTGTGATCTTTCCTGAGGTTGAGGAAGAAAAGAGTTTGTTTCTATCAGCAAGGCAAGTGAATGAGGAAGTAGCTGATGGGGCGGAGTTGTTTATGCTGTTAGCGACTTTGGAAGCTAAAGATAAACTGGTGATTGGCGATCTCGCTGTGGTGTGTGATTTTCCTGATGTGTTTCCGGAAGAAGTGAATGAATTACCGCCAGAGCGTGAAGTTGAGTTCTCGATTGATTTGGTACATGGTACTAGGCCAATATCGATGGCTCCGTACCGTATGTCTGCTGTTGAGTTAACTGAATTGAAGAGTCAGTTGGAAGATTTGTTGGATAAGAAATTTATTCGTCCGAGTGTGTCACCGTGGGGTGCTCCAGTGTTATTGGTTAAGAAGAAAGAAGGTACTATGAGGTTGTGTGTGGACTACAGGCAACTGAATAAAGTGACGATCAAGAATCGGTATCCTTTACCGAGGATTGATGATTTAATGGATCAATTGGTTGGTGCTAGTGTGTTCAGCAAAATAGATTTGAGATCTGGGTATCATCAGATACGTGTGAAAACTGAAGATATTCAGAAGACTGCTTTCAGAACAAGGTATGGACATTATGAGTATTCTGTAATGCCTTTTGGTGTGACTAATGCGCCTGGAGTATTTATGGAGTATATGAATAGGATTTTCCATCCGTACCTAGACAAGTTTGTGGTAGTGTTTATTGATGACATTTTGGTGTATTCGAAATCTGAAGAAGAGCATGCTGAGCATTTGAGAGTGGTTTTGGGAGTTCTACGAGAAAAGAAGTTATTTGCTAAACTGTCTAAGTGTGAATTTTGGTTAGAAGAAGTTAGTTTTCTTGGTCATGTAATTTCAAGAGGTGGTGTTGCTGTTGATCCTTCTAAGATAGAAGCGGTGTCTAAGTGGGAAGCTCCGAAGTCAGTTTCTGAGATAAGGAGTTTTCTTGGACTTGCAGGTTATTATAGAAAATTCATTGAGGGATTTTCCAAGTTGGCGTTACCGTTGACAATGTTGACTAGAAAGGGGCAAGCGTTTGTTTGGGATTCAAAATGTGAAGAAGGTTTCCAAGAGTTAAAGAAAAGGTTGACTACTGCTCCTATCCTGATATTACCGAGTTCGTCGGAATCATTCGAGGTTTATTGTGATGCTTCATTGTTGGGTTTAGGTGGTGTGTTGATGCAGAATAAGCAGGTTATAGCTTATGCTTCGAGACAGCTAAGGGTTCATGAGAGGAACTATCCGACACATGATTTAGAGTTGGCAGCCGTGGTATTTGTTCTGAAGTTATGGAGGCATTACTTGTACGGGTCAAGATTTGAAGTTTACAGTGACCATAAGAGTTTAAAGTATTTGTTTGATCAGAAAGAGCTGAATATGAGACAGAGGAGATGGTTAGAATTTCTGAAGGATTATGACTTTGGTTTGAATTACCATCCGGGTAAAGCAAACGTAGTAGCTGATGCGTTGAGCCGGAAATCATTGCATATGTCTATGTTAATGGTTAGGGAATTGGATTTAATTGAGCAGTTTAGAGACTTGAGTTTGGTGTGTGAGAGTACTCACAATAGTGTTAAATTGGGGATGTTGAAGTTAACGAGTGGGATTCTGGATGAGATCAGAGAGGGTCAGAAATCCGATATGCTTTTGGTTGATAAATTGACTCTAGTGAATCAAGGTCAAGGTGGGGAATTCAGAGTTGACGAGAATGGTGTTTTGAGATTTGGTAATCGGGTGTGTATTCCGGATGTTACTGAGCTTAAGAAGAGCATTCTTGAAGAAGGACATCGTAGTGGTTTGAGTATTCATCCTGGAGCTACGAAGATGTATCATGATTTGAAGAAGTTATTTTGGTGGCCGGGAATGAAGAGAGAAATTGCGAGTTTTGTTTATTCCTGTTTGACTTGTCAGAAGTCAAAGATTGAGCATCAGAAGCCGTCTGGGCTAATGCAACCGTTGGCTATTCCAGAGTGGAAGTGGGATAGTATCAGTATGGATTTTGTTTCTGGTTTGCCGAGGACAAGTAAGAATTTTGAGGCTATTTGGGTGATTGTTGATAGATTGACGAAGTCGGCTCATTTCATTTCGATCAGAATGGATTATCCGTTAGAGAGGCTGGCTGAGTTGTATATTGAGAAGATCGTAAGTTTGCATGGTATTCCGTCGAGTATTGTTTCGGACAGAGATCCTAGATTTACATCGAAATTTTGGGAAGGTTTGCAGAGAGCTTTGGGAACTAAGCTGAGATTGAGTTCTGCATACCATCCGCAGACTGATGGTCAGACTGAGAGGACGATTCAGTCATTAGAGGATCTTTTGAGAGCTTGTGTTTTGGAAAAGGGAGGTGCTTGGGATTGTTATTTGCCTTTGATTGAGTTTACCTACAACAATAGTTTTCATTCGAGTATTGGTATGGCACCGTTTGAAGCTTTGTATGGTAGGAGATGTCGGACACCTTTATGTTGGTATGAGTCCGGTGAGAGTGCTGTGGTTGGACCGGAGATTGTTCAACAAACTACGGAAAAGATTAAGATGATTCAGGAGAAGATGAGAATTGCTCAGAGTCGTCAGAAGAGTTATCATGATAAGAGGAGGAAGTCACTTGAGTTCCAAGAGGGAGATCATGTGTTTCTTCGTGTTACTCCGATAACTGGTGTTGGTCGAGCTTTGAAGTCGAAGAAGTTGACACCTCGATTTATTGGTCCTTATCAGATTTTGGAGAGGATAGGAGAGGTAGCCTATCGTATCGCTTTACCGCCATCGCTTGCGAATGTGCATGAGGTTTTTCATGTGTCTCAGTTGAGGAGGTACATTCATGATCCGTCGCATGTAGTCCAAATAGATGATGTGCAGGTGAGAGATAACCTGACTGTGGAAACATCACCTATGAGGATCGAGGATCGAGAATTGAAGCAGTTGCGGGGTAAAGAGATTGCCTTGGTGAAGGTAGCTTGGGGAGGACCAGCAGGTGGCAATGTGACTTGGGAACTTGAGAGCCAGATGAAGGAGTCTTATCCGGAGTTGTTCGCTTGAGGTATGTTTCCGAGGACGAAAACTCTTTTAGTGGGGGAGAGTTGTAACACCCCAATTAAAATAAGATAATTATTTAATTTAAATTAATATTTTATTTATTAATTTAATTGAATAATTGGAAGTTGGATTATTATTATTATTTTGGAATAATCATTATTGGGTTATTATTTTATTGGAATAAAATAAGTTGGAATAATAAAAAGTCCTATTTTTGGTAAAAAGGGTTTTCACGTGAAAAGGAAAAGAGAGAAGCGGCTGAAAGTGGAAAAGGGCAAAAAGGCAGAGCAAGAGAAGAGGAAAAAGCTTGAAGCTAACGGAAGTGCCGGATTAACTCAGGTAAGGGGGGTTTATCATCGATTAACGGGTATTATGGGATGATATGTACTGGGTAGTAATAAACTATTGTTTTACCTCTGATTAGATTGATGTATGCTGAAAATGGGGAAATATTGGATGAACGAAATTGGGATTTTTTTTTATAGAAGGAATTCGTAGAAATTATATGTAGTGATGTTAGGATTTGTGAAATCGAATAGGGGATGATTCGGGTTAGATGATATGAGTAATATTGTGTGAAATTTGGACTGTGGAAGGGTGAATTGGATAGATCTCGTAGCAGAGAAAGCCATTGCAGATCTGAGAGTTCTGGTTTCTGGTCATACGCGTATGGCACTAGGCAATACGCGTATGAGATGGCTGGTACGCGTATGGATGAGGCCTTACGCGTATGAGTGAAAAAGATGATATTTTGAACGTAAATTGGTCTCTGTTGGTACGCGTAATGGGAGATTGTTACGCGTAGCATACGCGTATGAGACAGGTGATACGCGTATGGGTTGGGCGAGGAAATGCGCAATACGCGTATGAGAGTGGGCAGTACGCGTATGGACTTGGTCAGGTTTGGGCAATACGCGTATGGGCATAGGCAATACGCGTATGGGCAGAATTGTGATTTTCTGTGCTGTTGTTGTGCAGTTTTTGGTTGTTTAGGCTGAGTGATGTACTTAGCTGATGTATGATGTAGCAGGGATCATTTCCCGTTGTTTGAGTAGTATAGGTATTAGTAGAGTGTGCTAATACTGTATTTGATTATGTGGCATGATGTGATATGCTTTTGTGATAAAATGTATTAATGATGTGTGATGATATGCATGATGCTGTGAATGTATCAGTTATGTATGCATTTGTGAATAGACTGTTTTATGGCTTAGAGTGTGAGCTTATGTCTATTCTTGAATTGTTGTTGTTGTTGTTGCATTGCTAGGTGATTAGCATGCATATTCTAGCCTTTGGGGCTGTAGCTAATTCCCATGGTGAGGAATTAGTGAGTGAATCATTGTGGAATTGTTGTTGATGTTTGCATGCTAGATGATTAGCTTGCATAGTCTAGCCTTCGGGGCTGTAGCTAATTCCCATGGTGAGGAATTAGTGAGTGAGTCACTAGGTCTCAAATGAGTGGGACTAGTGAGCTTAGTAGCCGTATCTGGATTTGATCGGTGAGCTTGAACTGTATGTTCAAGAATAGTCGGTACCGCATGTGTGGAGTCTCATTGCATAATGAATGTATGGCATATAATATGAATGGATGTATTCCAGTATTATATGTGTGTTGTGTGTTGTGTTGTTGATGTTGAGTATGGTTGAGATTATACATATGCTATATGTTACTGTTGAATATGATGTTTGAACGGATATTGCCGTTGCTGAGTGCGTAGTCTGATTAGGGTGAATTGATGTGTTATTTACTTAGCATTACATGTTGTTCTATTATGCTTATTATATTGATTGAGGAACTCACCCTTACAACTATTTTTCAGGTAACGAGCAGTGAGTGAGTAGAAGCTAGTGCTATGGAGTCTAGTGTCGTCCTTAGTGGGTCATGCTCTGGTAGATGTAACATCGGGAGGGGATGTTTGACTATGTTTTAATTTAGTTGTTGATCAACTTTACATGAGATGTAGTACATGATTTGAATGTCGATGTTTTGTATCCGCTGCGAATTATGCAAAAGAGTCTTATTTTGATTTAATAAATGAGCATGACAGGATATTTTGATAAATGTTGTGAAATGAGTGTGTGACACCCTTCGGGGCATAATTACTCTGATTGATATGTTATTATTTTACTTAAATATTGTGGGGTATTTAGAAGGGTGTTACATTAGTGGTATCAGAGCATAGTCGGTCGAGTCGAGTCGTAATTATTCTGTTTCCCCTGTACGGGATAGGTGTTGTATAACCCTATCAGTACTCATTGTTTTAGTTGTTTGGGTTTCAGAATAGAGATGGCTGGAAGAGGTAGAGATGATGCTGCAATTGCTGAGGCTCTGGGTATGCTAGCTGGAGTACTTGGAGGAAATCCGAATGTTGTGGGAATGGGAGCTGCTCGTCAACTGAGTGAGTTCCAGAAGAACAATCCTCCAATGTTCAAGGGAGCATACGATCCAGATGGTGCTCAGAAGTGGTTGAAGGAGATTGAGAGGATCTTCCGAGTGACTGAGTGTGTCGATAACCAGAAGGTCAGGTTCGGTACGCATATGCTGTCAGAAGAAGCTGATGATTGGTGGGTTGCTACCCGCACTGAGTTGGAAACTGCTGGGAATGCTGAAATCACTTGGGCTGTGTTAAGAGAGAGATTCCTGAGGAAGTATTTTCCAGAGGATGTTAGAGGGAAGAAAGAGATAGAGTTCTTGGAATTGAAGCAGGGTAACAAGTCTGTTACTGAGTATGCTGCTAAGTTCACAGAGCTGTCAAAGTATTATACTCCCTACAGTGAGGCTACTGGGGAATTTTCCAAATGTGTGAAGTTTGAGAACGGGTTGCGTCCCGAGATCAAGCAGGCGATTGGATATCAGCGGATCAAGGTGTTTTCTGATTTGGTTGACTGTTGCAGGATTTTCGAACAGGATTCCAAGGCTAGAGCAGAGAGCTGATAGGAAAGGTAAGAATCAGATTGATCGTGGGAAACCGTATGCAGCTGGCAAAGGTTTCCAGAGGCAGAGTGGGATGAAGAGGTCTAGTGGGGGAGACTCTAGTGCTCCTGTTAAGTGTTATAGATGTGGTCGGGCTGGACATCGTGTTCATGAGTGTACCAGTGCTGAGATGAAGTGTTTCAAGTGTGGAAGAGGTGGTCATTTGGCTGCAGAGTGTCGGTTGAAGACTGTGACTTGTTTCAACTGTGGAGAAGTGGGTCATATCAGTCCACAGTGTCCTAAGCCGAAGAAAGAGAATCAGTCAGGAGGCAAGGTCTTTGCTTTATCAGGTTCTGAGACTTCTGCAGATGATCGTTTGATCCGAGGTACGTGTTATATTAATGGCTTTCCTCTTGTAGCTATTATTGACACAGGTGCGACTCATTCTTTTATATCCTTGGATTGTGCTGTGAAACTTAAGTTAGAGATATCTGAGATGTTGAGTAGTATGGTGATTGATACTCCTGCGAAGGGTTCAGTGACTACTACTTCAGTTTGTTTAAGTTGCCCTTTGAGTATTTTTGGTAGGGATTTTAGGATAGACCTTGTGTGTCTTCCACTAGTGCAGATTGATGTTATTCTGGGCATGAACTGGTTGGTGTTTAACCGAGTCTATATCAATTGTTTTGATAAGACTGTGATCTTTCCTGAGGTTGAGGAAGAAAAGAGTTTGTTTCTATCAGCAAGGCAAGTGAATGAGGAAGTAGCTGATGGGGCGGAGTTGTTTATGCTGTTAGCGACTTTGGAAGCTAAAGATAAACTGGTGATTGGCGATCTCGCTGTGGTGTGTGATTTTCCTGATGTGTTTCCGGAAGAAGTGAATGAATTACCGCCAGAGCGTGAAGTTGAGTTCTCGATTGATTTGGTACATGGTACTAGGCCAATATCGATGGCTCCGTACCGTATGTCTGCTGTTGAGTTAACTGAATTGAAGAGTCAGTTGGAAGATTTGTTGGATAAGAAATTTATTCGTCCGAGTGTGTCACCGTGGGGTGCTCCAGTGTTATTGGTTAAGAAGAAAGAAGGTACTATGAGGTTGTGTGTGGACTACAGGCAACTGAATAAAGTGACGATCAAGAATCGGTATCCTTTACCGAGGATTGATGATTTAATGGATCAATTGGTTGGTGCTAGTGTGTTCAGCAAAATAGATTTGAGATCTGGGTATCATCAGATACGTGTGAAAACTGAAGATATTCAGAAGACTGCTTTCAGAACAAGGTATGGACATTATGAGTATTCTGTAATGCCTTTTGGTGTGACTAATGCGCCTGGAGTATTTATGGAGTATATGAATAGGATTTTCCATCCGTACCTAGACAAGTTTGTGGTAGTGTTTATTGATGACATTTTGGTGTATTCGAAATCTGAAGAAGAGCATGCTGAGCATTTGAGAGTGGTTTTGGGAGTTCTACGAGAAAAGAAGTTATTTGCTAAACTGTCTAAGTGTGAATTTTGGTTAGAAGAAGTTAGTTTTCTTGGTCATGTAATTTCAAGAGGTGGTGTTGCTGTTGATCCTTCTAAGATAGAAGCGGTGTCTAAGTGGGAAGCTCCGAAGTCAGTTTCTGAGATAAGGAGTTTTCTTGGACTTGCAGGTTATTATAGAAAATTCATTGAGGGATTTTCCAAGTTGGCGTTACCGTTGACAATGTTGACTAGAAAGGGGCAAGCGTTTGTTTGGGATTCAAAATGTGAAGAAGGTTTCCAAGAGTTAAAGAAAAGGTTGACTACTGCTCCTATCCTGATATTACCGAGTTCGTCGGAATCATTCGAGGTTTATTGTGATGCTTCATTGTTGGGTTTAGGTGGTGTGTTGATGCAGAATAAGCAGGTTATAGCTTATGCTTCGAGACAGCTAAGGGTTCATGAGAGGAACTATCCGACACATGATTTAGAGTTGGCAGCCGTGGTATTTGTTCTGAAGTTATGGAGGCATTACTTGTACGGGTCAAGATTTGAAGTTTACAGTGACCATAAGAGTTTAAAGTATTTGTTTGATCAGAAAGAGCTGAATATGAGACAGAGGAGATGGTTAGAATTTCTGAAGGATTATGACTTTGGTTTGAATTACCATCCGGGTAAAGCAAACGTAGTAGCTGATGCGTTGAGCCGGAAATCATTGCATATGTCTATGTTAATGGTTAGGGAATTGGATTTAATTGAGCAGTTTAGAGACTTGAGTTTGGTGTGTGAGAGTACTCACAATAGTGTTAAATTGGGGATGTTGAAGTTAACGAGTGGGATTCTGGATGAGATCAGAGAGGGTCAGAAATCCGATATGCTTTTGGTTGATAAATTGACTCTAGTGAATCAAGGTCAAGGTGGGGAATTCAGAGTTGACGAGAATGGTGTTTTGAGATTTGGTAATCGGGTGTGTATTCCGGATGTTACTGAGCTTAAGAAGAGCATTCTTGAAGAAGGACATCGTAGTGGTTTGAGTATTCATCCTGGAGCTACGAAGATGTATCATGATTTGAAGAAGTTATTTTGGTGGCCGGGAATGAAGAGAGAAATTGCGAGTTTTGTTTATTCCTGTTTGACTTGTCAGAAGTCAAAGATTGAGCATCAGAAGCCGTCTGGGCTAATGCAACCGTTGGCTATTCCAGAGTGGAAGTGGGATAGTATCAGTATGGATTTTGTTTCTGGTTTGCCGAGGACAAGTAAGAATTTTGAGGCTATTTGGGTGATTGTTGATAGATTGACGAAGTCGGCTCATTTCATTCCGATCAGAATGGATTATCCGTTAGAGAGGCTGGCTGAGTTGTATATTGAGAAGATCGTAAGTTTGCATGGTATTCCGTCGAGTATTGTTTCGGACAGAGATCCTAGATTTACATCGAAATTTTGGGAAGGTTTGCAGAGAGCTTTGGGAACTAAGCTGAGATTGAGTTCTGCATACCATCCGCAGACTGATGGTCAGACTGAGAGGACGATTCAGTCATTAGAGGATCTTTTGAGAGCTTGTGTTTTGGAAAAGGGAGGTGCTTGGGATTGTTATTTGCCTTTGATTGAGTTTACCTACAACAATAGTTTTCATTCGAGTATTGGTATGGCACCGTTTGAAGCTTTGTATGGTAGGAGATGTCGGACACCTTTATGTTGGTATGAGTCCGGTGAGAGTGCTGTGGTTGGACCGGAGATTGTTCAACAAACTACGGAAAAGATTAAGATGATTCAGGAGAAGATGAGAATTGCTCAGAGTCGTCAGAAGAGTTATCATGATAAGAGGAGGAAGTCACTTGAGTTCCAAGAGGGAGATCATGTGTTTCTTCGTGTTACTCCGATAACTGGTGTTGGTCGAGCTTTGAAGTCGAAGAAGTTGACACCTCGATTTATTGGTCCTTATCAGATTTTGGAGAGGATAGGAGAGGTAGCCTATCGTATCGCTTTACCGCCATCGCTTGCGAATTTGCATGAGGTTTTTCATGTGTCTCAGTTGAGGAGGTACATTCATGATCCGTCGCATGTAGTCCAAATAGATGATGTGCAGGTGAGAGATAACCTGACTGTGGAAACATCACCTATGAGGATCGAGGATCGAGAATTGAAGCAGTTGCGGGGTAAAGAGATTGCCTTGGTGAAGGTAGCTTGGGGAGGACCAGCAGGTGGCAATGTGACTTGGGAACTTGAGAGCCAGATGAAGGAGTCTTATCCGGAGTTGTTCGCTTGAGGTATGTTTCCGAGGACGAAAACTCTTTTAGTGGGGGAGAGTTGTAACACCCCAATTAAAATAAGATAATTATTTAATTTAAATTAATATTTTATTTATTAATTTAATTGAATAATTGGAAGTTGGATTATTATTATTATTTTGGAATAATCATTATTGGGTTATTATTTTATTGGAATAAAATAAGTTGGAATAATAAAAAGTCCCATTTTTGGTAAAAAGGGTTTTCACGTGAAAAGGAAAAGAGAGAAGCGGCTGAAAGTGGAAAAGGGCAAAAAGGCAGAGCAAGAGAAGAGGAAAAAGCTTGAAGCTAACGGAAGTGCCGGATTAACTCAGGTAAGGGGGGTTTATCATCGATTAACGGGTATTATGGGATGATATGTACTGGGTAGTAATAAACTATTGTTTTACCTCTGATTAGATTGATGTATGCTGAAAATGGGGAAATATTGGATGAACGAAATTGGGATTTTTTTTATAGAAGGAATTCGTAGAAATTATATGTAGTGATGTTAGGATTTGTGAAATCGAATAGGGGATGATTCGGGTTAGATGATATGAGTAATATTGTGTGAAATTTGGACTGTGGAAGGGTGAATTGGATAGATCTCGTAGCAGAGAAAGCCATTGCAGATCTGAGAGTTCTGGTTTCTGGTCATACGCGTATGGCACTAGGCAATACGCGTATGAGATGGCTGGTACGCGTATGGATGAGGCCTTACGCGTATGAGTGAAAAAGATGATATTTTGAACGTAAATTGGTCTCTGTTGGTACGCGTAATGGGAGATTGTTACGCGTAGCATACGCGTATGAGACAGGTGATACGCGTATGGGTTGGGCGAGGAAATGCGCAATACGCGTATGAGAGTGGGCAGTACGCGTATGGACTTGGTCAGGTTTGGGCAATACGCGTATGGGCATAGGCAATACGCGTATGGGCAGAATTGTGATTTTCTGTGCTGTTGTTGTGCAGTTTTTGGTTGTTTAGGCTGAGTGATGTACTTAGCTGATGTATGATGTAGCAGGGATCATTTCCCGTTGTTTGAGTAGTATAGGTATTAGTAGAGTGTGCTAATACTGTATTTGATTATGTGGCATGATGTGATATGCTTTTGTGATAAAATGTATTAATGATGTGTGATGATATGCATGATGCTGTGAATGTATCAGTTATGTATGCATTTGTGAATAGACTGTTTTATGGCTTAGAGTGTGAGCTTATGTCTATTCTTGAATTGTTGTTGTTGTTGTTGCATTGCTAGGTGATTAGCATGCATATTCTAGCCTTTGGGGCTGTAGCTAATTCCCATGGTGAGGAATTAGTGAGTGAATCATTGTGGAATTGTTGTTGATGTTTGCATGCTAGATGATTAGCTTGCATAGTCTAGCCTTCGGGGCTGTAGCTAATTCCCATGGTGAGGAATTAGTGAGTGAGTCACTAGGTCTCAAATGAGTGGGACTAGTGAGCTTAGTAGCCGTATCTGGATTTGATCGGTGAGCTTGAACTGTATGTTCAAGAATAGTCGGTACCGCATGTGTGGAGTCTCATTGCATAATGAATGTATGGCATATAATATGAATGGATGTATTCCAGTATTATATGTGTGTTGTGTGTTGTGTTGTTGATGTTGAGTATGGTTGAGATTATACATATGCTATATGTTACTGTTGAATATGATGTTTGAACGGATATTGTCGTTGCTGAGTGCGTAGTCTGATTAGGGTGAATTGATGTGTTATTTACTTAGCATTACATGTTGTTCTATAATGCTTATTATATTGATTGAGGAACTCACCCTTACAACTATTTTTCAGGTAACGAGCAGTGAGTGAGTAGAAGCTAGTGCTATGGAGTCTAGTGTCGTCCTTAGTGGGTCATGCTCTGGTAGATGTAACATCGGGAGGGGATGTTTGACTATGTTTTAATTTAGTTGTTGATCAACTTTACATGAGATGTAGTACATGATTTGAATGTCGATGTTTTGTATCCGCTGCGAATTATGCAAAAGAGTCTTATTTTGATTTAATAAATGAGCATGACAGGATATTTTGATAAATGTTGTGAAATGAGTGTGTGACACCCTTCGGGGCATAATTACTCTGATTGATATGTTATTATTTTACTTAAAATATTGTGGGGTATTTAGAAGGGTGTTACATTAGTGGTATCAGAGCATAGTCGGTCGAGTCGAGTCGTAATTATTCTGTTTCCCCTGTACGGGATAGGTGTTGTATAACCCTATCAGTACTCATTGTTTTAGTTGTTTGGGTTTCAGAATAGAGATGGCTGGAAGAGGTAGAGATGATGCTGCAATTGCTGAGGCTCTGGGTATGCTAGCTGGAGTACTTGGAGGAAATCCGAATGTTGTGGGAATGGGAGCTGCTCGTCAACTGAGTGAGTTCCAGAAGAACAATCCTCCAATGTTCAAGGGAGCATACGATCCAGATGGTGCTCAGAAGTGGTTGAAGGAGATTGAGAGGATCTTCCGAGTGACTGAGTGTGTCGATAACCAGAAGGTCAGGTTCGGTACGCATATGCTGTCAGAAGAAGCTGATGATTGGTGGGTTGCTACCCGCACTGAGTTGGAAACTGCTGGGAATGCTGAAATCACTTGGGCTGTGTTCAGAGAGAGATTCCTGAGGAAGTATTTTCCAGAGGATGTTAGAGGGAAGAAAGAGATAGAGTTCTTGGAATTGAAGCAGGGTAACAAGTCTGTTACTGAGTATGCTGCTAAGTTCACAGAGCTGTCAAAGTATTATACTCCCTACAGTGAGGCTACTGGGGAATTTTCCAAATGTGTGAAGTTTGAGAACGGGTTGCGTCCCGAGATCAAGCAGGCGATTGGATATCAGCGGATCAGGGTGTTTTCTGATTTGGTTGACTGTTGCAGGATTTTCGAACAGGATTCCAAGGCTAGAGCAGAGAGCTGATAGGAAAGGTAAGAATCAGATTGATCGTGGGAAACCGTATGCAGCTGGCAAAGGTTTCCAGAGGCAGAGTGGGATGAAGAGGCCTAGTGGGGGAGACTCTAGTGCTCCTGTTAAGTGTTATAGATGTGGTCGGGCTGGACATCGTGTTCATGAGTGTACCAGTGCTGAGATGAAGTGTTTCAAGTGTGGAAGAGGTGGTCATTTGGCTGCAGAGTGTCGGTTGAAGACTGTGACTTGTTTCAACTGTGGAGAAGTGGGTCATATCAGTCCACAGTGTCCTAAGCCGAAGAAAGAGAATCAGTCAGGAGGCAAGGTCTTTGCTTTATCAGGTTCTGAGACTTCTGCAGATGATCGTTTGATCCGAGGTACGTGTTATATTAATGGCTTTCCTCTTGTAGCTATTATTGACACAGGTGCGACTCATTCTTTTATATCCTTGGATTGTGCTGTGAAACTTAAGTTAGAGATATCTGAGATGTTGAGTAGTATGGTGATTGATACTCCTGCGAAGGGTTCAGTGACTACTACTTCAGTTTGTTTAAGTTGCCCTTTGAGTATTTTTGGTAGGGATTTTAGGATAGACCTTGTGTGTCTTCCACTAGTGCAGATTGATGTTATTCTGGGCATGAACTGGTTGGTGTTTAACCGAGTCTATATCAATTGTTTTGATAAGACTGTGATCTTTCCTGAGGTTGAGGAAGAAAAGAGTTTGTTTCTATCAGCAAGGCAAGTGAATGAGGAAGTAGCTGATGGGGCGGAGTTGTTTATGCTGTTAGCGACTTTGGAAGCTAAAGATAAACTGGTGATTGGCGATCTCGCTGTGGTGTGTGATTTTCCTGATGTGTTTCCGGAAGAAGTGAATGAATTACCGCCAGAGCGTGAAGTTGAGTTCTCGATTGATTTGGTACATGGTACTAGGCCAATATCGATGGCTCCGTACCGTATGTCTGCTGTTGAGTTAACTGAATTGAAGAGTCAGTTGGAAGATTTGTTGGATAAGAAATTTATTCGTCCGAGTGTGTCACCGTGGGGTGCTCCAGTGTTATTGGTTAAGAAGAAAGAAGGTACTATGAGGTTGTGTGTGGACTACAGGCAACTGAATAAAGTGACGATCAAGAATCGGTATCCTTTACCGAGGATTGATGATTTAATGGATCAATTGGTTGGTGCTAGTGTGTTCAGCAAAATAGATTTGAGATCTGGGTATCATCAGATACGTGTGAAAACTGAAGATATTCAGAAGACTGCTTTCAGAACAAGGTATGGACATTATGAGTATTCTGTAATGCCTTTTGGTGTGACTAATGCGCCTGGAGTATTTATGGAGTATATGAATAGGATTTTCCATCCGTACCTAGACAAGTTTGTGGTAGTGTTTATTGATGACATTTTGGTGTATTCGAAATCTGAAGAAGAGCATGCTGAGCATTTGAGAGTGGTTTTGGGAGTTCTACGAGAAAAGAAGTTATTTGCTAAACTGTCTAAGTGTGAATTTTGGTTAGAAGAAGTTAGTTTTCTTGGTCATGTAATTTCAAGAGGTGGTGTTGCTGTTGATCCTTCTAAGATAGAAGCGGTGTCTAAGTGGGAAGCTCCGAAGTCAGTTTCTGAGATAAGGAGTTTTCTTGGACTTGCAGGTTATTATAGAAAATTCATTGAGGGATTTTCCAAGTTGGCGTTACCGTTGACAATGTTGACTAGAAAGGGGCAAGCGTTTGTTTGGGATTCAAAATGTGAAGAAGGTTTCCAAGAGTTAAAGAAAAGGTTGACTACTGCTCCTATCCTGATATTACCGAGTTCGTCGGAATCATTCGAGGTTTATTGTGATGCTTCATTGTTGGGTTTAGGTGGTGTGTTGATGCAGAATAAGCAGGTTATAGCTTATGCTTCGAGACAGCTAAGGGTTCATGAGAGGAACTATCCGACACATGATTTAGAGTTGGCAGCCGTGGTATTTGTTCTGAAGTTATGGAGGCATTACTTGTACGGGTCAAGATTTGAAGTTTACAGTGACCATAAGAGTTTAAAGTATTTGTTTGATCAGAAAGAGCTGAATATGAGACAGAGGAGATGGTTAGAATTTCTGAAGGATTATGACTTTGGTTTGAATTACCATCCGGGTAAAGCAAACGTAGTAGCTGATGCGTTGAGCCGGAAATCATTGCATATGTCTATGTTAATGGTTAGGGAATTGGATTTAATTGAGCAGTTTAGAGACTTGAGTTTGGTGTGTGAGAGTACTCACAATAGTGTTAAATTGGGGATGTTGAAGTTAACGAGTGGGATTCTGGATGAGATCAGAGAGGGTCAGAAATCCGATATGCTTTTGGTTGATAAATTGACTCTAGTGAATCAAGGTCAAGGTGGGGAATTCAGAGTTGACGAGAATGGTGTTTTGAGATTTGGTAATCGGGTGTGTATTCCGGATGTTACTGAGCTTAAGAAGAGCATTCTTGAAGAAGGACATCGTAGTGGTTTGAGTATTCATCCTGGAGCTACGAAGATGTATCATGATTTGAAGAAGTTATTTTGGTGGCCGGGAATGAAGAGAGAAATTGCGAGTTTTGTTTATTCCTGTTTGACTTGTCAGAAGTCAAAGATTGAGCATCAGAAGCCGTCTGGGCTAATGCAACCGTTGGCTATTCCAGAGTGGAAGTGGGATAGTATCAGTATGGATTTTGTTTCTGGTTTGCCGAGGACAAGTAAGAATTTTGAGGCTATTTGGGTGATTGTTGATAGATTGACGAAGTCGGCTCATTTCATTCCGATCAGAATGGATTATCCGTTAGAGAGGCTGGCTGAGTTGTATATTGAGAAGATCGTAAGTTTGCATGGTATTCCGTCGAGTATTGTTTCGGACAGAGATCCTAGATTTACATCGAAATTTTGGGAAGGTTTGCAGAGAGCTTTGGGAACTAAGCTGAGATTGAGTTCTGCATACCATCCGCAGACTGATGGTCAGACTGAGAGGACGATTCAGTCATTAGAGGATCTTTTGAGAGCTTGTGTTTTGGAAAAGGGAGGTGCTTGGGATTGTTATTTGCCTTTGATTGAGTTTACCTACAACAATAGTTTTCATTCGAGTATTGGTATGGCACCGTTTGAAGCTTTGTATGGTAGGAGATGTCGGACACCTTTATGTTGGTATGAGTCCGGTGAGAGTGCTGTGGTTGGACCGGAGATTGTTCAACAAACTACGGAAAAGATTAAGATGATTCAGGAGAAGATGAGAATTGCTCAGAGTCGTCAGAAGAGTTATCATGATAAGAGGAGGAAGTCACTTGAGTTCCAAGAGGGAGATCATGTGTTTCTTCGTGTTACTCCGATAACTGGTGTTGGTCGAGCTTTGAAGTCGAAGAAGTTGACACCTCGATTTATTGGTCCTTATCAGATTTTGGAGAGGATAGGAGAGGTAGCCTATCGTATCGCTTTACCGCCATCGCTTGCGAATTTGCATGAGGTTTTTCATGTGTCTCAGTTGAGGAGGTACATTCATGATCCGTCGCATGTAGTCCAAATAGATGATGTGCAGGTGAGAGATAACCTGACTGTGGAAACATCACCTATGAGGATCGAGGATCGAGAATTGAAGCAGTTGCGGGGTAAAGAGATTGCCTTGGTGAAGGTAGCTTGGGGAGGACCAGCAGGTGGCAATGTGACTTGGGAACTTGAGAGCCAGATGAAGGAGTCTTATCCGGAGTTGTTCGCTTGAGGTATGTTTCCGAGGACGAAAACTCTTTTAGTGGGGGAGAGTTGTAACACCCCAATTAAAATAAGATAATTATTTAATTTAAATTAATATTTTATTTATTAATTTAATTGAATAATTGGAAGTTGGATTATTATTATTATTTTGGAATAATCATTATTGGGTTATTATTTTATTGGAATAAAATAAGTTGGAATAATAAAAAGTCCCATTTTTGGTAAAAAGGGTTTTCACGTGAAAAGGAAAAGAGAGAAGCGGCTGAAAGTGGAAAAGGGCAAAAAGGCAGAGCAAGAGAAGAGGAAAAAGCTTGAAGCTAACGGAAGTGCCGGATTAACTCAGGTAAGGGGGGTTTATCATCGATTAACGGGTATTATGGGATGATATGTACTGGGTAGTAATAAACTATTGTTTTACCTCTGATTAGATTGATGTATGCTGAAAATGGGGAAATATTGGATGAACGAAATTGGGATTTTTTTTATAGAAGGAATTCGTAGAAATTATATGTAGTGATGTTAGGATTTGTGAAATCGAATAGGGGATGATTCGGGTTAGATGATATGAGTAATATTGTGTGAAATTTGGACTGTGGAAGGGTGAATTGGATAGATCTCGTAGCAGAGAAAGCCATTGCAGATCTGAGAGTTCTGGTTTCTGGTCATACGCGTATGGCACTAGGCAATACGCGTATGAGATGGCTGGTACGCGTATGGATGAGGCCTTACGCGTATGAGTGAAAAAGATGATATTTTGAACGTAAATTGGTCTCTGTTGGTACGCGTAATGGGAGATTGTTACGCGTAGCATACGCGTATGAGACAGGTGATACGCGTATGGGTTGGGCGAGGAAATGCGCAATACGCGTATGAGAGTGGGCAGTACGCGTATGGACTTGGTCAGGTTTGGGCAATACGCGTATGGGCATAGGCAATACGCGTATGGGCAGAATTGTGATTTTCTGTGCTGTTGTTGTGCAGTTTTTGGTTGTTTAGGCTGAGTGATGTACTTAGCTGATGTATGATGTAGCAGGGATCATTTCCCGTTGTTTGAGTAGTATAGGTATTAGTAGAGTGTGCTAATACTGTATTTGATTATGTGGCATGATGTGATATGCTTTTGTGATAAAATGTATTAATGATGTGTGATGATATGCATGATGCTGTGAATGTATCAGTTATGTATGCATTTGTGAATAGACTGTTTTATGGCTTAGAGTGTGAGCTTATGTCTATTCTTGAATTGTTGTTGTTGTTGTTGCATTGCTAGGTGATTAGCATGCATATTCTAGCCTTTGGGGCTGTAGCTAATTCCCATGGTGAGGAATTAGTGAGTGAATCATTGTGGAATTGTTGTTGATGTTTGCATGCTAGATGATTAACTTGCATAGTCTAGCCTTCGGGGCTGTAGCTAATTCCCATGGTGAGGAATTAGTGAGTGAGTCACTAGGTCTCAAATGAGTGGGACTAGTGAGCTTAGTAGCCGTATCTGGATTTGATCGGTGAGCTTGAACTGTATGTTCAAGAATAGTCGGTACCGCATGTGTGGAGTCTCATTGCATAATGAATGTATGGCATATAATATGAATGGATGTATTCCAGTATTATATGTGTGTTGTGTGTTGTGTTGTTGATGTTGAGTATGGTTGAGATTATACATATGCTATATGTTACTGTTGAATATGATGTTTGAACGGATATTGCCGTTGCTGAGTGCGTAGTCTGATTAGGGTGAATTGATGTGTTATTTACTTAGCATTACATGTTGTTCTATAATGCTTATTATATTGATTGAGGAACTCACCCTTACAACTATTTTTCAGGTAACGAGCAGTGAGTGAGTAGAAGCTAGTGCTATGGAGTCTAGTGTCGTCCTTAGTGGGTCATGCTCTGGTAGATGTAACATCGGGAGGGGATGTTTGACTATGTTTTAATTTAGTTGTTGATCAACTTTACATGAGATGTAGTACATGATTTGAATGTCGATGTTTTGTATCCGCTGCGAATTATGCAAAAGAGTCTTATTTTGATTTAATAAATGAGCATGACAGGATATTTTGATAAATGTTGTGAAATGAGTGTGTGACACCCTTCGGGGCATAATTACTCTGATTGATATGTTATTATTTTACTTAAAATATTGTGGGGTATTTAGAAGGGTGTTACATGAAACATCTTGCCCTCACACACCTTAACAAAATGGGGTAGCTGAACGTAAAAATCGGCATCTCGTAGAAACCACTTGGACAATACTTTTCAATGGTAATGTTCCACTTCAGTTTTGGGGGGATACTGTGCTAACGGTATGTTACATTATAAATCGCATGCCCTCATCTTTCCTTAACAATAAAATTCCTCATTCAATCCTTTTTCCCAATTCCCCACTTCACTCAATTCCTCCCCGAGTCTTCGGCTCCACGTGTTTGTACACAATCTCTTTCTTGATCTTGATAAACTATCAGCTCGATCACTAAAGTGTGTCTTTCTTGGTTATCATCGATCCCAAAAAGATTATTGTTGTTATTCACATACTCTACAAAGATACCTCATATCGGCCGATGTTACCTTCTTCTATTCTGTTCCATATTTCGAGTCCAGTCACGTAACTCCAGAGCCCATTCAAGAAATTATTCCCACACCTTTTCCGGACATTATTAATGTCCCGTCTACCATTATCCCCCATCAGTCAATGGCTCCTGACCCCCTACTTCTCGACCACTTCAAACATATCAGCATCGTCATCCTACCCCTGTCGCCCTATCCCAGAGGCGATACATGTCCCTGAGGTTATTGCAGACTCTCCTCTGATGCCTCCACAATCACCGAATCCGATCCTGCATTCTGAGTCCGATCTTCCGATTGCCCTTCGAAAAGGTATACGTTAAACACGAAATCCTTCTCCACATTATATTGATTTATGTTATCGATTCTTTCCACTTTGCAGTATACTTGTTTGTCTTCTTTCTCTTTTGTTTCTATTCCTAAAACTCCAGGTGAAGCATTATCTCACCCTGAGTGGAGGCAAGCAATGATTGATGAAATATGTGCTCTTCAAAGCAGTGGTACCTGGGAACTGATTCCTCTACCCCCTGGGAAATTTTTAGTAGGTTGTCGTTGGCTTTATACAGTGAAGGTTGGTCTAGATGGTAAGATTGATCGATTTAAAACTTTCTTGGTAGCCAAAGGATACACTGGCATCTGTTAGACTTCTTCTAGCCATTGTAGCCATTCGATATTGGCCTCTTCATCAACTTGACATCAAAAATGTTTTTTTACATGGTGATATTGAAGAGGAAGTATATATGGAGCAACCACATGGGTTTGTTGTTCAGGGGGAGTCGTTGAATATGGTGTGTAGGTTATACAAGTCTCTTTATGGTCTTAAGCAATCTCCGAGAGCTTGGTTCGGCAGATTCAGCGCTGTAGTACAACCGTTTGATATGGTCCGTAGTGAAGCTGACCATTCTGTTTTTTATCGTCACTCAGCCCAATGGTGTATTTATCTTATTGTGTATGTAGATAATATTATCATAACTGGTAGTGATCAGCATGGTATACTCCAGTTAAAACAACATCTCTCGAATCAATTTCAGACAAAAGATCTTGGTAAACTCTGCTATTTCTTGGGTATTGAGGTAGCCCAATCTAAAGATGGTTTGATGATTTTTCAGCGGAAATATGCTATGGATATTAGTGTTAAGAATATTTGTATATCGAATAGTCCAAATCGACTATATCATATAATTAGTTGTAATCTCTCTCTATATAATAAAGTCTCCGGAGTGTTTTTAAAAACACATGGTTTTTTCAAATGTATCTTAGTCTCTTGTATTTTAACATGGTATCTAGAGTCTGTTAAGAGATAATTCTTTCTTCGTCGTGCTTTATCCGGTTGATCCATTATCTTCCAATGAGATTTTTTTTTGCAAACCGTGTCATCACTTCGGTTTTCCTCTCACTTTTTTAAAATTATCCGGTAACCTACCAGCAAAAGCGCCTCTTCCGATCCAGCCGTTCCCCATTTTCCACCGGCAAAAACCTCCGCACGTGACAGCACGTCCGACAGCCAATCCCGACAATTTTCCCACCGCTCCACTCTCCATAGGGAAACTGTTTCAGATCCAATACTCATGGCTACTCCTTATAACGTTACGTCAAACTACGACGATTTTCTCAAGTGGTATTAGAATTATCAGAACATAGACTCTACTGCTTCGGTAACACACACTGGTAATTCATCTGCTTGTCTCTCTCAATCATCTTCTCTTGGACCTTGGATCCTTGATTCTGGTGCGTCTGATCATGTTACCAGTAATAAAAATCTTTTCTCTTCCCTCTCTACATTCAGTTTCTTACCTACTATAACTTCTGCCAATGGTTCTCAAACCCGATCCGAAGAGATTGGTACTGTTCAAATTCTACCTTCTTTCTCTATTACTTGTGTCCTCTATGTACCTAATTGTCCATTTAATTTACTTTCAGTCAGTCGTTTACCTTGTTCTCTTGATTGTAATGTCACCTTTACTAACAAGAATGTTACCTTGCAGGATCAGAGTTCGGGACGAACGATTGGTGTTGGATGTGAGTCTCAATGCCTTTATTACCTCTCAATGTCATCTCAGACATGCTCAGCCAAATATTCTCCACTCACTATCAATGCTCAGTTAGGTCGTCCCAGTCTTTCCAAATTACATAAGTTGGTGTCAAATTTATCGAAGGTATCTAATTTACATTGTAAGTCGTGTCAGCTAGGGAAACACACCCGTGGTCAGTTTCCCAATCGAGTCAATAAACGAGCTTCGTCCCCTTTTACTTTAGTTCACACCGATGTTTGGGGTCCCTCGCGTACTGTCTCCACTTTTGAGTCTAGGTATTTTGTCATCTTTATTGATCATTTTTCATGTTGCACGTGGTTATTTTTAATGAAGAATAAATCTGAATTATTTTCTATTTTTGAAGAATTCTATCAAGAAATAAGAACTCAATTCGGTGTGTGTATCCGTACCTTAAGAATTGACAATGCCCATGAATATTTATCATAACAATTTCAGAATTTTATGTCACGGAATGGTATTCTCCATCAAATATCTTATCCTCACACACCTCAACAAAACGGGGTAGCCGAACGTAAAAATCGGCATCTTGTAGAAACCACCCGGACCCTACTTCTCCATGGTAATGTTCCACTTCGGTTTTGGGGGATGTTGTGCTAACGGCATGTTACCTTATAAATCACATGCCCTCATTTGTCCTTAATAATAAAATCCCTCATTCAATCCTTTTTTCCAATTCCCCACTTCACCCAATTCCTCCCCGAGTCTTCGGGTCCACATGTTTTGTACACAATCTCTCTCTCTCTCTCTCTCTCTCTCTCTCTCTCTCTCCTGGTCTTGATAAACTATCAGCTCGATCACTAAAGTGTGTCTTTCTTGGTTATCGTCGATCCCCAAAAGGTTATCGTTGTTATACACATACTCTACAACGATACCTAGTATCGGCCAATGTTATCTTCTTCGAGTCGGTTCCGTATTTCGAGTCCAGTCACGTAACTCCAGAACCCATTCAAGAAAGTACTCCCACACCTTTTCCGGTAGTTATTAATGTCCCGCTTACCATTATCCCCCATCAGTTTAGGGCTTCTGACCCCCCACTTCTCGATCACTTCATACATATCAGCGTCGTCACCTAACGTCTGTCGTCCCTGTCCCTGAGGTCATACATGTCCCTGAGATCATTGCAGACTCTCCTCCGACGCCTCCGCCATTACCGGATTTGATCCTGGAACCTGAGTCCGATCTTCCGATTGCCTTTCGAAAAGGTATACGTCAAACACGAAATCCTTCTCCACATTATATTGATTTATGTTATCATCGTCTTTCCCCTTTGCAGTATACTTGTTTGTTTTCTTTCTCTTTTGTTTCTATTCCTTAAACTCCAGGTGAAAAATTATCTCACCCTAAGTGGAGGCAAGTAATGATTGATGAAACGTGTGCTCTTCAAAGCAATGGTACCTGGGAACTGATTCCTCTACCCCATGGGAAATCTTTAGTAGGTTGTCGTTGGCTTTATACAGTGAAGGTTTGTTCAGATGGTAAGATTGATCGATTTAAAGCTCGCTTGGTAGCCAAAGGATACACTCATATTTTTGGATTGGATTATAGTGATACCTTCTCGCCTATAGCCAAGGTGATGTCTGTTAGACTTTTTCTAGCCATTGCAGCCATTCGACATTGGCCTCTTCATCAACTTGACATTAAAAATGTTTTTTTACATGGTGATCTTGAAGAGGAAGTATATATGGAGCAACCACCTAGATTTGTTGCTCAGAGGGAGTCATCGAATATGAAGTGTAGGATACACAAGTCTCTTTATGGTCTTAAGAATTCTCTGAGAGATTGGTTTAGCAGATTCAACACTGTAGTACAACAGTTTGGTATGGTCCGTAGTGAAGCTGATCATTCTGTTTTTTATTGTCACTCAGCCCAAGGGTGTATTTATCTTATTGTGTATGTAGATGATATTGTCATAACTGATAGTGATCAACAGGGTATACTCCAGTTAAAACAACATTTCTCGAATCAATTTCAGACAAAAGATCTTGGTAAATTTCGCTATTTATTGGTTATTGAGGTAACCCAATCTAAAGATGGTTTGGTGATTTCTCAGTGGAAATATGCTATGGATATTTTGGAAGAAACAAATTTGTTGAATGCTAAACCAGTTGATACTCCCATGGATCAAAGTGTCAAACTACTATCCAATCAGGGGGAGCCTTTATCTGACTCAGGAAGGTATAAAAGATTGGTCGGAAAGTTGAATTATCTCACAGTCACTCGTCCAGACATTTCTTTTGCAGTTAGTGTGGTAAGTCAGTTCTTAAACTCCCCTTGTCAGGAACACATGGATGTTGTTATCCGGATTCTGAGATACATCAAATGTGCTCCAGGAAAAGGTCTAGTGTATGAAAATAAAGGACATACTTAAATAGTTGGATACTCCTATGCTTATCGGGCATGGTCGCCCATTGAAAGACGATCCACCTCTGGGTATTGTATATTTGTTGGAGGAAACCTTATATCCTGGAAAAGTAAGAAACAAAACATAGTTGCAAGATCAAGCGCCGAGGTAGAGTATAGGGCCATGACAATGGCAACATGTGAACTTATTTGGTTAAAACAGTTGTTCAAGGAACTTCAAATTGAAGAAGCAAGACCAAAGACACTTATTTGTGATAATCAAGCTGCATTGCACATTGCTTCAAGTCCAGTCTTCCATGAGAGGACCAAACATATTGAGATAGTCTGTCACTTTGTCAGAGAGAAAATCGAATCAGGTGACATTGTCACAAACTTTGTCAACTCTAATGATCAATTGGCAGATGTGTTTACAAAATCTATCTGAAGTCCCATAACTAATTATATATGTAACAAGCTTGGTGCATTTGACTAATATGCAGGGGGAGCGTTGATATTTATAAATATAATTTTAAGAATATTTGTATATCGAATAGTCCCACATTGACTATATCATGTAATTAGTTGTAATCTCTCTATATATAATAAAGTCTCCGCAGTGCTTTTCAAAACACACGGTTTATTCAAATGTCTCTTAGTCTCTTGTATTTCAACAATGGTCTTAAGCAATCTCCGAGAGCTTGGTTCGGCAGATTCAACGCTGTAGTATAACCGTTTGGTATGGTCCATAGTGAAGCTGACCATTTTGTTTTTTATCGTCACTCAGCCCAAGGGTGTATTTATCTTATTGTGTATGTAGATAATATTGTCATAACCGGTAGTGATCAGCAGGATATTCCAGTTAAAACAACATCTCTCGAATTAATTTCAAACAAAAGATCTTGGTAAACTCTGCTATTTCTTAGGTATTGAGGTAGCCCAATCTAAAGATGGTTTGGTGGTTTCTCAGCGTAAATGTGCTATGGATATTTTGGAAGAAACAAGTTTGTTAAATGCTAAACCAACTGATACTCCTATGGATTCAAGTGTCAAACTACTACCCAATTAGGGGGAACCCTCTATCTGATTCAGGAAGGTATAGGAGATTGGTTGAAAGTTGAATTATCTCACAGTCACTCGTCTAGACATTTCTTTTACAGTTAGTGTGGTAAGTTAGT
Source organism: Lathyrus oleraceus (assembly GCF_024323335.1). Lineage (NCBI taxonomy): Eukaryota > Viridiplantae > Streptophyta > Magnoliopsida > Fabales > Fabaceae > Lathyrus > Lathyrus oleraceus. The sequence continues at coordinate 346,508,332 of NC_066582.1, read as the reverse complement.
TCTTAAATTCCCCTTGTCAGGACCATATGGATCCTGTTATCCGGATTCTGAGATACATCAAATGTGCCTTTGAAAAATGTTTAGTGTATGAAGTTAAAGGAACATACTCAGATAATTGGATACTCTGATGATGATTGGGTAAGGTCACCCATTGATAGACGATCCACCTTTGGGTATTGTGTACTTGTTGGAGGAAATCTTATATCCTGGAAAAGTAAGAAACAAAATGTAGTTGCAAGATCAAGCACCAAGGCAGAGTATAAGGCCATTACAATGACAACATGTGAACTTATTTGGTTAAAACAATTGCTCAAGGAACTTAAAATTGAAGAAGCAAGACCAATGAAACTTATTTGTGATAATCAAGTTACATTGCACATTGCTTCAAATCCAGTCTTCCATGATAGGACCAAATATATTGAGATAGACTGTCACTTTATCAGAGAGAAGATCGAGTCAGGTGACATCGTCACAAGCTTTACCAACTCTAATGATCAACTTTAAGAATATTTGTATATAGAATAGTCACACATCGACTATATCATGTAATTAGTTGTAATCTCTCTCTATATAATAATGTCTCCTTAGTGCTTCTCAAAACAAATGGTTTATTCAAATGTCTCTTAGTCTTTTGTATTTTAACATGGTACCGGAGTCTGGTTTAAGATCCGGTGGGCCACCTAGTATTAGGTTTCCGCTATCGGGCCACCCACCATTTATTTCCACGCTCCAGTTGTCGAGTCCAGGGCATGAGAGGGTGTGTTTAGAGTCCCACATCGGATAATATATGGCCTGAACATGTGTTTATAAGTGGGGGTAGTCCTCACTCTACCAACCGGTTTTGTAGGGTTGAGTTAGGCCCAACCACATTTCTTAATATGGTATCAGAGACTCGTTTAAGATCCGGTGGACTACCTACTATTGTTAGACTATGGCACGGATCTAGAAGGGGGGGGGGGAGTTGAATAGATCCCAATTAAAAACTTGAGTCGGCGCTACCAATTTAAAATTGGTTTTGAAAAATTGTTTTAAGTGCGGAAGCGGCCGAGGAAAATTTTAGTCTAAAACGAACCGTTATTGGAAAACCGGATATGCGTTAAGCTAACGGATTAGAGATAAAGTGAAATACAAATCACTACACTAATTGTACAATCAATGATATGTTTCACTTACTAGGATTCCTAGTTCCAATGATCCAAATACCAGATTAAACAAGATACAAACTTAAGACAACTTTGGTTTAGGCAAATTTTCAAACACTTGGCGTGCATAAACACTCCAAGTGATATTTGTGTTGAGTAAGTAATTCAAATTGATCTAGTACAATATACTATTGTACTTTGGATACAAAAGCAGAGTTTTTTAATCTCTTACTCAACTTATATCAATGTTTGGTAAAATTGCTTAAACTAAAATCACTTAATTTTTAAGCTGAAAAACACTTATGCAGAAAATCAAAGAAGACAGAGATTTAATGAGGCAGTTCCCCCTCCGTCCTCGCTTCGGGGTACGTCTGCCCTCAATTCTAAACTTAGAATTGAGATGATTTAATTAGATATCACCTGTGAAATTTAACCGTTTATACAAGGATTGCAAAGCAAGTAAACAACAGAACTCCCAATGTGTTGAATGATGCTTCCTATCCTTGCTCCTTGATTCAAGATGAATCAAGACCTTCGATCGTTGTTGCTAGACCTCCGATTCCAGCCCCTTTGTTGAAGAATCTTCCGTTCTTCAAACCCTCGGCCCGACTGATCTCAAACACAACGAATCGAACCCGAATCCTTCACTTCAATATCACCGAATCTGCTACTAGACTGATGAAGACGTCCTCTTCTCAATCACCTTCGCTCAGCTGAATATTGATGAAGCAATTCATCCAAAAACCCCCAAACACAAACCGGTATTGGAGGACAAAACCCTAACGGTTTTATTCAAGAAAGAACCTGCCACAAGCTTCAACCCGAACCGGATTCTCCAATCACAGCTTCGAACCTTATCACCTTTAATCGATCACGAACCACATCAAAGATGATTGTGTGTAGTTGATGTGTTGTGAAATGTTGACGATGAAGATGATGAATCTTGGACACCTTTTTCACTCTTTCTTGTTTCCTTGAACACTTGAATTCAAATTGACAAATGTTGTTTGATAAAAGTGTTTTGACTTCTAATTATAGTAACTGGAAAACCAACCAAAAATAACAGCTTTTCAAACAATGGAAAGTACTCAGAAAACTGAGTTTACGCACGAGCGGTCGACCATAGGTCGGCGTGCGCTGACCTGTGGGAAATGCGCCGACCCCTATGGTCGACCCAAAGGTTTCATGCGCTGAGCCGTGGATAACATCACTATGCCATGTGCCGACCTGTGGTCGACCCAAGGGTTTTATGCGCTGACCCGTGAGGTATGCGTCGACCCTTATGGTCGACTCAAAGTCTTCAAATCTGCAAAAATTTGTGTTTTGTGATTTTCATGCATTTCGTCATGATCATACTTTGTCCACATATGTTTTTAAGAATTATAACAGATTTAGATAAGCATAGGAAAGGATATGATAGGTAATGTGTTGCATTTGTTTGTATACGTGCATGGTGGTCATTTGTCATCATCGAAACTTGTGATCGTATGTTGTCTGACTCTTTGCCTTTACATACTCCCCCTTTTTGATGATGACAACCTGTATAAATCAACGAGACAAACAACATGCGGTATTGACACATTTTGCACACTCCCCCTTTCTTTTGTAATCTAAGGCTATCTGCAGAAAGCGACTGTTAGTTGTGAACAATATTTGGCTGCCTGCTTTGTACACTTTTCTCCCCCTTTGACAACATCAAAAAGAGACACATAATGATTATACAACATAACAAGGAAATTTCACTGGAAATAACACAAACAGATAATAATATCACACCAATATCATTTCTGAGCAATAGTCATTAATTAAGAACAACACATGAAGATAAACAAGGAAAACAGAGAACTGAATACATCCAAAATAACAATCAAACTACAAAGCGCATGTGAATGTCTATGTCCTAATGGCGGTGTCCTGGATGGTAACAAATGCCCGGGTTTTTGTAGGGGTCAGCCAGAGATGATAGGTATTCGGTAACACCGTTTAGATGCTTGAGACTCTCGTCGATCGACCGTTCCTGACGTTCAAATGATGCCGAAAAGTCTGCATACCGGTTATTCATGCTTGTAGAGAAGGTGTCGAGACGCTCATTTTGGGCTTGAAGTTGCTCGTTAATATGAGCATAACGCTCATCCTGAGTTTGCATGAAGGACTGTTGAGCGATCTGCATATTGCGCATCATATCCAATAGTTCTGAAGAGTCTTCTTGCTGTGGAGGGGACGGAGGAGATTCTTCATCATCCTGGTGATACGGCCGGTAGAATTGGCGTTGAGTTGACCAGCCCGTATGTTGCCAGTCACCCCAGCCACCCCAGCGTGGAACATCTTCTTCAGTTGAATGCGACTGCTGAGCCCAAGCGGAGTCGGAGTAGTCGTGAGTGTCAACGGGTGGAGGACTATCATCTCCACCATTGTGATCAAAAGCGTGCCTGGCTTCCTCTTCTTCATTTTCCTCTTCATCTTCTTCTTCTTCGCTTTCATCACTGTCATCATCTGCTGCACCAGGCGCAGGAACATTTCCTCTTCGAACAAACTTATACATTCTCCGCTCATCACACCAAAAATATCCCATCATGGACAGAGTTTTTGGGCTGAACTCTTTGTCAGATGAGATGGAAGTGTACGGGAAAGACGGATGATTAACGTTGGCTGCAGTAAGGACCTCTTGAATGAAGGATCCGTAAGCAAGAGTCGTTCCTCGTCCGGAATCATGTAGACTGAACATCCTACTGGTAATGTAGTAAGGCCAGTTGATTTTCTTCTTATTCTTCAGAATGTAAATGAGATGAACCTCAGCCTGTTCAACTCTGGAGAGACCGCCCTTCTTTGGTCGCAGAATGCGGGAGACAATCCACTGAAGAATCCTTTCTCCGGTTTTCAGCTTGCCGGCAGTGACAGCTCGTGGGAACGCGTCACTGTTCACAAACTGATCAGGATATGGTCGTTTCAGCATGTCATTCAATGCACTCTTAAACTCGTAACCTTCTATTAGGTGAGAGTCAGTTACCTCAGCTAGAGGATTTTCAGCATCATCCAATGACATATCAAAATACTGGTTCCAGACATTTGACTTAAGAGATACCTTTGTCGTGCCGATTCTGGAATGAAACTTGTGCCCGCGAAACTTATCATGAATGCCGGCGTAGAACACCCGGACTAAGTCTTCGCTGTATTTAGCATTGCACTCCAAGAATTTGACGATGCCTTGATGCTGGAGCAGAGCCATGATTTCTACGAGGTGCATGCGTTCGGCGGTAAGTTTGTAGAAAGCATGTTGTTGTACAACTCCTCTTTTGCCGATATCTTTGTTGAAGGATTCGACACGCGCTGGTGGAACTAACGACACAGCGGAGATGGGTAGAGGTGCGGCGGATGATTCTCGGGATCTCTTGCCGGTAGGTCTGCATGATGTGGAAGCCATTTGAGCAGGTTTGAAGCTAAGTGTGTGTGGGTAGAGAGAGAAGGTTTGTGAGGGTTTTTGAGAGTGATTTTGCTAGACAGAGGTTTTTCCCTATTTGTAGAGGAGAAGTTAGGGTTTTGGGAAGATGAAGGATTAAGGGATAAAAGACACTAGGTAGATGCAGGTTACAAGGTAGTGGGTAGTTTGAAAGGTAATGGAATATAAATGCACACTTAATGATGGTTTTTGAATGTAGATGCATGAAACGATTCAAATTTTTCTGCAGAAAAACAAAATTTTCGAGCGATGCGTCGACCATAGCCCTGCATGCGTCGACGCATACTGTTTGATTTTTGAGAAAATACAGAAAATATTAAGCGTGCGTCGACCATAGCCCTGCTGCGGTCGACTCATACAGTCAGAATTTCAATTTTTCACAGTTTTGCACATGCGTTGACAGGTTCGATGCATAAATAACATGCCATGCAGCAATAAACATCCAAAGAGATACATCATGCATATATATATACACTATCATTATGAGGTATAACTATTTTAACCATGAGACTTTGCAGAGAGAGAGAGAGAGGAACAGTATCACCTCGATGCCGGAGTGACTTGGTGAACAGTAAACTTGTGCTTGCAACAACATTGACTTGTTAGAAGTACAAGATTATAGTCTTATATGGAATATGGTAAAACAGCAGATTATGGTGCCCGTTCCGAAATATCGAGAATACCAAGTTCTCGGCGAATATGAAAGAAAGGTTCAGTGGCTAGCGGCTTTGTGAAAATGTCCGCTAGTTGATTTTCAGTATTAACATGTTCAAATACAATGTCACCTTTCTCTACATGATCCCGAAGAAAGTGATGTCGAATTTCGATATGTTTGGTGCGAGAATGCAGCACAGGATTCTTGGTAAGGTTAATGGCACTTGTATTGTCACAGAAAATAGGAATACGTTCAAGTTTGAGGTTAAAGTCCAACAGTTGTTGCTTAATCCATAGGATTTGAGCACAACAACTACCGGCGGCAACGTATTCCGCTTCGGCGGTTGACAAAGCAACTGAAACTTGTTTCTTGCTATGCCAACTGCCAAAGAGTTTGAAAATAAGTGACAAGTGCCACTGGTGCTTTTCCTATCCGATTTGCAACCGGCAAAATCGGAATCGGAGAAGCCTACCAATGAACAATCATTACCTTTGGAATACCATAGTCCATACTTCGGAGTACCGGATAGGTATCGAAGTATTCGTTTAACGACTTTTAAATGGGATTCCTTGGGACATGATTGATATCTTGCGCACATGCATACGCTAAACATAATATCGGGACGAGAAGCAGTAAGATAAAGGAGTGAACCAATCATACCTCTATACCGTTTTACATATACTTCCTTACCGTCTTCATCTTTGTTCAAGTTTGTACAAGTAGGCATGAGGGTGTCTATGGCCTTAGCTTTTGCCATGTCAAATCTCTTGATAAGGTCCAAACATTACTTTGTCTGGCTCACGAAAGTTCCTTCTTTGAGCTGTTTAATTTGCAGACCGAGAAAGTATGTGAGCTCCCTCATCATACTCATCTCGAATTCGCCCTGCATAAGGTCTGAAAACTCTCTCACAAGATTCATGTTAGTAGACCCAAATATGATATCATCTACATAAATTTGCACTAATATCAAGTGCTTTCCTTGACGTTTAATGAAGAGGGTTGTGTCAACCTTTCCTCTTGAGTAGCCTTGATCGAGTAAGAATTTGCTTAGTCTCTCATACCAAGCTCTAGGAGCTTGTTTGAGGCCATACAAAGCCCTTTTCAGTTTATAAACATGATCAGGATACTCATGGGATTCGAAACCCGGAGGTTGTGCGACGTAAACCTCTTCATTTATGTGACCGTTAAGGAACGCACTCTTAACATCCATTTGAAATAATTTAAAGTCTTTCGCACAGGCGAAAGAAAGGAGAAGGCGTATGGCCTCGAGTCGGGCAACCGGCGCATAAGTTTCCTCATAGTCGATGCCTTCCTCTTGGTTATACCCTTGCGCGACTAAACGCGCCTTATTACGGGTTATTACCCCGTTTTCGTCCAGCTTGTTCCTAAACACCCATCGGGTGCCGATTACTCGATGATCTCGCGGAGGAGGGACAAGGTCCCAAACCTCATTTCTGGTGAACTGATTAAGTTCCTCCTGCATTGACAAAAACCAGTGTTCATCGAGTAGGGCTTCTTTAGGGTTTTTAGGTTCTATTTGCGAAACGAAAGCGAAGTGATAACAGAAATTACTTAGCTTAGATCGAGTTGTTACACCCTTTGAGATATCTTCGAGCATGTTGTCGATTGGATGGTCTTTGGAAGACTTCCAAGCTTGAGGGAGATCATCGTTTGAAGGCGGATGAATTGTCTCGGTTTCCTCATGGTGTACATCTTTGTCCTCCTCAATTTTGACTATGTCGGGTTGATCAATCCCCGGCTCGCCACCTTTGAGTATGTCTTTGGTAGATGTACCTGCACCATGAAAAACACTACCCTTTCCGATGTTTCTCGGATTGGATTCATCAAAAGTGACATGTACAGACTCTTCTACAGCAAGTAATCGTTTGTTGTATATTCTATATGCTTTGCTAGATTGAGAGTATCCAAGGAAGATACCTTCGTCAGCCTTGGAATCGAATTTTCCCAAGTTTTCCTTTCCATTATTCAATACAAAACATTTGCAACCAAAGACATGTAAGTGAGAAACATTTGGCTTTCGCCCTTTTAAAAGTTCATACGGTGTTTTGTTTAGAATGGGGCGAATGAGCACCCTATTCAGAACATAACAAGCCGTACTAATGGCGTCGGTCCAAAAATATTTAGGTAAGCCACTTTCGTTGATCATTGTTCTTCCCAATTCTTCCAAAATTCGATTTTTACGCTCCACAACCCCATTTTGTTGAGGAGTACGTGGAGCGGAGAAGTTATGATCAATGCCATGGTTACCGCAATATTCTTCAAATAAGTGATTTTCGAACTCACCCCCATGATCGCTTCTAATTGCAACAATATTTGTATTTAGTTTATTTTGGGAAAGCTTAGCAAATCTTTCAAAGGCGGCGAACGTATCGCTCTTGCTTACTAAGAAAATAGTCCAACAAAATCGAGAGAAGTCGTCCACTATTACGAAACCGTAATAGTTTCCTCCTAGACTTTTAATCCTAGATGGCCCAAATAAATCCATATGAAGAAGCTCGAGAGGTCTCGTTGTTGAAACGATATTTTTGGATTTAAATGAGATCCTCGTTTGCTTCCCCTTTTGACAAGCATCACAAAGGTGATCCTTGGTGAACTTAATTTTGGGAAGACCTAGGACTAGATCTTTTGAGACTACTTTGTTTAGTAAGTCAAAGTTAACATGTGCTAAACGCCTATGCCATAACCATGAATCTTCACTCATTGTTACAAGGCATTTGTCACTTGTTAACGATACTTCATTTAAGTCAAGCATATAGACATTGTTCACACGCAGGCCATTAAACATACTCTTCTTATCATCATTATGTACAATTTTGCAACAATCTTTTGAAAAGGATACATTGTATCCTTTGTCACATAATTGACTGATGCTAAGTAGATTGTGTTTAAGACCTTCGACAAGCAATACGTCAGAAATAGTAGTAGAAAAGGGGTTACCTACACTACCTTTACCAAGTATTGCTCTACGGTTGTTGTCACCATAAGTTACATATCCCTTCTTCTTAGCCACGAAGTCAATGAAGAGAGATATGTCTCCTGACATGTGCCTTGAGCATCCACTGTCGAGAACCCATCTTCTCTCGGTAGTCTCGAGGCATTGTACCTATGGCAATATAATTAACAAGAGAAGGTACCCAATGGCTTATTGGATCCTGAATGGTGAGGAACGAAATGGTTGCATTTGGGCATCCATTGATAAATGTCTTTAGGAACTAAAAATCTCCTAAATCTACATTTAGCAATGGAGTGACCTTTCTTGCAACAATAAAGACAAGAGAAATTTACATTTAGATTGCTTTTGCTATCTTCATCCTTTATAACATATTTATATTTTTGATATGGATTAACCATACTTTTTCGAAAGTTTGATTTGTCGATAGCAAAAGTAATCTTGGGCTCAAGAGCCTTGTCAAGTTTGGCCTTTAGGTTTCTTACTTCACCTTGCCAAATGTAACAGGTATCACACCCAAAGTTCATCATTCTACTTCTAAGGTCCTCATAACTTGTTTTTATGCTTTCCACTATAGAAGCTTTAAGTGCCTCAAGTTTCCTTTCGGATTGTTGAATTTTATGTTCCAAATGTGAAAAAAAAATCTTATTTGAGGCAAGCCTTTTAAAGGCCTCTTTCGCTTCACAGTGTAAAGTGTCAAAAGCATTTTGCAATTCATGATGAGACATACTAGAGGATTTTTCATATTTAGCATGTCGTACCTGTTTCTTTTTGTTCTTTTGATGAGCAGAGAGACATAGGTTTGCATTTTCATCTTCATCACTAGAACTTTCATCATCGGAGGAGTCGCTATCGCTCTCCCAAGCTATGTATGCTCTCCTTGGCTTTGATGGTTTCTTGTGTGATTTGTATGATTCTTTTTCTTTTGTCTTCTTGTTCATCGGACAGTCCGGTTTGCAATGACCCGGCTTTCCACACTTATAGCACGACCCTCTAGTCATTTTTCTTTTTGAGTCATCGGTTTTGGAGTACCTAGTTTGTTTCCGGAAGTTTACCAAGTTCTTCTCGGAATGTTGGATGTCGTTCTTTCTCACGTAACGGTTGTAGCGTTTAACGAACAGCCCCATATCTTCACTCTTGTCCTCTTCTTCTTCGTCGCTCGATGAATAATCACTTTGCTCTTTTGCTTGAGACTTTGAGGAGGAAGTCTTTAGAGCTATTGATTTCTTTTCACTCACCTTTGCTTTGTCCTTCTTATCTTTCTTTTCGTGTTGTTCCAGGCTCAAGAGAACTTATTCGTGCTCTTGTAGTTTACCAAACAATGTTGTCAAGTCCAATGTGGTAAGATCATTTGCCTCTTTGATGGCGGTCACTTTCGGCTGCCTTTCCCTGTTAAGGCATCTTAAGATCTTATTAGTAGCAATATCATTGGAAACAGGCCTACCAAGTGAATGTAATCGATTGATGAGATGAGTGAATCTCTTTTGCATGTCAGCAATGGTTTCCCCTTGCTCCATGAAAAAGAGATCAAACTCTTGCGTTAGTGTATTGATTCTAGCCAACTTAACATCGTTCGTCCCCTCATGGGCAATTTGTAGTGAATCCCACATGGCCTTAGCAGTAGGACAATGGGATACACGATAGTATTCATCTACACCTAGTGAGGAGATTAGGATATTTTTGGCTTTCCAATCATAATTGTATTTCTTTTCATCATCATCGGTCCATTGTGCTTCGGGCTTAGGCACTAATTCATTGTTCTCATTGGTCATGGTTATTTCAATTGGACCATTGAGAATAACGTTCCATATTTTTCTATCTATGGAATTTATGTGCACCCGCATACAGTCTTTCCAATAACTATAATTTTCACCATTGAAAACGGGAGCTCTATTATAAGCCCCTTTAGGTTCGTTAGCCATTTTCTATCAAAGTTATATTTTGAAGCACGGAGTGAACCAGGCTCTGATACCACTTGTTAGACTATGACACGGATCTAGAAGGGGGGGTTGAATAGATCCCAATTAAAAACTTGAGTCGGCGCTACCAATTTAAAATTGGTTTTGAAAAATTGTTTTAAGTGCGGAAGCGGCCGAGGAAAATTTTAGTCTAAAACGAACCGTTATTGGAAAACCGGATATGCGTTAAGCTAATGGATTAGAGATAAAGTGAAATACAAATCACTACACTAATTGTACAATCAATGATATGTTTCACTTACTAGGATTCCTAGTTCCAATGATCCAAATACCAGATGAAACAAGATACAAACTTAAGACAACTTTGGTTTAGGCAAATTTTCAAACACTTGGCGTGCATAAACACTCCAAGTGATATTTGTGTTGAGTAAGTAATTCAAATTGATCTAGTACAATATACTATTGTACTTTGGATACAAAAACAGAGTTTTTTAATCTCTTACTCAACTTATATCAATGTTTGGTAAAATTGCTTAAACTAAAATCACTTAATTTTTAAGCTGAAAAACACTTATGCAGAAAATCAAAGAAGACAGAGATTTGATGAGGCAGTTCCCCCTCCGTCCTCGCTTCGGGGTACGTCTGCCCTCAATTCTAAACTTAGAATTGAGATGATTTAATTAGATATCACCTGTGAAATTTAACCGTTTATACAAGGATTGCAAAGCAAGTAAACAACAGAACTCCCAATGTGTTGAATGATGCTTCCTATCCTTGCTCCTTGATTCAAGATGAATCAAGACCTTCGATCGTTGTTGCTAGACCTCCGATTCCAGCCCCTTTGTTGAAGAATCTTCCGTTCTTCAAACCCTCGGCCCGACTGATCTCAAACACAACGAATCGAACCCGAATCCTTCACTTCAATATCACCGAATCCGCTACTAGACTGATGAAGACGTCCTCTTCTCAATCACCTTCGTTCAGCTGAATATTGATGAAGCAATTCGTCCAAAAACCCCCAAACACAAACCGGTATTGGAGGACAAAACCCTAACGGTTTTATTCAAGAAAGAACCTGCCACAAGCTTCAACCCGAACCGGATTCTCCAATCACAGCTTCGAACCTTATCACCTTTAATCGATCACGAACCACATCAAAGATGATTGTGTGTAGTTGATGTGTAATGAAATGTTGATGATGAAGATGATGAATCTTGGACACCTTTTTCACTCTTTCTTGTTTCCTTGAACACTTGAATTCAAATTGACAAATGTTGTTTGATAAAAGTGTTTTGACTTCTATTTATAGTAACTGGCAAACCAACCAAAAATAACAGCTTTTCAAACAGTGGAAAGTACTCAGAAAACTGAGTTTACGCACGAGCGGTCGACCATAGGTCGGCGTGCGCTGACCCATGGGAAATGCGCCGACCCCTATGGTCGACCCAATGGTTTCATGCGCTGAGCCGTGGATAGCATCACTATGCCATGTGCCGACCTGTGGTCGACCCAAGGGTTTTATGCGCTGACCCGTGAGGTATGCGCCGACCCTTATGGTCGACTCAAGCACGTATGCGCTGACCATTCTCCAATTTGTCCGAGTTATGCGCTGACCCGTGAGCTATTCGCCGACCCTTATGGTCGACTCAAAGTCTTCAAATCTGCAAAAATTTGTGTTTTGTGATTTTCATGCATTTCGTCATGATCATACTTTGTCCACATATGTTTTTAAGAATTATAACAGATTTAGATAAGCATAGGAAAGGATACGATAGGTAATGTGTTGCATTTGTTTGTAGACGTGCATGGTGGTCATTTGTCATCATCGAAACTTGCGGTCGTATGTTATCTGACTCTTTGCGTTTACAACTATGGTTTCCGCTATCGGGTTACCCACCATTTATTTTCACGCTTCAACTGTCTAGTCCTTAGCGTGAAGGTGTGCGTTAAGAGTCCTACATCGGATAATATATAGTTTGAACACGTGTTTATAAGTGGAAGCAGTCCGCACTCTACCAACCAATTTTGTAGGGTTGAGTTAGATCCAACCACATTTCTTAAAAAATAATATTCAGATTCATTACATGTTTAATTTCTCTGTCTACTTTTAATTTATCCGAAACTTTAGTAGCTTGGTGTCTTGATTTTTCTGGTCATTTCTTACTCTGTCTCCTCTCTCAAACCTTCATGATCTTTGTTCAACTAAGCCCACAAGTGATGATACCATCCTTTATTTATTACCTTCGTTCACCACCTCTGTGTCATTTTGGTACGCTTGGGTTTTGTTTGGCTCCTCTATTTGATACTTTTTGGATTTATACAACTGCTTGCTTTCTCTTCAGTGTTTGTCACACAATTCTTTTCTCACTAATGGATCACATCAGCTGCTTCGATTCCCGTTGATGATCATTCACAAGTTACTCATTTCCCATAGATAAATCATGTTAGCGGTGTCTTTCTTTTTCAATTGATTTTCATTTAGATCGTGACTTATGTTGTTATGACTCAAACTAGCTCAACTCCCTGTCCTTGATATTTTATCCTCTGATTGTTTCCCAAGCGCCCTAGACTCCTTTTTGTTGCTTAATTTAATGCCAAGAAATTTCTTCTAGGATGATGATTATTCTAGCTGTTGGGCTAAACTATCTTTCTAGCGATTCCATATTACTTGTCCAACATCTTTGAGTGTCTTTTCCAATCAATTTTCTTTTGTGGTATGAAGAGTAAATCAGATGGAGAGAAGTTAAATAATTAGAGATAGAGACAGACCTAGAAAAACCATAAGAGAGGTTATTAAAAAAGATCTCGAGATTAACGTTTTGGATAGAAGCATGATCCTGAATAGAAGATTATGGAGAAAGTTGATCCATGTAGCCGACCCCACTTAGTGGGATAAGGCTTGGTTGTTGTTGTTGATATTATTAGTTTGAAGCTTCCAAATGTAGTTTTAAGAAGGATGGAGCTTGCTTTGCTTAATTTAAGGCTTAATTTATTCACCCAATTCCTCCCCGAGTCTTCGGGTCCACATGTTTTGTACACAATCTCTCTCCTGGTCTTGATAAACTCTCAGCTCGATCACTAAAGTGTGTCTTTCTTGATTATCATCGATCCCAAAAAGGTTATCATTGTTATTCACATACTCTACGATGATACCTAGTATCAGCTGATGTTACCTTCTTCGAGTCAGTTCCATAATTCGAGTTCAGTCACGTAACTCTAGAACCCATTCAAGAAAGTACTCCCACACCTTTTCCGACAGTTATTAATGTCCCGCCTACCATTATCCCCCATCAATCTAGGGCTCCTGACCCACCCACTTCTCGACCACTCCAAACATATCAGCGTTGTCACCCAACGCCTGTCGTCCATGTCCCTGAGGTCATTGCAGACTCTCCTCTGACGCCTCCTCCATCATCGGATCTGATCCTGCAACCTGAGTCCGATCTTCCGATTGCCCTTCGAAAAGCTATACGTCAAACACGAAATCCTTCTCCACATTATATTGATTTATGATATCATCGTCTTTCCCCTTTGCAGTATACTTGTTTGTCTTCTTTGTCTTCTGTTTCTATTCCTAAAACTCCATGTGAAGCATTGTCTCACCCAGAGTGAAGGCAAGCAATGATTGATGAAATGTGTGCTCTTCAAAGCAGTGGTACCTGGGAATTGGTTCCTCTACCCCATGGGAAATCTTTAGTAGGTTGTCGTTGGCTTTATACAGTGAAGATTGGTCCAAATGGTAAAATTGATCGATTTAAAGCTCGCTTGGTAGCCAAAGGATATACTCAGATTTTTGGATTGGATTATAGTGATACCTTCTCGCCTGTAGCCAAGATGACATCTGTTAGACTTCTTCTAGCCATTGCAGTCATTCGACATTGGCCTCTTCATCAACTTGACATCAAAAATGCTTTTTTACATGGTGATCTTGAAGAGGAAGTATATATGGAGCAACCACCTAAATTTGTTGCTCAGGGGGAGTCATCGAATATGGTGTGTAGGTTACACAGGTCTCTTTATGGTCTTAAGCAATCTCCGAGAGCTTGGTTCGGCAGATTCAACACTGTAGTACAACAGTTTGGTATGGTCCGTAGTGAAGCTGACCATTATGTTTTTTATCGTCACTCAGCCCAAGGGTGTATTTATCTTATTGTGTATGTAGATGATATTGTCATAACTGGTAGTGATCAGCAGGGTATACTCCAGTTAAAGCAACATCTCTCAAATCAATTTCAGACAAAAGATCTTGGTAAACTTCGTAATTTCTTGGGTATTGAGGTAGCCCAATCTATAGATGGTTTGGTGATTTCTCAACGAGAATATGCTATGGATATTTTGGAAGAAACAAGTTTGTTGAATGCTAAACCAGCTGATACTCCTATGGATCTAGGTGTCAAACTACTACCCAATCAGGGGGAGCCTCTATCTGACTCAGGAAGGTATAGAAGATTGGTTGGAAAGTTGAATTATCTCACAGTCACTCGTCCAGACATTTCTTTTGCAGTTAGTGTGGTAAGTCAGTTCTTAAACTCCCCTTGTCAGGAACACATGGATGCTATTATCCGGATTCTGAGATACATCAAACGTGCTCTAGGAAAAGTTCTAGTGTATGAAAATAAAGGACATACTCAGATAGTTGGATACTCCGATGCTGATTGGGCAGGGTCACCCATTGATAGACGATCCACCTCTGGGTATTGTTTACTTGTTAGAGGAAACCTTATATCGTGGAAAAGTAAGAAACAAAACGTAGTTGCAAGATCAAGCGCCGAGGCAGAGTATAGGGCCATGGCAATGGCAACATGTGAACTTATTTGGTTAAAACAGTTGCTCAAGGAACTTCAAATTGAAGAAATAAGACCAATGACACTTATTTGTGATAATCAAGCCGCATTGCACATTGCTTCAAATCCAGTGTTCCATGAGAGGACCAAACATATTGAGATTGACTGTCACTTTGTCAGAGAGAAAATCGAATCAGGTGACATCGTCACGAACTTTATCAACTCTAATGATCAATTGACAGACGTGTTTACAAAATCTCTGCGAAGCCCCAAAACTAATTATATATGTAACAAGTTTGGTGCATTTGACTTATATGCTCAAGCTTGAGGGGGAGTGTTGATATTTGTAAATATAATATTAAGAATATTTGTATATCGAATAGTCCCACATCGACTATATCATGTAATTAGTTATAATCTCTCTATATATAATAAAGTCTCCGTAGTGCTTTTCAAAACACACGGTTTAACCTAAATGTCTCTTAGTCTATCCTAATTCAACCGTGACCATCAAATGAATGTACTGTTAGTGTTGATGTTTTGCTTCCTTATTTGTTTAAAAGAGTTATTATGGAATGGTCATGGACAAATGTACTTGTAAATAAATTAAATAGACCTGGTTCTCACTTATCAGTTTCTGATCATTCATTCACGGTGTTGTAGTTGTCTTGAGTTTCTCCTTCAACTCTCTTATGGGAAGCCTAAACAGTTTGTTGACTGTTGTGGAGTGCACCCAATCTTATTTTATCCAGGCTTATGGATTTGTTGACCATGTAATGGCAATATCTCTCCATGTTTCAGGAAGTGCTAGTGCGTTTTTCCGGTTTTGGAAAGGAGGAAGATGAGTGGATTAATGTGCGAAAGCATGTTAGGCCGCGCTCTCTGCCATGTGAATCATCAGAATGTGTTGCAGTGCTCGCTGGAGATCTCATACTTTGTTTTCAGGTTGGGATGTGTCATAATAAGTTAATTTGATCATGAAAATTTTCATCTTACAAATTTTGTTTTTAGCAAAAATTATTGTTTCTTACCATTTATTGAATTTTGAATTTTGACACTAAAGGAAGGTAAAGAGCAAGCCCTTTACTTTGATGCCCATGTCCTTGATGCTCAAAGGCGGAGGCACGACGTAAGAGGCTGTCGTTGTAGATTTTTGGTTCGCTATGATCATGATCAGTCTGAGGTATTAATTTCAATAAGATTGTCCTCTGAGATTTATATCTTTTATGTTTGATTATAAGATTTATATCAGTCCCTATATTTTTTCATTCATATGGATTTTCTTCACTAGTTTTAGGGTTCAGTCCTTATATTTTTAATTCATTTGAATTTTGGCCTCTAGTTTCTTATCAGTATTATGAACGTGATCCCTACTTTTCATAAAGGATTTCCTATTCAGCTATAATGTAACCTTGGATTCTCTCTCGGAAATTATGATTCCATACTAGATTTCAAATCTCCATTGAATTTTTCAATCAAATCATCATCATCCCTTATGCAGGAAATGCAGAATGATGACTGCAAAACAGTAACCCAAATGATTCATGACCGGGCTTGTTTAGTCTATTTCTTCGTAATGATGCCATTGAGTAATAATGATTTTAAAGGGCACTTCTTCGATTGTTTTATTAATTCACATATAATGTGATTTTGCCAGGAAATCATGACGCTTAGGAAGGTTTGTCGGAGGCCTGAAACTGATTACAGATTACATCAACTTCATGCCGTGAATGATGCAGCCCCTGCGGATCATCAGAAGATTAGCTTGGATCATCCAGCAATTGTTCATGGCACGAGGGTTACTAATTCTTCTGAAATGGTACAAAAGCAACAATAGATTGCAAATATTCATATGGTAACACCAGTTTTGCAAACAAACGATTCCATTCCACCACAAAGCATGAATGTGGATCCAGTGAAAATTGAAACAAAACCTGATATTCAAGCTGGAAATCATGTCACTCTAGGCACTGCCACATTCACCTCCGGCGTCATTACTACCGGCAGTATTACTACTAGCAGTGTTCCTGAAGTTTCCACTCAGAACCTCGCCGAAGAGAAGTAACTTGAATATGTTTCTGTAAAGCCTAACTAGTCGGATGGTAATCTTCTGCACAAAATGCTTGTACATGAGTTTTTACGCATGTTTTATTCGAATTATGGGAAATGAAAAGGGTAAGGTGCTATAATTGCACTTTCATCTTTTATGTTAAAACTTACACTAATATATGTTAATAGAAACGCATGGAAAACAATTTTGAACATCATTTTCAGAATTTTCTTTTTTAAAAGAATCTTCTAACGTCCATGACAATTAATTTTGAATATTTTATTATAATTTTCTGTGAAAATGTAATTCAGCTCTAGATGACCTTTTTTTATTTTCTTGACCAGTTTACCAAAATGATTATTTCAATCTTTAAAGTGCGCTACTTTTTTAAGGAGGATAAACATAGGTTTTAATATAAGAAAAGAGAGGAGCATAACTTAAATGTCTTAACGATATCTTTGGATGTCCTCAAATGAACGGAACGGGATGAAATAGAGTGGAACGAAGATTCCTTTCTATTGTTTGAGTATTTTAAAACTGAGCAAGATATATTATTCATTGACCCAAATTGAAGGGGAAGAAATTTGATAATAAATGATGGAATGAAATGGAACCCTTACTACTCTATTTTGTCATGATCCATCCAATTTTAAGTCATTTAAACAATAAAATCTCATTTCATTCCTCTATATTCTGGAACATTCCATCAATCCAATCAATCCAAACATACTCTTGTGAAAGAAAGTTGTACTCCATCAGTATCATAATAGTCGATCGTACTCCATCAAAATCATAATAATCAATTTGTGTGAATATTTTATACGAATTAAAAGTATATATAAATGAAAGAGAAATAAGAATACTTTTACTAAATTATATTATAGAGCAATAAAACATGTGAATTAGTTTATCCACCTCATGGGATGACGGTGAATATATTGAAAATTCAGATTTGTCATTCCATATTTTGGAGATACATCTTCGAACACACTTATTGTTAGTGTAAGTCCTAGAGGCCAATACTTTTGATACTTGTATCGAATTATTTATTAATAATAAAAGGTTTTTTCTTTATTATGTTTGTTTAATAAAGTCCCTAGAATAGATAGTCCATTTAGTGTATCAAGTGTGACTTAATCATGAGATCACATTAAACATAAGGACATTATTCTTAAAGTATCCGTAGTCGAGCTTTATTGTGAAGTGTGATAACATTAAAGCATTAAGACTATTATGTATATAGACTAATGATCACATCTCATGGGTCATGGATAAGGAGTTATCAAGTCTTAAACATAGGTATGAATATTAAGAATAATATTTATACTGGGTTTATCCGCTATGAGAATACTATATAGAATGTTATGCAAAGTGTCATAAGTTATTGTCATGGTGATAATGGTGTATACCACCCTTCGACCTGAAACCACTATGGACCCTAGATGTAGAGTCGAGTGCCTTATTGCTGATCAAACATTGTCCATAACTGGATGACCATAAAGACAGTTGATGGGTACTCCACGAAATATGCTAAGGGACATGAGTGACCTAGATAAAATTTGCCCATCTTGCGTAACAAGATAAATGTCTATGGGCCCAATATTGAACTAGACAAGGATGACACAGTCTATGCCTCGTGTTCAATATAAACATAAGGACAAAAGGGTAATTGTACACATAAGTATTATCACAAACGGATTTGTCAAATCACATGACATTTTCGTGTCTTGGGTAGTAGTGCTGTGTTGCTAGATACCACTCACCGTTTATTATGTTAAATACGTGATTGAATGTAATTTCCAATGCCGCGAAAACCTACAGGGTCACACACAAAAGGACAGATTGACGAGATATAAAGTAACTAAGGAATACCGTAATGTACGATGCACTTAAGTGAATTGTAGAACATCGTAAGGTACGGTGTACTTAAGTAGAATACGAAATATGGTAAGGTACCACACGCTTAAGTGATTTTGGCATATTATAAGATATGGACCACATACACTTGAGTGAGCTTTTTAGCTTACAACCTACACAAGTGATTCTATAAATAGAACCCTTGCGTAGAAGTATTTGTGCAATTGCAATTTTGTTTCTCTCTCTCACTCAAAGCCTTCATTCGTAGCAACTCGCACTGAGATTGAAGGAATTCGTTTGTGTGGACTGAGTAGAGGCGTTGTCATCGTTCAACGTTCGTGATTGCTCCGTAGATTTGCATCAAAGGTTACAATCGCCACAAGAGGTAACGATTCTATCACTGATCATGCCCATTCGTAAGGATCAGTAAAGGAGAAATTTTTAAATTCCGCTGCATTTTGGATCGCTCTTCTCCTTCAGTGGTATTAAAGCCACTTACGAAACCATGCATCTGATAGTTGTTTATTTTCTGTATTTTATGTATTAATATGATTAAAAGATAGAATGGATCAAAGAATAAACGAGTAATTAAATTTGGCATCATGTTTTACGGTTTGGATGATTGATGTTGACTATGCTTCGGAATCCGACATTAGTATGGTGAAGCAACGATACATCGATCGTCCATAGGTTATGCAATTGAGATCGATCAAGTTATATATATGATATAAGTAATCCTGATGCGAAATACGGTATATATGATATACTGTTTCTGTTTCGTTCATTCAAACACTTAATGGTTGTTTTCCTTTGAGCGATCAATGATCATTTTCTTCTTGATCCGACATTAGTATGGTGAAGCAATGACGTGTTGATCAATCATACTGAATCAATAATCGAGGTGTGTTTGACGGTCTGAAATTGGTGCATTAGGGTGAATGACGACACAAGGGTTGTGTTGTCAAAGAGTTATGCGATTAGGGTTGTGATTGCGCAAGTGTTGCGCTTTAAAGTATCAAGTGTTGATGCGAAAAACGACGTCGATTTCAAATGAATTGTTCATTAAAAATTTCGGCTAGGGGCGCTGCCCCCTTGACCCCCGTCCTCTGATCGGTCAGTGGAACCACCGTCCGCTGACCGGGCAGCGGACCCCTCGCTAACTCTGTGTAGTGCGATCGGTCGCCGAAATTTAATTTGGTTTTAATTAATTAAAAGAATTAAAATTAATAATAATAATGTGTTTATTATTATTGTCTTGTGGTGATCGGTTATGGCCTTAGTTTCCCTTTATTTTGTTTTGGGTTTTTAAAATACAACCTGCGTGTCGTACCTCTCTTTTAATCTCTTAGTGTAACTTCTTTTCTCATCTCACTCCCTCGTATGTAAAACGAGTTTCTTTTATGTAATGTAATGTTATGAAGAAAGAGAAGAATTCAATATCAAAGGAGGACAACCTTGAAGATCTTGCTTGGAGAAGCTTAGATCGTTATTAGGTTAGCTTAGGTTCTCTCATTGACTTGGGAGAACAATTGCGCTAAGGGCTATAACTATTTCATTATGTATGTTGATGCATGTGAATGTATGTTGATGCATGTGAGAGACGATTTATATGATAAATAAGCCGGTGAGATCAGAATAATTGCAAATTCCCTCAAATTAAATATTAAGTTTAAGCTTTCCAAGTTTTAGCACTCATCAAGACTAGTATCAGATAATGTAGGTTTCGCCTACGCGAGGTGCATGTTCTATATTAGTAAGGTGCGATGGGATAATTGTAATATCCAATTGCTAAAACAATGAGTCAAACTTAACTAAACAAATTATAATAAGATTATATATGTTTAGAAGCAAGAGTTGGAAATGATCCATGTGATGGATTGGAATAAGGAGTTATTCACCCAACTAAAGTATTCGAGAGTTGTATTAAATACAATTGGAAGGAGTTCCTACCTAAATAACCTAGTTTTGTGTAATCCGTCTACGCGGACTTAAAACAAAGTGAAATGTGGATCTCGACCCACTAGAAAATCTTCCAACGGGATTTTCCGAATCAAATGGTGAGGGTCATTTGTTTTGAGTAAAATAGTGGGAGCATATTTAATTAAAGGCCTAATTAAATATGTTATTGATACTTATATTTTCATTATTTTCATGTATATTACCATGACAACAAACACCTCTAACAACATTTTGCGATCAATCCTTGAAAAGGAAAAATGGTCTGGGACAAATTTTCTGGATTGGCACCGAAATCTGAGGATTGTCCTCAAACATGATAGAAAGCTGTATGTCTTAGAGAAACCTGTTCCTGAAGAGGAACCTCCTAGTTCTGCACCTAAGGCAGAAAGAGATGCTTATAAGAAGCATGTCAATGATGCCAATGAAACTTCTTGTCTCATGCTAGCTACCATGAACTCAGAGTTGCAAAAGCAACATGAGAACATGGTAGCGTTCGATATGATCGAACACCTGAAGATGCTCTATCAAGAGCAAGAAAGGCATGAAAGGTTTGAAGTTTCAAAAGCCCTTTTTCAAGGCAAGTTAGCCGAGGGAGCCCCTGTAGGTCCCCATGTGGTCAAGATGATTAGGCATGTGGTAAATCTTGAGAGGTTGGGTTTTCCCCTCGGAAAGGAACTTGCGACTGATTTGATCTTGCAATCGTTGCCAGATAGATTCAATCAATTTGTCCTAAATTTCAATATGAATGATATGGACGAATCTCTTCCTAAACTGCTAGCCGTGTTAAGAACTGTTGAGCAGAATCTGAAGTCAAAAGGGAAATCCATTCTGATGATCGGAAATGGAAAGAGACAGAATAAAAGACCCACCAAGCAGGGTGATAAAGGGAAAGGCAAGGAAGTTGCCAAACCCAAACCCACTGTTGCTGATTTGAAGCCTAGTGGAGGCATAGCAAAGGAAGGCACCTACTTCCATTGCGGTAAGACCAGACACTGGAAGAGAAACTGCCCAAAGTACCTGGAAGATAAGAAGAATGGAGTAGAGACTTCAACTTCAGGTATTTTTGTTATTGAAATTAATTTATCCATTTTTGCATCATGGGTATTAGATACTGGATGCGGTTCTCACATTTGTACCAATGTGCAGGGGCTAAAAAGGAGTAGAGATTTGGCAAAAGGTGAAGTTGACCTACGAGTTGGCAATGGAGCAAAGGTTGCTGCTTTAGCCGTAGGAACTTATGTATTAACTTTACCTAGTGGTTTAATAATTCAGTTAGAGAACTGTTATTATGTACCTGCAATTAGCAGGAATATTATTTCCGTTTCTTGTTTGGACAAGTTTGGTTTTTCATTTATAATAAAGAACAATTGTTGCTCAGTTTATTTGAATGATATATTCTATGCTACTGCACAAATGAACAATGGACTATATGTCCTTGATCTTGAAATGACTATCTATAACATTAATACTAAAAGGATGAAACCTAATGAGCTAAATTCAACTTACCTTTGGCATTGTTGATTAGGCCACATAAATGAGAAATGCATTTCCAAACTCCATAAAGATGGACTCTTGGACTCTTTTGATTATGAATCATATGAGACATGCAGATCTTGTTTAATTGGAAAGATGACAAAGTCTCCATTCACAGGAAAAGGTGAAAGAGCTAATGATCTTTTGGCCCTCATACATACTGATGTATGTGGACCACTGAACATACCATCCAGAGGAGGTTTTCAGTACTTCATCACATTTACTGATGATTTCAGTAGATATGGTTATGTGTATTTAATGAAACACAAATCAGAGTCCTTTGAAAAGTTCAAGGAATTCAAGAATGAAGTACAAAACCAACTAGGTAAGAATATTAAAACTCTTCGATCAGATAGAGGTGGTGAGTATTTAAGCCTAGAGTTTGATGACCATCTGAAAGAGTGTGGGATCCTATCCCAACTTACTCCTCCCGGAACACCCCAATGGAATGGTGTATCTGAGAGAAGAAATCGAACCTTGTTAGACATGGTCTGATCCATGATGAGTCACGCCGATCTTCCAAACTCCTTTTGGGG
Organism: Lathyrus oleraceus; assembly: GCF_024323335.1. Classification (NCBI taxonomy): domain Eukaryota; kingdom Viridiplantae; phylum Streptophyta; class Magnoliopsida; order Fabales; family Fabaceae; genus Lathyrus; species Lathyrus oleraceus. The sequence goes on along the minus strand of NC_066582.1, from coordinate 346,485,469 downwards.
ACATGCACTATTGACAACAGCTTACACACTTAACCGTGTTCCATCCAAAAAGGTTGAGAAGACACCATATGAGATATGGAGTGGTAAGAAACCACATATGTCTTACATGAAGATTCGAGGTTGCGAAGTTTATGTGAAACGACAAATTTCAACTAAGCTTGAGCCCAAATCTGACAAATGCTTATTTGTGGGGTATCCTAAAGAAACAAGAGGGTATTACTTCTACAATCCTTCTGAGGGCCAAGTGTTTGTCGCTCGAACTGGAGTTTTCCTAGAAAAGGATTTTATTTCCAAAGGAATCAGTGGGAGGAAAGTAGAGCTTGAAGAAATTCAAGAATCATAAAGCATTGTTACACTTATGGAGGAATTAGAGCAGAAAACACAAGTAGTTGTGGAAGAGTAACCTGTTCAAGTAGAACAACACCAGTGTAGGTCAAGTAGGATACGTCACCTACCTGAGAGATATGGATATCTCATAACTGATCAAGGTGATGTATTACTCATGGATCAAGATGAGCCTATGACCTACCAAGAGGCCATAATTGGTCCCGAGCCTGAGAAGTGGCTAGAAGCCATGAAATCTGAAATGGATTCCATGTACACAAACCAAGTTTGGACCTTGGTAGAGCATCCAATAGGATTTAACCCTATAGGATGCACGTGTGTCTTCAAAAAGAAGACTGACATGGATGGTAAGGTACATACCTATAAGGCAAGACTGGTTGCAAAAGGATATAAACAAATTCATGGGGTTGACTATGATGAAACCTTTTCACCAGTTGTAATGCTTAAATCTGTTCGGATTTTACTTGCTATCGCTACATATCATGAATATGAAATATGGCAGATGGATGTCAAAACTGCTTTCCTTAATGGGAATCTTCTTGAGGATGTGTACATGAAATAGCCTGAAGGATTTGACATACTAGAAGAAGCCCAAAAGATATGTAAGTTACAAAGATCAATCTATGGATTGAAGCAAGCTTCCAGAAGCTGGAATCTTTGTTTTGATGAAACAGTAAAACAATATGGATTCATCAAGAACGAAGATGAGCCTTGTGTCTACAAGAAGGTTAGTGGGAGCATGATCATTTTTCTGGTATTATATGTAAATGAAATATTACTCATTGGAAACGATGTCCCTACCCTGCAACAAGTAAAGTATTGGTTGGGGAAATGCTTTTCTATGAAGGACCTAGGTGAAGCAGCCTATATATTAGGAATCAGAATCTATAGAGATAGATCATAAAAACTGCTTGGTCTAAGTCGGAGTACGTACATAGACAAAGTGCTGAGACGCTTTAATATGCATGATTCCAAGAAAGGATTCATACCTATGTAACATGGCCTGTGTCTATCAAAAACACAATCCCCCTCAACTAAGGAAGAAAGGGATCGCATGAATAAGATTCCACATGCATCTGCAATAGGATCTATCATGTATGCCATGTTATGTACTCGACCAGATGTCTCGTATGCTTTGAGTGCAACGAGTAGGTACCAATCTGATCCTGGTGATGCTTATTGGGTAGCTGTCAAGAATATCCTTAAGTATTTGAGAAGGACTAAGGACTCATTCTTGATAAATGAAGGTCACGAAGAGCTGGATGTAATTGGATACACCGATGCTAGCTTTCAGACAAATAAGGATGACTTTAGATCGCAATCTGGTTATGTGTTTTGCTTAAACAGTGGCGCTGTGAGTTAGAAAAGTTCAAAGCAAGATACAATTGCTGATTCTACAACCGAGGTCGAGTATATTGTTGCCTCAAGTGCAACAAAGGAAGCTGTTTGGATCAAAAAGTTCATTAGTGAACTTGGCACAGTTCCTAACATTGTGGATCCCATTGGTCTCTATTGTGATAACAATGGTGCTATCGCACAAGCTAAGGAACCTAGATCTCACCAACGATCCAAACACATACTTAGGCGTTATCAACTCATTAGAGAGATAATAGATAGAGGAGATGTGAAAATATGCAGAGTACCTACACTTGACAATATTGCTGACCCACTGACAAAGCCTCTTGCGCAGCAGAAGCATGATGGCCATACTAGATCTATGGGCATTAGGGGTATGCCTGATTGACTCTAGTGCTAGTGGGAGATTGTTGGTGTAAGCCCTAGAGGCCAATACTTTTGGTACTTGTATCGAATTATTTATTAATAATAAAAGGCTTTTTCTTTATTATGTTTGTTTTATAAAGTCCCTAGAATAGCTAGCCCGTTTAATGTATCAAGTGTGACTTAATCATGAGATCACATTAAACATAAGGACATTATTTTTAAAGTATCCGTAGTCGAGCCTTATTATGAAGTGGGATAACATTAAAGCATTAAGACTATTATGTACATAGACTGATGATCACATCTCATGGATCATGGATAAGGAGTTATCAAGTCTTAAACATATGTATGAATATTCAGAGTAATATTTATACTGGATGGACCCGCTATGAGAATACTATAAAGAATGTTATGCAAAGTGTCATAAGTTATTCTCATGGTGATAATGGTGTATACCACCCTTCGACCTGAAACCACTATGGACCCTAGATGTAGAGTCGAGTGCCTTATTGCTGATCAAACATTGTCCGTAACTGGATGACCATAAAGAGAGTTGATGGGTACTCCACGAAACATGCTAAGGGACATGAGTGACCTAGATAAAATTTGCCCATCTTGTGTAACAAGATAAATGTCTATGGGCCCAATATTGAACTGGACAAGGATGACACAGTCTATGCCTTGTGTTCAATATAGACATAAGGACAAAAGGGTAATTGTACACATAAGTATTATCACAAAAGGATTTGTCAAATCACATGACATTTTTGTGTCTTGGGTAGTAGTGTTGTGTTGCTAGATATCACTCACTGTTTATTATGTCAAATATGTGATTTAATGTAATTGCCAATGCCGCGAAAACCTACAGGGTCACACACAAAAGGACGGATTGATGAGAGATAAAGTAACTAAGGAATACCGTAATATACGATGCACTTAAGTGAATTGTAGAACATCGTAAGGTACGGTGTACTTAAGTAGAATATGAAATATGGTAAGGTACCACACGCTTAAGTGATTTTGGCATATTATAAGATATGGGCCACATACACTTGAGTGGGCTTTTTAGCTTACAACCCACACAAGTGGTTCTATAAATAGAACCCTTGCGTAGAAGTATTTGTGCAATTGCAATTTCGTTTCTCTCTCTCACTCAAAGCCTTCATTCGTAGCAGCTAGCACTGAGATTGAAGGATTTCGTTCGTGTGGACTGAGTAGAGGCGTTGTCATCGTTCAACGTTCGTAATCGCTCCGTAGATCTGCATCAAAGGTTATAGTCGCCACAAGAGGTAACGATTCTATCACTGATCATGCCCATTCGTAGGGATCACTAAAGGAGAAATTTTTAAATTCCGTTGCGTTTTGGATCGCTCTTCTCCTTCACTTATTACACATATAAATGACGTGGTAAGTGAGACACACCCCATTGATGTCGAAACATATTCTGAAAAAGGATCTTCGAAATCACCACTGTATGATGTTTTCAATACACACATAAAAGGGGTGTCAAGTGAGTCACCCTTATTTAATCAGTGACAATTTCAAAGATGCATGTTCAAAATTTTCAAGCGGGGAAATAAATAAAACAACACCCTTTCATATTCTTCTTCTTCATGATCAAAGACAATTATTGTATCAAAACCCTTAAAAAAATTCATCCATTCTCAATCAACTTTTGCACTAAAAAACAATATTTTTGTGTTTTACCACATTAAAAAGAGAAAAAGAAACTGCAATTTCATAAAGAATATGTTTTTCCTTCTACATTACTTGCATTAATATGTATTTTATGTGCAAAATAAACCTTGGGTCTGGAGATGTATCTCCGAACAAGGCTGCATGTAACATCCACACATAATATACATTAAAAAAATATATTATATACAGTGTAATTTGGTACTGATACACATAAGTGGCTATCGACATTAATATACACATGTCCAAAAGAAATAATATACAATATGACACATGTTATACGAAGGTGCATAATAAAAAACTAAGAGTTACGTTCACATCGTCCTATGTACGTAATCCACAGCGGAAGATCATCAAAAGAAATTCTTTGAAACATCATCAAGAAAATTTATCCTTGACTTTCACCTGCATAGAACCACTTGAAAACAACAATAATAGTGGGGTGAATGTAATATCATGTATCTGTAAGACCCCAATTTTGTCCCTAAGATCCCTCATGGCATCATATCATTTTATTGCATTGCCTCAAGGATCATTGGACACCTTGCTTCCTTCCCTGTGGGTGGGATCTCTTTGAGAGTGGTTCTTGATCACCAAGCATTGCTTTCATTTGTACATCATTGCTTTTCTTTTAATCACTAACCCAAAATGTACAAAAATATATCATTAACCTTTGTTACTTGCAGCTTAAGCAGTCAACAGGTCAAGGCATCAGGCGAATTCATGGTACAAAGAGCAGATGGTATTTTCTTGAAATATGGATCATGTGATCATCACATGGAGCTTATTTGAGCTATAGGTTCATTTTGGAGAAAATTCCCCAAGTGGTTGAAGCCCAAATTCATCAGAACATGTTCAGGTCATCTAAGGGCCTATGTAGTCAACTGAAAAGTCAACTGTGGGTTTTGAGTATGGGAATTGAGTTTCTTCATCCCATTCATGTCCAAATCATGCTTATTCATCATACCAAAGATCAAGTTTGAAGAATTTGAAGTCAAGTCAAAAGTTTCCAAAAATGGAAAGTGACCTATAATTTCAAGTTTCCAAAAATGGCAAGTTTTTTATCCAACTTCAACTCAACTTTCCAACATCAAAGAAGCTTCAAATGAATTTTTGTCCAACATGAAAGTTGAATATATCTCTCTCCTATTTCCAAAAAGTCCAAGATCATGAGCATCTGATGAATGGTTGAGGAGATATGATCCAATCATTGCCAAGGGTGCATGGAACTTCAAATGGCCATAACTTTTGATTCATAACTCCAAATTTGGTGGTTCTTTTTGCATTTTGCTTCTCATGACATGAGCTTTTCAAAACATTCACCACATTGCATGAATTGTTATCACATGATCATTTGCTATTCCATGCCTTTTTTGGAGGGAAATTGCAAAATTCAAAAATGGTGCATCATGGGAACTTTCTACCATTGTCATTGTGTTTAAAAAATGATTTTTAGTGTAATTGATCAAGCCAATGGTATTGTTCACGTGGGATTAGTCCATGCACCATGCATTTTTGATTTTTTTGCAAAACACCTTATTTTAATTAACCAAGTTAAGTATGGATTAGCAATGTGATTAGGGCTTCATATAAATACCTAAATCTAACAGAATTTGAAGGAGGTTAATCATTTTTCACCATTTGAAGATCCAAATTCTCTTTCCCTCCAAAATTTTCTCTCAAACATAATTCAAATTTTCTCCACATAACATTGCTTTTTCTTTCCATATTCTTGTTCTCTGGCTTTGATAGAGTGCAGATCAAGCTTTGAATTGTGGAATTCGTGCAAGAATCAAGTGTAGCAAGCTCATGAAGGTGAAGATGGAAATTCTGATTTGAGCTAGATCCAGCACCTGCCAAGCTTCAATTTCTTCATCAAACATCATTACAAGTGTTATAGAGTGGATTTGGATCATCCAAGGCTTTGAATCGTGCATTTTCAAGAATCTGCTCTTCAAGAGGTCAAGTTTCGAATCTCATAATTTTACAATTCATTAGCATGTTCTTGTAGATCTATTCTTGCTGATGATTCTGATGGAAATTTCATGTGAAATGATGCATTATGGAGTAAGATATGATTGATTAAAGTTTGTTGCACAAAAATGTTTTCTATCGATTCTCTTGGATCATGTGGAATTAGGATTAGATATTAGTTGATCTATGATATACGTGATGAGAGCTTTAAAATGATGTATAATTTTTGAAATTCTGGAAAAATCTGTTTGAGCTTGCTACTGTTCATCTTCATCTCGTGAGGAAGATGAAGATCTTCATCCTAGCGACAGCCTAGTGTCCGTCTTAGCGTCCATCTGGTGCGCTAGGGTTTTGCGTGCGAAACGACATCGTTTCATGTAAAGCGCGCGCTTCATTTCAAATAGCCACACGGTTCGATCCCAGCGTGCTTCAATTATTTCAAATTCATTCATATTTTATGATTTCCCTCCAAACTTCCATGCTATGCTTCACTTTCATTTCACATTTTTCTTCCAACTTCAAAAATTCATAACAAATTGAAAAATGATCCAAAAAATACCTGGTTTTTCCTACTTGTTCATTGAGACGTCCTCTATTTTATGATGATAAATTCTGAAGTTGTGCATGGCTGGATTTTAATTTGTGTTAGAATATGTGATCATGTGTACATTTGTGACCTTGCTCCACTCTTCCTATTGTGAAATGCTTGATTTTAATCCAATGGACATGAAAGTTTGCATGATGATTCTTGACATGTTAATGGATGTTTGTGGCTTGGTTTGGTATTTTTCCCATTTGTCATTTCTGTTTTATACACATGTTTGCATGGTGTGACAATTTGTGTCATACATTTGGTTGATCAACTTGTGCAATTTAATTTCCATATCAAATGACCTTTGATGCTTCTGATTTTTTGTGTGATGATTGGTTTGGATGTGTTGAATGATCATGAATTTTTCCAGAATTATTTGAATCATTTCTGTTTTGATTTGGAATTTTCATTCTCAATGTCCAAATATGAGCTTTGGAATTGTCTTTGACTTCCCTTGTACATGAAATGCCTTTGCTTGATGATTTTGTTTTGGTCCTTTTTAGGACATGTTAATATGTGTTTGAAGTTGCATTGTGTTGAATTTCAACTCCTGTTTTGAATTTTTTCTTCACCTTTGACCCTAGGCTTTGACCTAGTGGTTTGAACTTACTTGTGAGCTTTGAATTTCAGGACCAAGCACTCAATTTCCATGGTTGATGTTGCTTCATCATTTGAATGTTGATGTTTGCTATTGATTGCTAACATTTGGTTATTTTGTAGGTTGAGGATAATTCACTTGAGTTTGCCTTATGGCTTATTTGTTGTACATTGGGATTGTCTGTTTGTTATTGACTGTTGTCTGTTTGTCTGAGTATTGTACTGATTGGCTTAGTTGTTTACACAGGTACCTAAGTTTCTTTAAGTTCATTTGAACTTTGCTTTGCTTTTGCTTGTGGTTGGCATACCACTTAGGTATAATCCCTAATCTTCATGTAGTCTGGAAGACCTGTCATGTTACTTTGGCAGGCACCTGTCTGAAGCCCTCCTTAAGAGGCCATGTCTTTGTTTGTTTAATTTTGTACCAAGCAGGTTAAGTCCTCTTAGGAGGCAATTGGCAGATAGAAGGGATGTGCAATCCATCCCCTGCTATTCAGTTGTGTCATTCATTTTGCTCACACCATGTGTTGATGCACTTTGAATAAAAAACCCAAAATCTTGTCCATAGAGTCAGTCATTTGTGGAGAAGAGTTCCTTCATTCTGAACTCCCACACTTTCTATTTGATTCAAGCTCTCCCAGGCCAGGGATAAGAGCTATGAGGCATAACCCTCATCTCCATTTCATTTGCTTCACCCTAACTCTCAATGTTAGGGTTAAGAGCTCAAAACACCCATTTCCAGTTGGCTTGTTTGTCAAGGTTGATGTGACCCCTTGACTAAAGCCTAACCTTGCTTGAGCCTATTGATTGTGAATAGTGTGTGATAACTGATTGATTGTTTGCTTGTTTGCCCATATATGCATAATTGTTTGTGTGTGCCTTGGTGCATTTTGTTTTCATAACTTGTATATCATTTCATGATCATTGTTCATACTTTGTGACATCTTGTCTTGTCCATTGAGGAGTCAATTGTAAGTCCATTTATTGGCAGTTGTTTCCTGTGATCTGGTAGGAGTTGGGACTAAGACCATTGATTGGCATTCCATTTCCTAGGAGTCGAGTGTAAGACCATTTATTGGCAACTTATTTCCTCTTGTTTATTGCATTTGTTTTCTTTGTTTTGTGAGAATAGTGTAAGTCCATTGATTAGCATCTGGTATCCATCTTTGCTTTGTGAGACTAGTATAAGTCCATTGATTGGCATCTGGTATCCATCTTTGTTTTGTGAGTCTGGTATAAGTCCATTGATTGGCATCTGGTTTCCATTTATGTTGTTTATCTATTATCTGCTTGTTGCCTTTTCCAAAGGAATCACTTGGATCATCTACATATGATCTCAAGAGGTGAACATCTAAGAAGTTTTACATCCCTTAACCTCTCACCCTTTTTGTTCCTTAAACCTCCATTTGCATGTTAACCCAAACCAGAAAAACTTTGTGCAAACATTTTCACCTGTTTTCAAATTAGAAACCTAGGCCTTAAGCCTTTGATTTTCAAACTTCACTTTCATAATACTTTTTTTGAATTGAATTCTAGTCATACTTTGACTTCATTTTTGTGAATAATTCTAATTGACTAATTCCACTCATTCAATTGTTTTGTGGCTCAAGTCCACTTCTTGATAAGTTTTCATACATTAGCCATAGGTTTGATTTATTCTAGTGGTTGATGTTAATCTCACCTTTTGTCCTTAGTGATTGAATTGTAAGACTTCCTTGCTTATTATAGGGCATGGTCCCTCACTAGCAAGTTGAAGCTTTTCTCACATGGTGGACTTGTGGTTGTATAGGTTGAGTTTTCTCCTGTGGATAACGAAAGACCTTAGGGCTTTTGTTTTAAAATCAATTCACCCATGTTTTGGAAATCTTTTAGCCGAACTACGAGGTTTTGATCCTGTAAAGGTACGTAGGCAATGGTTATCCATCCAAACACAAAAAATAAAAAAAAAATTGTATATTCTTTCTCTCATCCTCCCAATCAATGTTTGCACAATAAATATTTTCATAAACAATATCTTTTGCAACAATTTGTACATACAATCATTTTTAGACGAACTATGGTACTATGATCCTTCATATTGCTTGAGGGTACATAGGCACAAAGTTGTAACACTCTGGCGAGTACAACAACAAAAACTTTTTCTTTGTCCTATTCCCTGATTAAATTTTCCTCTTACTAAAATAATAACCAAATTCCATGTGAATAAGTATATTAAGAAAAAATAGGTAACATAAGAAAACATCCCATAGATAACATAGTAACCCTAAAATTAGAGAAGGATTCCATTGAGTACAATGGCGGTGAGGGGTGCCTAATACCTTCCTCTCACTTAATCGACTCCCGAGCCCTAACGTCTTATCCTTACTTTTAGGTTCTATCATTATTTACATGTTCCTTAGGAATGAATAAAGGATGATGGCTGTTAGACTATGGCACGGATCTAGAAGGGGGGGTTGAATAGATCCCAATTAAAAACTTGAGTCGGCGCTACCAATTTAGAAGAACAGTTGGTTTTAAAAATGTTTTAGGTGCGGAAGCGACCGAGGAAAATTTAGTCTAAAACGAACCGTTATTGGAAAACCGGATATGCGTTAAGCTAATGGATAATAGATGAATTGGAATACAAGTCACTATAATTATTTGCACAATCAATGAAATAATTCACTTACTAGCAAGCCTAGTTCCAATGATACAAAATACCAAATCGAACTGAATGTAAACTTAAGACAACTTTGGCTTAAGCAAATTTACAAACACTTGGTGTGCATAAACACCCCAAGTGATACTTGAGTTGAGTAAGTAGATCAATTTGTCCTAGTACAATGTATTATTGTGCTCAGTATTCAAACAGCAGTTTTAATCACTTACTCAACTTATATCAGCGTTTGGTAAAAATTGCTTAAACTAAAATCACTTAAATTTTAAGCTGAAAAACAGATTATGCAGAAAATTAAAGAAGACGCAGATTTGATGAGGCAGTTCCCCCGCCGTCCTCGCTTCGGGGTACGTCTGCCCTCAATTCTAAAAATAGAATTGAGATGATTAATTAGATATCACCTGTGAGATTTAATCGTTTTTACAAGGATTTCAAAGTATGTGAACAACAGAACTTCCAATGTGTTGAATGATACTTCTTATCCTTGCTCCTTGATTCAAGATGAATCAAGACCTTTGATCGTTGATGCTGGACCTCCGTTTCCTGCCACTCGTTGAGGAACCTTCCGTTCTTCAAGCCCTTGGCCCGGCTGATCACGAACACGAACGAATCAAACCCGAATCCTTCACTACACAAACACTGAATCCGCTACTAGACTGATGAAGACGTTCTCTTATCAGTCACCTTCGCTCAGCTGAATGTTAATGAAGCAATTCGTCCAAAAACCCCCAAACACAAACCGGTATTGGAGGACAAAACCCTAATGGTTTTATTCAAGAAAGAACCTGCCAAGACTTCAACTCGAACCCGATTCTCCAATCGTAGCTACGAACCTTATCACCTTCAATCTATCACGAATCACATCAAACGTTATTGTGTGCAGTTGATATATTGTGAACTGTTGAGGATGAAGATGATGAATCTTTGACACCTTTTTCACTCTTTCTTGTTTCCTTGAACACTTGCATACAAATTGACAAATGTTGTGTTAATAGAAGTGTTTTGGCTTCTATATATAGTAACAGACAAAATCAAACAAACATAACAGTATTTCAAATATTTGAAATAACTCAGAAAACTGAGTTGGCGCGCGAACGGTCGACCATAGGTCGGCGTGCGCTGACCCGTGGGGCATGCGTCGACCCTTATGGTCGACTCAAACATTTCATGCGCTGACCCGTGGATAGCATCACTATGCCATGCGCTGACGTGTGGTCGACTCAAGGGGTTTATGCGCCGACCCGTGAGCTATGCGCCGACCCTATGGTCGACGCAAGCAGTTTTGCGCTGACCATCCTCCAGTTTGGGTTGAGCTTTGCGCTGACCCGTGAGCTTTGAGCTGACCCCTATGGTCGACTCAAAGCTTTCAAATCTGCAAAAAATTGTGATTTGTGATTTTCATGCATTTAGTCATGATCACACTTTGTCTACATGTTTTTTGATGATTATAGTAGATTTAGAGGAACGTAGAAAAGGATATGGTGGGTAATGTGTTGCATTTGTTTGTAGACGTGCATGATGGTCTTTTGTCATCATCGAAACTTGATATCGTATTTTGTATGACACTTTGTCTTTACATACTCCCCCTTTTTGATGATGACAACCTGTATAAATCAATGTGACAAACAGCATGCGGTATTGACACATTTTGCACACTCCCCCTTTCTTTTGTAATCTAAGGCTATTTGCAGAAAGCGAAAGCGACTGTTAGCTGTGGACATTTTGTCAGACTGTTAGTTGTGGACATTTTGTCAGCACTTTTCTCCCCCTTTGACAACATCAAAAAGAGAGACAGAATGATTTTTCAAGATAACAACGAAAAAAATTCACAGGTAGTAGCAGAGATATAGATACCAACGAAGTAATATCACACTTATATTATTTCTTACTAATAGTCATTAATTAAAAAGAGAAAATACATAAGGAAATTACGGTTGCATAAACATGCAAAACAGAAAAAAGAAGGAATGCATTCAAAGACAACAAGCAACATGTAATATGCATATGAAGGGCTATTGTCTTAAGTGACGGTGGCCGGGATGGTAGCAGACGCTTGGGTTTCTGCTAGGGTCAGCCAGAGTTTCTAGGTAATCACACACACCTTCCAGATGCCTAAGACTCCCGGTGACATTCCGATCCAAATTTGCATACCGTTCATTTAGGCTTGTGGAGAGGTTGTCGAGCCGCTCATTTTGGGTTTGAAGTTGATTGTTAATTTGAGCAAGTCGGTCATCCTGGGATTGCATGAAGGATTGTTGGGCAAGTTGCATGCTCCGCATCATCTCCAACAGCTCTGAAGAATCAGCTTGATGTGGAGGGGATGGAGGAAATTCTTCCTCAACTTGGTGATACGGCTGGTAAGATTCACGTTGAGTTGTCCATCCCGTATGTTGCCATTCCCCCCAGCCACCCCATCGTGAAACATCTTCTTCATATGTATCCGGCTGCTGTACCCAAGCAGAGCCGGAGTAGTCATGCGTGCCAACGGGTGAAGGACTGTCGTCTCCACCATTGTAAGCAGCATCGTGCCTAGCTTCTTCTTCTTCTTCTTCATTTTCCACTTCATCGTCTTGTTCTTCGCTTTCATCACTGTCAGCACTTGGAGGAACGTATCCTCTTCTAACAAACTTATATTTTCTCCGCTCCTTGCACCAAATATATCCCATCATAGACATGGTTTTTGTGCTAAACTCTTTGTCAGGTGAGATTGATGTGAACGGGAAAGACGGATGATTAACATTGGCGGCAGTAATGACTTCTTGAATGAATGATCCGTAGGCAAGAGCAGTCCCTCGCCCGGAATCACGTAGATTATACATTCTACTAGCAATGTAGTATGGCCAGTTGATTTTTATCTTATTTTTCAGAATGTAAATCAAGTGAACCTCGGGTTGTTCGACTCTGGAGAGACCGCCCTTCTTCGGCCGCAGGATGCGTGAGACAACCCACTGAAGAATCCTTTCTCCGGCGTTCAGCTTGCCGGCAGTGACGGTTCGTGGGAACAAGTCACTTTGCACAAACTCATCAGAATATGGCCGTGCCAGCATGTCATTTAATGCACTCTTAAACTCATAGCCATCTATGTGGTGAGAGTCAGTCACCTCAGGTAGAGAATTTCCAGCTTCATCCACAGACATGTCAAAATACTTGTTCCAGAAATTTGATTTAATCGATACCTTTGTAGAGCCAACTCTGGAGGAAAGCTTGTGCCCGCGAAAGTTCTCATGAAGACCGGAGTAGAAAACTCGGACAAGGTCTTCACTGTATTGAGTGTTGCACTCCAAGAAGTTGATGAGGCCTTGATGCTGCAGCAGAGACAGGACTTCCGGTAGGTGCATGCGTTCAGCTTCAAGTTTGTAGAACGCATGTTGTTGCACAACTCCTCGTTTACCGATGTCTTTGTTGAAAATTTCGACACGAGCAGGTGGAACGAGTGATACAGCAGATACGGGGAGAGATGCACCGGATGATTCTCGGGGTCTTCCGGTAGATGCAAGTTACAACTTAGTGGGTAGTTTGAAAGGTGATGGAGAGTAAATGCACACTTAATGGTGATTTTTGAAAGAGAATGCATGAAAAGCGATTTGAATTTTTTTTGCAGAAAATCAAAATTTTCGAGCGATGCGTCGACCATACCCCTGTATGCGTCGACGCATACTGTTTGATTTTTGAGAAAATGCAAAAATTATTTAATCATGCGTCGACCATAGCCCTGCTGCGGTCGACTCATACAGTTTAAATTTCCATTTTTTCACTATTCAGCACATGCAATGACCAGTTTGATGCATAATTAACAGTTCATACAGCAATACACAACCAAAGAGAGATATCAAATATACATATATAAACAACATCATTTTGAGATATAACTATTGTAGTTATGAGACTTAGCAGAGAGAGAGAGAAAGAGAGGAACAATATCATCTCAATGCCGGAGTGACTTAGTGAACGGTAGACTTGTGCTTACAACAACATAGATTTGTTAGAAGTACAAGATTAAAGTCGTATATGGAATTAGGTAAAGCAGTAGATTATAGTTCCCGTTCCGAAATATCGAGAATGCCAAGTTCTCGGCGGATATGAAAGAAAGGTTCAGTGGCTAGCGGCTTTGTGAAAATGTCCGCTAGTTGATTTTCAGTAGTGACATGTTCAAACACAATGTCACCTTTTTCTACATGATCCCGAAGAAAGTGGTGTCGTATTTCGATATGTTTGGTGCGAGAATGTAGCACAGGATTCTTGGATAGGTTAATGGCACTTGTGTTGTCACAAAAGATGGGAATACGTTCAAGTTTGAGGTTAAAATCCAATAGTTGTTGCTTAATCCAAAGGATTTGGGCACAACAACTACCGGCGGCAACGTATTCCGCTTCGGCGGTTGACAAAGCAACAGAAACCTGTTTCTTGCTATGCCAACTAACCAAAGAGTTTGAAAATAAGTGACAAGTGCCACTGGTGCTCTTCCTATCCGATTTGCAACCGGCAAAGTCGGAATCGGAAAAACCTACCAAGGAACAATCATTACCTTTGGAATACCATAGTCCATACTTCGGAGTACCAGATAGATATCGAAGTATCCGTTTAACGGCTTTTAAATGGGATTCCTTGGGACATGATTGATATCTTACACACATGCATACGCTAAACATAATATCGGGATGAGAAGCAGTAAGATAAAGGAGTGAACCAATCATACCTCTATACCGTTTTACATCTACTTCCTTACCGTCTTCATCTTTGTTCAAGTTGGTACACGTAGGCATGGGGGTGTTTATGGCCTTAGCTTTTGCCATGTCAAATCTCTTGATAAGGTCCAAACAATATTTTGTCTGGCTCACGAAAGTTCCTTCTTTGAGCTGTTTGATTTGCAGACCGAGGAAGTATGTGAGCTCCCCCATCATACTCATCTCGAACTCGCCCTGCATAAGGTCAGAAAACTCTCTCACAAGATTCATGTTAGTAGACCCAAAAATGATATCATCTACATAAATTTGCACTAATATCAGGTGCTTTCCTTGACGTTTAATGAAGAGGGTTATGTCAACCTTTCCTCTTGAGTAACCTTGATCGAGTAGGAACTTGCTTAGTCTCTCATACCAAGCTCTAGGAGCTTGTTTGAGGCCATACAAAGCCCTTTTTAGTTTATAAACATGATCAGGATACTCATGGGATTCGAAACCCGGAGGTTGTGCGACATAAACTTCTTCATTTATGTGACCGTTAAGGAACGCGCTCTTGACATCCATTTGGAATAGCTTAAAGTCCTTTGCACAAGCGAAGGCAAGGAGAAGGCGTATAGCCTCGAGTCGGGCAACCGGCGCATAAGTTTCCTCATAGTCGATACCTTCCTCTTGGTTATACCCTTGCGCGACTAAACGCGCCTTATTACGGGTTATTACCCCGTTTTCGTCCAGCTTGTTCCTAAACACCCATCGGGTGCCGATTACTCGATGATCTCGCGGAGGAGGGACAAGATCCCAAACCTCATTTCTGGTGAACTGATTAAGTTCCTCCTGCATTGATAAAAACCAGTGTTCATCGAGTAGGGCTTCTTTAGGGTTTTTAGGTTCCATCTGTGAAACGAAAGCGAAGTGATAACAGAAATTACTTAGCTTAGATCGAGTTGTTACACCCTTTGAGATATCTCCGATAATGTTGTCGATTGGATGGTCTTTAGAAGACTTCCAAGCTTGAGGAAGATCATCGTTTGAAGGCGGATGGTCTACCTCGGTTTCATCATGGTGTACATCTTTGTCCTCCTCAATTTTGACTATGTCGGGTTGATCAATCCCCGGCTCGCCACCTTTGAGTATGTCTTCGGTAGATGTACCTGCACCATGAAAAACACTACCCTTTCCGACGTTTCTCGGATTGGATTCATCAAAAGTAACGTGTACAGACTCTTCTACAGTAAGTAATCGCTTGTTGTATATTCTATATGCTTTGCTAGATTGAGAGTATCCGAGGAAGATACCTTCGTCGGCCTTGGAATCGAATTTCCCTAAGTTTTCCTTTCCATTGTTCAATACAAAACATTTGCAACCAAAGACATGTAAGTGAGAAACATTTGGCTTTCGCCCTTTTAAAAGTTCATACGGTGTTTTATTTAGAATGGGGCGTATAAGCACCCTATTCAAAACATAACAAGCCGTACTAATGGCGTCGGCCCAAAAATATTTCGGTAAGCCACTTTCGTTGATCATTGTTCTTCCCAATTCTTCCAAAATTCGATTTTTACGCTCCACAACCCCATTTTGTTGAGGGGTACGTGGAGCGGAGAAGTTATGATCAATACCATGGTTACCGCAATATTCTTCAAATAAGTGATTTTCAAACTCACCTCCATGATCACTTCTAATTGCAACAATGTTTGTATTTAGTTTATTTTGGGAAAGCTTGGCAAATCGTTCAAAGGCGGCGAATGTGTCGCTCTTGCTTACTAAGAAAATAGTCCAACAAAATCGAGAAAAGTCGTCCACTATTACGAAACCGTAATAGTTGCCTCCTAGACTTTTAATCCTAGATGGCCCAAATAAATCCATATGGAGAAGCTCGAGAGGTCTAGTTGTTGAAACGATATTTTTGGATTTAAATGAGATCCTCGTTTGCTTCCCTTTTTGACAAGCATCACAAAGGTGATCCTTGGTGAACTTAATTTTGGGGAGACCTAGGACTAGATCTTTTGAGACTACTTTGTTGAGTAAGTCAAAGTTAACATGTGCTAAACGCCTATGCCATAACCATGAGTCTTCACTCATTGTTACGAGACATTTGTCACTTGTTAACGATACTTCATTTAAGTCAAGCATATAGACATTGTTCACACGAAGACCATTAAACATACTCTTCTTATCATCATTATGTACAATTTTGCAACAATCTTTTGAAAACGATACATTGTATCCTTTGTCGCATAATTGACTGATGCTAAGTAGATTGTGTTTAAGACCTTCGACAAGCAACACATCAGAAATAGTAGTAGAGGAGGGATTACCTACACTACCTTTACCAAGTATTGCTCCACGGTTGTTATCACCATAAGTTACATATCCCTTCTTCTTAGCCACGAAGTCAATGAAGAGAGATATGTCTCCTGACATGTGCCTTGAGCATCCACTGTCGAGAACCCATCTTCTCTCAGTAGTCTCGAGGCATTGTACCTGTGATAAGATAATTAACAAGAGAAGGTACCCAATGGCTTATTGGGTCCTGAGTGGTGAGGAACAAAATGGTTGCATTTGGGCATCCATTGATAAATGCCTTTAGGAACCAAAAATCTCCTAAATCTACATTTAGCAATGGAATGGCCTTTCTTGCAACAATAGAGACAAGAGAACTTTTCATTTTGATCACTTTTGCTATCTTCATCCTTTATAACATATTTGTATTTTTGATATGGATTAACCATACTCTTTCGAAAATTAGATTTATCAATAGCAAATGTAATCTTGGGCTCAAGAGCCTTGTCAAGTTTGGCTTTTAGGTTCCTTACTTCACCTTGCCAAATGTAACAAGTATCACACCCAAAGTTCATCATTCTACTTTTAAGGTCCTCATAACTTGTTTTTGTGCTTTCCACTATAGAAGCCTTAAGTGCCTCAAGTTTCCTTTCGGATTCTTGAATTTTTGTTCTAAATGAGAAAAGATTTTCTTATTTGAGGCAAGCCTTTTAAAGGCCTCTTTTGCTTCACAGTGTAAAGTTTCAAAAACAGTTTGCAATTTATGATGAGACATACTAGAGGAATTTTCATATTTAGCATGTCGTACCTGTTTCTTCTTGTTCTTTTGATGAGCAGAGAGACATAGATTTGCATTTTCATCTTCATCACTAGAGCTTTCATCATCGGAGGAGTCGCTATCGCTTTCCCAAGCAATGTATGCCCTCCTTGGCTTTGATGGTTTCTTATGTGATTTGTATGAATCTTTTTCTTTTGTCTTTTTGTTCATCGGACAGTCCGGTTTGTAGTGACCCGGCTTTCCGCACTTGTAGCACGACCCTCTAGTTGTTTTTCCTTTGGAGTCATCATTTTTGGAGAACCTAGATTGCTTCCGGAAGTTTACTAAGTTCTTCTCGGAATGTTGGATGCCATTCTTTCTCACGTAACGGTTGTAGCGTTTGACGAACAGCCCCATATCTTCACTTTTGTCTTCTTCTTCTTCGTCACTCGATGAATGATCACTTTGCTCTTTTGCTTGAGACTTTGAGGAGGAAGTCTTTAGAGCTATTGATTTCTTTTCACTCACCTTTGCTTTGTCTTTCTTATCTTTCTTTTCATGTTGTTCCAAGCTTAAGAGAACTTGTTCGTGCTCTTGTAGTTTACCGAACAATGTTGTCAAGTCCAATATGGTAAGATCATTTGCCTCTTTGATGGCGGTCACTTTCGGCTGCCATTCCCTGTTAAGACATCTTAAGATCTTATTAGTAGCAACATCATTGGAAATAGGTTTGCCTAGTGAATGTAATCGATTGATTAGATGAGTGAATCTCTTTTGCATGTCGGCAATGGTTTCCCCTTGCTCCATGAAAAAGAGATCAAACTCTTGTGTTAGTGTATTGATTCTAGCCAATTTAACATCGTTTGTCCCCTCATGGGCAATTTGAAGTGAATCCCACATGGCCTTAGCAGTAGGACAATGGGATACACGATAGTATTCGTCTACCCCTAATGAGGAGATTAAGATGTTTTTGGCTTTCCAATCATAGTTGTATTTCTTTTCATCATCATCGGTCCATTGTGCTTCAGGCTTAGGCACTATTTCATTATTCTCATTGGTCATGGTTATTTCAATTGGACCATTGAGAATAACATTCCATATTTTTCTATCTATGGAATTTATGTGCACCTGCATACAGTCTTTCCAATAACTATAATTTTCACCATTGAAAACGGGAGCTCTATTGTAAGCCCCTTTAGGTTCGTTAGCCATTTTCTATCAACGTTGTATTTTGAAGCACGGAGTGAACCGGAGCTCCTGATACCAAATCGAACTGAATGTAAACTTAAGACAACTTTGGCTTAAGCAAATTTACAAACACTTGGTGTGCATAAACACCCCAAGTGATACTTGAGTTGAGTAAGTAGATCAATTTGTCCTAGTACAATGTATTATTGTACTTAGTATTCAAACAGCAGTTTTAATCACTTACTCAACTTATATCAGCGTTTGGTAAAAATTGCTTAAACTAAAATCACTTAAATTTTAAGCTGAAAAACAGATTATGCAGAAAATTAAAGAAGACGCAGATTTGATGAGGCAGTTCCCCCGCCGTCCTCGCTTCGGGGTACGTCTGCCCTCAATTCTAAAAATAGAATTGAGATGATTAATTAGATATCACCTGTGAGATTTAATCGTTTTTACAAGGATTTCAAAGTATGTGAACAACAGAACTTCCAATGTGTTGAATGATACTTCTTATCCTTGCTCCTTGATTCAAGATGAATCAAGACCTTTGATCGTTGATTCTGGACCTCCGTTTCCTGCCACTCGTTGAGGAACCTTCCGTTCTTCAAGCCCTTGGCCCGGCTGATCACGAACACGAACGAATCAAACCCGAATCCTTCACTACACAAACACTGAATCCGCTACTAGACTGATGAAGACGTTCTCTTATCAGTCACCTTCGCTCAGCTGAATGTTAATGAAGCAATTCGTCCAAAAACCCCCAAACACAAACCGGTATTGGAGGACAAAACCCTAATGGTTTTATTCAAGAAAGAACCTGCCAAGACTTCAACTCGAACCCGATTCTCCAATCGTAGCTACGAACCTTATCACCTTCAATCTATCACGAATCACATCAAACGTTATTGTGTGCAGTTGATGTATTGTGAACTGTTGAGGATGAAGATGATGAATCTTTGACACCTTTTTCACTCTTTCTTGTTTCCTTGAACACTTGCATACAAATTGACAAATGTTGTGTTAATAGAAGTGTTTTGGCTTCTATATATAGTAACAGACAAAATCAAACAAACATAACAGTATTTCAAATATTTGAAATAACTCAGAAAACTGAGTTGGCGCGCGAACGGTCGACCATAGGTCGACGTGCGCTGACCCGTGGGGCATGCGTCGACCCTTATGGTCGACTCAAACATTTCATGCGCTGACCCGTGGATAG
The DNA here is from genome assembly GCF_024323335.1 of Lathyrus oleraceus. Classification (NCBI taxonomy): domain Eukaryota; kingdom Viridiplantae; phylum Streptophyta; class Magnoliopsida; order Fabales; family Fabaceae; genus Lathyrus; species Lathyrus oleraceus. The sequence goes on along the minus strand of NC_066582.1, from coordinate 346,465,765 downwards.
CATCACTATGTCATGCGCTGACGTGTGGTCGACTCAAGGGGTTTATGCGCCGACCCGTGAGCTATGCGCCGACCCTATGGTCGACGCAAGCAGTTTTGCGCTGACCATCCTCCAGTTTGGGTTGAGCTTTGCGCTGACCCGTGAGCTTTGAGCTGACCCCTATGGTCGACTCAAAGCTTTCAAATCTGCAAAAAATTGTGATTTGTGATTTTCATGCATTTAGTCATGATCACACTTTGTCTACATGTTTTTTGATGATTATAGTAGATTTAGAGGAACGTAGAAAAGGATATGGTGGGTAATGTGTTGCATTTGTTTGTAGACGTGCATGATGGTCTTTTGTCATCATCGAAACTTGATATCGTATTTTGTATGACACTTTGTCTTTATAATGGCGACTCTGTGATTTTTTCAGTCGCGACATATGTGATCTTTAAGAGATTCAAAATACTTGTCAAAAACCATAGTGAAAGGAAGATCAAGGTTCTAAGGACAAATGAAGGTGATGAATACACATCTAAGTTATTTGAGGAGTTATGTGCAGAACATGGCATTGATCATGAAGTAACTTCTCCCTATACGCCTCAACATAATGGAATAGAATAAAGAAGAAATATGATCATATTGGATATGCCTAGATACACGTTGAAGCAAAAGATCTTGTCGAAATACCTATGGGTTGAAACAGTCACCACTACTGTCTATATATTGAATGTTTATCCTACCAAGAGACTGAAGAACAAGGTTTCTTTAGAAGTATGGAGTGGCAAGAGACTGTCAGTGAGTCATCTAAAGGTGTTTGGCTATATATGTTACAATCATGTTCTTGATGCAAGGAGAAGAAAGTGTGAGCAAATTCTTTACTTTGAATAAGTTTTGAATGATAGCAAATTGTGTGATCACTGTCTAATTATTGGTTGTGCATTATTTTACATGTTTCATTTGTTTTTTTAGCCTATACTATTGTTTCGTGTCTATACATAAAGATCCACATTGATACATTTCTTAAAAGAACTCATAAAAATTGTTTTGTGTCAGTATGTATCGATACATGTTCATCTGCATCGATACATAAATTTGTTTTAAATCACAAAACGTTTTTGCTTCAGTATGTATCGATCCATACGAGCCTTGTATCGATACATGCTTAGTTAAAATGTTCTATGTATCGATACATACAAGCTTTGTATCGATACATGCTTAGTTAAAATGTTTTATGTATCGATACATACGAGCTTCGTATCGATACTTTTCAAAAGCTGTTTTCAGTTCAGAAAAAGACATAGAAGAGAAATTATTATAATAGGCTTGTTTTACCTTTTTATCATTGATTTTCTTCTTGTGGTAGGACAGATTTTTGGTGTGAGCCATAAGGCACAGATTTGCGGTTTCATCACTATCACTTGAACTTTGTGTGCTTGATGAATCACTATCACTTTCCCATGCAATGTAAGCTCTTCTTTGTTTGTTGTACCCTTTTGGTGGAGCTTTTCCTTGATCCTTATACTTCATAGGACAATCTGTTTTATAATGTCCAGATTTACCATAATTAAAACAAGATCCTTTTCCTCTACTCTTCTTATTCTCTTCCTGTTTTGAATCTGTAGATTGTCTTCGAAACTTCATGAGGTTTTTGTCGGAATGCTTGACTCCATTCTTTCGAATGAAACTATTATATCTCCTTACAAAAAGTCCCATTTCCTCATCATCTGAATCTTTGTCACTACTAGAATCATTGTCACTTTGCTTTTTTCGTGAGGACTTAGAGCTAGAGGCCACAAGAGCTATTGGCTTCTTCTCTCCCTCTTTGTCTCTCTTCTTCTCCTTTTCCTTCTTACTTTTGTTCTCAAACTTTTCAAGACTTTCTAATGCTTGCTGATGTTCTTCCAGCTTTCCAAACAGAGTTGTAATCGTAAGTGTTGTTAGATCGTTGGCTTCCTGAATAGCTGTTACTTTAGGTTGCCATTCCCTGCTAAGACATCTCAGAATTTTATTAGTAGCTATTTCATTGGAAACAGGTTTTCCAAGTGCATTCAAACGATTAGTGAGATGAGTAAATCTCTTTTGCATGTCGGAGATAGATTCTCCTTGTTTCATGCGAAAGAGCTCAAACTCTTGATTGAGTGTGTTAATGCGGGACTGTTTTACTTCAGTAGTACCCTCATGGGCAACTTCTAAAGCATCCCACATTTCTTTAGCTATCGTGCAATGGGATACCCGATAATACTCATCAACACCAAGTGCTGAAATTAGCATATTTCGAGCTCTCCAATCACTCGACCACTTTTTCTCATCTTTCTCATTCCAATCACCTTCTGGTTTAGGAACTATGGCGCCAGCCGCATTTGTCATAGTAATTTGAAAAGGACCATTTTCAATGGCAGCCCATACTAGCCTATCAACAGAATTTATATGAACTCGCATGCAGTCTTTCCAGTAGCCGTAATTTTCACCGTTGAAAATCGGCGCTCTATTATACGCCCCCTTTGGTTCAGAATCCATATCGTTACAGGCAGCCATAGAACACCAGCGAACCGGCGCTCTGATACCACTTGTTAGACGGTGTGGCTAGTGATCGAGAGGGGGGAGGGGGGGCGAATAAATCACCTCTTTTAAATAAACGGATTTAAAAATTCTTATCAGAGTTATTGAAACTTAGCGGAAAATTACAGTCCCGAATCGACTTCCGTCTAATCTGAACCGCTACTAGAAAACCGGACACGCGAATTTATTGCTGGATTTGAATAGGAACGATAGAGATTATTAACACCAGAATATTATCAAATCAAATGCACTTATCACTAAATTCTAATTCCAATGAATAAAACTCAGCTGACAGTTTTGTCAAACATTTGGTGTGTATGTGATCAATGATGAACAATGGTGGAGTTTAGGTAAAGAAGTTTTCTTGCCACTATTGTATCACGAAATGTACAGCCACAATACACCAACTGAAATCACAAAATTTTTGAAAACGTAAATATAGATAAGGAAAGAATACGATACGCAGAGATTTGGTAAGGAAGTTCCCCACTGTCGTCCTCGCGTGTGGGTACGTCTCCCTCTCAATTTCAAATGAAATTGAGAACTGTTCCATCAATGAAATTGAGAACTGCATAACGAAGTTGTAGATGCTTTTAAAAGATTATCTTCCGATAAATAAAATTTTTCATTTCTGGAAGGTAAAGTATACAAAGCTGAAAAAGATTTAGAATGGTTAAAAGCTAGTATTGCAGAAAATTCAAAAAATATTGACATTGATAGATGTAGTAAAGTTGGGTATTGTGAAGCTTGTCATATTTGGCAACAAGAGGTAAACACTCTCAAGGTCAAATTGGAAAAAGCTTTACAACCTAAGGTTACTTATGTCGTTGACTCTAGGTTGTTTAAGAAGTCATTAAATCCACCATATGCAAAATACTCTTTTATTCCAAAGGATTTAATGAATAAGAATAAACAAACACATCATCATGGTTTATGTCATTATTGTTGTCGTGCTGGCCATACCATTGAGAAATGCAAGTTTAGGAGATTTCTTGTTCCTAAAGGTATTTATCAATGGAAGCCAAAAGGCAACCATGTTAGCACTTACCCACTTGGACCCAATGAAAATTGGGTACCAACTTCTCTCTTTTGATATTGTAGGATGAGTGCCTTGCTTCCATAGATAGGAGATGGTTTCTTGACAGCGGTTGCTCAAGGCACATGGCCGGTGACATATCGCTTTTTATAGACTTCAAAGCAAAGAAGAAGGGATAAGTTACTTATGGAGACAATAACAAAGGAGCTATACTTGGAAAAGGTAGTGTAGGTAATCCCTCTACCACTACTATTTCTGATGTCCATTTAGTAGAGGGGCTTAAACACAATTTGTTAAGCATAAGTCAATTGTGTGACAAGGGTTATAAAGTTTCTTTCACAAAAACTTGTTGCATAATTGAACATGCTGAACAGAACGTTGTGTTTAAGGGTGTAAGAGTAAACAATATCTATATGCTTGACCTTTTTGATGTATCTTTAACAAGTACTAAATGTCTAGTTACCTTGAATGATGATTCTTGGCTTTGGCATAGACGTTTAGCGCATGTTAATTTCGATTTGCTTAATAAGGTTGTATCTAAGGATCTAGTAGTCGGTCTTCCAAAAATAAAATTTTCAAAAGACCACCTATGTGACGCGTGCCAAATGGGAGAACAAACGAGGGTCTCTTTTAAATCTAAAAATGTAATTTCAACTTCACGACCCCTTGAGCTTCTCCATATGGATCTCTTTGGACCTTCTAGGAAAAAGAGCTTAGGTGGAAATTATTATGGTTTTGTAATCGTTGATGACTATTCTAGATTTACTTGGACTATATTCCTTCATAGCAAAGATGAAACTTTTTCTGCTTTTAAGAATTTTGCAAATCTGTCCCAAAACAAAATGAATTCCAAAATAGTTACAATTCGTAGCGATCATGGTGGTGAATCTCAAAACTATCACTTTGATAAGTACTGTGACAAGTATGGTATTGAGCATAACTTTTCAGCTCCTCGAACTCCACAACAAAATGGCGTTGTGGAGCGTAAAAATCGTGTTTTAGAGGAGTTGGCAAGAACAATGCTAAATGAGGGTGGATTACCAAAATATTTTTGGGCTGATGCAGTTAGCACAGCTTGTTATGTTTTAAACAGGATCTTAATTCGTCCTATTTTAAATAAAACTCCTTATGAGCTTTTAAAAGGAAGAAAGCCAAACTTGTCACATCTTCACGTATTCGGTTGTAAGTGTTTTGTTTTGAATAATGGTAAGGAAAATATTGGGAAGTTTGATGCAAAAGCGGATGAAGGTATCTTTCTTGGATACTCGCAATCAAGTAAAGCATATAGAGTATATAATAAGCGTTTACTTACTGTTGAAGAATCTGTCCATGTTTCTTTTGATGAGTCTTATCCGAAAAGTGTCGGAGAAGGTATTTCTTTTGATGACGCAGGTGTATCTACAGAAGACATACTCAAGGAAGCTGTTACGGAAACTGATCAGTCCAGAACAGTTGCCCATGAGAAGGAGGAAGATACTAGTCATGAAGAAGATGAGGAAGAAAGGACAGCTGAAGTGAATGACCTTCCACCAGCTTGGAAATCTTCAAAAGACCATCCTATTGACAACATCTTGGGAGATATTTCAAAGGGAGTAATGACTCGTTCTAAGATAAGTAACTTTTGTTCTCACTTCGCTTTTGTTTCACAAGTAGAACCTAAAAATGCCAAAGAGGCCTTGATTGATGAATGTTGGCTAATGGCCATGCAAGAAGAGCTTAATCAATTTAAAAGAAATGACGTTTGGGAACTTGTCCCTCGTCCGCGAGATCATCATATCATAGGTACTAAATGGGTTTTTAGAAATAAGCTTGATGAAAACGGAGTGATAACTAGGAACAAAGCACGTTTAGTAGCACAAGGGTATAACCAAGAGGAGGGCATAGACTATGAGGAAACTTATGCTCCAGTTGCTCGCCTTGAAGCTATACGTCTCTTGCTTGCCTATGCGTGTTCTAATAATTTTAAGCTTTACCAAATGGACGTAAAGAGTGCGTTTCTAAATGGTGTCATAAATGAAGAGGTATATGTCTCACAACCTCCTGGTTTTGAGAATGCTGAAAATCCAGATTATGTTTACAAATTAAAACGAGCTTTGTATGGTCTTAAACAAGCCCCTCGGGTTTGGTATGAAAGGCTTAGCAAATTTCTAATTGATCATGGATATTCAAGAGGTAAAGTGGATAATACTCTCTTTATTAAACACAAGGGAAAGCACATTCTTTTAGTTCAAGTTTATGTAGACGATATAATTTTTGGTTCAACTAACACACACTTGGTCGAAGAATTTTCTAAGGTTATGCAGGGTGAATTTGAGATGAGTCTTATGGGGGAGCTGAATTACTTCCTAGGTCTTCAGATAAAGCAACTTGATGAGGGTACAGTAGTATGTCAAACAAAGTACTGCAGAGAACTACTCAAGCGCTTTGGAATGAACGACTCAAAATCAATTGACACCCCTATGCCTACCAACGGAAATCTAGATAAAGATGAGCATGGTAAGAGCGTAGATGTCAAAAAGTTTAGAGGTATGATTGGGTCTCTTCTGTATCTTTCTGCTTCTAGACCTGACATCATGTTTAGTGTTTGTATGTGTGCACGATATCAATCAAATCCTAAGGAATCACACCTGAAAGCTGTTAAGCGTATATTTAGATATCTTCATGGAACATCTAAATATGGGCTTTGGTATTCCAAAGGAAGTGATTGTAGCTTAGTAGGTTACTCCGATTCTGATTTTGCTGGCTGCAAATCAGATAGGAAAAGCACGAGTGGTACATGTCACTTGTTTTCAAACTCCTTGGTAAGTTGGCATAGCAAAAAGCAGGTATTTGTGGCTTTGTCAACTGCAGAGGCTGAGTACGTTGCAGCCGGTAGTTGTTGCGCTCAGATTTTGTGTGGCTAAAGCAACAACTACAAGACTTTAACATTCAACTCAAACGTATTCCAATAAAATGTGACAACACTAGTGCCATAAACCTTACTAAAAATCATGTTTTACACTCACGCACTAAACACATAGAGATTAGACATCACTTTCTTCACGATCATGTTGAAAAAGAAGACGTTGTATTTGAGCATGTTGATACTAAAAACCAGCTTGCTGACATTTTCACTAAACCTTTGGCAACGGAACCGTTCTTCAACATTCGTCGTGAATTAGGGATCTTAGATCTCTCTCCATTGTTGTCTTAAGCATGTTTGTTCTTATTTATATTATGCCTCACCTTGGTTGATGAGATTTGTTTTAGATTTCATTTATACCTCACAAGGTTACATCAACAGAGGTAATATCACTCCTTTCTATATCTCTTTTAGAACTATGTGATTGTGTATGTTAGAACAAAATTCCTTATTTTCGTTTATGTGAATTTCTTTGCATATATTGTTTGAACATTAATATCTGATTTGTGAATTATACTTGGGCATCATTATCATGACATACTTCATAATGCATAACCATACTGCATAAAAATTAATTAAAATTTGGTTTGGCATCAGTATGTATCGATTCAAAGATGTATGTATCGATTCATGTCTTCTTCATTTCACATCTGTCAAAATTGGTTCAGTATGTATCGATTCATTCGTCATTTGTATCGATACATAGACCCTTTAAAAACAAAAATGCGTGACATGGATCGATCCATTCCCATATGCATCGACACATACTGATTGTTATTTGGTTTAAATGCATTTTATTTCACTCATGGATTGACACATCAGCAATTCTTATCACATCTTTTCACAAACTTGGTATCAGCAGTTCCCTTACCTCTCAAAACCTGCGGCTAACCCTAATCTCCTTCATCATCATTCTCTCCAAAACCCTAAATTCATCTCACTTTTCTTCAATTTTTCATCACCATGCCTCCAAGAATCATTCCGGCTAGAGCAAGGGGAAAAGGAAAAGGAAAGGAACCGGTTGGCACTTCTCAGCAATTACCAGAAATTCCTCCTAATGCCTTAGATTTGCTTCATCCTGCAATTGCTACTGAGTTTGAGGATTCTTTCAAGACAAGGTTAGTTATGAAACCCCATGTCTTCGATAAACATGATGCTATTCATCTGCATCTCAATGATGTGGTTGAACTCCTTAATGCACAAAAACTTGTTTCATTGTTGACTACAAAGGATGATTACCATGAGGATTTTATCCGTGCATTTTATGCTGGATTACAATCTGGTAAAGGATATATGTTTAAGTGTTCTATTGGTGTCAGAACCTATACTTTTGAGGCTGCTGATTGAGAAACAGTGTTTCAAATTCCGCTTCCGTCGCATAATTTCAAGACATGGCATGACTTGAAGTTTGATATTGACTTTAACCTGAAGGAGTTTACTCTATCTATCTTGAAATTGGACAGACCGCTGGGTAAGGATGAACAGGTTACGTCTGGTATGATTAAGAAAATTCCTCGTATACTTCAGTGGATTATCTCGCACATTCTGCGTCCAGCAAACAGTGGACATTCTAGGTTAGACAGGGCAGGCATTCATCTCTTGTATACTCTTCAAAATAAGGTTCCCTTGAATTGGGCAAATTACTTTGTGAAGCGTCTCTTTTTCGTGCGTAACAGTGCCAAGAATGTTGCTCTTGGTTATGCGTCTCAAATCATGAAAACTCTTACGTTCTAGAATGTTGCAATCCCTTTAGTTCCTCTCATATCACCATCTGCTGCTCAAGAGTTTGACTCTTCCACTTTATCTCATATGGGATACCGGTGGGACAAGGAACGTCAATGTTTCTATTTCTTTGAAAGGAAATCCAAAACAAGGATCTATAATTTTGATGTGCCTTCTGAACGAATTCATGTAGTTGAAGACCAACCTGATGAAGAAATGCATGATGTGAACGAAGCAGATGTGCCTGCAGCTGATGACAATGCTGGTTGGGGTGATTGGGTGCCACAAAGGTGGTCTCCAACCAACTATGTACCTGAACCAACGGTTCCTCCGTTCTCCGGCGATGCTTCATCTTCAACACCTACTGTGCACCTAACTCAAATGCTTCAACAAATGGAGCTTGCCAACCAAGAACGTCATGAAGAGGCGCGGTCTTGGCATGTACAATAAAGTGAGTGGCATAAGGAGCATCGTGAGTGGCATGACGATCATACACGGATGTACCATAACCAACACTTTTGGCACACGGACTTGGTTAAGTGGCACCAAGTCTTCTACAATGAAATGTCTGGTTTTATGGACGACTGCCGTGCCAATCTTGGTATAATGGACAGATTCAGAAGTGTTGAAGTTCAGGACCGGTTCAAGCACTACACCTTCATGGGCCACAATCCAGATGCAATGCCTCCTCCTCCGCCTCCGCCAAGCCTCAGAGATCCTGATAGAGATGACGAGGAGTCCTGTGGTGGCTATAATCCACATTAAACCATCATCATTTCATTTCACTGCATTTCATTGCATGTTGCTTGAGTTTTTTTTTCAGATTAGTTGCACCTTATATGTCTTGGCTTATGTAATTTTTTAAATACTTTCTACTAGTTAAATGCTTACTTCCTTCTGCTTACTTCTGGTGTTATTGCCCTTATTTGTCATTCTTTGTGAGTGATTCTTTACTTTTTAAGCTTCCTTCTTTGTGATTGTTAGCTTCTTTATCATTTTCGCCGTGTCCTGCTACAACATGTTGCCTTGATAAAACTGTTTTTTTTTTCTTCTTTTTGATGTTGACAAAGGGGGAGAAATGCAGATGTTGACAGATATGCACAAACTCAGGGGGAGTATCACACATCTTGCTAAAAAATTTCCATCATCAAAAAGGGGGAGTTTGTGAGCAAATTCTTTACTTTGAATAAGTTTTGAATGATAGCAAATTGTGTGATCACTGTCTAATTGTTGGTTGTGCATTATTTTACATGTTTCATTTGTGTTTTTAGCCTATACTATTGTTTCGTGTCTATACATAAAGATCCACATTGATACATTTCTTAAAAGAACTCATAAAAACTGTTTTGTGTCAGTATGTATCGATACATGTTCATCTGCATCGATACATAAATTTGTTTTAAATCACAAAACGTTTTTGCTTTAGTATGTATCGATCCATACGAGCCTTGTATCGATACATGCTTAGTTAAAATGTTCTATGTATCGATACATACGAGCTTTGTATCGATACATGCTTAGTTAAAATGTTCTATGTATCGATACATACGAGCTTTGTATCGATACATGCTTAGTTAAAATGTTCTATGTATCGATACATACGAGCTTTGTATCGATACATGCTTGTATTAATTCTCTAAAATTAATCAAAGCTACAGTATGTATCGATGCATAATCTTTTGTATCAATACATAATTCTGTTTTGTCTACTAACAGCTTCTGTCTTTCACATATAAGAAGTATTTTGACAGCTCAGTGAATAGCACGAATTCAGAAGTGAAAAAAAGTTGTAACACAAATCAAAGGAGTGTGCAGCAGCAATTTTTTTTTGAGCAGTTAGAAACCTGAAAGAGACTTCATCTTCTTCATCTTCTCAATCTCTTTTCTTCAAGAACATCAACACATAATCATTCTTGTTCTTTGGATTAAAGGATCAACGAGATAACGTTCAGTGGAACGATCAAGGATCTAGCTGAGGTGTTCAGTGGAACGATCGAGGATCTAGCTGAGTTGAAGGTTGAAGGGGGTTTCGAGGAAAAACCAAATGGTTTGTCCTTCAAGAACTGGAGAGTTCTTGCGGGTTTGTTAGTCACGTTTGCAGAACAGATTCAGTCGTAGCGTAGGGTTTGGAAATTGGGTAATTTCGCAAACAGGTCGTGGAACCGGTGAATTGTTTGCAATTTCTTGCCGGAAATTCTTGATCGAGCTCAGATCAAGTGGAGGTTTTATACAAGAAGAAGATCTTGGGATTTAGATCTCTGTCTTTGTATTGTAACCTTGTATCAACGAATTCGACATTATTGATAATAACAGTTCTCAATTTCATTTGAAATTGAGAGGGAGACGTACCCACACGCGAGGACGACAGTGGGGAACTTCCTTACCAAATCTCTGCGTATCGTATTCTTTCCTTATCTATCTTTACGTTTTCAACAATTTTGTGATTTCAGTTGGTGTATTGTGGCTGTACATTTCGTGATACAATAGTGGCAAAAAAACTTCTTTATCTAAACTCCACCATTGTTCATCATTGATCACATACACACCAAATATTTGACAAAACTGTCAGCTGAGTTTTATTCATTGGAATTAGAATTTAGTGATAAGTGCATTTGATTTGATAATATTCTGGTGTTAATAATCTCTATCGTTCCTATTCAAATCCAACAATAAATTCGCGTGTCCGGTTTTCTAGTAGCGGTTCAGATTAGTCGGAAGTCGATTCGGGACTGTAATTTTCCGCTAAGTTTCAATAACTCTGATAAGAATTTTTAAATCCGTTTATTTAAAAGAGGTGATCTATTCACCCCCCCCCCCCCCCTCTCGATCACTAGCCACACCGTCTAACAGAAAGCTTGATGATAAGAGTGAACTTATGATTCTGATAGGATATCACAAGAATGGAACATACATGTTATTCAATTCAATCAATGTTAATATTTTGATAAGTCGAGACATTGTGATCAATGAGAACTCTGCCTGGAATTGATACTCAAATGATGCAACCAGTAAACCATTATTGAGTTATGACTTTGATGAAAAAATTAGTGATCATGATGAGGTTCTAGTTAATGACCTCTCAGTAGTTACTGAAGTTCCAACTGTTGAAGCAGAAAAACATGAGGGTGTGGCAGACACAAGACAAAGACCTCAAAGAACCAAAGTTGTCCCAACAAGACTTCAAGACTATGAAGTGGTTAATGATGATGAAGTCACACCAGATGGAGAGACTTGGTTCATTTTGCTTTACTTGCAAGTGTTGAGTCAATCAACTATAGTGAAGCCTTAAAGAATAAACAATGGAAGACAGTTATGGCCGAAGAGTTACAAGCCATTGAAAGAAAGAATATGTGGGAGCTAGTCGAATTGTCAACACACACAGAAGCTATTGAAGTGAAGTGGGTGTTCAAACTGAAGTGCAATCTTGATGAGTCGATTGCAAGACATAAGGTATGATTAGTAGCACGAGGATTTCTTCAATGAGCAGGACTCAACTACTCTGAAGTATATGCATCAATTGCAAGATTGGAGACTATGAGACTAGTGGTAGCCTTAGCCTGCAATCAAGGCTGGTAGACATTTAATTAGATGTGAAATCTACGTTTTTGAATGCTTTCCTAGATGAAGTTGTATATGTCACACAACCATCGAGTGAAGCACAAGATTGAAGATCGACGAATTCCTGATTTTGGGAAAGAAATTAAGAATAGTTCAAATCGATTATGATTAGTTTGTAAATAACTACTTGAATTATAAGAGGGTATGTTGTAATATAATCCAAGTTTAATTTATTATGTTAATTACATGGGATACAAATAAACACTTATGTATTTATATAAATACATGTATGTAATTAAATTACAATATAATACAATTTTACTTTCTCATTCTCTACCTTCTCTCTAACTCTCTCTTAACACTTTCGTTCCTTTTTCACATAAGTGCTTTAACACCAACACTTTTATGGTGTCAACCTATCTTTTCTCAAAAAAAATACTGTAAGGAAACAAAATATATGCCGCTAGGCTAAGTTTGCTTAAAAGGAATTAAGAATAGCGATGTAAACAATGATATCCATAATTTCCTTTACAATTGTACAATAACATTCTACATGACTATTTTTAGTGTTTGACTAAACTAAAATCTAGTGCAAATTATGAGCACACTAGTGAAGTTAAAGTCCACAGTCAGATACGGTTCTTGAAAAGAAAGTCGACATCTCGAGGAGACCTAGGATTCCTCCTTGCGGTAATCTGTATGAGTGCACCATCGACAAGCATGTGTTGCAGTACTCTTGTTATGTTCTTTGTGTCATCAATGCCAAGATGATGACTTCCCACCAAAGGTATCTGCAGCTGCTTCATCATTGTAACCATTCCTGGGGCCTGTTATCCATTATCAAGGAAACATGTAAGATTGCATATATATTATGATTAATAAAACAAAGGGGGTAAAATTCAACACAGTCCAGCTCAAGATGTCACATTACATATTTCATGTACATGATAAAGCTGAAGTTGTTTATATACGGTTTTGTACATTCATGTCTTCAAAAGGAACAAAGTAATTAAAGACCCCTTTATCAAATATTTTCAAATTCACCGGGTTATTATTCTATGCATGATACTAAAAGAAAAAGGTACATAAGAGAATGGAAAACAATTCTTTTTTCAATTTGTGACCAGAATTGGTTAATCATCTGTGTGATATATCCTATCAATTATTTTGGTAATCATTTTGAGACCAGCTATATTCTATCAGTTATGAAAAAGCTTTTCATAGAACTGCTCGAGTAATTTTACTCAGATCATGATTGATGGGTTCTCAAAGACGAGCTCACACATGAATTAATCTTCAAGAATTTCATTGAACCATTTGCCCAAAGTTTCCATAATTCTAATTTTAAATGTTAAAAGAACTTACCCTCCTATTATAAAAGTTCAGATAGATGTCTTTGAGATTAATCCATTCCATAAAATAGCTGGGAAGCCTTATCCTTGACACTTCACACTGTTGAGGGACCTTTGTTTTCAAATCCCAATTTCCACTGCAAAAGCACAAGAGTTTTATTTAAAAGAAAAAATGAAGTTATCCTAGATAAATAAAGCAGGAAATTAATGTAACATTGCAAATAAGAAAAACTAAAAGTATAAGAGGTAAACCATGAAATTAATGTAACATTTACCAAGTTACAAATGCTGTGCGATTAAGTTCTCCTCCAATCCATAGCTTTTGTTGCATTAACCAAGCTTCAAATTCTTCAATAACTTCCTTGAATGGTATGGCTGTATCATGCCAGACTCTAGCAGAAAAAAACCAAACTACTTTTATGATTAATCTAAGTGGTATACAAATAACCAATCTTATTTAACTATTCTAACACATACACTAAACACATGAAAGCATACCGTACTACGAGCAAACTTAAATTACAAATATTACAGTCAAAACATTACATGAAGGACGGAATTTGGAAAAGAGTTGAACCTGCTTGTTAGACTCTTTTCGGTAGTACAAATGAAAACTGTGAAGATTATATACATATATCATGAGTATGAGGAAGTAGGGCTCTAAACAAAACTAAGTTTCATACCTATCAACTCCAATTTTTCCGTACTTTCCTTCAATGTATTCATTTATTCTTTGTTCGGTCATGCTTGAAGGCCTCACAAACCTATTAGACAGATAAAGGAACAATGAAAATAATATAAAGATATACAAAAAGAAATTAAAGTTGTGTAAAATTTGATAATCCTCAAAAGTAAATTATATTTCTAAATTCATTAGAAACTAACTTAAGAAATCACAACATATTACTCTCAAATATTTTGCCAAACTCACAGGCCCGCTGTTGCATTTGAGGGTTCAAAACTGAAGAGCCTACTGTTCTATTCAATGGAAAATATAAACTATTTCCAAAAGAATTTTTAACATCAAAATGATCCTGTGTATAATTAGAAGTCGATCTTTCTGATATTTCTCTATATTCCAAGAAAAGTAATCTCAACAATATGCTTTCCTTTAAACATTCTTTCCCCTTTAAATATTATTTTTACAAATACTGAACACAACAAAGAGTCATAGAGTTATGAAAAGAAAGGATAATTAAAAAGAAAAACAGATTCATCTTAGGCAATCACAGAACACTGATCTTACTAGACATGCTATAAAGTGGCAGAAAAAGAAAACCTGTGGAAAATGTCTTCAACTTGCAATGTTTTTGCACTAACCATTAGTACCGGAAACTCAAGAATTTCAACCTTGCCCTCCAAATCAAGTACAAGGAAAAAGTCTAGATTCTGTGAGCGCATTTTGTTTAACTCAGCAATATTCACTTGAAGCTCGCTGGAGCAATCATGATTAAACTTGTCAAGGTGAATAAGATCCTCCATCTACAAATTTGGAGAAAAGAACACCATCAAAACTAGTAACTAGTAAATGAGTAAAGTAATAATAGTTATAATGTTGTCAATATTTTAAATACAATAGAGACATTTGATCAAACAGGTGGCATGCAAACCAAAATTTCATATTTAGGATGAACAAGGATAACCCAGAAACGGAAATGAAGCAAAAGAGGGTTAAAATAATAGATAAAAGAAAAAGAAGGAACATTGCCTTGGTGCACTTTCCCTGTGTGTGATACAAGCACATTGGTTTGAAGCGGGTGGTGTGAGAGTGAGAAGTGGAAAGTGAAGCAGAGATAGTGAAGGAGTGGTTCGGAGGAAGAGAAAGAGGTGGTGAGATTGAGAAGTGAGAAACGAAAGGATTACGATTACGGCGAGACAGAATGTTGAACAAGCAAGCTCTCACAAACCCCATCCTCGAATGGAATTTGAAAGCCACAAGCTGTTTGTTTTTGTGATAAAATGGAGAAAGAGTCTAGTTAATATTTTGTATTTACAATCACATTTATAAACCAAAACCAACTAGACAAACCAAAGCCAACTAGACAAATTGACTCTTAACCGAAGAAAGATTAGGCGATTACTAAAGATGACGAATAAGAGTGACTTTAATATTTTTTTGAAGTCTATCTAGGTCTATTAAGATCAAGACATGGTTCGATTCAGTCAAGGCTAAGTAAAGCTGAATAATTTGACATCTTATTCTTTTCTCTTACTTGTGTGCTACTAACTAAAATTGTTATTGATACTTAATCATTATAAATACAACAGAGGTATATCCAACCAGACTCCCTATGAATTGTGAGAAAGGTAAAAAAAAAAACTCAATTTTTCTTATTTCTATCAATTTGGTTTTATGTTCTATGTTCTAAACACAAAAGAACACCTTAATATGTTTGATTCTAAATGACAAAAGTGTATCTTGTTAGGATACTCTAGACGCCCCAGAGCTTATAGGGTGTACACCATTGAAATCTTGGTTGTTGAAGAATCATTTCATGTAAGGTTTAACGATAAAGATCTTAACTATCAATTATCAAAGCTATTTGAACAACTTACATATATCCAAGTATTAGTTCATTGACTTGTCTTATAATAAGCTTAACCTTAATGCGTGAGCTTGAAAAAACAGGAGATAACATGTTTAAAGATTTAGATTGTTTAAATATAAAAATAAATGATTTGTTAGTCAAAATCAACGACTCTAAACCGAAGAAAGATTAGGCGATTACGAAAGATGACGAATAAGAGTGAGTTTAATATTTTTTGAAGTCAATCGAGGTTTATTAAGATCAAGACATGGTTGGACTCAATAAGGCTTAGTAAAACTGAATAATTTGACATCTTATTCTTTTATCTTACTTGTGTGCCACTAACTAAAATTGTTATTGATATTTAACCATGTTCTAACAAAATAAGGTACATATGAATTGAAGAAATAAAAATATTACAAAAGAGAGAAGAACAAGTCAGAATAATAATGCATTACCCATTTAATTAGTCGAGTAAGGCTAAATTAAGTAGGCCATATCAATTTTCTCTCATTGTCACTCGTGGTATCAATCACTAACATTTCTTACGTGTTTGAAGATGATGTAGTTGATGTTTACTTTGATATTCATGTGCAAACACCACATGATTGCACGGTGTTTCAAGCTAATCTAATCGAGATACCATATTTATGAATGATGCAGTCAATGATAAACATATTTTTCAAATGAGACTAATTGGTCTTAGTTTTATGTCGTTGTACAATTATTCATAAAGCTAGAGGGTTTCATGACTCTTCTTAAAAGATAGATAATGAGAATACCACTATATGGCACTTGGTTAGTTCAGAGACTTTGTTATTGTTCATGGTGAATTCAACACCACACATATTTGATTTGATAAAATCATTATGAGTCAAAGCATTAATAGAAAAATCTTTTATCAGTTTCACATAGATGGGCTTCTTTTCGAAATTGAAGTAGTTTTCCAATCAATGTTTTTGAAGAGGGGCCAATGTCGTACCCACTTTCTAAAGGATTTTGAAAATCGCCATAACTCTCACAAAAAGTAACAACCCTCAAGGGTTCCAAATTTAAGGTTGAAATACTTTTGTGAAGATTCATTTTACTAGGGAATAGGGTTTTTATATCTTTTTAGGGTTTTCATATAAATTTAAGAAAGATAAAAATGTGGAAGATGTGAGAGTGTGTATGATAATAGGTGTGTGCTTTTAAATATAAAAATAAATATAATATAAGCATAAATAGTAATAGATGATAGTAATGATGAAGCATGGATAAAAAAAAATTATTTGATGTGGTTTCACATGCCTTACTTGGGAAACCAGAGGATTTTTAAAGAGAACGGTGAGACTTCATATGCCTTACTTGGCAAAATAAAAGATTTTATAGAGAATGATGTGTGAGGCTTACCATTATTTGTTTAACTACTATATCTTTCTTGCTTACTAAGATAAATTATTCTAGATATGAAGACTTATACTTCCTTTGAGGACTAAGGCCAAAGCCACTAACATTATCTAGTTCTCTAGAGGTTTCAACTTTGCAATAGTTTTGTTCACCATATACGTTGTTTATAAATGCTTTTTCTCTGCGAATGTTGATGTTGGCTTTTCAAATACTTGGATATATGTAAGTTGTTCAAATAGATTTGATAGTTGATAGTTAAGATCTTTATCGTTAAACCTTACATGAAATGATTCTTCAACAACCAAGATTTCAATGGTGTACACCATGTAAGCTTCGGGGCGTCCAGAGTATCCTAACAAGATACACTTTTGTCATTTATAATCAAACATATCGAGGTGTTCTTTTGTGTTAGACCATAGCACATAAAACCAAATTGATAGAAATAAGAAAAAATGGTTTTTTTTTAACTTTCTCACAATTCATAGGGAGTCTTGTTGCATATACCTCTAATATATATCTTTGAATGTAACATGTTGTATCTACAACTTATATCTATAAGTGTTTTGTGATATTTTTGTCATTAATCATGGTTTTTTCCATCTCTTAAAGAAATATATTATTCATTTCTACAACTACATTCTACATTTTATTGTGGAGTTCTATGACCAAAAAAATCAAAATGTTTATTTTCAAATTCCTCGTCATGATCACTTTTAATGGTTTCTATTTCAAATATTTTTCAACTTGAAATTTTTTACAAAATATTGAGAACACATAATGTGACTTATCCTCGTATCTTAGGAAGTTTACTCATGTCCATCCGTTACAGTCATCGACTATGAAAAATCAACACTTATTACCATTCATTGATGCAGTTTTCACGGGCTCAAACATGCTAATGTGTAAGAGCTCTAGTGGTATAAAAGATGAAACAACGTTTTTATAATGAAAAGAATTTTCACAAGTTTACCTTTTTGATGCGTCTCACAAAGAGCATCTGATTGATACTTTAGATTAGGCAAGCCTCTTACAGCTCAAGTTTGTTCAACTTAGATATTAATCTCAAGCTAGCATCCATAATCGCATGTGCCACAACTATTGTTCTGCATTCACTGACCTAAAAATTCAATATGAGACAACTTGCTTTTATAAATAGTTTTTTTCCTTGTTCCATTAAAGAGAATAGATCGATATTTCTTACTAATATGCTTTCATAACTTTTGATTCAAGACAACATCATAATCATTGTCGCTTAACTGACTTATGTTGAATATATTATGCATTAGTCCTTCCACTAAAAACACATTATTGATATAGATAAAATAGCCATTACCTACTGTGTTGGATCATATGATCATTCCCTTCTAATTTCCTCCAAATATCATATTTCCTTCTTCCTTGATTTTAAGGATTTGGAACATATGCCTTTCACTTGTCATGTGTCATGAGCATCCACTGGCCAAGTACCATAATTGGTGTTTTAAATTATTTTCTAAATATATGTACAATATATAAAATCTTCTTCATAGGTGACCATCTCTTCTTGGGTACTTCTGTTAGTTCTTGAACTTTTCTTATGTTTCCATGTTTTCAATATAGAATAAGCTATTTTTTTGCGACCTCTTTTCAGACAGTATAAATAGTGAATTATAGGACTATAAATTTTAACCATAGGCTTATATTTATAAATTATTCCTTCTTAATACTCATGCTTATACCATAGATTAGAGAGGCCATTTTGTTTTCATCTATACTAGTAATTGCAAACTCCTGAAAAACATCTATGTACTTTTCAGAGTTGCATCATTTGTTTGGAGTTTTTATATGATTTATTTTTTGATATTCCCTTTCATTTTTCAAAGTAATAAACTATAATTCAAAAGTTTCATAATTTCTTAATGATTTGTCATACTTTTTTTCAAGATTTTGACATTTGACGATCATTCTCTAGATTTTACTAAGTAGCTCACTCAAGGTGTTATTTAGTTTTTTGCAAGATAAGTTAGATAATACTTTTTATTCTTCAGAATCATATGTTATGTCTTTGAGTTCCACACTAGAGGATATGGAACCTATAGAGGCGAAATTTTCATGTTTATTTCTTCATAAGAAAATTCATTGTATTGCTCCCGTGTGCAAATGAGACATTTCTTCTATTCCTTCAGAGTCATTATTCTTGGATCTTTCCTTCTCCAGATTAAGACATTCATTTCATAAGTTTCTAGGTTTTTGGATTAAAAGAAAATGATATTCTTGTCAACTTCCTTCATGTCTTTTGAATTATCGGAATATTTTAATTTCTTGTTGGGAAATTGCTTATTCTCTTTTGCCCAAAGACGCTACACTTTCTTTAAGAGGAGGGAAAATCGTCATCTTCTTAGTCTTATGCGTGAACTTAATATTATGATTATTCAAATTGTAGAGCCTTGATCTTCCTTCCATTATATTTTAAACTAATGTACTTTGGCTTCTTTTGGGGTTCATCTTCATCAAGATCTATCTCATGACTCTGGAGCGAGCCAATGAGGTCTTCAGGAGTTAAGTTATTCATATCCTTATCTTCTTCAATATCGGTTACCTTTGGTCTCCATCTCTTTAGCATAATCCTGAATACTTTCTTGACGTGATAAATATTAGTAAAACTTTTGTTAAATACTTTGAGTCCAAAGACTGAAGTTTGAAAGTTAGAAAACATGGCCTCCACTTTTACATCTTCTTTCATTTTGAACAAATCATGCTTATTTATCAAAGAGTTTACTTCGTCTTACTTCATTTTTTTGTTCCCTTAATAGTGAAAACACAGTGATTCATATATGGTTTTTTTTATTTGGTATTCACAACCTTATCATATTCCTTAAAGGAAATGGTTGTAACAAGGATGCTTATGGATTTGTGATGCAAGTTAAAGTTTATTATTTGAGAATCAATCATAGAAAAAGGATTGAGATTCTTTCTTCAGCATCTTTAGGATAAGTATATCTATCACGGACTAGATTTCATAGATTTATAGGGGGATAAAGAAACTACAAAACTTATCTTTCTAATACTCAAATTTTTCTCCATCGAACATATGAGGTTTTATTAAGTATTAAGTTTTGGTCCCTTCATTGATATTATATACAATTCCAACCATATTTTCTCAAAGACCTTTTACTCTTACATGGTTAAGTGTTTAAATAAGAGATTGGAGCTCTGATGAAACCTGAAGGTGAGAAAAACATAAGAAAATGAGGTTTGAATTATGTTGACTGATTAAAACTTTTTATGAATATTTTAGTTGAAGTTCAAATCAATCGTAAACCTAAAAGGTAAAGAGATCATGGAAGATAAATTAACACACATATTTTATCTTGGTCCACTGTCTTAACTGTTAGACGATAGTACCGATCTAGAAGTGGAGGTTGAATAGATCAGTTTTGAAATTAAGCGCTTTTTAAAAATGTTTTCAACGGTTGCGGAAACACCCTAGATTGAAATCGTCTAAACGATCTGTTAATGGAAAGATCAGATATACATGAAACCAAATGGAATTACTTAAGATAGAGAATATCAACCCCTATCTATATCAATCAATTAACTACTATGATCCTTGATATCGTTAACTCTAATAATGCTCAACACAATAAGAGATCAAGGAAAATATTACTAAGTTTGTGCGAAATTAATTTTGTTGAACACTTGGTGTGCACTTCACACCAAGTATCAATTTCACTCAAGTTGAATGTGCAAAATTTTACTCAGTTGCAATCAAAGTGATTGAAACAATTTATCGAACAGTTGATATGTACACCAATCAAGCGATATTGATTTTATGATTAATTTCACACACAAAGTAATTAATGCATAATTTAAAGAGTTAAGGGATAGAGAGAACAAGACCGGATTTATTGAGGCAGTTCCCCTATCGTCCTCGCTTAGGATATGTCTGCCCTTAATTCTAAATTTAGAATTGAGATGTTTTTGCAAAATCAATACAAGAGAATAAATTATCACTGGCGATCAACCCCTAGAGTTGTTGCAGATCCTATTCTATTTTCTCCCCTTGATTCGAGTTGAACCAAGTTCTTCAAGCACTTCGCGCAAACCTCCGTTTACAGCTACCTTATTGGAAGAACGCCTTGTTCTCTAAAACTTCAGTTCGGTTGATTTCGAATGCAAGTCACTTGAACCCTAAGCTTTCTTCACAATCCTCCGTTTAACGCTACTTATTTGACCGCACCTTCCGTTCTTCAAACTTTTCACTCGGCTGAATCTACGAAGTAAAGGTTAGTGCAAAAACCCCCAATTCTTGGAGGACAAAACCACAAGGGTTTTATTCAAGAAAAACCCACACAAAGTCTCAACCCAAACTAAGACAATCCAATCTTATTTGGACATTATCACAGCTGCAATGCACAATGCTCAACAAAGATTATTATGTGTGATTATTGAGAAATACAATGAAGAATGAAGATGATGAGCACTTTGGTGTATATCTTTCACTTTTCTTGTTAGAATGTTCAATAAGAGACATTTGAATATGTATATGATGTATGGACAAATAACTAACATAACAGAAAAATTTCACAAAGTTACACAACAGAAAATTAAGTAAACAGGCGACGAGTCAACTCAAACAGGGGATGAGTCGACTCACACAAAGTTTATTACAGGGTTGAGTCGACCTGTTCGAACTCATGGCAATATGGTTCAAAAGAAAGTGGTAAATGAGTCGACCTAAATAGTGGATGAGTCAACTCATTTAGGTTTTCCAGGAATGAGTCGACCTGTGACTCGACCTCTTCGGACCCGAAGGTTTTGCTCCGAGTCATGAGTCGACTCACAGAGGTTAAACTTCCAAAAATGAGTTTTGTAACATATTATGACCAATTTAAACCGATATCCTATGAACCTAGGATGTTTACTGTGATTAAGTGCATGATTCACATATAAGAGATGCTCCTATATGCTTGAACACACGAAACCTATATTTTGAACATGTTAAAGGATGAATGCTTTCTATGCTATGATGATATTACTCAAAGACACGATGTGGGAGACTATAGAGGTTTGACATCATTAAAATAAGGACTAGGCATATTTTTCCTCACATACTCCCCCTTTTTGATGATGGCAAACAGTGGCATAAACGCGTACTTTGATGGATATCCTCCCCCTGATTTTATGCATTCCTTCGAACATCCTGCTATATTATTCATCTGCATATTATTCATCTGCTAATGTTTGTTCCTGCTATATTATCCATCTGTTAATGTTTATTTCCATTGCTTTCTCCCCTTTTGACAACATCAAAAAGAGGCGAGGAACCGGTCAACATGAAGTAAACAAATATTCAGAATCACTTAGTCAACGAATTTGCAACACATGGTCATTAACAACAATGCACAAATAATGTAGTTAATGAAAGAAGTATAGGCATGATTATCACATGGTGAAAAGACCAATACAGAAATAACATTACAATAGGTGTTCAACGAATACATTAAGACAAATAAGTATCTAGAATAACATGCACACATAGGGAAAATTGAAATGTGTTGAATTGAACATTCATCTAAGGTTGTCGTTCATAGAACGGTTCATGTCGGCCTCTATAACCAGAAGGTGGACACGCAAGTCTTTCTTCTTCATAAAGCCTGGTTAGTTCAATGACATTCATGTTCAGCATGTTTACGGAGCTTGCGAGAATGCGATTTGAGCCTTCAATCCTTTGTAGGATGGTAGAGGAAAAGGAGTTGAAATTTTCACTATGAGTTTGGATTTGACTCCTTAGTTCCTCATACCGTTCCTCTTGGATGGAGGCAAAGGATTCAAAATTATCACCTTGACTCTGAATTTGTTCCTGCAAGGCTGCGAACCTCTCCTCTTGAAGTGTATTGAAGTTTTGCTGCTGGATTTGCATGGTTCTTAACATTTCTATCACTTCAGAGTTTTCAGGTGGAAAAGAGGGTGTGGGCACATAGGATGAACGATTGCTGGTCCATCCTGTGTGTTGCCATTCACCCCATCCTTGATTATTGGATGGATGTTGTCCGGGAGTAGGACCAAGCCAATCACCATGGTCAGTGACTTGATGGTCGTGCTCCATTGGTTGGGAGTGGACTTTATTATTTTTTTCCTCTTCTTCACCTTCTTCATCTTCATCATCATCATCATCATCAATATCTTCCACAGGCCGAGCATTGGTGCCTGGAACTGGTTGACGGGTTTTGTATAGTCACACAGAGCGATCCCAAGTGTAACCCATCAAGCTCAAAGTATTTTGACAAAATTCTTGATGTACAGTTATGGATTTGTAAGGAATCCCTTGAACTGAAACATTTGCTATATGAAGTACACTTTGAATGAATGAGGGATAATAAAGAGTAGTGCCTCTACCTGACTCTTTCAGTGCAAAGATCCTACTTGCAATGTAGTGCGACCAATTTATTTTTATCTTGTGCTTCAGTACATACACTAGGTGTACTTCGGCCTTCTCCATACGGGAGTAACCGCCTTGTTTAGGATGCAGAATATGCGTCACAATCCAGTGTAAAATTCTGTCAAGAGGCTTCAACTGACCGATAGTCACATTAGTAGGGAATAAAGTGCTCTGAACAACTTCTGGAGCAAACGGTTTCCTCAGCATTTTGTTTAAGGCAGTCCTAAAATCATAGTCGGGTGCACACACTATCGATAATCTTGAGATCAGTTGGAGACGATAATGGAGAGATCTCAAAGAGAGATTTCCACACGTCATCGTTCACTTCAACAGTATGATTACCAATGTTGCAGAAAAACCTAAAGCCCTCGAATTTTTCAGCCACGCCGATATAAAACAATTTAACTAAATCCTCATTGTACTCGGCGATGTAGTTTAAGAATAAATCAATGCCTTGAAAACTAATATGTTCAACAACTTCTGGAATGCGCATGTGTTCAGCCACTAACGGTGAGTAAATGTATTGCTTTATGTCAATTTTATTTTGAACTTCTTATCATAGATTTCAGCAAGATCATTAGAGAGTAAGGATAAAACGGTTACCGGAACATGTGATCGAGATGGTGCATTCCCGATGTGAGAAGAAGGTCCTCTAGCAGATCTCTTGCCAGAAGCTCTTGATGCCATTTGAGTGTTTTTGGTGAAAGGTTCTTAGGGTTTTTGTGTGAAAGAGAGTGGTGGAGAGAAGTAGAAGATAGAGTGACCAACATAATTAATTATGCAGGAAAAGAGATTTCTTGAGAATTGAGTCGACCAGATTTTAAGGGTATTTGCGCTGACCCAAGCAGTGAAGAGTCGACTCATGGGTCGATGTAGTGGGACTCGAAATAAATACAATCCCAGTATTGGGTAGCGAAGAGTTGACTCACACGTGTGATGAGTCAACACATTGATGTTTGAAATCCCAAAAAGTAGATCGGGGTAGCGATTAGTCGACGCATAGGTCGACCCGTTGGGACCCGAGGAAAATACTAGGATTGGATTTTTAGTGATGGGTTAACCTGTTGGGACCCAGAGATTAATGAGTCGACACATAGGTCGACCTGTTGGGACCCGAGGAAAACGCATAGATTGATGAGTCGACTCATAGGTCGACCTGTTGGGACCCGAGGAAAGCGCAGAGACTGATGAGTTGACTCATTTTGTCGACCTGTTGGGACCCATGTTACTAGTTAGATGATATGAGGTTCAAACCAATTTTCTTTACGCCGAATGCATGATAAATGAGATACCTAAGCAAGTTCAAGCATAATTCAAGCATAGACATGGGTCATGCTTAGTTCAAATCAATCAATCATGAATATCAAAATTTAACAAGTATGTATACATATATAATTTATCAATATAGGTCAACTGTATAGGAACGATATTACCTCCAATGGTGATAGACGACAAGTGCCTTCATGTAGCCTACTTATGAATCGCGGAATGGACATGCATGATATATATATATATATATATATATATATATATATATATATATATATATATATATATATATATATATATATATATATATATATATATATTTAAACGTGATCTGAGATATCGAGAACACCAAGTTCCCTTTTGAGAAATTATCGGCAAGTTGATTTTTACTATCAACATGCTCGAAGACAACATCACCTTTCTCAACATGATCCCTAAGGAAGTGATGCCGAATTTCAATGTGTTTAGTGCGTGAATGTAGTAAAGATTTTTTTTGGTTAGATTTATGGCGCTTGTGTTGTCACAAAAAATGGGAATACGTTCAAGTTGAACATCAAAGTCGAGTAATTGTTGTTTGAGCCATAAAATTTGAGCGCAACAATTACCCGCAGCAATGTATTCCACCTCGGCGGTTGACAAAGCAACTGAAACTTGCTTTTTGCTGCACCAACTTACCAAGGAATTTGAGTAAAAATGACAAGTGCCACTGGTTCTTTTCCTATCCGATTTGCAACCGGCAAAGTCGGAATCAGAGTAACCAACCAAAGAGCAATCACTTCCCTTAGAGAACCAAAGCCCATACTTTGAAGTACCACAAAGGTTTCTAAGTATGTGCTTGACGGCTTTTAAATGTGATTCTTTGGGATATGACTGATACCTAGCACACATACATACACTAAACATAATGTCTGGCCGGGATGCGGTAAGATAGAGGAGAGATCCGATCATACCTCTATACCTTTTGATATCTACGACATTACCATTTTCATCCAGATCCATGTTAACAACGGTAGGCATTGGAGTGTCAATCACTTTGGAGTTTGCCATATCGAAGCGTTTAAGTAGCTCATTACAATACTTCGTTTGGCTCACGAAGGTTCCTTCTTCAAGTTGCTTGATTTGAAGGCTGAGGAAGTAATTTAGCTCCCCCATCATGCTCATTTCGAATTCTCCCTGTATCAACTTAGAGAACTCCTTGACCAAATTAATGTTAGTAGATCCAAAGATGATGTCATCTACATAGACTTGAACTAAGATGCAGTGTTTTCCTTGACGCCTAATAAAAAGGGTAGTATCAACCTTCCCTCTTGAGAATCCTTGCTCTAGTAGGAATTTGCTAAGACACTCATACCTGTAGCGGGGTATTCGTTACCAGTAGAGATATTGACTAAATCCAAGGTAAACCTTACAAGTCGAGTCGCCACCGCACTTCTATTTATCCAAAGGAATGGTTAGAAAGCGAACAAAAACCTAAAAGTTTTATCGAATCAAAAACTAGTAAAAATGTCAGAGATCTGGGTAAGGGGGTTGGTTATGCAATGAGAAGGTTTTAAGCACCTAAAACATCCTAGGTACTCCTAGGGAGCCCTTTTCATAAGTGTTGTTCTAGTCTAAAGGGTGTAGGTATATCTAAAGTACTATTTACTAAGAGGAAGGTTAAAAGAAAATGACTCGCAAGGATGTCGCATACACTGCCTGCGTATCTCATTTGAGTATAAGAATTAGAGTCTTCGTAGCTCGGCTACCTATGGGTTAAAGATAAGTGTGCTCGGTAAGACGTCGCGTCTTATGCCTACGTATCTCATCTGGAATGAGAATCAGAGCAAAACGTAGTTCGGTTAACTAGGGGTTAAGGATTGCTATCTAAACATGGACTTACAAAAGAGGACATCAACTGTGTCAAAGGAGGGTGGGCAGTGTGTTCAACGTCCTTGTAGCGGTGTATTCGTCACTTTATGATTTATTGACTAAATCAAAAGCAAAGCATACAAAGAATCGAGTCGCCACCGCACTTTTATTTATCCAAAGGAATGGCTAAAAAGTGAACAAAAGCCTAAGAAGTTTTACACATAGAAAACTAATGAAAAGATCAGAGATCTGGGTAAGGGGTTAATTACGCAATGGGAAGGTGTTAGGCACCCAAAACATCCTAGGTACTCCTAGGGAGCCCTTTTCACACTTGTTGTACGAAAAGTTATTTGTTTATGAAATATTTATTGTGCAAACATGGATTGAAGGGATGAGAAAAGAATGTACAAGTTATTATTTTTGTGTTTGAACGGATGAACTCGTTGCCTACGTACCTTTCCATGGAAGGTAAGGATCAAAACGCCGTAGTTCGGCTAAAAAATTTCCAAAATATGAGTGGATTCATTTTAAAACAAAAGCCCTAAGGTCTTTCGTTATCCACGGGAGAAAACTCAACCTTATACAACCAACAAGTCCACCATGTGAGAAAAGCTTCAACTTGCTAGTGAGGGGTTAACCCTATAATAAGCAAGGAAGTCTTACAATTCAATCACTAAGGACAAAAGGTGAGATTAACATCAACCAACTAGGATAAATCAAACCTATGGCTAATGTATGAAAACTTATCAAGGATGGACAAAGCCACAAAACAATTGAATGAGTGAAATTAACCAATTAGGATTTATTCACAAAAGATGGTCAAAGTATGATTAGAATTCAATTCAAAAGAAGTATTATGAAAATGAAGTTTGGAAAATCAAAGGCTTAAGGCCTAGGTTTCTAATTTGACAAGAAATGAAAATGTTTGCACAATATTTTTGGTTTGAGTTAACATGCACATGGAGGTTTAAAGAAACAAAAGGTGGGAGGGTGAGGAAGTAAAACTTCTTAGATGTTCACCTCTTGAGATCATATGTAGATGATCCAAGTGATTCCTTTGGAATAGGCAACAATGCAAATAAGCAAATGAGCAAAGCAAATGGATACCGGATGCCAATCAATGGACTTATTCCAATCTCACAAAACAAACTGGATACCGGAGGCCAATCAATGGACTTATACCAATCTCCTAAAACAAAATGGATACCGGATGCCAATCAATGGACTTATACCAATCTCCTAAAACAAAATGGATACCGGATGCCAATCAATGGACTTATACCAATCTCCTAAAACAAAAAATGAACAATGATACCAGATGCCAATCAATGGACTTACACTAATCTCACGAAACAAACTGGATATCGGATGCCAATCAATGGACTTATACCAATCTCCTAAAACAAAAATGGATACCGGAAGCCAATCAATGGACTTATTCCAATCTCCCAAAACAAAAACAAACATGGATACCAGATGCCAATCAATGGACTTATACTAGTCTCCTGCCATATCATGGGAAACAACTGCCAATTAATGGACTTATGCTTGCCTCCTCCATGGACAAAACCAAATGCTATAAAGCAAAGTTTATGAAATGATATACAAATGATGATGATAAATGCACAAAGGCACACCCAAGCAAATATGCACAGATGAATCAAGTAAGCAGACAATCAAGTCAGTTAGCACACACTATATACAATCAATTAGGCTCAAGCAAGGTTAGGCTTTACAGCCAACTGGAATGGGGTATGTTGTGCTCTTAACCCTAACATTGAGAGTTAGGGTGAAGCAGATGAAATGGAGATGAGGGGTGTGCCTCATAGCTCTTATCCCTGGCCTGGGAGAACTTTAAACAATAGAATGTGTGGGAGTTCAGAAAGTTGGAACTCTTCTCCACAAATGATTGACTCTATAAGATCTTGGGTTATTATTCACAATGCATCAACACATGGTGTGAGCAAAGTGAATTACACACTGAATAGCAGGAGATGGATTACACATCTCTTTTATATGCCAATTGCCTCATAAGAGGACTTTTCCTGCTTGGCACAAAAGATAAACAATCACAAGCATTGCCTCTTAAGGAGGACTTCAGACAGGTGCCTACCAATAACAGTAGGTCTTCCAGACTACATGAAGATTAGAAATTATACCTAAGTGGTTAAGCAACCAAGCAAAATCAAAGTTCAAGTGAACTTAAAGCAACTTATGTACCCGTGGAAACATCAAACAAATCAGTACAATACTCAGACAACCAAACAACAGTCAATGAGCAACAAACAATCCCAATGTACAAAAGGTGTAAACCAAAAGTCAAACTCAAATGAGTTAACATCAACCTACAAAACACACAAAGGTTAGTAATCAAAGGCAAACATCAATGCTCAAGTGATGAAGCATCATTAACCATGTAACTTGGATGTTCAACCTGAAATCAAAGCTCATATGTGAGAGGCAAACCACTAGGTCAAAGCCTAGGGTCAAAGATAGAGAAAAAATTCAAAACAGAAGCTGAAATTTAACATGAATCAACTTCACTCACATCTTGAAACATTCCAAAAGGTCTCACATCAATATCATTAATCAAAAGCATTTCATGATCAATTGAAGTTCAAGGCAATTTTAAAGCTCAAATGTGACCATCCAGAATGAAAAATCTCAATTAAATCAGAAATGATTCAAATAATTCCAAGAAAATTCATGCTCAATCACAACATTCGTAACATGCATCACACAAAAAATCAGGACAATTGGAGATCATTTGGCATGGCAAACACATCACATAAGTTGATCATCAAAAGGTGTGACACAAATTGTCACACCAACTTAGCACAATCATAAAACAGAAATGACAATTGATAAAAATACCAAATCAACACCAAAATGTCAAGCAATGAGTCTAGTTTCATCATGCAAATTTTCAGAATCATTGGATCAAAGACCAGCATTTCACAAATGTATAAGCATGGCAAGGTCAAATATGGACATGTACTCAAACATTCTAGCACCAAAAATTATCCAGCCAAGCACAACTTGCATTTTAATAATCACAAAAAATTAGACAACTTGAGGATCACAATGCAAAAAATTAGAGGTCATTTGGATCAATTTTCAAATTGATATGATATTTTAAAGATGAGAAAAATTAAAAAAACATATGAGAAGCATACATGGAATAATGGAGGAAAATGGAAAAAGAATGAAGCATTTTGAAATAATGTCACCGCCTGGAATCGAACCAGGCGCATATTTGAATATGCTGGCGCGCCAAGGACGCAGCGTGGACCAATCAGCAACCAACCATAGGCTATCACATGCATGGCAACAGAAAAGCTTGGTCAAAAGGATCAAAAGCGTAGCCTTAGCAAATCCGCAGCTAATCTATGAATTCCGTAACAAAAACCACAACAATTCTGGAAAAATAAAGAACACTCAAAGGTTGAAGATGAAGATCATGAAGGTCTTCATCTGGATTTTCCAGAAAAAACAAAAGTGTCCAGAAATTAAAAATGAGCATAGCATCGTGTAGGTCTTTCATCATACATCAATAATCCACAAACATTTCATCAAGAAACATCAAGACACGCACGGATCGAAGGAAATAATATTCATCATCAAAAATTCAAACAGTCATATCTCATTCAAAACAACACCAATTTGCACGATTCAAAGCTCAAAATGCTCAGCATACTTAGATCTACCATAATATCATAATAATTTTGAGAAAAAGAGAGATCGAGCAATGACCTCTTGAAGAGCAGATCTGGAATTAGCTAGATTCAAGGCTTGTGATAGCTTCAATGTTCCTCTAGGATGCTTGTATAAGTGATTGGAAGAGAAAATGGAGCTTAATTGTGCACGAATCCACCAAAACTTTGAATCACCATGGATGCTTCCATCTTCAAGAATGCTTCAACGTGGCTCTGTTTGCTTCACTTCCACGTGCAATCTTGCTCAAGAACACCTCAGGAACAAGAATCAAGCAAGAGAAAGTGCTTGAATGTGAAGAATTTGGAAGAGAATTTTGAGAGAAAAATTGATGAATTTGAGATCTAGATCTGAGAAAATGAAAAGCTAATCCGAAAAACAGTTAGGGTTTATGCTTATATAGGTCATGCTAATCATTCTTTAATCATGCTTAAGCCAATTGTTAATGAAATTAACCAAAAATGAGGTGTAGGTGCAAATGTGATTTTTTCACCCTATGCATGAAGCATGTGAACAGTGTACGAAATTCATCTATTTTCACTCAAAATTCTAATTTTGGAGCCAATGGTGGTGGGAAAAAGATCAAGCCATGCACCAATTTTAAATTTTAATTTTTCCCTCCAAAAAGCCAATGAATTAGCCAATGCTCATATGAATATAATTTGTGCAATGCAATGTATGATTTGGAAACTAGAGGTCAAAAGGAGAAGAATGCAAAAAGAGCCATCCATTTTGGAGCTTTGGTTGAAAAGTTATGCCCATTTGAAGTTCCATGCATAGTTTTCCATGTTTTGATCATATCTTCTTAACAACACATGAGAAATTGATGATCTTGGACTTTTTGGAAATGGGAGAGAAAGATCTACAACTTTCACGTTCAACAAAATTTCATTTGAAGCTTTCTTGATGATGTAATTTGAAGTTGAAGTTGGGCTAAAACCTTTCCATTTTTGGCAAATTCAAATTATAGGTCACTTTCTATTTTTGGAAAGTTTTGACCTGACTTTAAATTCTTCAATGTTGATGTTTGAAATGTCAAATGAGACTTGTTTGAACATGAATGAAGTATTTCTAATCACTTCCCACCTCCAAATCCACAGTTGACTTTGTAGTTGACTTTCTAGGCCTTTAGATGATTGGGAAATGTTCTGATGAAGTTCAAGCCTCTACCACTTGGGATTTTGCTTCAAAATGACATCATAGCTCATATGAACTCTTGATGAATGATTATGGGGTCCAAATTCAAGCATGACCACCATCTATTGCTCAATGAATGCCTTTGATTGTCTTGACCTGTTGATTGCTTCATCTGCAAGACAAAGGTTAGATGACATATTTTTGTACTTTTTGGTTAGTGATTAAAGGAAAAGCAATGACATACAAATGCAAGGAATGCTTGGTGATCAAGAACCACTCTCAAAAAGGATAACCAACCCACAGGGAAGGAGGCAAGGTGCACAATGATCCTTGAGGCAATGAAATGTTATGATATGATGCCATGAGGGATCTTAGGGACAAAATTGGGGTCTTACAGATGCCCCTATTTAAGGTCATTCTAACCGGAGAAGTGAAGTTTAGAAATCTTCATCTCGACGCGGTAGAATGGGCTTAAATAACAGTAATGAGACAAATTTTGGTCCCTAAGAGACCTCATGATGCAAATGTATGCATGCAAAAGAAACAAAACTCTGTGGGGAATAGGGCCACAAAGAAGAAAAGACGATCCAGTCGGAGTAATACACTCACCAGGAACAGAGACTCTAACAGGACTCTCATGGGGATAAGGAAAAGAAAAAGAACGCGTGAGCAGGACACGACTCTGAATTAGGGAAAACAACAACTAGACACTGCGTGAACAAAACACGACTGGACTAGAGACCTCACAGGGGAGTGAAAGACTCAAACAGGGAAAAGAAGAATTCCAAAGGAAGACACATCCAATGGAAAGACTCAAGCTGACTCAAACTATCCACGAAGGATACTTCGGATAAAAATCCGGACTCGGACTGGGGAAAAGATTCACACAGAACCTCCCTGCCGGGGAAAAATTGCATATATTGGGGAACGCCAATACAACAAAAGGGTAAAATCACAACAGAAACTGCACTGGGGAATGTCTAACAAAGAGACTCTCCTGGAGAAAAAACAAAGAAATGAGGTGTTACCGGTATAAGGGTAACAAGCTCAGGAAGAATGAGTATCTAAGACCGGTATAAGGGTGACAGATATCAATCAACCAAACATCTGAGAAAGACCTGAAAAAGGTACATCAACTCAGGAAAATCTGACTCCACAGGGGACCAATGTCATAATAGGGAGCAGAAAAGAAGGAACACCAGGGATACCGGTTACTGGGTATATAATAGGTGACCGACCAAAGCGTGAATTGGTATATATGCCAAAACACTCATCATCCGAAAGGAGGGCTTGAAAAAGCAAATTGACTTACAGGATGGACATTCGAATCCATAACGGGAAAACGAATCTTACTCAGCTGGGAAACAAACCCAAAGAGTGCATGAGATATAATATCCAGTACCGTCAGAACATGGATAGTATACTCGTATGAGATATATTATCTATTACCGTCAGAACGTAGATAACATACTCGCATGAGATATATTATCTATTACCGTCAGAACGTAGATAACATACTCGCATGGAAGGAAACACCAGGGATACCGGTTACTGGGTATATAATAGGTGACCTATCGAAACGTGAATTGGTATATATGTCAAGACACTCATCATCCTGAAGAGAGAAAAACGCAAACTTATCAAAGGATGGATATTCGATTCTACAAAGAATACGAATCTTACTCCGCTGGGGAAAATCAACAAAGGATTCCAACCAAAGAGTGAAAGAGATATATCATTCATTACCGTCAGAACGTGAATAATACACTCGAAAAGGAAGAGACACCAGAGATACCGGTTACTGGGTATATAATAGGTGGCCAACCGAAGATAGAGAGACAATCGATACCAACAACAACAGGGTAAACGAAAGATAACTCACAGGGGATAAATTGCAAGCATCCGGCAATCATCCAAGAGACATATCAAATATTCGATTCCATAAAGGAATACGAATCTTACTCGACTGGGGAAACACAACAGGCTTCGACTGAAGAGTGCATGAGATATATTATCCATTACCGTCAGAACATGGATAACATACTCGCATGGAAGATTATCCATAACCGGTTACTGGGTTAACAAAGGATAAATCATCCGAAAAAGAAAGGCATCGGGATATCAACAGTAGGTATATAAAGATGATCGATCAAAGGGAGAAACATCATTACCAAGCAAAAGGGTAAATGAAAGAGGACTCACTAGGGATGCATTGATAAACATCAATGATCCGAGGAACAAATCACTGGCATACGGTGAAAGGACCCACTGAGGATAAAATTGCTAGCATCCGGAAATTATCCAGAAGACTTGCTGGGGATACAATTGCTAGCATACGGCAATTACCCAGAAACAAGGAGGGAATATCAACATCGAATACTGAATGAAGATAACCACAAAGAGTAACCATCATCGGTTAGGATGAACAACAAGGTTAACTCTGCAAAGGGGAGAAATTAGGGTTTACAACTACCGAATACGGGGTAGAAGACCATAACTCTGGCTGAGGATAAAATTGCTAGCATCCGACAATTATCCACAAGAAAGCACAGACTCCGCTAGGGAGACAACAACAACATATGATTTACAACTACCGAATACTGGGTAGAAGACCACAAAATCCACCATCAACCAGAATGAACCACAACGGTTACCTCTGCTAGGGGAAAAGAGATAGGACTTACAACTACCGAATACTGGGTAGTAGCCAACAACTCGGATGAGGATAAAAAGATAGGGTTTACATCTACCGAATACTGGGGTAGAAAACCACAACGTCCGTGTGGGAATGAAAGAATCACAATTCCGCACGGGAAACAAAATAGGGTTTATAACAAACCACCAACTGCTAAGGAGCAAGCAAAAACTAGGATTTACGACTACCGACTACTGGGTAGAAAACCAACGACTCTTGCTGAGGAATAAAAGGTATATAACCACAAATTCCGCCAAGAGGAAAAGGAACATAGGACTTATAACTACCGGTATAAGGGTAGAGGCCCAAAAGATTCCGCTGGGGGATAAAAAGAACTATTGCCGGTTACTGGGCATTTCATTCATTTATTCCACAGGGAAGCACAAGAAACAGTTGAAAAATACCAATTCAGGATCAAACCAAAAAGGCAAACTGAATCAAAACTCGTCCTAAAGAGGATATAACTCAATAGGAAAATCCATCCCAATACATGTGTTGGGAGGAAACGGAAGAAACCGTCATCCACGAGGATATATCTCAGTGGGGAACTGCAGAAGGAAAGACAGACACTTTCTGCTTATGGGCTGACTCTATATTGAGAGATTAAACACCCGACATCTGCTTGGGGGAGATCTATTATGGAGATCTATATCACCCATAGCAGGGAACAACAAACAAAAGATATATGGCAAAAATGCAATCATGAATATCTGAATGTTGAAAGTATGCATGAATATGCGTGATTTATGTTTGATGAATGCTGACAAAACAAACATTTCTAACACAAACAGGCCCAGGAATCGAACGCCCGGTACTACACTTCCAGGGGAAAAACCAACTGGAGAGCCAATCTGCTGAAGATCTACATGCTGAAAAGCAAAGATCTGCGGGGAGGCAAAAGAGGTCAGAGATATCAAAGAAATCACAAAATCTCTGAGTGATGGATCATCAATCAACCCAATTAGGGAACAAAAGCTCACAACAGGCAACAACTGCCACAAAAGCAAATCTGTTAGGGAAATGGAGAAATACCGAGACTCCTGCAGGGGGATCCTCAGTATCAACTGGGAAACAAGAGTTCACTACACAAGCAAGAACTACTGAAGAAGATAGAATACACAAGTAGAATCTAGCCGCACAAGCAACTCTACTAGGAATACTGTCAGCCACTCCGTTGGGGAATAAACCCACTGAGGGAAAAAATAGATCACACAAAAGTAAATTCTGCAACAAGCCACTCTACTAGGGATCAAAAAGAATCAGGGGCTCCACCAAATCTATGGATGATAGATCACCAACCGACCCCACTGGGGAAACAGAGATTTTCAACAGGCAGCAATTGCCATAAAGCAACTCTGTTGAAGATACCAACTCCGTTGGAGATACCAACTCTGGCGGGGATTCCGTAGGGAAACATCACAGATACCATCCAACATACCAGAAATCTACTGGTGGCTCTACTAGGGATGAGGAGGAGAGCTGGGGATCAACCACCAAATGCTGAACCTTCCAAGAGGAAACCAACAACCACTGAGGAGGAAATAATCACTGCTCTGCTGAAGGGATAGGAGGTGAAAACCTCACCAAACGCTCTGATGGGGAGATATAGCATAAATGCAGTATATCATACCAACAACTCTGCCAGCGACTGTGCTGAGGAAAATGATGAAGTGTCGGGATGTCAACCCACCAACTACCGAATCTTCCAAGAGGGAAAACACCCATGCTGGGGAGAAAATACTGTTGGAGAGGACTGTGAAGTCTATAAAAAACACTCTGCTTGGGGAACAACCCCAACAAAAGCTCTGCTTGGGGAACAACCCCAACCAACAATCTGGAGAAAGAGGATACAACCATGCCAGGAATATGAACAAATGTCTTACCCTGTTGGAAATCATGCCACCCTCGGGAGAGCACTGAGAAATTCTTGAGTATCCTTTCATCATTGTGAATGTTCACTTTGTTTAAAACAACAATTTGAAAAATTTATTTGTTTAAAACAATGACATTTTATCAATTAAAAC
The DNA here is from genome assembly GCF_024323335.1 of Lathyrus oleraceus. Taxonomy (NCBI): domain Eukaryota; kingdom Viridiplantae; phylum Streptophyta; class Magnoliopsida; order Fabales; family Fabaceae; genus Lathyrus; species Lathyrus oleraceus. The sequence goes on along the minus strand of NC_066582.1, from coordinate 346,429,626 downwards.
ATGCAAAACATTTGTTGAACTGAAACAAATAAGAGTGCGAATAATTGGATAAAAGCTCAAATTTATTTGATGGAATGGTAGTCTGCAAAGGGCAAGACTCCATAGATCTGTACAAATTTGAAATCAGTGATATATATTGGAAGAGGGCTACATTGGACATAATGATCCTTTCTCTACCAATTTGAATCTCGATGTATTCGAAGCTTCAGTTGACGACGAATCGAGAATCTCTGACGAAAAGACAGTTGTGGAACAGAAAATCTTGTCAGGATGCAGTTACTTGCCAAATCCCTAATTTTTGCCTAGATCGCCCCAGGATGAGGTACTCAATCTAGCGGGATGCAAATATTCTTTTTTCATGTCTCTAACTTTTGCCTGGATCGCCCTTTCAGGTTTTCTACCGAGACGCTCATTTTTGCCTAAGCCGCCCTTTCGGGTTTTCAACTTAGCGAGCTATTCTGTTTTTCTTATATACTTTTTTTTAGGCAAAGTATTTCTTGACTGCATCTGAATTCACAGGACGAGTGAAATCCTCCCCATCATTGTTGTAAGCATCAAAGCACCGCCTGAAAAGGCTCTCTTAACAACATATGGACCTTCATAGTTTGGAGTCCACTTGCCCCTGGAATCGGGCGCGAAAGACAAGACTTTCTTGACACGAGGTCACCTTCTCGGAACAAACGAGGCTTGACCTTCTTATCGAATGCTTTCTTCATCCTCTGCTGATATAACTAACCATGACACATGGCAGTCAATCGCTTCTCTTCAATCAAATTCAATTGGTCGTAACGACTCTGAATCCATTCAGCATCAGTCAACTTGGCTTCCATCAAGACTCTCATTGATGGGATCTCCACCTCTACTGGGAGAACAACCTCCATGCCGTAAACAAGAGAGAAAGGGGTTGCCCCTGTTGAAGTGCGGACAGATGTACGATAACCATGCAAAGCAAATGGCAGCATCTCATGCCAATCTTTGTACGTAACTGTCATCTTCTGGATAATCTTCTTGATATTCTTATTAGCAGCTTCAACAACCCCATTCATCTTTGGTCTGTAAGGAGAGGAGTTATGGTGTGCAATCTTGAATTCAGCGAACAAGTCTTCCATCATCTTATTATTCAGATTAGATCCATTATCAGTAATGATCTTATCTGGCACACCATAACGGCAAATCAACTGATTCTTGATAAACTTCACGACCACCTGCCTGGTCACATTCGCGTACGAAGCGGCTTCAACCCATTTGGTGAAGTAATCAATTGCTACGAGAATAAACCCGTGCCCATTGGACGCTTTCGGTTCAATCATGCCGATCATGTCGATTCCCCACATAGAGAAAGGCCATGGTGATGAAATCACATTCAGAAGTGTCGGAGGAATATGAATCTTGTCCGCATAAATCTGACACTTGTGGGATTTCTTAACATATTTGCAGCAGTCAGACTCCATTGTCAGCCAATAGTAGCCTGCTCTCAACATTTTTCTAGCCATGGCATGTCCATTGGAATGAGTACCAAATGAACCCTCATGGACCTCAGTCATTAACAGGTTTGCTTCGTGTCTATCCACGCATCTGAGCAAAACCATGTCAAAATTTCTCTTATAAAGCACTTCACCACTGAGGTAGAAACTGCCTGACACCTTCTCAAAGTTTTCCCATCTTTCACAGAAGCCTCAGGCGGGTAGACCTGGTTCTGAAGGAAATTCTTGATATCAAAATACCAAGGCTTGTCATCATTCACTTTTTCAACTGCAAACACGTGAGCTGGTCTATCCAAGCGCATCACGGTAATATTGGGAACTTCATTCCAATACTTGACTACAATCATTGAAGCAAGCGTAGCAAGAGCATCTGCCATCCGATTATCCTCTCGAGGAATATGATGAAAGTCAACATCTGTAAAGAACGTTGAAATCCTCCTCGCATAATCTCTGTATGGAATGAGACCTGGCTGATTCGTCTCCCATTCTCCCTTGATTTGATTGACAACCAGGGCTGAATCACCATACATATCAAGATGCTTGATTCTCAGATCAATACATTCTTCCAATCCCATAATACAGGCCTCATACTCAGCCATATTATTCGTGCATTTGAAAGTTAGCCTTGCTGTAAACGGAATATGCGTGCCATGAGGAGTAATAATTACCGCCCCAATACCATTTCCGTACTGATTTACAGCGCCATCAAACACCATCGTCCATCTGGAACCAGGTTCTGGACCTTCATCAAGTGTAGGCTCATCACAATCTTTCATTTTCAAATACAGAATCTCCTCATCTGGGAAGTCATACTGAACAGACTGATGATCTTCAATAGTCTGGTGTGCTAAATGGTCAGCCAAGATACTACCTTTGATAGCTTTCTGAGCTCGATACTCGATATCATACTCAGATAACAACATCTGCCAACGGGCAATCCTCCTAGTTAAAGCAGGCTTCTCGAAGATATACTTGATTGGATCCATTCTGGATATCAACCAAGTTGTATGATTTATCATGTACTGGCGCAAACGCTTAGCAGCCCAAGCCAAAGCATAGCACGTCTTCTCAAGCATAGAGTACCGAGACTCACAATCAGTAAACTTCTTACTGAGGTAGTAGATAGCAGATTCTTTCTTCCCTGATTCATCTTGTTGACCGAGTACACAACCCATCGAGTCTTCAAGAACAGTCAAATACATGATCAGAGGTCTTCCTTCTACAAGCGGAGACAAGATCGGAGGTTCAGACAGATACTCTTTGATATTGTCAAAAGCTTTCTGGCAATCCTCGGTCCAATCATGAGATTGATCTTTCCGGAGGAGCTTGAATATCGGCGCACATGTGTAAGTCATGTGGGATATAAATCTGGAAATGTAATTCAAGCGGCCAAGAAAACCTCGGACTTGCTTCTCAGTTTTGGGTGCAGGCATTTCTTGTATTGCTTTGACCTTTGCAGGATCAACCTCAATACCTCTCTCGCTGACAACAAAACCCAACAACTTGCCAGAACGGACTCCAAATGTACATTTGTTTGGATTCAGGCGAAGTCTGAACTTCCTCAGACGCTGAAAAAGCTTCAACAAATGCTCAACATGCTCAACTTCCGTTCGGGACTTAGCAATCATATCATCAACATAGACCTCTATCTCCTTGTGCATCATATCATGAAACAAGGTAGTCATAGCTCGTTGATACGTGGCTCCGGCGTTCTTCAAACCGAAGGGCATCACTCGATAACAGAATGTTCCCCAAGGTGTGATGAATGTTGTCTTCTCCATATCCTCGGGTGCCATCTTGATTTGATTATAACCGGAAAATTCGTCCATAAAGGAAAAGACTTTGAACTTAGCTGTATTATCTACCAACATGCCAATGTGTGGTAGAGGGAAATCATCTTTCGGACTAGCCTTATTCAAATCTCTATAATCAACGCACGTACGGACTTTTCCGTCTTTCTTAGGCACAGGCACATTATTGGCCACCCATTGAGGATATGTAGAAGTCACCAGAAACCCCACATCAATTTGCTTCTGAACTTCCTCTTTGATCTTCACTGCCATATCTGGATGAGTTCTTCTGAGCTTCTGCTTCACAGGCACGCACTCAGGCTTCAAAGGCAGGAAATGTTGCACAATATCTGTATCTAGACCCGGCATGTCTTCATACGACCAAGCAAAGATATCGGAATATTCTCGTAGCAAACTGATCAACCCCTTCTTGACAGACTCTTCAAGAAGTGCCCCAATCTTCAACATACGAACACAATCTTCAGACCCCAAGTTGACTGTTTCCAGATCTTCGAGATGCGGCTGAATGATCTTCTTCTCCTGCTCAAGGAGACGGGTAATCTCATCAAGAATCCCTTCAACATCATCTTCCTCTGCCTCGAATACAGGGAATTCAAAATTGGGAGATGGCGTTGGATCATTATGTTCAATGGGTTTTAGAATCAACCTGCATAATGATTTTGGATAATAAAAACTTTAGAACTTAAACAAGCAAACCATTATGCAGATGAAAAGATTGCTTTTATTCTTGTTTTTAGGGTTTTTTGTGATCACTGATTTCATGCAAAAGCAAAAAGTGAAAAGAAATGGAAAAACAAATGTTTAACAATGCATTAATTGAATGAAAACATCATTGTATAAATGCTGCCAACAATGTCATCACTTCTCCTTTTGGCATGGGAGAAGGGTTTTGAACAAAGTGAACATATTACGCTGACTTATGAATGACCGTAGGAACATCCACAGCGACCCAATTATGGCAGATCCCGCCAGGGATAATAAAGTTGCTCAAATCCTCTGCATCCTCTTCCAGAATAGCAGCAGCTTCCTCAGCTTGATCAGCATGGATGAAACCTCCACTCTTGAACAACCCTTGCTTGTTGAATGCCCCAGAAGAATAGCCAATGCCAGCCCGGGATTTATTGTCTTCGAGCTCAATCATCTTCCCCAAACCAGCAACTGCACCATATTCAATGGCCAGTTTCGCATCACGATAGGAAGCAAATGAAGGAGACTTCTTCTCAATTGGCTCAGCAATAGATAAAGCTTGGAAAGGAGTTCCAACTTCATCCTCAGCATCAATATATGAGAAAGAAGACAAGTGGCTAACCAGGAGAGCCTTTTCTCCCCCTACCACCACCAGTTTCTTGTTCTTAACGAATTTCAGCTTCTGGTGTAGGGTGGATGTCATGGCGCCAGCCTCGTGAATCCATGGTCTACCAAGGAGACAGCTATAAGATGGGTGGATATCCATAACCTGGAAGGTAACTTGGAAATCACTTGGTCCAATCTTGATTGGGAGATCAACTTCCCCAATCACGGTCTTACGCGACCCATCAAAAGCTTTCACAACAACACCACTCTGCCTCATGGGAGGCCCCTGATATGACAATCTCGAAAGAGTGGTCTTTGGCAATACATTCAAAGATGACCCTGTAAGAACAAAAATTGTTCTACAACAGATTCCTTGATTTTGATGATAACAAAGGATGAAACCAAAAATGGCACCCTAACGAAAAGTTTCTAAGTGTGCAGGGTTCTAAAGAAAGAAGTAAGAAATCTGATGATGTCATCAGATAGAGTATCAGATCAGAAGCATATTATCAAATGATCAGAAGCTCTGAAGAAGAAACAAGCTCAAGAAAGTCTAACTCTGAATTTAACAACAAGTATCAGAAGCATCTGAACAAGAAGTAAGTCCTAGAACCTCTGACTCTGAACAACGCTATCTGAAGAATCTATTTAGATCAACATCAGAAGCAAAATTCCAAGGTTCTCCAGAAACACAAATACTCTGATTATGGATTTGCTAATCATGAAAGAGTAACGTTGAAGACAAGTAAAGATTTTCAAATGGATTTCCTAATTGAGAAAGAGACGTTAATCTCCAATCTCAATAAAGAAAATACTACTTGTGGTAAGTAGTCATTTCAAGAAGAAAAAGTCATCCTGCATTAGCTAATTATGTGATGGCGTAACTTCATATCAATATCCACCAGTTTCAACTACTACTTCAACTGATCTATATAAAGGATTGCAAATCAACTTTCAGTAAGACACAAGCCAATAAGCCAAAACTATACTGAAACTTCAACATTCAAGAAAAACACTTTTGCTCTCAAACATTCACGAAGCTTTTGCTTATTACGTGAAAAACTTTTGTTCTTAACACTGTAATATTTGCTTTCTTAGAAGCACTCTAGATTACAATTTATCTTTCATCTTTTGTTTGTTGATTTCCTCAAGTGACTTAGTGTAGTCTGTAGACTTGAGAGGACTAAGAGATTTTTCTCTTAGGCGTTGTTTGTAATCTTTCAAGATTAGTGGATTAAGTCCTTGTTGAAGGCGAAATCACCTTGGCCGGGTGGACTGGAGTAGCTTTGTGTTATAAGCGAACCAGTATAAAATCCTTGTGTGATTTTCAGTTTGAAAAGCGCTTATTTTTTCAAAACAATTCAAACCCCCCCTTTCTTGTTTTTCTCACCTTCAATTGGTATCAGAGCTCCGGCTCTGTTATTGATTTTCTAATCAAACACTTAACCGTGTAGAGAGATCCAGTACGAGAAAAACAATGGCCCACTCAAATGAAAGAGATTCTTACAATGCCAAGCCTCCTGTTTTTGATGGAGAGAAATTTGACTACTGGAAAGATAGAATCGAAAGTTTCTTTCTGGGTTATGATGCTGACCTCTGGGACATTGTCACAGATGGATACACACCTCCAGTCTTAAATGGAGCTGAAGTTCCCAGAAGTAAGATGTCAGAAGATCAGAAACGTGTCTTCAAAAATCACCACAAGGCCAGAACAATACTTCTAAATGCTATATCATACAACGAATATGAAAAGATCACAAACAGAGAGACAGCTAAAGATATACTTGACTCTCTGAAGATGACCCATGAAGGAAACTCCCAAGTCAAGGAGACGAAGGCTCTGGCGCTTATCCAGAAATATGAAGCCTTCAAAATGGAAGATGATGAAGCTATAGAAGCTATGTTTTCCAGATTTCAAACTCTTATTGCAGGTCTTAAAGTGCTAGACAAAGGATACACAACTGCAGATCATGTTAAGAAGATAGTCAGAAGTCTGCCAAAGAAATGGAGACCTATGGTTACTGCTCTGAAGCTGTCAAAGGATCTGAACAATATCAGCCTTGAAGAACTTGTTAGTTCTCTCAGAAGTCATGAGATAGAACTAGAGGAGGATGAGCCTCAGAAAAAGAACAAGTCCGTAGCGCTAAAGTCCAGATCTGAAAGACGGAAACCTGACAGAACCAAAGCTCTCCAGGCAGAAACTGAAGACACTGACGACTCTGAACCTGAAGACTCTGATGATGAAGAAGAGTTGTCCCTACTAACCAGAAGAGTCAAGCAACTCTGGAAAAAGAGGAACAACAACTTCAGAAGACCAAGACCCAGAGGGGATCGATCAGAGTCAACTTCAAAAGGTAAAGCTAACAAAGATATTACCTGTTATGAATGTAAAGAAACAGGTCATTACAGAAATGAATGCCCCAAGTTGAAGAAGGACAACCCCAGAAAAGAAAGCTTCAAGAAAAACACCTTCAGGACAAAGAAAGGACTGATGGCTACCTGGGATGACAGTGAATCTGGATCATCAGAATCTGACTCTGATGAACAGGCCAACGTAGCACTTATGGCTACCACATCCAGCAGCTCAGACGAAGAATCTGAAGAGGTATTTTCTGAACTTTCTCGATCTGACTTAGAATCATGTTTGTCAGAAACTCTTACATCTTATCAGAAATTAAAACAAAAGTTTAAAAATATTAAAGGCTGTCTTAAAGCAAAATTTGAAGAGTGTAGTGAACTTGAGATAACAATTCTATCACAAGAAGATACAATCAAATCTTTAATGCAAGAAAGAGATGAAGCAAAAACAAAAAGCTTAGAATTAGAAGAAACGTTATCTCAAGCACCACAAACTTCAAATAAAATTATTTATAAATATGAAGAAGCCTTTCAAGAATTTCTGAAGAATGGGATAGATAGGAGTATTATGGCATCCATGATTTATGGAGTAAGTCAGAACAATAAAAGGGGAATTGGGTATGACCCTAATGAAGATAAAACTTCTGCAAGTGATAAAGTTAAATCTCCTTTTTCATATCACTACACACACACACAAGAACACAAATTTAAAAATGCTAGAAGACCCAAAGTTATAAGAAACTCTGGGAAAACTAATCTAAAAGGACCCAAGAGATTCTGGGTACCGAAAGATAAGATTATCTATGTTGCAGATATCCTATGCAGCAAAGTTCAGACACCAGTCATGGTACCTGGACTCTGGATGCTCGCGACACATGACGGGAAGAAAGTCTATGTTCCAAAGTCTGGAACTTAAAGACGCTGGATTTGTAGGCTTCGGAGGAGATCAGAAAGGAAGGATCAGAGGCTCCGGAACTATTGGTAATGGTACTCTTCCCTCTATATCTGATGTTCTTTATGTAGAAGGATTAATGCATAACTTGTTATCCATAAGTCAATTAAGTGATAACGGTTATGATGTAATCTTCAATCAAAAAACATGTAAAGCCATTAATCAAAAAGATGGCTCTGTCCTTTTCACAGGCAAGAGGAAAAACAACATTTACAAAATAAATCTTTCTGATTTAAAAAATCAAAATGTTAAATGTCTAATGTCAGTTCACGAAGAGCAATGGGTATGGCATAGACGCTTAGGCCACATTAGCATGAGGAAACTTTCTCAGCTAACTAAACTTGAGTTAGTCAGAGGCCTACCTAAACTGAAGTTTTCTTCAGATGCTCTGTGTGAAGCTTGTCAGAAAGGAAAATTTTCAAAAACATCTTTTAAAAAGAAAAATGTTGTTTCTACCTCTAAGCCTCTGGAACTTCTTCATATTGACTTATTTGGTCCTGTGAAAACAGCATCAGTTAATGGAAAGAAGTATGGACTAGTCATTGTTGATGATTACAGTCGCTGGACATGGGTAAAATTCCTAAAGCACAAGAGTGAGTCTCACTCTGTATTCACCAGTTTCTGTTCCAAAGTGCAAAAAGAATTTGACTCCAAAATTGTTAGAGTCAGAAGTGATCATGGTGGAGAATTTGAAAACAAAGATTTTGAAGAATTATTTGATTCTAATGGAATATCCCATGATTTCTCCTGCCCTAGAACTCCACAACAAAATGGAGTTGTAGAGAGGAAGAATAGGACACTCCAAGAGATGGCCAGAACCATGATCAATGAAACAAATGTAGCAAAGCACTTTTGGGCAGAAGCTGTAAATACAGCGTGTTATATTCAGAATAGAATCTCTATAAGACCTATTCTGGAAAAGACTCCCTATGAACTGTGTAAAGGAAGAAAACCAAACATTTCATATTTTCATCCTTTTGGATGTTCTTGTTTTATATTAAATACTAAAGAACATCTGAACAAGTTTGATTCCAAAGCACAGAAAGGTATTATGTTGGGATACTCAGAACGCTCTAAAGGCTATAGAATATACAACACAGAAACCAAAATTGTGGAAGAATCAATTCATGTCAGATTTGATGATAAGCTTGACCCTGAAAAGTCAAAGCTAGTTGAAAAGTTTGCAGATTTGGAAATCACTCTTGTAGAGTCTGATAAAACTCCAGAAGCAACTGTCACTCAAAGCTCTGAAGAAATCAAATCTCCAGAAATCCCAAAGAAAGTCAAAAGTCGTATCAATGTATCTGAAGATTTGATTCTGGGAAACAAGGACGAACCTGTCAGAACCAGATCTACCTTCAGAACCTCTGAAGATATTCCTCTGGGACTAGTGTCTCTGATTGAGCCTACGTCTTGTGATGAAGCACTTCAGGATAACGACTGGGTGGAAGCTATGCAAGAAGAATTGGATCAATTCTCAAAGAATGATGTCTGGGATCTCGTTCCTAAACCCAGAGGCACTCATGTCATTGGAACCAGATGGGTTTTCAGAAACAAACTGAACGAGAAAGGAGAAATTGTCAGAAACAAAGCTCGACTGGTAGCTCAAGGTTACAGTCAACAAGAAGGTATTGACTATAATGAAACCTTTGCTCCAGTCGCGAGGTTAGAATCTATTCGTCTTCTTGTATCTTTTGCTATTAATCATTCTATTAAATTGTATCAAATGGATGTTAAGAGTGCATTTCTTAATGGTTATATTTCAGAAGAAGTGTATGTCAATCAACCTCCAGGTTTTGAAAATTCAAACTTTCCAGAACATGTTTTTAAACTTAAGAAATCCTTATATGGACTTAAACAAGCTCCCAGAGCTTGGTATGAACGATTAAGCAATTTTCTTCTGGAACAAAATTTTATCAGAGGGAAAGTTGATTCTACACTCTTCTGTAAAAACATTAATAATGATCTCATGATATGCCAAATTTATGTTGATGATATTATTTTTGGTTCTGCTAATATCTCTGTTTGCCAAGAATTTTCTAAGTTAATGCAGGCTGAATTTGAAATGAGTCTAATGCAAGAACTAAAGTTCTTTCTGGGAATTCAAATTAATCAAACTCCAGAAGTCACGTACGTCCATCAAAGTAAATATATTAAAGACGTTCTGAAGAAGTTTGACATGACTGAATGCAATTCTGCAAAAACTCCCATGCACCCAACTTGCATTCTGGAAAAGGAAGAGGTAAGCAACAAGGTTTGTCAGAAGCTCTATCGAGGTATGATAGGCTCTCTCCTCTATCTGACTGCTACTCGTCCTGATATTCTCTTTAGTGTCTGTCTTTGTGCCAGATTCCAATCAGATCCTAGAGAATCTCATTTAACAGCAGTTAAAAGAATTCTTAAGTATCTGAAAGGAACTCCTAACCTGGGCCTGATGTATGAGAAAACATCAGAGTATAGACTCTCGGGTTACTGTGATGCAGATTATGCAGGAGATAGAATAGAACGAAAAAGCACATCTGGGAATTGCCAGCTTCTGGGAAATAATCTAATCTCCTGGGCTAGCAAAAGACAGTCAACTATTGCTCTATCAACTGCAGAAGCAGAATACATCTCAGCATCACTGTGCACAACTCAGATGCTCTGGATGAAGCATCAGCTAGAAGATCTACAAATCTTTGAGAGTAACATTCCTATCTTTTGTGATAATACTGCTGCTATTTGTTTAAGTAAGAATCCCATTCTACATTCCAGAGCCAAACACATAGAAATAAAACATCATTTTATCAGAGACTATGTTCAGAAAGGGATAGTAACATTGAAGTTCATTGATACAGAACATCAATGGGCAGATATCTTTACTAAGCCTCTAGCTGAAGATAGATTTCTTTTTATCTTAGAACATCTGAACATTAAAAATTGTCCCGAGTGAAATATGGCTCTGAAAATGTAAAATGTGACTCTAATGTAAACAAATGTACTTCTGCCTCTGACTCTGATACTTCTACCAAGTTAAGAAGATATCTGAGTTAGAAATCTTCAGAAACCAATCCTTTGGTATTCCTGAAGATCAGATACATCAACACGTGGAGTACCAAGCGTCTAACCCTAGAACTTCTAGACAGCTGTCAAAAGAAATCAAAGGTCAGAATGTTTGAAATCTCCTAGAGCAGTGTGCGTACTGTTGGGATTAGACATTCATTTATTAGCTGTAATCATTTTTCCCCCCAAACGTGCTATTTTGATTTTTGTGCTAACGCTGGAATGTGTGTCGTTTTGCATGTTTTTACTTAGAGTATATAAACACTTTCTCTCACTTTTCACACTTATCACTCTCACTCACTCTAAAACCCTAAACCCTCTCTCGAAGCATTCTCTGCAAGTTCTTCATCAATCTTCATCTTCTTCTTCATGGATGCTCAACAACAAGAAGTTTTTAACTTCTCTCAACAGATGGAATCAAGTTCTAATCCCCAAACCTCAAACACTCAAACTCCAACCGTTACCGGCGTCACCGTCACCCCTGTCTACAAAGAACCTCACGTTCTTGACCGTGAACGCCATATAAACCTTTCAACTCCCTTTGAAGGTTTGGACGTCTTGTGTGAATCGCTGGTTGATTTCAACAACCTAAGAAGAAATGGCGTTGATCTAACTGGAGAACTGCGTCAACAAGGGTGGGAGAACTATTTCCAAAGGTTGTATGGTCCAATCTACCCTCTTCTGGTCAAGGAGTTCTGGAGACATGCAGATGCAGATGACAACTTCATCGTCTCATTCGTTCTGGGAGTGAAGATTGTTATTACTGAAGCGTCTATTGCTTCCTTGTTGAATATGGAGCAAAGTGGAGGAAAAAGGATTTACAACATTCCTCCTAGGTCTAAGCGCATCACTGAAGTCATCAACCCAACAATCTTCAAGCCAAATGTTGAAGGAAACCCCTCTAAGAACAAAGAGCTACACCAGAACCTCAGAGTGTGGCTGAAGATTATTCTGGGAACTATCCACCACCGTCCAGCCTCCAACTCTTCTGATTACATTAATGCAGACCAGAAATGCATTTTGTACTGCATCCAGAAGGGTGTGAAGATCAACCTCCCTGCTCTCCTCTTCAGATATCTGAGAGATTCAGTCAGAGAAACCAGGAATAACATGAAGCCCAGATCCTACATTCCTCTGGGAAGATTGCTATCTGACGTCTTCATTGAGCATGGACTAGTAGATGAGCTGGAAAAGACCAAGCTGATGGATGATCTGGCAATAGATGTGGGAAAGCCTCTGAATGCCAGAAACCTCAAGAGTATGGGGATAATCAAGGAAATACAAGTCAAGCCAACTCTGGACACATCTTGGGATTCTTTGAAAGATCAGAGGAAGATGCCTCATGGCCTTGCCAGATTCTTCAAAAACGAACCCAGAGACGCTGTTGCTCTCTATCTTCATCGTCTGCTGGAAGAAGGTGTTGACGTCTCTGATTTTAGCCTCGACGACTGTCTGGACTCTGAAGAAGACTTAGTCAGATACAAGAGAGGTATTTCTGAGAAGAAGATAGCACCACCAGCAAAGAAAGCCAGATTTGAAGGAGCTTCTGGAAGCGGATCTTCAGCTCCTCTGCAATTTTCTACTGGTAAGTCTGTTCCTCCTGCTACCTCTGAATTTATGATGGCTTCCTCTAACCCTCTCTCTTCACAACCCATTTATACCACCTCTGACATTACACCCTCAATCACCAGAACCTCCCAACCTACACCAGTTATAAACATAGCCAGAACTTTCATTCCTCCCTCTGAACCTCAACAAACCCACCAAAGCACTTCATCTTCATCATCCTCAGCACCAGAATCACCCCCATATGTTTCCCTCTCATCTGACCCTGAATTTTCTGACCCTACATCCCCAACGATAGCCACAATTTATGCTCATCAACTTGCTTCACAACAAACACAAACACAATCTGAAGCAACTTCACCTCCACCACAACAAACAACCACCATACCTTCTGAAAACCAACCCTCTGACCATCCCACTTCTGATATCAACCCACCAATCCTTCCCGCTGTCCCAGAACCAGAATCCGAACCTTTAGATTTAAACCCACTTTATGCTTCATCCCCCAGTCTTCAACCAGAAGCAGATTCTGAACCCCAACCTGAGTCAGAATCTGAACCTCAAACCTTAAATCTCAGCCCTCCACCTCATACCTCTGAACCAGAAGCTGAACCTGAACTCTCTAAACCTACCCTTAAGGAAGCCATTATGATGATTGCAGAGGCTTCAGTTCAAAAGGTCGATTCTCTGGTCACTAACTCTGAAATCAGTGATGATCCTAAATCTGTAAGGACACACTGGAACAGGGTCATTGGCTGGATGACATCTGAGTCTTTTAGGCTGAAGAGTATCTCTGAACAAGTCAGAAATGACTACATCAGAGATGCTGAGGCAAGACTCCAGGAGAGACTTGCCAGAGAAGCTGAAGCCAAAAGGCTAGAGGAAGAGAGGTTGGCCAAGGAAGCTGAAGAAGAAGCAAAAAGGCTTGAAGAAGAAAGACTTGCTAAGGAAGCTGAAATCCTAAGGCAAAAGGAAGCTGAAGCAAAGGCTCTGGCAGATGCAGAAGCTCAAGCTGCTGCTGAAGCTGAAGCTCAGAAGGCTCTGACTCTGGGGGAGTCCTCCTCTGTGATCCCTATGGTTCTTGAGACTCTAAAAGAACTCAAGAAAGATCAGAATGAACTCCGGGCCAGAATGGACAAGCAAGATACTGTCAACGACAACATCCAGAACATGCTTGCTATGCTGCTTCAGAGAATGCCTCCGCCTCCGAACCCTTAGGCACTTAGGAGTTATTTCTTTTTGCTTGCCTATTGTTTTTGCTTCTGTCTTCTTTTGGATATGATGTTTTTCTTGTTCTTTTGAATCTGATGTTTGTCTTGTTGCCTTTGTGCTTCTATCTATGAATTTCAAGTTTTTCTCTTTATTTATTTTTCTCTTTACTTATTTTCTACTATGTCTTTTTAATTCTGACAAAAAGGGGGAGAAGTAATTATTAGCTCTGATGAAAACATTGTCTAATACCTTAAGCATTCTGCAACATATTTTTCATATAAATAAAATTATCTAACCTGGACTTAAGAAATTGCAGAAAGTTTCAGAAACCTCTTTACTTAAGAAACTCTGGTAAGAACTTCTGAACTCCCTAGCATTATCTCAGGGGGAGCTTCTGTCTATCTGATCTAATTTTATTCATGTTTCATCTGCTAATTTAAGTTGTTTTGTCATCATCAAAAAGGGGGAGATTGTAAGAACAAAAATTGTTCTACAACAGATTCCTTGATTTTGATGATAACAAAGGATGAAACCAAAAATGGCACCCTAACGAAAAGTTTCTAAGTGTGCAGGGTTCTAAAGAAAGAAGTAAGAAATCTGATGATGTCATCAGATAGAGTATCAGATCAGAAGTATATTATCAAATGATCAGAAGCTCTGAAGAAGAAACAAGCTCAAGAAAGTCTAACTCTGAACTTAACAACAAGTATCAGAAGCATCTGAACAAGAAGTAAGTCCTAGAACCTCTGACTCTGAACAACGCTATCTGAAGAATCTATTTAGATCAACATCAGAAGCAAAATTCCAAGGTTCTCCAGAAACACAAATACTCTGATTATGGATTTTCTAATCATGAAAGAGTAACGTTGAAGACAAGTAAAGATTTTCAAATGGATTTCCTAATTGAGAAAGAGACGTTAATCTCCAATCTCAATAAAGAAAATACTACTTGTGGTAAGTAGTCATTTCAAGAAGAAAAAGTCATCCTGCATTAGCTAATTATGTGATGGCGTAACTTCATATCAATATCCACCAGTTTCAACTACTACTTCAACTGATCTATATAAAGGATTGCAAATCAACTTTCAGTAAGACACAAGCCAATAAGCCAAAACTATACTGAAACTTCAACATTCAAGAAAAACACTTTTGCTCTCAAACATTCACGAAGCTTTTGCTTATTACGTGAAAAACTTTTGTTCTTAACACTGTAATATTTGCTTTCTTAGAAGCACTCTAGATTACAATTTATCTTTCATCTTTTGTTTGTTGATTTCCTCAAGTGACTTAGTGTAGTCTGTAGACTTGAGAGGACTAAGAGATTTTTCTCTTAGGCGTTGTTTGTAATCTTTCAAGATTAGTGGATTAAGTCCTTGTTGAAGGCGAAATCACCTTGGCCGGGTGGACTGGAGTAGCTTTGTGTTATAAGCGAACCAGTATAAAATCCTTGTGTGATTTTCAGTTTGAAAAGCGCATATTTTTTCAAAACAATTCAAACCCCCCCTTTCTTGTTTTTCTCACCTTCAGACCCAGTGTCCACCAACACGTTGGACATGGGGTCGGTCTTGCAGTTTATGGAAATATGTAAAGCCATGTTGTGGTCTCTTCCCTCATCGGGGAGATCAGCGTCACAGAAACTCAAAGTGTTGCAAGCAGTGATGTTTGCAACTATACTATCAAACTGTTCAATTGTGACATCGTGATCGACATAAGCCAGATCCAAAACTTTCTGCAGAGCCTCCCTATGGGGTTCTGAATTCAGCAGCAAAGATAACACGGAGATCTTGGACGGCGTTTGTAGAAGCTGGTCTACAACATTGTACTCACTCTTCTTGATGAGCCTCAGCATCTCATCACATTCTTCATTCACAATGCCACTCGGGCCAATAGAAGAAGTAGGAGTCTTTTGTACAGAGGAGGGTTTGGCAACAGGTGCCGGATTCGGAACATTCACTGTAGTCCCAACCGGACGCTCGGCAGAATCAGAAGCAACATGAGGCTTCGGTGCTGAAAACACGCGACCACTACGGGTCAATCCACTCACATCAGCAATATTTACCATGGAGGTTGAAGGCAAAGGCACTTCTTTCCCATCTTCCACAACAACAGGATTATAGCGGAAAGGAATAACTCTATCTGAAGAATAAGGCACAGGGCCTGCAAGCTTGATCACCAAGGAAGGAGAGACCTTCGGCTTGCTCCCATCATAACGGATGACAACAGGCTCGGGAAGCTTGAACACATGAGAAATCACATTCACCTCTGGTTCATCTTCATCAACATTTCTGTTCTGAAGAATCTCAATGGTACCATCATCCAACAGCTCTTGAAGCTCTCTTCGCACTTGGCGGCAACCCAATCTATTAACATAACAGATACGGCACATGTCATGGTCGTGCTCCATATGACTGTACTGACACAACAGACGATGCAACTCGACCAATGACTGTCGAATATGGCTCACATATTTGACTTTATATTTGCCAGGGCAACCCTGAACCATGTTAACCGACTTCCCATGCTCGGGCAATGGGTTCTTCGTAACATTCGGGCCTGAGTCCTCAAAGCTCAGAATGCCACATCTCATAAGGTCTTGCACCTTAGTCTTCAACGAATAACAGTTCTCAATATTGTGTCCCGGAGCACCGGAATGATAAACACAATGTTGATCTGGCTTGTACCACCACTGCAGGTTAGCAGGCACAGCCGGAGGCTCTCTGGGAGTAACCAGTTTCCGCTCTATTAAAGAGGGATATAACTCAACATATGACATAGGAATAGGATCGAAAGTGATCTTCTTCCTATCATAATTCAAATTGGCCTGATTAATGGTGTTGCCACGAGGCTCGTAAGCCTGTTGTTGTGGACGATGTTGCTGTTGATACTGAGGTTGTTGCTGATTATGCTGATGTTGCTGATGCTGATAATTATCCCTGAAGAGAGGTGCTACACTAGCCACCTGGTGCTGATGACGCACTGGCTTCCTCTTGTCAGAGGGTCTACTAGGTTTAGCATGAGATTGCACAGCATGTGCCTCCCCATCTTTCTTCTTAAACGCCCCATATCGTTTAGAAGAGCCTTCATCTTTAGTCAACCGTCCTTCCCGGACTCCTTCCTCCAAACGCATCCCCATGTTCACCATCTCGGTGAAATCAGAGGGAGCACTTGCAACCATCCACTCATAATAAAATGAACTAAGAGTCTTCAAAAAGATCTTAGTCATATCTTTCTCTTCCAGCGGAGGAGTAATCTGAGCTGCCAGCTCCCGCCACCTCTGGGCGTACTCCTTAAAACGCTCTTTGTCCTTCTGGGACATGGCTCTGAGTTGATCACGGTCAGGAGCCATATCAACATTATACTTGTATTGCTTGACGAAGGCTTCGCCAAGATCGTTGAAGGATCGGATGTTTGCGCTATCAAGGCTCATATACCAACGAAGAGCTGCACCAGACAAACTATCCTAAAAATAATGAATCAGCAATTGATCATTATCAGTCTGAGTAGACATTTTCCTGGCGTACATAACCAGATGACTGAGAGGGCAGGTGTTCCCCTTATACTTCTCAAAGTCAGGGACTTTGAATTTGACAGGTATCTTCACACCGGGAACCAGGCATAACTCGGCAGCAGATTTGCCGAACAAATCTTTCCCTCGGAGGGTCTTCAATTCCTTACGGAGCTCGAGGAATTGGTCATTCATAGCTTCCATCTTCTCATTAACATCTGGGCCCTCAGACGGCTCAGAATGATAGATGGTGTCGTCCACTCTGGGAATGGTATGCACGACAGGAGGAGGCATTGTAAGGACCGAGCTAGATGCCGGCATAGAAGCAAAGGTAGGAGCTGGAATATCAGGCATAAAACCTGGAGGCATACCCCACGGAAACCCGGCTGGCATGACATTCGGCATGAAATGAGCACTAGCAGCTGGCACAGTTGAAGAAACCACTTCAGATATAACAGTCCTCTGGGGAGGAGTTGCAGGAGATGGAGACGGTTGATTCTGGGCAGCCAAAAACTGCTCCATCAGAGCACTCAGTCTAGCGACCTCTTCCTTCAGCTCGCGGTTCTCTTGTTCAAGTTGATCCATCACTCTTGCAGAATTGGCTCGGGTGTAGTACCGATGAGTCAGCTTGTCTTCAAAATAAATGAAGAGCACAGAGTTAGGCCACAGACAAGAAGACCAGAACAACACCTGCTTATGCAAAATGATGCATGCAATGCTTATGCAAAATGATGCATGCAATGCTTGTGCAAATTTGAAATTTAAACATTTAATAGCATATGGAAAATATCTCATCAAATATATATTCAAGACAAAGAAGTACAACATTTTTTATTATTACAAGGGAAAAGGAAAATAACATCCTATGGATCCCTAGAAGCTCGAGATGCTGGAAGACGAGATACACAAAGCTTCTTGATCTCTCTCTCATATGCTGCTTCCATATCCGCTTTCTCTTTAGCAAGTCGGTCATACTTCCTCTTCCAGAATTTGGAAGACTGAGGAAGCAGAGAAGTCCAGGTATCATTCGGATCATCTATCACCTGATGCTCGAGGAATTCGATCAGAGCATCTTTCTCCTTGATTTGCTGAAGCAACTCTTCTCTTTCACGGATCCAGGCACGTGAAAGGTCTTCTTCTCTCAACTCCTCTATGCCTTGGTTAGGGAGGGTTGAAGGCCCAGCCACAACTAATGGTGTAGGTCTCGGATAATCATATGGCATAAGATACTCAGAAGCTCTCTGTCTGACCCAAGAAGTATACGGCTCCAAAGCAATGCAGTTCTTTGGACCCAACTCATTTCTACCCTTCTTGTGAATCTTGCGCCAAGCGCAGACCATCCTGGCTTTCAGGCCTTGGGGATCTTTACCCTCCTGAAAGAACACACCTTCTAACATAATGTTATGAGGTTTATCCTTTAGGGGGAACCCAAGCTGACGACGTGCTAAGATAGGATTGTAGCTGATCCCACCATATGTACCAAGAAGAGGCACATTAGGGAATTCACCACAATAATCAATGATCAGAACAGTATCATACACGCGATCATACCAAGAGATATCATCATTAGTGAGAGACATAAGTCTCGTAGACCACCGTAGACATCCCTTGTTCTCCTTGAAGGCGACCGTCTGCGGTAAGTGAGAAATAAACCACTTATACAACAGAGGCAAACAGCACACAATAGCTCCTCCACCCTTTGCATTCCTCAAATGCAAAGAGAAATAGGCATCACCCAACAGAGTAGGAACGGGATTAAGAACAGAAAAGATCCTAATGGCGTTCACATCCACAAATTTGTCGATGTTGGGGAACAATACCAAACCATAGATGAGCAGCACAAATATGGCCTCAAAGGCATCCTCACTCATGGCTTTCCCATAAACAATAGCTTGAGCAATGAGGAAATCAGAAGGAAGACCCTGAATTCCACCTTTGGTGGTCATATGAGCTTCAATTAGGGATTCATCTATGTGCAATAAGTCTGCGATCTCTCGAGAAGTCGGAATACTCTCTAAGCCACTGAACGGCACCTGATCCAGAATAGGAATACCCACAAGATGAGCATACTCCTCAAGCGTAGGCAACAGCTGAAAGTCCGGAAAAGAGAAGCAGTGATACAGAGGATCATAAAACTGCGCCAGAGTACTCATCAACCCTTCGTCAACCTGAGTAGTCAACAGAGGCAGAAGCTTCCCATAACGAGCTTTGAAACCCAAGGGATCTAATACATAGGATGTCAGATTCCTTAACTCTTTCACATCGGGCTGTCGAAAGCTGTACTTCTTTGTATGCCTTTTTGGTCTTTCCATGTCTGAAAATTTTGCAAATAAACCCTTTAAGTTCCTTGAAATTTTTCTGATTTTTCTGATGACATGAATGCAGATGAATGCATGAATGCATGAATGCAGCAATCACACTCAAGGATCAAGCAAAACACACCAGACAAAGGTCATGGGAAAGCTCATAGTATCCTTAATATCAATCATCCATTTTGGTGGATTATGGTTTTCACCTTATCAACACCCAAGTTCCATTGATATTACCGGTACATGAACCGACTCAATCATCCTTAATATCAACCATCCATTTTGGTGGATTATGGTTTTCACCTTATCAACACCCAAGTTCCATTGATATTAAGGATGTCTGAACGACTCAACCATGAATCACGGGTTTGCTGAGAGTCACGAGCATGGAGTCTCGGTTAAGAACCACCCAAAGGGAGTGTACTAGGGTTTAAACCTGCCGAACATGTTCTACCAGAGGTTCCCATAGTCATCATCCCATCTTTCGAATATTATCGGAGGAACGATGACTCGCATTCCAAAAATATTCTCAAGAGAGACTCTTATGAGTGTAGTATCGCATAACAATCGCATCAGATCTTACATCTGAACGACCTCCACACTACGTCCTAAAAATAGGCCAAGATGGGCTTGGTAAACTAAGGTCCTTGGCTTCTAAGGCACATGATTGAAAGAATAATGCCTAACCACAAATAACTTGTGTGACATTATTAATCCAACATGACCTCCACCAAGTGAATGGACTCGCAAGTCAACTTGCTAAGGAATACTCCACACAAGTCAACGAGACTACGCCATTCTCCTATCCTAAGGTGCACTCGAGTTTGGGTATAGAACTCATATCACAGAGATCACCAAGCAAACAACAATTGTATATCAAGTAATTCAAACATTACAATCAATACAATAATCCCAAATTGTACAAAAATATGTCAAATAACAAATAAACCATATCATACAACAAGGGTGAAAACTAGGCAAAACCACCAAGGAACATCCCCAGCAGAGTCGCCACTTTTCTGTAGCGGTGTATTCGTCACTTTATGATTTATTGACTAAATCAAAAGCAAAGCATACAAAGAATCGAGTCGCCACCACACTTTTATTTATCCAAAGGAATGGCTAAAAAGCGAACAAAAGCCTAAGAAGTTTTACACATAGAAAACTAATGAAAAGATCAGAGATCTGGGTAAGGGGTTAATTACGCAATGGGAAGGTGTTAGGCACCCAAAACGTCCTAGGTACTCCTAGGGAGCCCTTTTCACACTTGTTGTACGAAAAGTTATTTGTTTATGAAATATTTATTGTGCAAACATGGATTGAAGGGATGAGAAAAGAATGTACAAGTTATTATTTTTGTGTTTGAACGGATGAACTCGTTGCCTACGTACCTTTCCATGGAAGGTAAGGATCAAAACGCCGTAGTTCGGCTAAAAAATTTCCAAAATATGAGTGGATTCATTTTAAAACAAAAGCCCTAAGGTCTTTCGTTATCCACGGGAGAAAACTCAACCTTATACAACCAACAAGTCCACCATGTGAGAAAAGCTTCAACTTGCTAGTGAGGGGTTAACCCTATAATAAGCAAGGAAGTCTTACAATTCAATCACTAAGGACAAAAGGTGAGATTAACATCAACCAACTAGGATAAATCAAACCTATGGCTAATGTATGAAAACTTATCAAGGATGGACAAAGCCACAAAACAATTGAATGAGTGAAATTAACCAATTAGGATTTATTCACAAAAGATGGTCAAAGTATGATTAGAATTCAATTCAAAAGAAGTATTATGAAAATGAAGTTTGGAAAATCAAAGGCTTAAGGCCTAGGTTTCTAATTTGACAAGAAATGAAAATGTTTGCACAATATTTTTGGTTTGAGTTAACATGCACATGGAGGTTTAAAGAAACAAAAGGTGGGAGGGTGAGGAAGTAAAACTTCTTAGATGTTCACCTCTTGAGATCATATGTAGATGATCCAAGTGATTCCTTTGGAATAGGCAACAATGCAAATAAGCAAATGAGCAAAGCAAATGGATACCGGATGCCAATCAATGGACTTATTCCAATCTCACAAAACAAACTGGATACCGGAGGCCAATCAATGGACTTATACCAATCTCCTAAAACAAAATGGATACCGGATGCCAATCAATGGACTTATACCAATCTCCTAAAACAAAATGGATACCGGATGCCAATCAATGGACTTATACCAATCTCCTAAAACAAAAAATGAACAATGATACCAGATGCCAATCAATGGACTTACACTAATCTCACGAAACAAACTGGATATCGGATGCCAATCAATGGACTTATACCAATCTCCTAAAACAAAAATGGATACCGGAAGCCAATCAATGGACTTATTCCAATCTCCCAAAACAAAAACAAACATGGATACCAGATGCCAATCAATGGACTTATACTAGTCTCCTGCCATATCATGGGAAACAACTGCCAATTAATGGACTTATGCTTGCCTCCTCCATGGACAAAACCAAATGCTATAAAGCAAAGTTTATGAAATGATATACAAATGATGATGATAAATGCACAAAGGCACACCCAAGCAAATATGCACAGATGAATCAAGTAAGCAGACAATCAAGTCAGTTAGCACACACTATATACAATCAATTAGGCTCAAGCAAGGTTAGGCTTTACAGCCAACTGGAATGGGGTATGTTGTGCTCTTAACCCTAACATTGAGAGTTAGGGTGAAGCAGATGAAATGGAGATGAGGGGTGTGCCTCATAGCTCTTATCCCTGGCCTGGGAGAACTTTAAACAATAGAATGTGTGGGAGTTCAGAAAGTTGGAACTCTTCTCCACAAATGATTAACTCTATAAGATCTTGGGTTATTATTCACAATGCATCAACACATGGTGTGAGCAAAGTGAATTACACACTGAATAGCAGGAGATGGATTACACATCTCTTTTATATGCCAATTGCCTCATAAGAGGACTTTTCCTGCTTGGCACAAAAGATAAACAATCACAAGCATTGCCTCTTAAGGAGGACTTCAGACAGGTGCCTACCAATAACAGTAGGTCTTCCAGACTACATGAAGATTAGAAATTATACCTAAGTGGTTAAGCAACCAAGAAAAATCAAAGTTCAAGTGAACTTAAAGCAACTTATGTACCCGTGGAAACATCAAACAAATCAGTACAATACTCAGACAACCAAACAACAGTCAATGAGCAACAAACAATCCCAATGTACAAAAGGTGTAAACCAAAAGTCAAACTCAAATGAGTTAACATCAACCTACAAAACACACAAAGGTTAGTAATCAAAGGCAAACATCAATGCTCAAGTGATGAAGCATCATTAACCATGTAACTTGGATGTTCAACCTGAAATCAAAGCTCATATGTGAGAGGCAAACCACTAGGTCAAAGCCTAGGGTCAAAGATAGAGAAAAAATTCAAAACAGAAGCTGAAATTTAACATGAATCAACTTCACTCACATCTTGAAACATTCCAAAAGGTCTCACATCAATATCATTAATCAAAAGCATTTCATGATCAATTGAAGTTCAAGGCAATTTTAAAGCTCAAATGTGACCATCCAGAATGAAAAATCTCAATTAAATCAGAAATGATTCAAATAATTCCAAGAAAATTCATGCTCAATCACAACATTCGTAACATGCATCACACAAAAAATCAGGACAATTGGAGATCATTTGGCATGGCAAACACATCACATAAGTTGATCATCAAAAGGTGTGACACAAATTGTCACACCAACTTAGCACAATCATAAAACAGAAATGACAATTGATAAAAATACCAAATCAACACCAAAATGTCAAGCAATGAGTCTAGTTTCATCATGCAAATTTTCAGAATCATTGGATCAAAGACCAGCATTTCACAAATGTATAAGCATGGCAAGGTCAAATATGGACATGTACTCAAACATTCTAGCACCAAAAATTATCCAGCCAAGCACAACTTGCATTTTAATAATCACAAAAAATTAGACAACTTGAGGATCACAATGCAAAAAATTAGAGGTCATTTGGATCAATTTTCAAATTGATATGATATTTTAAAGATGAGAAAAATTAAAAAAACATATGAGAAGCATACATGGAATAATGGAGGAAAATGGAAAAAGAATGAAGCATTTTGAAATAATGTCACCGCCTGGAATCGAACCAGGCGCATATTTGAATATGCTGGCGCGCCAAGGACGCAGCGTGGACCAATCAGCAACCAACCATAGGCTATCACATGCATGGCAACAGAAAAGCTTGGTCAAAAGGATCAAAAGCGTAGCCTTAGCAAATCCGCAGCTAATCTATGAATTCCGTAACAAAAACCACAACAATTCTGGAAAAATAAAGAACACTCAAAGGTTGAAGATGAAGATCATGAAGGTCTTCATCTGGATTTTCCAGAAAAAACAAAAGTGTCCAGAAATTAAAAATGAGCATAGCATCGTGTAGGTCTTTCATCATACATCAATAATCCACAAACATTTCATCAAGAAACATCAAGACACGCACGGATCGAAGGAAATAATATTCATCATCAAAAATTCAAACAGTCATATCTCATTCAAAACAACACCAATTTGCACGATTCAAAGCTCAAAATGCTCAGCATACTTAGATCTACCATAATATCATAATAATTTTGAGAAAAAGAGAGATCGAGCAATGACCTCTTGAAGAGCAGATCTGGAATTAGCTAGATTCAAGGCTTGTGATAGCTTCAATGTTCCTCTAGGATGCTTGTATAAGTGATTGGAAGAGAAAATGGAGCTTAATTGTGCACGAATCCACCAAAACTTTGAATCACCATGGATGCTTCCATCTTCAAGAATGCTTCAACGTGGCTCTGTTTGCTTCACTTCCACGTGCAATCTTGCTCAAGAACACCTCAGGAACAAGAATCAAGCAAGAGAAAGTGCTTGAATGTGAAGAATTTGGAAGAGAATTTTGAGAGAAAAATTGATGAATTTGAGATCTAGATCTGAGAAAATGAAAAGCTAATCCGAAAAACAGTTAGGGTTTATGCTTATATAGGTCATGCTAATCATTCTTTAATCATGCTTAAGCCAATTGTTAATGAAATTAACCAAAAATGAGGTGTAGGTGCAAATGTGATTTTTTCACCCTATGCATGAAGCATGTGAACAGTGTACGAAATTCATCTATTTTCACTCAAAATTCTGATTTTGGAGCCAATGGTGGTGGGAAAAAGATCAAGCCATGCACCAATTTTAAATTTTAATTTTTCCCTCCAAAAAGCCAATGAATTAGCCAATGCTCATATGAATATAATTTGTGCAATGCAATGCATGATTTGGAAACTAGAGGTCAAAAGGAGAAGAATGCAAAAAGAGCCATCCATTTTGGAGCTTTGGTTGAAAAGTTATGCCCATTTGAAGTTCCATGCATAGTTTTCCATGTTTTGATCATATCTTCTTAACAACACATGAGAAATTGATGATCTTGGACTTTTTGGAAATGGGAGAGAAAGATCTACAACTTTCACGTTCAACAAAATTTCATTTGAAGCTTTCTTGATGATGTAATTTGAAGTTGAAGTTGGGCTAAAACCTTTCCATTTTTGGCAAATTCAAATTATAGGTCACTTTCTATTTTTGGAAAGTTTTGACCTGACTTTAAATTCTTCAATGTTGATGTTTGAAATGTCAAATGAGACTTGTTTGAACATGAATGAAGTATTTCTAATCACTTCCCACCTCCAAATCCACAGTTGACTTTGTAGTTGACTTTCTAGGCCTTTAGATGATTGGGAAATGTTCTGATGAAGTTCAAGCCTCTACCACTTGGGATTTTGCTTCAAAATGACATCATAGCTCATATGAACTCTTGATGAATGATTATGGGGTCCAAATTCAAGCATGACCACCATCTATTGCTCAATGAATGCCTTTGATTGTCTTGACCTGTTGATTGCTTCATCTGCAAGACAAAGGTTAGATGACATATTTTTGTACTTTTTGGTTAGTGATTAAAGGAAAAGCAATGACATACAAATGCAAGGAATGCTTGGTGATCAAGAACCACTCTCAAAAAGGATAACCAACCCACAGGGAAGGAGGCAAGGTGCACAATGATCCTTGAGGCAATGAAATGTTATGATATGATGCCATGAGGGATCTTAGGGACAAAATTGGGGTCTTACAGATGCCCCTATTTAAGGTCATTCTAACCGGAGAAGTGAAGTTTAGAAATCTTCATCTCGACGCGGTAGAATGGGCTTAAATAACAGTAATGAGACAAATTTTGGTCCCTAAGAGACCTCATGATGCAAATGTATGCATGCAAAAGAAACAAAACTCTGTGGGGAATAGGGCCACAAAGAAGAAAAGACGATCCAGTCGGAGTAATACACTCACCAGGAACAGAGACTCTAACAGGACTCTCATGGGGATAAGGAAAAGAAAAAGAACGCGTGAGCAGGACACGACTCTGAATTAGGGAAAACAACAACTAGACACTGCGTGAACAAAACACGACTGGACTAGAGACCTCACAGGGGAGTGAAAGACTCAAACAGGGAAAAGAAGAATTCCAAAGGAAGACACATCCAATGGAAAGACTCAAGCTGACTCAAACTATCCACGAAGGATACTTCGGATAAAAATCCGGACTCGGACTGGGGAAAAGATTCACACAGAACCTCCCTGCCGGGGAAAAATTGCATATATTGGGGAACGCCAATACAACAAAAGGGTAAAATCACAACAGAAACTGCACTGGGGAATGTCTAACAAAGAGACTCTCCTGGAGAAAAAACAAAGAAATGAGGTGTTACCGGTATAAGGGTAACAAGCTCAGGAAGAATGAGTATCTAAGACCGGTATAAGGGTGACAGATATCAATCAACCAAACATCTGAGAAAGACCTGAAAAAGGTACATCAACTCAGGAAAATCTGACTCCACAGGGGACCAATGTCATAATAGGGAGCAGAAAAGAAGGAACACCAGGGATACCGGTTACTGGGTATATAATAGGTGACCGACCAAAGCGTGAATTGGTATATATGCCAAAACACTCATCATCCGAAAGGAGGGCTTGAAAAAGCAAATTGACTTACAGGATGGACATTCGAATCCATAACGGGAAAACGAATCTTACTCAGCTGGGAAACAAACCCAAAGAGTGCATGAGATATAATATCCAGTACCGTCAGAACATGGATAGTATACTCGTATGAGATATATTATCTATTACCGTCAGAACGTAGATAACATACTCGCATGAGATATATTATCTATTACCGTCAGAACGTAGATAACATACTCGCATGGAAGGAAACACCAGGGATACCGATTACTGGGTATATAATAGGTGACCTATCTTGATGATGTAATTTGAAGTTGAAGTTGGGATAAAACCTTTCCATTTTTGGCAAATTCAAATTATAGGTCACTTTCTATTTTTGGAAAGTTTTGACCTGACTTTAAATTCTTCAATGTTGATGTTTGAAATGTCAAATGAGACTTGTTTGAACATGAATGAAGTATTTCTAATCACTTCCCACCTCCAAATCCACAGTTGACTTTCTAGGCCTTCAGATGATTGGGAAATGTTCTGATGAAGTTCAAGCCTCTACCACTTGGGATTTTGCTTCAAAATGACATCATAGCTCATATGAACTCTTGATGAATGATTATGGGGTCCAAATTCAAGCAAGACCACCATCTATTGCTCAATGAATGCCTTTGATTGTCTTGACCTGTTGATTGCTTCATCTGCAAGACAAAGGTTAGATGACATATTTTTGTACTTTTTGGTTAGTGATTAAAGGAAAAGCAATGACATACAAATGCAAGGAATGCTTGGTGATCAAGAACCACTCTAAAAAAGGATAACCAACCCACAGGGAAGGAAGCAAGGTGCACAATGATCCTTGAGGCAATGAAATGTTATGATATGATGCCATGAGGGATCTTAGGGACAAAATTGGGGTCTTACAGTCCTAACCGTAGGTGTCGCAGCTCGCTGAATCGAGTCTTAGGCAGTTACCTCTTTGCAATAGAACGGACTGACATGCCACAAGATCGGAGACGCACGGAAGGTCTAAAAGTGGGGAAGCTCTACTCTAGAGTTGTCATGCAATATGGACCTATGTGTTAGGATTTACAAAGGGGAATATTTACCTAATGTTAGCATGCAAAGAATAAGGGAATTCTACCTATGTTATCATACAAAGGATTCTACCTAATGGGTGCTACCTAAACGGAACAAGAGTCGACGGATGGAGCGCGGAGAGGAGTTACAGATAAGGGTAGATGGCGATGCCGGAGGCAAACGACTTACAGGTAGATGGCGATGCCTGAGGCAATCGACTTACAAGAGGATGGATGAATGCGTGCTGGTTCTGTTAAGTTTTGAAAATGATTACTCGACGTTGGATCGAGCTTTTGATCTTATTTTGAAATGGTTATCGGATGTTCGTTTTAATTCTTGTATTAACAGGTGACTAAAGAAATAAAGAAATAAATATTATACACTTTACGGGAGAGGGGTACATTTGTTATGAATGGGGATTGTTCATGGCAAACAAACAATAAGAATATATGCCTCATACATCATACAAGTAGGCAACAGTTATCAATCAGATCGGATAAATAAACAATATATAATCAAACCAAAGAATCAAAAAAAGGAGCATTTAAACAATTCATGGGAGTATGAACATGTTAAATAATCAAGCAATAAAAAGCATGAATGAGAGAAACAAGTATAAAAGATAACAGATGAATCAAACAGATGAAAATATGCACACGGAGGGTCCACTGAATAATTTAATCAGGAAATGAGGTAAGGACCAAATAAAATCAAGGTAAAAGGCCTCTAATACATGGCATATGAGATAAACGAGGGGGGATCAAAAGATCTCTTCAATTTCCATAAGCAATCCCTAAGTCAAACATCGACCATAAAGAAGTCAACTGAAAATTCAAGTCAACTTAAAAAATAACAAATAAAAAGGAAATTAATCAAGAAAATTATGAAAAAATAAATTAAATAAGGTGGGGTCAGGACATCATCATCTCCCAAAAAGATTTTAAAAATAATGAAAATTGGCACGTGAATTAATTAAAACAAAACATCGGTCAAACCAAAAGTCAATTAATAAGACTAAGTTAGAAATAAATCAAGAATAAATAGTAAATTAATCAAGAAAATTATGAAAAATTAAACTAAATAAGGCGGGGTCAGGATATCATCATCCCCCAAAGAGATTTTAAAAATAATGAAAATTGATACGTGAATTAATTAAAATAAAGCAGAAGTCAAATTAAAAGTCAACCAACCAAACTAGGTCAAAAATAAATCCAAAATAAATTGAAAATATGAAATAAAATTCCAAGAAAAGGTTAGGTTGACCATGAGATAGTGGTCAACCTTCATCCCAAAAATCAAATGTTAACAATAATTTTAAGTCATAAAAATAAAATCAATAAAAAAAGTGTGTTAAAATGGACCATTTAGAATAAATAATTAAATTAAAATATTAATATTAAAAAAATACGAAAATAAAAATGATATAAAATTAAATAAAATGTTAAGAAAAGTGAAAAATATTTTTGGGTAATTTTATGGACGAAGAAAATATTTTAAATAAGAAAAAGAAGTATGAAGATGGAAGGATTAATGGTGATGAACATGGTAAGCAAGCGTAGATATATCAAAACATGGCCATGGAAAAGATGATTACCTAATGGAAAATAGAAGTGGAATGGAATCTGATATGTGATAAAGCTTTGCCTCCTTGCCACGAAATTCTAATGCCCCTTTAGGGTTAGGGTTTCAGCTTCTTAAATAGGGTGGATTAGGTGTTCTCATGGGCTTTTTAATAAGTGATTTATCCATAAGAATAAAAGTGTGAAGTGAGGTGTAAAATGTTGTTATTTTGGGTCAAACTTAAGTGAATGGATGTCCAATGCATGGCCAAAAGAGGTAAAAAACGTGACTGGTTTGTGCAGCATTCTTTGAAAATCTGATTGGGCAAGCCAGACCCAAAATCTGCCTAGAAAATCAAGTCATGGTGCCCACTTTAAATGAATGTATCTCTTAAACCATGGATCCAAATGAGATGATTCCAAAAGGATGTGAAAGAGGACATGGCAAGGTACAATTATTATGAAGAAAGTATTTTCAAATAATTCCTTGAAGTGCAAGAAAACTGGCCAAGAAGTCTTGATAAATTTTGAAGATTTTGGACTTAGAAATTTTTCTAAGTGTCCTAAATAAATGTCTCACTTTGACTAAGCATAACTTTTTCAATTATAATCCAAATGGAGCAAACTTTCTATCTTTAGAAAGCTTGGAACAAGAGGAACAACTTTCATGTTGGAGAAATTTCAAATGGAGCTTTTATCTTGATGTAAAATGGGCTTAAAGTGAGTGCAACGATCATGAAAACTTGCCCTAAATGGAAAGTCAACCATTTCCAAATTAAGTAACTTTTCCAATTCCTGATTAAATGATTAATCCATGATCCCACCTTGATCAAATTTCACATGTAGGATCCCCTATGCATGGATTTTGATATTCCACTCTCAACATGTCAAGAGTTGACTTTTCTGGCCCCACTGTTGACTTTCCCCAAACTGTCTGATTCCCGATTCCATTGATCAATTGAAGCACTTCTAGCTCAAATAAAGAGCTGATTTTTTGTATGCAGACCCTTGTGGACATATGGAGGGCCATGGAAAAGAGTTTCACCCAAAGAATCAGAAATAAACTGATTTTATACCAAACCCTAGTTTTAGGGCAAAATGATCAAGAACTGATTGCACTGATTGCCAATGGATCTTTCTGAGATAATTGTGGATCTTCCTAGGCCAAGATGCCTCTCTAATCATGACATGGATGAGCTACTCTACTTCCAACCAAACATTGCCTGTTGCAGATAGCCATGAAACCCTAATTTCTGATTAAATCCAGATGAACACTCTGATAGCTTTGAATCCTTCAATGATGAACTGAGGACCATAATAAGATACTTGGACCCCCCTGAGACCCTTGAGACTTGTATACTTAGAAAATGAAGTCCAATTCTTAATCTTGCTTTGTGTGGGCTCCTTCTGTTAAGGAGTGATCAATCAAAACCTGATCTCCATGTCACTAATGCAGTATGCAATGAGTATGACCTAATATGATGCTAATGAAGTGTAAAACATAATCCCATGCTTCCAGGAAAAATGAAGGGTAAATTTGGGGTATTACAATACCATGCCCTAGGGGCTTGTTTGAGGCTGTACAAAGCCCGCTTGAGCTTATAAACATAGTTTGGATGCTCATGGTTTTCAAATCTGGGAGGTTGAGATACATAGACCTCTTCATTTATGTGACCGTTAAGGAAAGCGCTCTTGACATCTATTTGAAATAACTTGAAATTTTTAGAACGAGCATAGGCAAGCAGAAGGCGTATAGCCTTGAGTCGGGTAACCGGAGCATAAGTTTCCTCATAGTCTATGCCTTCCTCTTGGTTATATCCTTGAGCAACAAGGCAAGCCTTGTTGCGAGTTATGACTCCATTTTCATCTGACTTATTCCTAAACACCCATTTAGTTCCGATTACTCGATGGTCTCGCGGAGGGGGAACAATATCCCACACCTTATTTTTTTTTTAAAATTAATTAAGTTCTTCTTGCATAGATAGAAACCAATTTTCATCGAGTAATGCGTCTTTGGAGTTTTTAGGCTCATTTTGAGAGACGAAAGCGAAGTGATAACAAAAGTTACTTATCTTACACCGTGTTGTAACTCCCTTTGAGATATCTCCTAGAATATTATCAATGGGATGATCCTTGGAAGATTTCCATTCCAAAGGAAGATCATTGGTATTGATGGAATGATCCTCCTCTTTCTTTTCGGAATTAAGATCCGGCTCCTCCTCAGCTTTTTCCGCATGGGTGTCAACACGATTTTCTTCTTGATCTTTTACTACGTCTTCCGAAGGAACACCTGCACCATTAACAATACTACCTTCTCCGACAGTTTTCGGGTAAGACTCATCAAAGGAAACATGCATGGATTCTTGAACAATAAGTAACCTTTTGTTGTATACTCTATATGCTTTACTAGATTGAGAGTATCCGAGAAAGATACCTTCATCAACTTTTGAGTCAAATTTACCAAGGTATTCTTTACCATCGTTTAATACAAAGCACTTACATCCAAAGATATGAAGATGTGAAACATTTGGCTTCCTTCCCTTTAGCAATTCATAAGGGGTTTTGTTTAGAATAAGATGAATGAGTATCCTATTCAGTACATAGCAGGCCGTGTTTATGGCATCGGCCCAAAAATATTTAGGAAGGTTGTTTTCATTGATCATAGTTCTTCCAAGTTCTTTTAAAATTCGGTTTTTACATTCCACAACTCCATTTTGTTGTGGAGTTCTTAGAGCAGCAAAATTATGATTAATGTCGTTTGTTTCACAAAATTGCTCAAAGAGGTGGTTTTCAAATTCACCTTCGTGATCACTTTGAATGGTAACTATGCTAGTGTTTAATTTGTTTTGAGACATCTTGGCAAATTTTTCAAAAGCAGAAAAAGTTTCGCTTTTACTTGCTAAGAAGATAGTCCAACAAAATCTAGAGTAGTCGTCCACTATGACAAAACCATAGTAGTTTCCACATAGACTTTTAATTCTAGATGGCCTAAAGAGGTCCATATGGAGAAGTTCAAGGGGTCTCGTTGTGGAAACAATATTTTTAGATTTAAACGAGATCCTTGTTTGCTTTCCCATTTAGCACGCATCACATAGGTGATCTTTTGAAAATTTGATTTTGGGAAGACCAACTACTAGATCTTTTGAGACAACTTTATTAAGCAAGTTAAAGTTGACATGTGCTAATCGGCTATGCCAAAGCCACGAGTCTTCACTCATGGAGACGAGACATTTAGCGCTTGTCGAGGATACTTCATTCAAGTTGAGCATGTATACATTGTTTTTCCTCTAGCCCTTAAGCACGTCGTTCTTATTTTCATTATGTTTAATCATGCAATAGTCTTTTGAAAACGAGACTTTATATCCTTTGTCACATAATTAGCTAATGCTAATGAGATTGTGCTTAAGGCCTTTAACTAAAAGGACGTTTGAGATAGTAGTAGAGGAGGGATTACCTACACTACCTTTTCCGAGTATAGTTCCCTTATTATTGTCACCGTAAGTCATAAACCCTTTCTTCTTAGCCACAAAGTCAAAGAATAAGGAAGAGTCACCCGTCATGTGTCTTGAGCATCCACTACCGAGAACCCATGTTCTCTTTGTATCCTCAAGACATTCCACCTACAAATTTAAACAAGGTAAGGAGGTACCCAATTTTCATTGGGTCCTAGTGTGTGAGTGAAACTTTGGTTGCATTTGGGGAACCATTGAAAAATGCCTTTAGGAACTAGAAATCTCCTAAGTCGACATTTAGCAATAGTATGTCCCTTTTTGCAACAATATATACAATTTAAGTTCGGATGAAAGTTGATTTTGCTAACTTGATCTTTAACCACATAAGTGTATTTTTGATAAGGATTATTCATATTACTTCTAAAGTGTGATTGATCAATAACAAAGGTAACTTTAGGTTGTAAAGCCTTGTCTAAGTTAGCTTGGAGAGTTCTAACCTCTCTTTACCAAATATGACAGGTTTCACATCCACCCCATCTAAACCAAAATCCCTTATCGTCTTCCGTTTTTCTTTTGGTAGCCTCTATCATAGATTTCTTAAGGGTTTCTAATTCCTTTTCGGAATCAGAAATCTTCTTTTCTAAATGGTTGAAAATATTCTTATTAGAGGCCAAGCGTTTAAAAGCTTCCTTGGTCTCGTTGTGTAGATTACTAAAGGCATTTTTCAAATCAGCATAAGACATTTTATCAGTATGATCATATTTGGAATGACTTACATTCTTTTTCTTCCTTTGGTTGGTTGTAAGACAAAGATTGACAATTTCTTCTTCATCACTTGAGTTGTCATTGCTTGAGGGCTCGCTATTGCTCTCCCATGTGATGTATGCTCTTCTAGGTTTGCTTGGTTTGTTATGGCGTTTGTGTTTTCCTTTGTCTTTATTCAATAAGGGACATTCCGGCTTATAGTGACCGGTCTTTCCGCAATAGAAGCACTATCCTTTTGACTTGTTTGTCTTGCCTTCCTCTCGATTTGGAAATTTTGATTGCCTTCTGTAGTTGACAAGATTTTTGTCCGAATGTTCAACTTTATTTTTTCTAAGGTATCGGTGGTACCTCCTAACGAACAACCCCATGTCTTCATTCTAATCTTTGTCATCATCACTTGACTCACTTTCACACACATCATTGGTGGATTACTTATATTTTAAAGCCTTTAACGCAATAGACTTCCTTTCGGTGTTCTTGTCTTTCTACTTCTTCTCATTCTTTTGATTCTTCTCATGTTTCTCAAGATTCATGAGCTCTTGCTCATGCTCTTGAAGCTTGCCGAACAATGTCGTCATGTCCAATGTTCTTAGATCATTGACTTCCTTGATCACGGTGACTTTTGGTAGCCAATCCCTATTAAGACATCTTAAGATTATATTAGTAGCAACATCATTATGGGTATTTCTACCAAGAGCATTTAACCGATTGATTAGATGAGAAAATCTCTTTTGCATATCGGCAATGATTTCACCATCTTCCATATGAAAAATGTCAAATTCTTGAGTTAGGGTGTTGATTCTAGCTAGTTTGACATCATTTATTCCCTCATGGGTAATTTGCAATGAGTCCCACATAGCTTTAGCACTAGTACAATGGGAAACCCCAGAGTACTCATCAACACCTAAAGCGACAATGAGCATATTTCTAGCTTTCCAAACGTAGCTGTACTTTTTCTCATCTTCTTCATTCCATTGTGCTTTAAGTTTAGGTACAACAAAGCCATCCGCGTTGGACATAGTTATTTCCATAGGACCATCTTGGATGAATTTCCATACTTTCCTATCAATAGAGTTGATATGGATACGCATACAATCTTTCCAATAACTATAGTTTTCACCGGTAAAAATAGGCGCCCTATTGTACACCCCTTTAGGATCGTTACTCATTTTATAAAAAGTTATATGCGAAGCACTAGATGAATTGAAGCTCGTGATGCCACTTATTAGACGATAGTACCGATCTAGAAGGGGGGTTGAATAGATCAGTTTTGAAATTAAGCGCTTTTTAAAAATGTTTTCAGCGGTTGCGGAAGCACCCTATATTGAAATCGTCTAAATGATTAATTAATGGAAAGATCAGATATACGTGAAACCGAATGGAATTACTTAGGATAGAGAATATCAACCCCTATCTAAATCAATCAATTAACTACTATGATCTTTGATATCGTTACCTCTAATAATGCTCAACACAATAAGAGATCAAGAAAAATATTACTAAGTTTATGTGAAATTAATTTTGTCGAACACTTGGTGTGCACTTCACACCAAGTATCAATTTCACTCAAGTTGAATGTGCAGAATTTTACTCAATTGCAATCAAAGTGATTGCAACAACTTATCGAACAATTGATATGCACACCAATCAAGCGATATTGATTTTATGATTAATTTCACACACAAAGTAATTAATGCATAATTTAAAGAGTTAAGTGATAAAGAGAACAAGACCGGATTTGTTGAGGCAGTTCCCCTATCGTCCTTGCTTAGGGTACGTCTGCCCTCAATTCTAAATCTAGAATTGAGATGTTTTTATTAACACGTTACAAAGTCAATACAAGAGAACAAATGATCAATGGAGATCAAACCCTAGAGTTGTTGCAGATCCTATTCTATTCTCTCCCCTTGATTCGAGTTGAACCAAGTTCTTCAAGCACTTCGAACAAACCTCAGTTTACCACTACCTTATTGGAAGAACGTCTCGTTCTCCAAAACTTCAGCTCGGCTGATTTCGAACGCAAGTCACTTGAACCCTAAGATTTATTCATAATCCTCCTATTACCGCTACTTGTTTGACCAAACTTTCCGTTCTTCAAACTTTTCACTCGGCTGAATCTGTGAAGCAAAGGTTAGTGCAAAAACCCCAAATTCTTGGAGGACAAAACCACAAGGGGTTTATTCAAGAAAAACCCACACAAAGTCTCAATCCAAACTAAGATAATCCAATCTTATTTGGACATTATCAAAGCTGCAATGCACAATGCTCAACAAAGATTATTATATGTAATTATTGAGAAATGCAATTAAGAATGAAGATGATGAGCACTTTGGTGTATATCTTTCACTTTTGTTGTTAGAATGTTGAAGAAGAGACATTTGAATATTTATATGATGTATGGACAAATAACTAACATAACAGAAAAATTTCACAAAGTTACACAGCAGAAAATTAAATGAAATAGGCGACGAGTCGACTCACATAGAGTTTATTACAGGGTTGAGTCGACCTATGAGTCCACCTGTTCGGACTCGTGGCAATATGGTTCAAAATAAAGTGGGAAATGAGTCAACCTAAATAGTGGGTGAGTTGACTCATTCAGGTTTTCCAGGAATGAGTCGACCTGTGACTCGACCTGTTCGGACCCGAAGGTTTTGCTCCGAGTCATGAGTCGACTCACAGAGGTTAAACTTCCAAAAATGAGTTTTGCAACATATTATAACCAATTTAAACCGATCTCCTATGAACCTAGGATGTTTACTGTGATTAAGTGCATGATTCACATATAAGATATGCTCCTATATGCTTGAACACACAGAACCTATATTTTGAACATGTTAAAGGATGAATGCTTTCTATGCTATGATGATATTATTCAAAGACACGATGTGGGAGCCTAGAGAGGTTTGACATCATTAAAATAAGGACTAGGCATATTTGCCCACACATTAACTTGGATCAATATTTAGTCATATCACATCGAGAATTTTTCACTAATCAAACTAATTATATAGATCACTAAGATGCCTTTTAGTCCAACTTATCTATATCTTAGGTTTCTCAAACACAAAAGATTAATCCCAACTGGATCGCTTTATCTTCTCAAATAATCTAGCTTTTTTCATCTTTCAACATAAAGTGTATTATCAGCATCTTATCTGATAGAATTAAGATATTCCAGACAAAAGGAATGATATCTTAATTGAATCTAAGACTCTTCGCGGATACTAGAGCAGTATCTCTAAAAATGAATTAGACTCTTCATATTGATGTAGCAGCATCTCAAACAGCAAAATGAGATTCTCTGTATCAAATCAAAGCAGCATCTTATATGATAGAATTAGGATATTCTAGACAAAAGGAATGATACCTTAACTGAATCTAAGACTCTTCATGGATACTAGAGCAGTATCTCTAAATATGAATGAGACTCTTCATATTGATGAAGCAACATCTCAAACAGCAAAATGAGATTCTCTGTATCAAATCGAAGCAGCACTTATATGATAGAATTAGGATATTCCAGACAAAAGGAATGATACCTTAATTGAATCTAAGACTCTTCACAGATACTAGAGCAATATCTCTAAAAATGATTGAGACTCTTCATATTGATGAAGCAACATCTCAAATAGCAAAATGAGATTCTCTGTATCAAATCGAAGCAACATCTTATATGATAGAATTAAGATATTCCAGACAAAAGGAATGATACCTTAACTGAATCTAAGACTCTTCACGGATACTAGAGCAGTATATCTAAATATGAATGAGACTCTTCATATTGATGAAGCAACATCTCAAACAGCAAAATGAGATTCTCTGTATCAAATCGAAGCAGTATCTTATATGATAGAATTAGGATATTCCAGACAAAAGGAATGATACCTTAATTGAATCTAAGACTCTTCACGGATACTAGAGCAGTATCTCTAAAAATGAATGAGACTCTTCATATTGATGAAGCGACATCTCAAGTAGCAAAATGAGATTCTCTGTTATCAAATCGAAGCATCATCTTATATGATAGAATTAAGATATTCCAGACAAAAGGAATGATACCGTAATTGAACCTAAGACTCTCCAAGGATACTAGAGCAATATCTCTAAAAAAACAAATGAGATTCTTCTTATCAATGAAGCAGTATCTCAAACAGAGAAATGAGCTTCTTCAGATAAATGAAGCAGCATCTTAAATGTTCATCTGTTGGGGGAAGTATTTAAGAAAAGAATCCTTTTGAGTGAAATTTACTAGAGATGCTCTGCACGGGGAAAGCTCAAAATAGACTTTTTAGGGTAACCTCTGCTTGGGGAGCAATGATAGCAAAGAAAATGCTGGGAATATCATTATTAATCATAAAGTTGAAAGAATGGCTTACTGGAAAATGATTCCACGAGCACATGCAGGATAACAACTTTATTTGGAGATGAGGAATGTCTAAGATATACATGAATGACCTTAGATCCTGATATTTTATGTTTGATTTTTTGTACGATGTTCCACTTTGGGTGGGAATACAATGCATGGGAGGATACATGAGATGTATGCAGTATGCAATTGCTGGGGATATTTAGGATGTGCATGTAGGAATGCGAATGATTTTTATTTTGTTGAGATTCCCATTTTGTGGGAGTGTTATGCATGAGTATGTTGATGATTGATATGGCTATTTCTTGTTGGATTTTCCTATTTTGGTAAGAAGACGATGTATGTGATGATGCACATGGGGCATGCAAATGGGTAATTGGGATATGCCCTAGTTAAGGCGTTTTTTCTTTGGTGATGATGCCAACAATGTGGACCTTTGTTATGATGGAGATCAGGATTTGATGCCCCACAGGGTGATTTCAGAAATATATATTTAGGGTTGCTCCAAGCCACTGAAGGGTCAGACTTTTCCAACACGCGATACTTCAACCATGATTTATTAATGTTTTCATTGGAAATGCGCTAGAGATTTGCCCCGGGTTGGCTATACCATGAGTATATCTATGAGAGGCGTTTGATTTGCAATTGAAACGGATATAGGTGTCTACAAACGGTCTTACACCCCCATAAAGAATAAGAACAAACTTGGAGGCCATGAGATTTACCCTTATACTTTTTCAAAAGCAATTTTATCATTTTATTCAATTATGTGTTTTTATTTTCTCCAGGATCTTTAAGAGTGATGTTTATCAAAAATAAAAATGCCTTGCAAACAAACAGATAAAATACAAAATAATTTGGGCACAACTTTTATCGAGAAAACTTCTCTTTTATTGATCTGACCCTTGAATGGGCGATTATACATAAAGATGCAATTCCTTAATGAGGTAATTGTTGTGCATAGACACAAGAGAACAATAAAATTGAGTTCCTATTGAGTTTCCACACTGCTATGATCCTTATGTCTT
Organism: Lathyrus oleraceus; assembly: GCF_024323335.1. Lineage (NCBI taxonomy): Eukaryota > Viridiplantae > Streptophyta > Magnoliopsida > Fabales > Fabaceae > Lathyrus > Lathyrus oleraceus. Next base: position 346,390,785 of record NC_066582.1, on the reverse strand, counting down.
TGATAGTCCGAGTACTTTGCTTTTGAAAAAGTCAGGTAGATTGATTCTTTATCTTCGAGGGATATGCTAGATGCCTGCAAGTACAGTTCTTTACCTTGGAATTAATCCCTAACTTTTGCCTGGATTGCCCTTTCGGGTTTTCGATCCACTGGGATACCCATTTTTGCCTGAGCCGCCCTTTCGGGTTTTCAACTCTGCGGGTTAATTTTTTTTATTTTTTATCCCTAATTTTTGCATGAATCTCCCTTTCGGGTTATCGATCCACCGGGATAGCCATTTTTGCCTAAATCTCCCTTTTAGGTTTTCGATTTAGCGACTTTTATTATTCCACTCTTTAGGCAAAGTACTTTTTAACAACATCAACATTGGTGGGAAGTGGAAATTCATCACCGTCCATAGTTGCTAGGATTAGAGCGCCTCCGGAAAAGGCTCTAACTACCACAAATGGACCTTCATACTTTGGTGTCCATTTTCCTCTAGAATCCTTGTGAGTGGGCAAGATCTTCTTCAACACCAAATCTCCCTCTTGAAACACCCTAGGACGAACTTTCTTGTCGAATGCCTTCTTAAGACACCTCTCATAGAGTTGACCGTGACCTAACGCTTTCAAGCGTTTCTCCTCAATAAGGTTGAGCTCATCGAACCTTGATTGAACCCATTCTGCCTCGTCTAACTTAGCTTCCATCAAGACTCTCATCGAGGGAATCTCCACTTCTATGGGGAGAACTGTTTCCATTCCATATACCAAGGAATAAGGGGTTTCCCCTGTTGAAGTTCGTACCAACGTACGATAACCATGTAACACAAAAGGTAGCATATCATGCCAATCCTTATACGTGACTACCATCTTCTGGATGATTTTCTTGATATTTTTATTCGCAGCTTTAACAACCCCATTCATCTTAGACGGATATGGTGATGAGTTGTGATGCTCAATCTTGAACGTTGTGCATAACTCCTCCATGGTCTTGTTGTTAAGATTGGACCCGTTATTAGTGATGAATTTGTTGGGAATCCCATATCGACATATGATGTTGTTTTTTAAGAAACGGGCGACTACGTGCTTCGTGACATTCGCATAAGATGCGGCTTCGACCCATTTGGTAAAGTAGTCTATGGTCACCAAGATAAATCTATGTCCATTAGATGCTTTGGGTTCTATCATCCCGATCATGTCGATGCCCCACATAGAGAATGGCCAAGGTGATGTTATAACATTTAGCGGGGTAGGCGGTACATGCACTTTGTCAACATAGATTTGGCATTTGTAGCATCCTCTGGTGTAATGATAACAGTCGGCTTCCATTGTTAACCAGTAGTAACCAGCCCTAAGGATCTTCTTTGCCATTGCATGCCCATTTGTGTGTGTGCCGAAGGACCCTTCATGTATGTCCTTCATAAGCTGATTAGGTTCCTGTTTGTCTACATACCTCAACAAAACCATGTCATAATTCTGTTTGTATAATACCTCCCCATTCAATAGGAACTTTGATGCCAACCTTTGTATGGTCCTTTTATCAAGGCTGGAAGCCTTTGCCGGGTATTCTTGCTTCTCTAAATACCGTTTAATGTCAAAGAACCAGGGTTTACCATCTGGCTCTTCTGCTGTCATCAGGAAATGCGTAGGTTCATCAAAACGCCTAATTTAAATGTGAGGCTGATGATTAGGCCATATTAACTTGTACATGGAAGCCAAGGTTGCTAAGGCATCTGCCATCTGATTCTCTTCTCGAGGAATATGAGAGAAAGTGATTTTGTCAAATTTTGGGAGTAACTTCAGCATGTAATCCCGGTATGGGATTAGGTTAGCATGTCTTGTTTCCCAATCACCTCTGATATGGTGTATCATTAGAGTAGAATCCCTGAATACTTCTAGTACCTTGATCTTCAACTCAATAACTTCTTCCAACGCCAATATATAAGCTTCATACTCGACCATGTTATTTGTGCAAGTAAAACAGAGCTTTACGGTGAATGGTAGATGGAAATTCTTGGGAGACATCAGTACTGCCCCAATTCCATGACCTGTCGCATTTGAAGCACCGTCGAACATGAGAGTCCAACCTGCTTTTAGCTCAAGTCTCTCCTCTAGTTCGGAGTCTTCAACATCTTTAACAACCACGATGTCCTCATTTGGGAAGTCAAACTTCAAAGGTTGGTAATCCTCTAACGGTTGGTGAGCGAGATGGTCTACTAGCCGGCTTCATTTGATGGCCTTTTGTGCAACGTATTGAATATCGTATTCTGATAACAACATCTGCCATCGGGCAATTCTACCGGTAAGAGCTGGTTTCTCGAATATGTACTTGATAGGATCCATTTTAGATGCCAACCAAGTTGTATGAGTTAGCATGTACTTCCTGAGACGCTTAGCGGCTCACGCGAGTGCACAACAAGTCTTTTCGAGTAATGAATATCTGGTATCGCAATCATTGAACTTCTTTCTCAGATAATATATGGCATGCTCTTTTCTATCGGTCTCATCTTATTTCCCAATACACAACCCATAGACTCGTCGAGCACTGTCAAGTACATGATGAGAGGTCTTCCTTCCACCGGGGGCATCATAATCGGTGGCTCTTGTAAGTATTCTTTGATTTTATCTAAGGTTATTTGGAAGTCATCATTCCATTCCATGCCTTGATTCTTCCTTAGAAGCTTGAATATTGGTTTGCATGTGGCGGTAAGGTGAGAGATGAACCTGGCGATGTAATTCAGCCTTCCCAAGAATCCATGAACTTCCTTCTCAGTCCTTGGTGTAGGCATGTTCTGAATGGCTCGGACCTTGTCAGGATCCACTTCAATTCCCTTTTGGCTTACAATAAAGCCTAAAAGTTTCCCAGATCGAACCCCAAATGTGCATTTGTTAGGGTTAAGTCTCAACCTAAACTTCCTTAACCGAGCAAACAGTTTCTCTAGGTTAGTGATGTGCTCTTCTTCTGTCTGGGATTTGGCAATCATATCATCGACATACACCTCAATCTCTTTATGAATCATGTCATGAAAGAGAGTCACCATAGCATATTGATATGTTGCCCCGACATTCTTAAATCCAAACGGCATCACTTTGTAACAAAAGGTGCCCCAAGGGGTAATGAACGTGGTTTTCTCCATGTCTTCGGGATCCATTTTAATTTGTTTATATCTAGAGAAGCCATCCATAAGGAAAATATGGAGAACTGAGTTACGTTATCCACCAATACATCAATGTGAGGTAATGGGAAATCGTCTTTGGGACTGGCCCTATTTAGGTCTCGGTAGTCGACGCACATGCGGACTTTCCCATCTTTCTTCGGTACCGGTACAATGTTGGCAACCCATTGTGGGTACTTAGCGACTTCCAGAAAACTGGCGTGAAACTACTTTCTTACCTCTTCTCTAATCTTGAGAGCCATATCCGACCGAGTTCTTCTTAGCTTTTGTTTGACGATAGAGCATTCTTCTTTGAGAGGAAGCTTGTGGGTCACAATGTCAGTGTCTAATCCGGGCATATCTTGGTATGACCATGCAAACGCATCTTCATATTCGTGGAGGAGCTCTATCAATCTCGTCTTCACTGCATCTTGAAGCGCATCGCCTACCCTTACTTCTCTTTTGTCTTCTTCTGTTCCTAGGTTGATAACCTCGACGTCCTCTTGGTGTGGTTGAATGACCTTCTCTTCTTGTCTGAGTAATCTGACCAACTCTTCGGGGAGTTCACAATCTTCCTCCACTTCGTCTTCAGCTTGGTAAATTGGACAGTCAAAATCATGCCAGACCCTAGCAGTGTCGTTATCAATGGTCTCGGTGGTGTCTCTGCATGTTATGATTTATGCAGTTTATTTAGAAAGTGCGTGCATAAGAATTAATGCCATTTTATTGTAATACAAAAATGAAAGGAAAGGAACAAAAATTTGAATGCAAGTCGCCATTTTATTAGTGATTTTCACAAACTCTTGAAAAGATAAAGGAGGCCCTACAACACGCTATTGTGCCTTGGGTAGAGCACATGGTTTTGTTTAAAATAATAAAATTACTTTTGGAAAAATTGGGGGATTTCCACGGCCTTCCAGTTCTTCAATTCTTCATTGGGCGCGGCTTGTCGTATCCAGCTAGACACCCCCTCTTCGCGAACTTCATCGTTGATCATTGCCACCTAGTTGTCAAAAATATGGCCAGCGCTGGTGAACGTTTCTTCCACAGAAGGAATCCGCTCTTGGCCATGTTGGTTACCGACTTCATTCGATGAAGGGTCATACCCTAAACCAAACTTGTCCCGCTTCTCTCGCACTTCCACCACCTTGCCCCAGTCTTGAGCATTTTCACTCTCCATAACAGCTTTAGCTCCTTGCCACGAGGCCATGGATGGTCCTGTTTTTGGTGTTTTCGACGTCTGTTGAACGACCATTACGTTTACCACCTCCAAGGATTGGAATGGGGTCTCGGTGATCTCGCCATCTACCTCGATATACCGGAAAGACGTTAAGTGGATAACCAAGATATCCTCCTTTCCTCCAATCACAATCATCTTGCCATTTGTGATGAATTTTATCTTTTGATGTAGAGTGGAAGTGACGGCGCCTGCAGAGTGAATCCATGGTCTCCCAAGTAGGCAACTATATTCGGGATGTATATCCATAACCTAGAATGTGATAGTGAAGATGGTCGGGCCTATTTTAATCGGCAGGTCAATCTCCCCTATTACTACTCACCTTGAGCCATCAAACGCCTTTACGATCAGAGTGATGGGCTTCATATTCATCCCTTCCATTGGTAGCTTTACCAAAGTGGTTTTTGGCATGACGTTCAGCGAGGAACCCGTGTCTACTAATACCCTTGATAGTATAGTGTCTATGCATTTCAAGGAGATATGTAGGGCTTTGTTATGGTTCTTTCCCTCGACCGGCAGTTCGTCATCGTTGAACCCCAAAAAATTTCCAGTGGTTACACAAGCTATCATATCGTTAAAAAGTTCCATCGTTATATCTTTCGTGATATGCGCAGCGTTTAACACTTTTATCAACGAGTTTTTGTGTGCTTCTGAGCTGAGCAACAAAGATAACATGGAGATCTTTGAAGGTGTTTGATTCAATTGTTCCACCATTTTATAATCACTCTTCTTGATTATCCTCAGAAATTCCTCGGCCTCTTCACGAGTGATTGCAACTTTAGGAGACAAATGTATTTCTTGCATTTCTTGCATTTCTTGGTTAGGGACGGGTGTAGCGGGAAATTCATGATCATCAAGCTATTGACAAGCTAGAGATCAATTAACAAGAGTCGCCATCGCACTTTTATTGTTTCCAAGGGAAAAGGGAAAAAGTACGAACAAAACCCAAAAAGCAAGAAATTTTCAAATAAAAACTAATAAAAGTCAGAGATCACAGGTAAGGGGGTTGGTTACACAGAGGGAAGGTGTTAGCACACAAAGTGTCCTAGGTACTCCTAGGGAGCCCTTTTTGTGTGCATATGTGTTTTGTATAAAGTGATGTTTACAAACAAATAGAATGGGGGGATGAGAAAAGAATTCATTAATTATATTTTTGTGTTTGAGAAGACCTTCGGTCTTGTGCCTACGTACCAACATAAAAATGAGGGATCAAAACCTCGTAGTTCGTGCTACAACTTTCAAAATGAGTGTGTTGATTTTAACAAAATTTAGGTTTTAAAGGCACTAAGGCCTAAAAATGGTTTGAATGAGTTAGTTCTTTTTGGATTTTTTGAAAGTTTAAGTCAAGTATAGTTAAGTTTATTTACAAATTTGATTTAAGAAAAGAAGTTTGAAAATGCAATACCAAAGTTTCTATCTTTTTGCAAAAGTGGTCAAAGTTTAGAACAAAATAGTTCACACAAAGAAGATTTTGAAAATGGAGGGAGAGATTTTGAAATTAAAGAAATGGGGAGAAGATGAAGAGACTACCCTATGTACAAAAATTAAAAGTTTAGAGTTGAAAAGATCTGACCAAATGGGTAGCAATCCAATAGACAAGTATGTCAATAGAAACCCTGAATTCCCCTAGACTTTTAGAATCAAACAACATACAAATGCACAATTATATTATCTTGAAGAGCAAGGCATCAAATAAAGATGGCCTCATCCAAGCCTATCCACTTCATGATCTTCTTCAAAATAGCCCATGTAGCAGATGAATTCCACAAGTCGCAAGTTCAAAATAACAACTACACAATGATCATGTTGCAGATGAATCTTAGAGAAATCTTCAAAAGATGTATCAAATGAATTTCAAATTGCAAGCACTTGGTTCTTCAACAAGTTGACATTGGCCAAGTCCATAGGCTTAAGGAGATTTCCTAGATTCTAAGTCCATTTGTCCAAGATCAAGCCAACAGTCCACTCAAAAGTTTTTTAGGGTTTTTGTGGTTATTATGTATATTAATGGTCAAAGACCACACAGACAAGCAAAGTATACACAAACAAAATATATCACACAATATGGTCCAAATGGACAAAGGGAAAGTTGCATTAACATAAACAATTAGAATGATATGAACAATGGCAAATGAAATAGAGTGCTAAAAGTAAATTTCATTAAAGTAAAAGCTTGAAATTAAAAGTTAATAGTTAGTAAGTTAGAAGTTAGTTTTGTTTTGCTTTTCATTTCAAGACATTCTTTGGAGAACACTCAACCCACTTATCACAAGCATGGATCCTTGAACCAAAACATCTTCCAAAGGAAGGAAAGAAGGCCAAGTTTCCACACAATACCATGAAAGAGGGGAGACTTACAATCTCACTAACTAGAATGCTTATGCCTTTTATGTCACAAATTTAGCACTATGTTAAGCAATCGTAATTGGACTTATGTAGAAGTCATAACTATTTGAGGTCGGGCAATAGGCTTTTGGTGTTAATGCATGTTGGAGACATAGTATTATGAACTATGCTCATCAAACATATCACATACAAAAAATATGCAAAAGGTGTGGCCTAATCTCATCCATACTCATGTCAATTTTTCAATCAACTCGCATTAGGACTTTGAGATGTCATATGCCAAATGGAAATGCATGAATGAAGAAGAGGAATGAGATGAAGAGGGAAGGGGATGAATGGAATCACAAATTGGTCAAAGGAGGACTTTTACTAAATTAATATCATTCATTCATTTTGGGAGATGGAATGTACATTTCATCAATCCCCTAAATCCAATGATATTAACTTGACAAAGTCAAATCAACCTTGACCAAGGCCCAACAACAAATAGCAAACTCAAACAAGTCAATACAAATGGTCAACAAAATTTAATGGTATTTATTCAATTAAAAATAATAAAATAGTGCATTAAATCAAATATGTTTTGTCCAATTCTTAAAATCTCATCAAAACACCAAAGAAATGGCCATGAGATTTATCATAGGTCAAACAAGGTCAAAGGACCTTGGAGATTTTTTTTAAGAATTTTTCGACATTTAAAAATATTTATAAATAATTAAAAACAAATGCAAAATCAATTAATTCATGAAAAATATTAATAATGATCAAAAAAATAATTTTAATTCAGAATATAAAAGAGAAAAATATTTGAATATTTTTGGTGAAAGTCCCATATTTTTTAGATCAATATTGAATTTAATATGAGTTATTGAAGAAAATGAAAATAAAACAAAAATTTAGAAATTCTAAATTACGTGGACCATCAGATCTCCCTCATTAATTGAGGTGGCAGATTCGATGGTCCCTTGCGCGCGTTCCACATGGATGTTAGTCAACTGCGCTGTACACATGGTAATTAAAACAAACGCTTAAGATTAAAACGTGATGGAGGGATCCTATGGTTCAGAAGCAAGCCAAGTCATCGTCGGAGCCAGAGATTCGGTCATCTTCTCCGGTGAACCTCACTGGACTGGTCAACATGAACCATCACCAAAAATAAAAACAAGGACATGATCTTGAAGAAAAAATGGCACTGAGCTCGAATCTGACCACTATTTATTCCAATTCCAAATATATTAAGAGATATGTGGATTTGAAATTTGAGATACATGAACTGAGTTGCTTCGATTTGACCTCAAAGCAACTCAATCTTCTTGCCTACATTGGTAGGACTTCATACAACCAAAGAATCAATGGAATTGAGCAAGAATTTAAGAGAATCGAAGAGTTTAAAATTTATGAAAGTTACCTTCAATGGAGGTCTGAACTCGATGGATCTTGATCTTGCTTTTGTTTGGACTCACTCCACTTGCTTGCAGGAGAAGGATTGAATGGTTTAGAAGTAATGGATTCCTGGAGAATTGAATTCCAAAACAGTGGAGATTCAAGCTCAAATTCAAGTGAATTTATCAGGGTTCTTTGAGAAGTGAGGGTTTTCAATGGGGGATCAAAGTTGGCGCCAAGGTGTTGTGAATTCTAGGCAATTGAAGCTCTATTTATAGCTGAATTGGTTGATTATTGCACACTCACTTTCACTTTCAAAAATTGGCAAATGGTGATGTAATGGTGTATGGGCGCGCATAGGCCCGTGAAATGATTGCTAGAGGTCCAAATTTGAAGATCAGATGCTTCAAGGTAAGCTTGGATTGCAAGGCAACTGAACATTGATGCTTGAAGTTTGATCCATGCCAAATGATATCAGCATGTTTAAGCCATATGCAGCCTATGCATTTCTCATCCAAAATGAATGAATTTGAGCTCTTTGGAAAGGTGAGATCAAGAGGAACAAGTTTGATGTTGAACACTTTTTCATTTGGAGCTTGGAAATTGGAGAAATTTGTGGTGGAAGTTTGAAAACATTTGACATATCAAAAAATTCTAAGTGTCAAGCCATATGTCTCAATATTCCACCTTGCTTAACTTTTTGTATGAGCTTCAAGTGAGAAAGGTGTCTTCATCAAAGTTGTATCTATCTCAAAGACCTTCAAAATGGTCACCAATTTCATGTAAACTGGATTTGAAATGATAGAGTTATGGATTTTTGAAGTTTGGAAAAATCACTTGATCAATGGTATAGGTCAAAAGTGACCTATAACGTAGCCTCATATCACACGCTCAAAAAAGTTGAATTAACTTATACTCCACACATCAAAGTTGAATTAGACACATTGAATTTGATTAGGCAACTTGTAAATCTTCCATATCATAAAAATTGAGGAAGTTATGGCCTTGGGAAGTTGACTTTCAATTTAGGGTTTAGACAAAATGACCTATAATGTTTCAACATAGAAAATGATTTTCCAAGAAAAACTAGCTCTAGGTATCAACATAAAAGTTGTATGGAATGTTATTTAGAGTAATGTTTCTCTTGGAATCATATTCATATGGTGAAAATTGTAGGAGATAGAGTTTAGGGAGACCCAGTTTTTATTAGATGAATTCATCTGGCCAACCACCATCAACCAGCTTGCTAACTTCCAATTATCTTGACTTTCTTGGCTCATGGGAGATCATATATGCATAAGATGATGAATTTTTAAGTGTCCCTTGATAAATTTGATCAATTGGTGAAATAGCTTGTTGGAGAAGTTACTCAAGATACCGAATCAAACTAGGGTTTCCAAGGCAAATCACCCTCAAACTCTTGAAGAAAACTTGATCAATATAACATGTAGAGAACATTGGGACTCATATATGATGTTCATAACCATTCTTGAATCAATTCTTGGTTGTGCTCTTTGTTCATGAAGGTCTCAAACCCTAGATGTGATCTTGATGAATCAATGAGATCATGCCCTTCCTACAAAAGAATTAGACAAATGCAAAGACATATTTTTTATATTTTGGTTAGTAAAAAATGATAAAATACAAGTATGATATAATCACAAAGTGCTTGGTGATCTCTCCCAAATCAAACCCAACGAAAAAGGGGTAAGGAGGATGCCAAGGTATGATCTCAATGCTAATGCTTATGATGAAATTGCATGAGGGATCTTAGGGTCAAAATTGGGGTCTTACAGCTGCCCCTATTTAAGGACATTCTAACTGAGGAGGTGAAGGTTAAAATCTTTGGCTCGACTCAGTAGAATGGGCTTAAATAACAACATAGAGAAACAAATTTTGGTCCCTAAGAGACCTCATGATGCATATGACATGAATGCAAAAGTTATTGCTTTGTGGGGAAATATTGCCACAAAGGAAAAGGAAATTAGAGAGACCAAAAATCCGCAGGAGCACAATGCATTCCATAAGGAAAACTCGCTGGGGACACAGAGACTCTGAGGGATAAAAGGATTTATGCGTAGGCCAGGCTACGACTTATGGACTATGCTCATGAAACATACCACACACAAAAAGAATATGCAAAAGGTGTGGCCTAATCTCATCCATACTCATGTTAATTTTTCAATCAACTAGCTTTAGGACTTTGAGATATCATAGGCCAAATGAGATGAATGCATAAAGAAGGGGAATGAGATGAAGAGGGAGGGGAATAAATGAAAACTCAAATTGGTCAAAGGAGGACTTTTACCAAATTAATATCATCCATTCATTTTGGGAGATGGAATGTACATTCCATCAATCCCCTAAATCCAATGATATTAACTTGACAAAGTCAAATCAACCTTGACCAAGGCCCAACAACAAGAGTCAAACACAAACAAGTCATCACAATTGGTCAACAAAATTATTTGGCATTTATTCAAATTAAAAATACTAAAATAATACATTTATATTGAATATGGTTTGTCAAATTCCTAAAACCTCATCAAAACACCAAATAAATGGCCATGAGATTTATCATAGGTCAAACAAGGTCAAAGGACCTTGAGAAAAAATTTCAGAATTTTTAAAGACTTAAAAGTATTTTTAAACAATTAAAAACAAATGAAAAAATAAATTAAATCGTGAAAAATATTAATAATGATCCAAAAAATAATTTTAATTCAGAATATTAAAGAGGAAATTATTTGAATATTTTTGGTGAAATTCTCATATTTTTTGGATCAATATTAAAATTAATATGAATTAATAAAAATAAATAAGTTAAAATGAAATTCAAATAATCAGAAAAAAAACGTGGACCACTTGATCTCCCTCATTAATTGAGGTGGCAGATCAAGTGGCCACCAGCGTGCGTTCCATGGTGCACTTGAGTCAACGCGACACAAGCATGGTAATTAGAAACAATGCACGAGATTAAAATAATTCAAAAGATATCAATGGCTCTAAACTGTGCCAACACATCACCAGCGTCCAAAGGCCGAACATCTTCTCCGGTGACCCTGGCCGGACTGGTACACTCATCACCATCAAAAAATGAAAAAAGAGGACATGATCTGAAAGAAAAAATGGCATAGAGCACGAATCTGGCCTCAATTTTAACTAACTCCTCACATATAGAAAGATATGAGGAGTTGAATTTTGAGGTGTGTTAACTGAGTTGCTTCGATTTGACCTCTAAGCAACTCAATCTTCTTGCCTATATTGGTAGGACTTCAGACAACCAAAGAATCAAGAGAATTAAGCAAGATTGAGAGAGAATCAAAGAGATGAAATTTTATGGAAAATACCTTCAATGCAGGTCTGGATTCAACTGTTTTTGCCTTGGCTCATGCTTGATCTCACTCAAAATGCTTGCAGAAGTAGAATGAAATGCACAAAAGGTCTTGGATCCCTGGAGTTTTGAATCTCAAAACAGTGAGATTCAAACTCAATTTCAAGATGAAATTCTCAGGATTATCCTCTCAAATGGAAGGGTTAGGGGTCTAGGATCAAAGCTGGCGTGAATGTGTGTTGAATTCTGAGCATATGGAGCTCTATTTATAGCTGGATCAAGTGATAATTGCACCTTCCAAATCACTTTCTAAAATTGGCAATGAGTGATGCATGGGTGCATGGGTGTGTATATGCCCATGATATCATTACTTTAGGTCCACAAATGAGTGTGAGAGAGTATGAAATTAACATGGATTGCAAGGCAAGTGTGCATGGAAACTTGAAGTTTGATCTTTGCCAAATGATGATACAATGTTCAAGCCATGCACAACCTATTCAATTCTTGTCCAAAATGGATGAACTTGGACTTTTTAGAAAGGTTAGATCAAGAGTAACAACTTTTATGTTCAACATTTTTCCATTTGAAGCTTTTATCATGATGAATTTTGAGGTGGAAGTTTGGAAATTTCAACATATTGAAATTTTTTCTAAGTGTTAAGCCATATATCTCAATATTCCATCTTGCCTAACTTTTTATGTGAGCTTCAAATGAGAAAAGCTTCTTCATCAAAGTTGTATCTATTTCAAATAACTTTAAAATGGTCACAAATTTCATGTCATTTGGATTTTAAATGATAGAGTTATGCATTTTTGAAGTTTGGAAAAATCACTTGTTCAATGGTATAGGTCAAAAGTGACCTATAATGTAGCCTCATATCACATGCTCATAAAAGTTGAATTATCTCTTACTTTAAACATAAAAGTTGAAGTAGATATCTTGAATTTGATTGTGCAATTTGGAAATATTTCATCTCATAAAAAGTTGAACAAGTTATGGCCTTGGGAAGTTGACTTTCAAATTAGGGTTTAGACAAAATGACCTATAATGTTTCAACATAGAAAATGATTTTCCAAGAAAAACTAGCTCTAGGTATCAACATGAAAGTTGTATGGAATGTTATTTAGAGTAATGTTTCTCTTGAAATCATATTCATATGGTGAAAATTGTAGGAGATAAAGTTTAGGGAGACCCAGTTTTTATCAGATGAATTCATCTGGCCAACCACCATCAACCAACTTGCTAATCTTCAATTCTCTTGACTTTCTCAGCTCATTTTAGCTCATATATGCATAAGATGATAGATTTTGAAGTGTCCCTTGAGAAATTTGATCAATTGGTGAGATAGCTTGTTGGAGAAGTTACTCAAGATACCCAGTCAAACTAGGGTTTCCAAGGCAAATCACCCTCAAACTCTTGAAGAATGCTTGATCAAAATAACAGGTAGAGATCATTAGGACTTATATATGATGCTTCTGGTTGTGTTCTTTGTTCATGAGGGTCTCAAACCCTAGATGTGAACTTGATAGATCAATGGGATCATGTCCTACCTACAAAAGAGTTAGGCAAATACAAAGACAGATTTTTGGTATTTTGGTTAGTAAAATGGTAATATACAAGTATGATACAATCACATGGTGCTTGGTGATCTTTCCCAAAACAAACCCAATGAAATAGGGGCAAGGAGGATGCCAAGGTATGATCCCATTGCTAATGCTTATGATGAAAGTGCATGAGGGATCTTAGGGTCAAAATTGGGGTCTTACAATGAGGTACTCCGGTTAATCAAGAAGAGAGAATTTAATGTGATGGAGCAGTGTAGCAAGAAATTCATGATCATCAAGCTATTGACAAGCCAGAGATCAATTAACAAGAGTCGCCACCGCATTTTTTTTCCAAGGGAAAAGGGAAAAAGTACGAACAAAACCCAATTAGTAAGAATTTTTCAAATAAAAACTAATAAAAATCATAGATCACAGGTAAGGGGGTTGGTTACATAGAGGGAAGGTGTTAGCACCCAAAGTGTCCTAGGTACTACTAGGGAGCCCTTTTTGTGTGCATATGTATTTTGTACAAAGTGATGTTTACAAACAAATAGAATGGGGGGATGAGAAAAGAATTCATTAATTATATTTTTGTTTTTGAAAAGACCTTTGGTCTTGTGGCTACATACCAACATATAAATGAGGGATCAAAACCTCGTAGTTCGTGCTATAAATTTCAAAATGAGTGTGTTGGTTTTAACAAAATTTAAGTTTGAAAGGCACAAAGGCCTAAAATGATTTTAATGAGTTAGTTCTTTTTTGGCTTTTTGATAAGTTTAAGTCAAATATAGTTAAGTTTACTTACAAGTTTGATGTAAGAAAATAAGCTTGAAAATGCAATGGCATAAGGCCAAAGTTTCTACCTTTTCCAAAAGTGGTCAAAGTTTAGAACAAAAGTAGTTCACACAAAGAAGGGTTTGAAAATGGAGGGAGAGATTTTGAAATTAAAGAAATGGGGAGAAGATGGAAAGACTACCATATGCACAAAAATTTAAAAGTTTAAAGTTGAAAAGATCTGACCAAATGGGAGCAATCCAATAGACAAGTATGTCAATAGAAACCCAGAATTCCCTTTGACTTTTAGAATCAAGCAACACACAAATGCACAATTATATCAATCTTGAAGAGCAAAGGCATCAAATAAAGATGGCCTCATTCAAGCTTATCCACTTCATGATATTCTTCAAAATAGCCTATGTAGCAGATGAATTCCACAAGTCACATGTTCAACATAACAACTTAACAATGCTCAATGTTGCAGATGAACTAGAGAGATCTTGAATGATGTATCAGTTGAATTTCAAATTGAAAGTACTTGGTTATTCAACAAAGTGGCATTGGCTAAGTCCATTAGCAAGGGAATGTTGCCTAAATTCTAAGTCCAATTGGGGGAGATCAAAACAACAGTCCACTCAAAAGTCTTTTAGGGTTTTTGCTATTATTATGTACATTAATGGTCAAGGACCACACAAGCAAACAAAGTATACACAAAACAAAATAATATCACACAATATGGTCCAAATGGACAAAGTGAAAATTACATTAACATAAACAATTAGAATGATATGTATAATGGCAAATGATAATAAAGTGCTAAAAGTAAATTGCATTAAAAGTAAAAGCTTGAAAGTAAAACTTAATAGTTAGTAAGTTAGTAGTTAGTTTTGTTTTGCTTTTTGATTTCAAGACATTCTTTGGAGAACACTCAACCCACTTGCCACAAGCATGGATCCTTGAACCAAAACATCTTCCAAAGGAAGGAAAGAAGGCCAAGTTTCCACACAATACCATGGAAGAGGGTGTTACCTTGAAATATTCATAAGGCAGGTTGAAAGCACAAGTAATGAAAGAGTCCTATGAATGTGGGGATCATACGTTACCAAAGGATAAAGAGATGTTGGAAGCAAGCAAGAAAGAAAAAACAAACCAAAGGACGAAGCCGACAGGGAAAGTTAGCTCCGTCGACAAGCCATTATGTCGACCGACGCGAGGTTCGGGACTTAAAGAATTATAGTCAAATATGCAGAAGACAGCTTCGCCCTAACGTCTGGGCGGGAGAAATTTGAAATTTAAAATAAACAACAGTT
The DNA here is from genome assembly GCF_024323335.1 of Lathyrus oleraceus. NCBI lineage: Eukaryota > Viridiplantae > Streptophyta > Magnoliopsida > Fabales > Fabaceae > Lathyrus > Lathyrus oleraceus. The sequence continues at coordinate 346,375,722 of NC_066582.1, read as the reverse complement.
CAAAGGGAATAAAAGCGCCATAATATGGAGCAGTTAGCAAGACATGGGTGCAACGGTTGTGTAGATCGTGTGACATAACATCTGCTAGTTTCTAGGAGTTTAGCTTATGAGTAGTTTCCTCTAGTTTAGTATAAATAGGAGTATCCCACAAGGGGCTCAAGGTGTTCACTTTGTACTACGAAATCACTTGTAAGAAAACTTCCCATTCCCAGCGCGAGGAAGCAAGAGTTTCTCTGAGAGTGCTATGTACGTGAATCACCACATTTATTTCAATGCAACTTCCCTATTTTTCAATTGTTCCCGTTGAACATTTTATCTTAATTTCTTTTACTTTTGAGTTATCATTTTACGTTGTCGTTTACGCTGTCGACACTGATTCTATTACGATAATAGAGTTCACCAAAAGCGTGTTCGTTGTATACCTTTTTTGAATGTTATAGCGCTGTCGGTCACGAGTCACCTATTGGGGATAACATTGTTTGAAACCGTTCGTGTGGAAAAAATCCTACGCTTGTTCGACACTTTGTTAGGAGCCGTTCCTCACAAAGTCATTCTGTCGAAGTTTGGACAAGCCTCCCTTGCACTAGCACATGTCCTAGGATAAACTGGTCGATCCTGCAAGTAACCCTTCATTTTAGAGACTAGGGAGGACCAGCGGTTGTTTACGAATTTCCACAGTAAATAAAGGGGATACTTACAATCTCACTAACTAGAATGCTTATGCCTTTTGTGTCACAAATTTAGCGCTATGTTAAGCAATCGTAATTGGACTTATGTAGAAGTCACAACTATTTGAGGTCGGGCAATAGACTTTTGGTGTTAATGCATTTTGGAGACATAGTATTATGAACTATGCTCATTAAACATACCACACACAAAAATATGCAAAAGAGTGTGGCCTAATCTCATCCATACTCATGTTAACCTTGTAGCACCTCAAATTTGCACCTATCATTGTACATACATTCTCATATTAGGTCATAACATAACATGGTCCACTGCATAACATTGCATTGTCCCTCTGCCTCAAGTGCAAGCCATTCAGAAGAATTAGGTCAAACTGGTTAGGAGGTCAGTCAATCAAGCAAGCAAGTACAATTTCCATTGAGCCAAGGCCCTAGGGTTGGTCCAACATGTTCACATGACCTAGGGGTCCTTTTGAAGTGTTTCGGTCAAGGTTTGATTGCTCAGAAGTCATCAGTCATTGCACAGTCCATCAGAAACCCTAAAAAGTCAATTGTGGTCAACTGGTTTTGATTTTATGGTTCTTGGTTTGAGAGGGCTCATACATGTCCATATAGGCCTCATATAACATGTCAAACACCATCATGGAAGAATTTGGAGCCAGACAAGGAATTTCCAAAAATAGAAACTTGACCTGTAATTGAAACTTGCCAAAAATGGAAACTTCTTGATCCTAAACTTACATCATGATACAAGCTTCAAATGAATTTTTGCCCAACATGAAAGTTGAAGATCTTGTTCTCCCATGTATGGTTGGCAAGTTATGATCGATTCATTTTCAAAAATTCTTGAACTTCAAAAGGCCATATCTCTCAAACCATTTGGCCAAATTGGGTGGGGTTTTTTCCAACAAGTCAAATTTGACCTCATCTTTCCAAATATGTAACCATCATGCATCAAAACATTACCAATCAAAATGGCCTTTTTGCACTTACATGAATTATTTTCAAGAGAGGTGAAAAAGTGAATTTTTCCAAATAACCATTTTTAATCCATTTTGCCATTTGAATATGTTCTGAAATGTTGTTTAAGACTTGTGGGAGGCCCATTTTCGTGCAGCACATACACCCATTACCAACTTGGTTGAAAATTAGCAAAAACACAAAAATCACAAATTGCCAATTACCAAGTTCTTTAATCATGGTTAGCAACTTAAACAGAAGTATAAAGATCACTTTTCTGCTCATTGGCAACCCTAGCAGCCGCACTCAAGACAGATTTTCTCACTTTCTCTCAATTTCATTTTCTTCCATTTGTGAGAACTCTGTCAACAAACCTCAAGAACTCGACCTGGCCTTTGCTTTGCTTCATCACTACTCACCATTTGGAGCACTTTTCAAGCTTGAATCTCCAGCTGTAATAGCATCCTCGAGCTCTGTTTCACCAAGAACATTTCCATGGCAGTTCAAGTTTGAGGACATACCAAGCTTTCCTGAGCCAAGGCCTTCACTCATCCATCATTTCAAGCAATTTTGAGCATCTGTTTTAAGCCAACATCACCAAATCAACACTGTTTCACTATTGGCTTCAAAATCAAGTAAGGTTTCGAACCCATCCTTTTCCAAAATCATGATATGCAATGTGTAGATCTCACTACCCTGGTCACAATGAACTTGGAATCATGTTGAATGGTTGAGTAGTTTAGGAGAAATCTAGTTTTTAAGTTTGGTGATGCATGTTGTTTTTGCTCGATTCATGTTAATTAGTTGGATTCAATGCAAATGAGTGATGGATTATGCATGCTTGTTGTTTGCTGATTACATTGATGTATTCAATTGCCATTTCTGGGTTTAAATTTTTTCACGAATTTTGGAAGGGATGAAGTTGCTACTGTTCAGCATAAACCCTAATCTGCATTGCCATGCCCAGAACTTTGAACCTCACGTGCATTGCATGGTCCTGTTCATCCATTAGCCAATCAGATTATTTCCTTTCCCTGGCCAAAACGCAGCGCTTTATTTAAGTTACAACTTATTTACAAGTTTGCCATCGTGACCAAATTAAACCATTATTTCATGTTATGTTTTAATGTTTATTTCAATTTGATGCTCTATCTTACAAAATTCATAAGTCCATCATTTTAAATACAAATTTCATGGGAATTTTTGCATTGTGTTCATCTGGACCTCTACTTATTTGTCATAATTTTTCCTGATTTTTTTGATGAATGGTTTTTAATTGGTATTAGGGTTTGTGACATGTATCAATGTTTTGTACCTTTTGCCAAAACCTTTGTGAAATGATGATGCATTATCCTATGGCCTTGAAATTTTTTGTGCACAAGCTAGAAACATTCATGGTGATTTTGGTGTAGAGTTTATGAATTTATCATCTCTGGTTTGGGAGTTATGATTTTTTGAATTAGGGTGTGACAATTTGTGTCACACCATTGATGTGCAACTTCATGATTTTCAATACCATGCTTCTTGACCTCTAAATGCTTTGATTTTTTGCATGAATTCACTTGAGTATGTCTAGTTTACATGTGATTTTTCTTGAAATTATTTGTGGCATTTCCTAATTGTTTGAGATTTTTCTCCTGTTTGGTCTTATGTTGACTTTTTGTGACACTTGTTCCCATTTCATTTGTGAAATTCTCATACTTCATTATATGGACATGAAATTTGATATGTGATTACTAGACATCTTAAGCTTTGCCATGGTTTTGATCCCATTCATTTCGCATATGCCATCCCTGATTTATGATTTTTTCAAGTTGATGCATGTTTGGTTGACCTCTTTGAGCATGTTTGGAATTGCATTGCCTTTCTGATTTTCATTGACTATTTTCTACTTGTCCAAATGAGTTGAAATTTGACATGCTTACCATGCTGTGGGTTGTGATTGATCATGATTTATTTGATGATTTTTGGGAATGTTTAAGATTGCTTTTGAGTTAAGTCTTACTGTTGACTTCTATGAGCTTCTAAATGCCATGTCTTGACCTAATTTGTTCATGAAATGATGATGATGATTGATATGAATGTGAAACCAATTGGTTTTGTTTCTTGATTGTTTGAACATGATTTTGGATACTTGCTACTTGCTGTTTTAACTTTTTCATTCCCTTTTGACCCTAGGCTTGTCCTAGTGGTCCTGTTACTCACATTTGAGTTCATGTTTTCAGGTTGACCAACAATTATCCAATGAGACCAATATAAAGTGGTTGTGTGTGTTTGTTTATCATGACTAACATGTTTTGTTTTGTAGGTTGCTTGGCTCACATGCCTTGAGTCTTGTGCCTTGCATATTCACTTGCTTGTGTTGACTGTTGACTTCTGTTTCCTTTTGCTTTAATTTTGAAGTTGTATACTAATGTCTGTTTGACTATTTCAGGTGCTTTTAGTTGCTCAGTTCCTTGTGAACTTTTGCTTTGCTTTGCTTGATAAGCAATTTGCATTGAGGTATACTTTTAATCTTCATGTAGTCTGGAAGACCTGGCCTGTTACTTGGCCAGGCAACTGTCTGAAGTCCTCCTTAAGAGGCAATGTTTGTGACTGTTTACAATTTGTCCCTGTACATATTCAAAGACCTCCTAAGTGAAGAGGCAATTGGCAGAACCCAAGGGATATGCAACCTATCCCCTGCTATTCTGTGTGTCATCTGCTTTGCTCACACCACTGTGTTGATGCATTGCAGATACAAACCCAAGATCTTGTACAATTGTACAGTTGAGTCAGTTTCAAATGTGTAGAAGGGTTCCCACCTTCTGAACCCACACATTCTTGTCTTAAGCTCTCCCAGGCCAGGGATAAGAGCTGTGAAGTCTCATCTTCACTCACCTTTCATCTGCTTCACCTTAGCCCCTCAATGGCAAGGTTAAGAGCTAACATTACCCAGTTCCAATGGTTTGTTTGTTGAGGTTGATATGACCCCTCGACTAAAACCTAGCCTTGATGTTTGAGCCCCTTGTTGGTGTGTTTATTTCATGCTGTATGTGCTTGTGTGGTGTGATTGTATCCCCTAGGTTTGCTAGACTCCGCGTAGTCTCGTTTGCATGTCAATTAAGGTAGCACGGTTCCTTCGTATAGGACTTCCTTTCTTGCTTGAGATTTCCTAAAACACAGACAAACATTATCCCCTCTAAAGGATACGTCCACTCCTTCTACTACAGGTGAGTAAGTCTCCAAAGGTCGAGCATCAGGTAGATTGCGCAGTGACGTTGTCCACTTAAAAAACACAAACCAACGTGAATAGTTTAGCCGAACTACGGCAACTCTGATTCTCATGTCCAGATGAGATACGTAGGCACGAGATGCGATGTCTTGTCGAGTTTGACTAACAACTAACACTAATTCTCTTCTCTCGCCCTCGTTGCGATTGAGACCTCCCCTTTCTCTTGCCCTAGTTGCAATCGAGACCCTTCTTCTTCCTGTGCAAGTTAGGTTAGGTGTGGCTTGCTTCCTGTGCAAGTCATGTTTAGGATAGGCTTGCTTCCTGTGCAAGTTAGCTAGAAACCTTAACTTAGGGACACTTTTGCATGACAACATCTAGGCTCGAGTCATAGTCTCCCTAGTGTTGTGTCTCCCTCTGTTATCTGGTTAGGCTAGTCCTTTTTCCCTGCGTAGGGGAACTACGTCGCCCTGATCCTCATACCAGATGAGGTACGTAGGCAGGAGATGAGCTGATCTCTCCGGGCGCCTTTTTTCTTTTTCCGCCCTTTTTCTTTTTCAACCTTTTTTCTTCAACCCCTCTGTGTGTGTTGTTGTGTGCTTGGAAGCTGATGTAAGTCCATCGAGTGGCATTCGGGTTCCAGTGTGGGTTTGTTGGTTCGGATGCTGATGTAAGTCCAGTGATTGGCATTCAGGCTCCACGTTTGCCTTTGCCTGTGTTTGTTTGTGTTTGTGTCAGCCGAGCTACGAATGCTCTGATTCTCCTTCGTCCAAGGAGATACGTATGCATAGGATGCAATATCCTAGCGAGCATGTGTCGTTCCCCAGTCCGAACTACTTTGACTCTGATGTCTATGCCTGATAGACTAAGTAGGCCCAGGATGCGATATCCTGCCGAGTTCAGTTTCAGTCTTGTTTTCTTGTGTCTCTTTCAGCCAATGTGAGTGTGTGTGAGCAGTGTTTTCAACAACCATTTTCCTTCCTTTTGTGCGTGGATCCCGTCGAGTACGACGGATGCGTAGGGGTGCTAATACCTTCCCTTCGCATAACCGACTCCCGAACCCATTCTCTTTGGTCGCGAGACCATGTTCTTTCCAGGTTTACTCTGAGCGTTTCCTTTCCCTCTTTTGGGATAAATAACGCACGGTGGCAGCTCTGTTGTTCTTGTTCTCCCGCCGGTTTTTCGCGTGATGCGACAGCTGGCGACTTTGCTGGGGAAATAGAGAAGTTGACCTGTGCTGGTCCATCTTCCCCGAGCGAGTCTCTCCTAGCGCTCTCTAGGTTAGGGCTTTGGTTGCTTTGTGCTGCTTTATTTATTGCATTCATTTGTATATATTTGCATTTACTGTTTGCATTTACTGTTTGCATTTATTGTTTGCATTAATGTTTGCATTCATTCATATTCATCTGCCGGTTGTCTGTTTGTTGGGATGGGATATTTTGTGAGAAATAAGCCCACTACCCAGGCTTGAGTGTACACATAGGTGTTAGAGTGGATAGTCATGAGGCTTGCATGGAATGTTGCTATGATAAGTCGTTCATGAGACCCACATTCCAGACGAGGTTTCTGTTGGATATATTTTGTCCTATGGGTGTTCCATAACGACAAATATTCCTTTAGAAATCGTCGACTCTGGTGACCATTTCCCGAGAACTCAGTCGAGGCCTCTCCTCCGAGACGTGATTATGTTAGCTCTGGTGGGCGCATTCTCGCTGCTCAATCCGAGGACCCCGAGACTGGGAACTTGCTCTAGGATATCCTGTTGAGGGGAGTCAGCAGAGGTCTTTTATCCCGTAATAATGCCAAACCTTCAGTGGTAAACGTATTATTCTCGACTGAAGGGCTGAAGCTGACAAACTTCTGTTCTTAGAACCTACCAGTGAGGGGAGGGTTTGATCTCTACAGATACGGTTTCTGCCAGTGGTGTTGTGGTGGTGACTTTGGTTCAGCCAAATTTATGGACATTTATTTTTGGGACGCCGGAGTTCTGTCCGTGGTTTATCAGCGGGTTCCGTTTATTTCGGATCCCCGGGTTGAATTTGAGAGTACCTGTTCAGAGGAGCTGGCTGTCATCCGTTCAGTGGATGTTCCTGTGATGATAGTGATGTAATCTCCAGTTTCGTTTATTTCGGAACTCCCCAAGTCGGATTTATGGTGACTTGGTTCCTCAGATTGGTTTCAGATGCCAGTTGATCAGATTGACTTTGGGTTTCAGATGTTTGTGATCAGAGTTCAAGCCGAAGATTTGACCCGGTGTTTTGAGATGCACAGCCTGCCAGTCTTGGCTCCATCATTTGCATCATAGCATGTTTATTTTCCAAAAAAATATAATAATGCATGAAAAAACAGAAAAAGTTAACTTGCATGTGCATATCCTTTATCAGGATCATTCATGATAAAATAGCATCCGCATCCGCATCATGCATATCATGCACATACTTGCATTACAAACATGTTTGGAAAGACTCCTCACTTTGGTTCCTGACTGAGATAGGGTTGCTGACCGCCGACCGCATCGTTACTCAACCAGACTCAATCATCAGAAGATTATGGATCAGGTTCAAGCAGAGTTGGCTGAGATGAGGGCAAACATGGCCCAGTTCATGACAATGATGCAAGGAGTTGTTCAGGGGCAAGAGGAGCTGCGTGCCTTAGCCCAGAGACTGGAAGCCGTGATTCCACCAGTCCACCGTGCTTCACCAGTGGGTGTACCCGTTCATGAGAATGCTGCTGTCACTATTCTCGTCAATGATTATGCCGTGAGTGATGAATTGAGGGGGATCAGAATCAGTGAACAGCCTCTTGCTGCAGAGACTGTTGATGTCAGAGCAACCGGTGCTCCGTTTCGCCATCCTGGCTCTTCAAATTCTTCCGGTTCTAAGAAGCCATCCTCCGGGGCACCCAAAAGGGGAGAGATTGAAACAAATGTTGTGCACCGTCGGAGGAGCGCGAACAGAGGATAGTATCGTCAGGCTGCTGCTGTGACTATTCCAGCAACTCAACAGTAACAGAGAAGACCAACTCAGCAATATCAGCATCAACAACATCGTCCTCAGCAGCAGGCTTACCAACCTCAGAATGATAATCAAGCCGGTACAAGTAATAAGAGGAAGAAGATCATTTTTGATCCAATCCCCATGTCCTACGTTGAACTGTATCCTTCTCTGTTAGAGCGGAACTTGATTACTCCTAGAGACCCGCCGCCCATACCCGTCAACCCTCGGTGGTGGTATAGGCCTGAACAGCATTGTGTGTATCATTCGGGTGCTCCTGGTCATGATGTGGATAGTTGTTTCTAGCTGAAGATGAAGGTTCAAGACCTTGTGAGGTCAGGTATTCTGATCTTGGAGGATTTAGGTCCCCGTGTTAATCAAGCTTGAAGACAGCAAGTCCCGAACTGGCAGTGATTTTTCTTCTGAGGTCTTCAACGAAGAAGGTTGTTCAAAAGCAGAAGCTGCTAATGCAAAGGATACTGACAGTTGTCATCCCTGGGGGGATCTATCACAATTGGGTCACTGTGGGCGTTCTTACAGTTGTTCATAAGTCAGAGAGATAATCACTTTGTTTAAAAACCCTTCTCCCATGCCAAAAGGAGAAGTGATGACATTGTTGGCAACATTTTGTGCAATGATATTTTCATTCAAATAAATGCATGTTAAACATTTGTTTTTTCCAATTGTTTTCCCTTTTCGCTTTTTACATGAAATTGGTGATCACAAAAAACCCTAAAAACAGGAATAAAATCAATCTTTTCATCTGCATAACGATTGTCTTGTTTGTTTTTCAAAAAGCTTTTCATCAAAATCTTTATGCAGGTTGTTTCTCAAACCCATTAAACATAATGATCGGACGTCATCTCCCAATTTTGAATTCCCTGTATTTGAAGCGGACGAAGATGATGTTGAAGGGATTCCTGACGAGATTTCCCGACTTCTTGAGCAAGAAAAGAAGATCACTCAGCTGCATCTCGAGAATCAGCAGAACAACCAACTGGGGCATAACAAAAAAAAACAAAAGCAACAAACAATAAAACAAAAAAAAAGAAAAAAGAAAGAGGAGGGTGCAAAATCAAAAGAAAGAAAAAGAAAGAAAGAAATAAAAGAAAATAGCACCCTCAAAGTCCCAAGTTGACTGATGCTGAATTCGATCGAAAAGAAGAGATCAACTGCCATGTGTCATGGTCAGTCATATCAGCAGAGAGTGAAAAAGCATTTGATAAGAAGGTCAAGCCTCGTGTGTTCCGAGAAGGTGACCTTGTGCTCAAGAAAGTCTTGTCTTTCGTGCCCGATTCCAGGGGCAAGTGAACCCCCAAGCTATGAATGTCCATATGTGGTCAAGAGAGCCTTTTCAGGCAATGTTTTGACACTTACAACAATGGATGGAGAAGTTCACTCGTCCTGTGAATTCCGATGCAGTCAAGAAATACTTCGCCTAAAAGAAAGAAAAAAAAAGAATAGCTCGCTAAGTCGAACACCCCAAAGGGCGACTTAGGCAAAAAAGGAGCGTCTCGGTGGATTGAAAACCCGAAAGGGCGATCCAGGCAAAAGTTAGAGACATTGAAAAAAAAAGAGAGAAGAATTTGCATCCTGCTAGATTGATCACCTCACACTGGGGCAATCTAGGCAAAAATTAGGGATTTGGCAAGTAACTGCATCTTGACAAGACTGTGCTCTATATCTGTCATCCGTCAGGGATTCTCGATTCGTCGTCGACTGAAGCTTTGAATACATCGAAAATTCAGAATGGTAGAGGAAAGGTCATTATGTTCAATGTAGCCCTCTCCAATATATATCACCGATTTCAAACTTGTACAGATCTATGGAGTCTCGCCCTTTGCAGACTACCATTCCATCACATCAATTTGAGTTTTTATCCAATTGTTTGCACTCTTCTTTGTTTCAACTCAACAAATGTTTTGCATGTTTTAATTGATAAAGTATCATTGTTTTCAAAATGAACAAAATTTTTCACAAAAAGTTTTTTTCTTAAACAAAGTGAACGTTCACAATGATGGAAGGATACTTAGGAGATCCGCAGTGCTCTCCCGAGGGCGGTATGATTACCAACAGGTAAGACATTTGTTCGTATCTCGAGCATAACTTTATCTTTCTCTTGTCGAACCTCTTTTGGTTTCTCCTCAGCAAGGTTGCTCAGTGCAGTGTTGGTTGAAGTTACCCGGCAGTACAACATTCTTCCTCCAGGTCCCTGTTAGCCCTATTGTGGGGCATCTCCAATATAGGTTTGTTTGAGCCCTACCGTGGGGCATTCCCAGCAAGGTTGCTGTTGAAATACTTTTGTGGGGCAGTTCCCCAAGCAGAGTGTTTACTGAAGACGTTAGTGTTCGTCTCTCCAGCAGAGCAGTCTTCTCCTCTCCCCGCAGAATGGTGTTGTTCCCTGATATCCCGGTTTCCAGCAGATCGCATTTGCTCTCTGGTGTTTTTGGCCTTCCCTATGGAAGAAGAGTAGTACTGGGTGGTTGATTCCTGGATCTGTGTGTTTACATGTCTGTTTGTCAGCATTCATCATACATTCATCATGCATAATGCATACATGCATAATCATAGCATTCGGATACTCATGATGCAGCTGCTGCCGTGTATCTATTGATGGTTGTCTCCTGCTGTTTGGTGATAAGAATCTCTCCAGTAGATTTTCCCCTAGCTGATGTGGGTGTGTCTGATCTCTCCATGTAGAGTCTACCCCTTAAGCAGAAAGTGTCTACCATTTCCTTCTTCGCTCCCCACTGAGTTATATCCTCGTGGATGACGGTTGTTTCTGTTCCCTCCCTAATGGGATGGGTTTTCCCTATTGAGTTCTTTCCTCATTAGGATGAGTCCTGTTTCAGTCTGCCTTTTTGGATCGATCCTAAATTGGATTCCTGTTGGCTGTCTCTTGTGCTTCCCTGGGGCATAAATGAATAGTCGCTCACTAACCGGCACTCATTCATCTTATCCTCAGCGGAATTTGTTGGCTTCTACCTACAAACCGGTAGTTGTAAGTCCTATCTTTGTGGTTTTCTACCTACTAGCTGGTAGTTGTAAAATCCCACTTTCCTCCCCTTGTTGGAGTTAACCCTTTGTGCTCATCCTATCGATGACTGGTTACTTTTCCGTGGTTTTCTGCCTACAAACCGGTAGATGTAATCCCCTCTTTGGGGTATTGATATTCTTTCCCCTTTGGATACTTGCTTTGATCAAGCAGTATTGTCCCCATTGGGTCTACCCTTTCTTTTTGGATACTTGCTCCGAGTTAGCAACTTTATCCTCTTTTGATTGGTCATCTTTTGCATACCTAGTCCTGGTACCGATGCCTTTCTTTTCGGTCGATTTATCCATTTAACAACCTACAACCCGGTTATGGATAATCTTCCATGCGAGTGTATTATCTACGTTTTGACGGCTATAGATAATATACTTATGTTTTTTCCGGTATTCAGACCGAAGAAGTTTCCGACGATCAGGTCGATGTACTTATGGCACTCAGGCCAATTTTCCGGTATTCAGACCGAAGAAGTTTCCGACGATCAGGTCGATGTACTTATGGCACTCAGGCCAATTTTCCGGTATTCAGACCGAAGAAGTTTCCGACGATCAGGTCGATGTACTTATGGCATTCAGGCCAATTTTCCGGTATTCAGACCGAAGTGGCGTTCAGGCCAATTTTCGATTGTCAGATCGAAGAAGTATTCCTCATCTCCGTTGGTGTCGATAAACGTCGAGTTTTTCCCGATCATCCGTTGATGATTTGGTTGTGTTCACTCTCCCCAGTAGAGTTTCCTCCTCTCCGTTGGTGTCGATAAACGTCGAGTTTTTCCCGATCATCCGTTGATGATTTGGTTGTGTTCACTCTCCCCAGTAGAGTTTCCTCCTCTCCGTTGGTGTCGATAAACGTCGAGTTTTTCCTAGTCATCCGATGATGTCTAGTTGTACCCCTCTCCATGCAGAGTTACCTCTCCGTTGGTTTCGATAAACGTCGAGTTTTTCCCGATCATCCGTTGATGATTTGGTTGTGTCCTTCTTCCCTAGTGAAGTATTCCTCCTCTCCGTTGGTGTCGATAAACGTCAAGTTTTTCCTATGCGTCCGTTGGCGTATAGTTGATATCTTTCCCCGCAGGGTCGTCCCTAGTTAATCCTCCTCTCCGTTGGTGTCGATAAACGTCGAGTTTTTCCCAATCATCCGTTGATGATTTGGTTGTGTTCTGTCTCCCTAGCAGTAGTCCTCCTCTCCGTTGGTGTCGATAAACGTCGAGTTTTTCCTGGTCGTCCCCAGTTGGTTACCTCTCCGTTGGTCTTGGTAAACGTTGAGTTTTTCCCATTTCGTCCGTTGACGTATGGTTGTATCTCTTCCAGTCATTCATTAATGTCTGGTTACCTCTCCGTTGGTCTTGGTAAACGTTGAGTTTTTCCTAGTTGTCCGTCGGCATCTAGTTGTGATTTTTATTCCCATTCATCATCGTTGTGATGTCTGGATGTGGCCGTATCCGTTGAAAACAAAAAAAATAATAAAAATACCCGGTAATAAATATCAAATCCCAGTGGACGTTTCCAATGTTGGATCCCTGTATTGTGCAAATTCTACGGTTCTTTGGTATTCAATCCCTGTTTACCCTGAAAGTCTGACAGCCGTCGCTATCATCCGTTCGGGTTCCCAGCTGATTGAATAGGGGCAGCTGTAGCACCTCAAATTTGCACCTATCATTGTACATACATTCTCATATTAGGTCATAACATAACATGGTCCACTGCATAACATTGCATTGTCCCTCTGCCTCAAGTGCAAGCCATTCAGAAGAATTAGGTCAAACTGGTCAGGAGGTCAGTCAATCAAGCAAGCAAGTACAATTTCCATTGAGCCAAGGCCCTAGGGTTGGTCCAACATGTTCACATGACCTAGGGGTCCTTTTGAAGTGTTTTGGTCAAGGTTTGATTGCTCAGAAGTCATCAGTCATTGCACAGTCCATCAGAAACCCTAAAAAGTCAACCGTGGTCAACTGGTTTTGATTTTATGGTTCTTGGTTTGAGAGGGCTCATCCATGTCCATATAGGCCTCATATAACATGTCAAACACCATCATGGAAGAATTTGGAGCCAGACAAGGAATTTCCAAAAATAGAAACTTGACCTGTAATTGAAACTTGCCAAAAATGGAAACTTCTTGATCCTAAACTTACATCATGATACAAGCTTCAAATGAATTTTTGCCCAACATGAAAGTTGAAGATCTTGTTCTCCCATTTCCAAAAAGTCCAAGAACTCTCAATTCCCATGTATGGTTGGCAAGTTATGATCGATTCATTTTCAAAAATTCTTGAACTTCAAAAGGCCATATCTCTCAAACCATTTGGCCAAATTGGGTGGGGTTTTTTCCAACAAGTCAAATTTGACCTCATCTTTCCAAATATGTAACCATCATGCATCAAAACATTACCAATCAAAATGGCCTTTTTGCACTTACATGAATTATTTTCAAGATAGGTGAAAAAGTGAATTTTCCAAATAACCATTTTTAATCCATTTTGCCATTTGAATATGTTCTGAAATGTTGTTTAAGACTTGTGGGAGGCCCATTTTCGTGCAGCACATACACCCATTACCAACTTGGTTGAAAATTAGCAAAAACACAAAAATCACAAATTGCCAATTACCAAGTTCTTTAATCATGGTTAGCAACTTAAACAGAAGTATAAAGATCATTTTTCTGCTCATTGGCAACCCTAGCAGCCGCACTCAAGACAGATTTTCTCACTTTCTCTCAATTTCATTTTCTTCCATTTGTGAGAACTCTGTCAACAAAGCTCAAGAACTCGACCTGGCCTTTGCTTTGCTTCATCACTACTCACCATTTGGAGCACTTTTCAAGCTTGAATCTCCAGCTGTAATAGCATCCTCGAGCTCTGTTTCACCAAGAACATTTCCATGGCAGTTCAAGTTTGAGGACATACCAAGCTTTCCTAAGCCAAGGCCTTCACTCATCCATCATTTCAAGCAATTTTGAGCATCTGTTTTAAGCCAACATCACCAAATCAACACTGTTTCACTATTTGCTTCAAAATCAAGTAAGGTTTCGAACCCATCCTTTTCCAAAATCATGATATGCAATGTGTAGATCTCACTACCCTGGTCACAATGAACTTGGAATCATGTTGAATGGTTGAGTAGTTTAGGAGAAATCTAGTTTTTAAGTTTGGTGATGCATGTTGTTTTTGCTCGATTCATGTTAATTAGTTGGATTCAATGCAAATGAGTGATGGATTATGCATGCTTGTTGTTTGCTGATTACATTGATGTATTCAATTGCCATTTCTGGGTTTAAATTTTTTCACGAATTTTGGAAGGGATGAAGTTGCTACTGTTCAGCATAAACCCTAATCTGCATTGCCATGCCCAGAACTTTGAACCTCACGTGCATTGCATGGTCCTGTTCATCCATTAGCCAATCAGATTATTTCCTTTCCCTGGCCAAAACGCAGCGCTTTATTTAAGTTACAACTTATTTACAAGTTTGCCATCGTGACCAAATTAAACCATTATTTCATGTTATGTTTTAATGTTTATTTCAATTTGATGCTCTATCTTACAAAATTCATAAGTCCATCATTTTAAATACAAATTTCATGGGAATTTTTGCATTGTGTTCATCTGGACCTCTACTTATTTGTCATAATTTTTCCTGATTTTTTTGATGAATGGTTTTTAATTGGTATTAGGGTTTGTGACATGTATCAATGTTTTGTACCTTTTGCCAAAACCTTTGTGAAATGATGATGCATTATCCTATGGCCTTGAATTTTTTTGTGCACAAACTAGACACATTCATGGTGATTTTGGTGTAGAGTTTATGAATTTATCATCTCTGGTTTGGGAGTTATGATTTTTTGAATTAGGGTGTGACAATTTGTGTCACACCATTGATGTGCAACTTCATGATTTTCTATACCATGCTTCTTGACCTCTAAATGCTTTGATTTTTTGCATGAATTCACTTGAGTATGTCTAGTTTACATGTGATTTTTCTTGAAATTATTTGTGGCATTTCCTAATTGTTTGAGATTTTTCTCCTGTTTGGTCTTATGTTGACTTTTTGTGACACTTGTTCCCATTTCATTTGTGAAATTCTCATACTTCATTATATGGACATGAAATTTGATATGTGATTACTAGACATCTTAAGCTTTGCCATGGTTTTGATCCCATTCATTTCTCATATGCCATACCTGATTTATGATTTTTTCAAGTTGATGCATGTTTGGTTGACCTCTTTGAGCATGTTTGGAATTGCATTGCCTTTCTGATTTTCATTGACTATCTTCTACTTGTCCAAATGAGTTGAAATTTGACATGCTTACCATGCTTTGGGTTGTGATTGATCATGATTTATTTGATGATTTTTGGGAATGTTTAAGATTGCTTTTGAGTTAAGTCTTACTGTTGACTTCTATGAGCTTCTAAATGCCATGTCTTGACCTAATTTGTTCATGAAATGATGATGATGATTGATATGAATGTGAAACCAATTGGTTTTGTTTCTTGATTGTTTGAACATGATTTTGGATACTTGCTACTTGCTGTTTTAACTTTTTCATTCCCTTTTGACCCTAGGCTTGTCCTAGTGGTCCTGTTACTCACATTTGAGTTCATGTTTTCAGGTTGACCAACAATTATCCAATGAGACCAATATAAAGTGGTTGTGTGTGTTTGTTTATCATGACTAACATGTTTTGTTTTGTAGGTTGCTTGGCTCACATGCCTTGAGTCTTGTGCCTTGCATATTCACTTGCTTGTGTTGACTGTTGACTTCTGTTTCCTTTTGCTTTAATTTTGAAGTTGTATACTAATGTCTGTTTGACTATTTCAGGTGCTTTTAGTTGCTCAGTTCCTTGTGAACTTTTGCTTTGCTTTGCTTGATAAGCAATTTGCATTGAGGTATACTTTTAATCTTCATGTAGTCTGGAAGACCTGGCCTGTTACTTGGCCAGGCAACTGTCTGAAGTCCTCCTTAAGAGGCAATGTTTGTGACTGTTTACAATTTGTCCCTGTACATATTCAAAGACCTCCTAAGTGAAGAGGCAATTGGCAGAACCCAAGGGATATGCAACCTATCCCCTGCTATTCTGTGTGTCATCTGCTTTGCTCACACCACTGTGTTGATGCATTGCAGATACAAACCCAAGATCTTGTACAATTGTACAATTGAGTCAGTTTCAAATGTGTAGAAGGGTTCCCACCTTCTGAACCCACACATTCTTGTCTTAAGCTCTCCCAGGCCAGGGATAAGAGCTGTGAAGTCTCATCTTCACTCACCTTTCATCTGCTTCACCTTAGCCCCTCAATGGCAAGGTTAAGAGCTAACATTACCCAGTTCCAGTGGTTTGTTTGTTGAGGTTGATATGACCCCTCGACTAAAACCTAGCCTTGATGTTTGAGCCCCTTGTTGGTGTGTTTATTTCATGCTGTATGTGCTTGTGTGGTGTGATTGTATCCCCTAGGTTTGCTAGACTCCGCGTAGTCTCGTTTGCATGTCAATTAAGGTAGCACGGTTCCTTCGTATAGGACTTCCTTTCTTGCTTGAGCTTTCCTAAAACACAGACAAACATTATCCCCTCTAAAGGATACGTCCACTCCTTCTACTACAGGTGAGTAAGTCTCCAAAGGTCGAGCATCAGGTAGATTGCGCAGTGACGTTGTCCACTTAAAAAACACAAACCAACGGGAATAGTTTAGCCGAACTACGACAACTCTGATTCTCATGTCCAGATGAGATACGTAGGCACGAGATGCGATGTCTTGTCGAGTTTGACTAACAACTAACACTAATTCTCTTCTCTCGCCCTCGTTGCGATTGAGACCTCCCCTTTCTCTTGCCCTAGTTGCAATCGAGACCCTTCTTCTTCCTGTGCAAGTTAGGTTAGGTGTGGCTTGCTTCCTGTGCAAGTCATGTTTAGGATAGGCTTGCTTCCTGTGCAAGTTAGCTAGAAACCTTAACTTAGGGACGCTTTTGCATGACAACATCTAGGCTCGAGTCATAGTCTCCCTAGTGTTGTGTCTCCCTCTGTTATCTGGTTAGGCTAGTCCTTTTTCCCTGCGTAGGGGAACTACGTCGCCCTGATCCTCATACCAGATGAGGTACGTAGGCAGGAGATGAGCTGATCTCTCCGGGCGCCTTTTTTCTTTTTCCGCCCTTTTTCTTTTTCAACCTTTTTTCTTCAACCCCTCTGTGTGTGTTGTTGTGTGCTTGGAAGCTGATGTAAGTCCATCGAGTGGCATTCGGGTTCCAGTGTGGGTTTGTTGGTTCGGATGCTGATGTAAGTCCAGTGATTGGCATTCAGGCTCCACGTTTGCCTTTGCTTGTGTTTGTTTGTGTTTGTGTCAGCCGAGCTACGAATGCTCTGATTCTCCTTCGTCCAAGGAGATACGTATGCATAGGATGCAATATCCTAGCGAGCATGTGTCGTTCCCCAGTCCGAACTACTTTGACTCTGATGTCTATGCCTGATAGACTAAGTAGGCCCAGGATGCGATATCCTGCCGAGTTCAGTTTCAGTCTTGTTTTCTTGTGTCTCTTTCAGCCAGTGTGAGTGTGTGTGAGCAGTGTTTTCAGCAACCATTTTCCTTCCTTTTGTGCGTGGATCCCGTCGAGTACGACGGATGCGTAGGGGTGCTAATACCTTCCCTTCGCATAACCGACTCCCGAACCCATTATCTTTGGTCGCAAGACCATGTTCTTTCCAGGTTTACTCTGAGCGTTTCCTTTCCCTCTTTTGGGATAAATAACGCACGGTGGCGGCTCTGTTGTTCTTGTTCTCCCGCCGGTTTTTCGCGTGATGCGACAAACCTTTCAATCAACTAGTATTAGGACTTTGAGATGTCATTGGCCAATTGAAATGAATGGATGAAGAAGGGGAACTAGATGAAGAGGGAAAGGTATGTATGAGATCACAAATTGGTCAAAGGAGGACTTTTACCAAATTAATATTATTCATTCATTTTGGGAGATGGAATGTACATTCCATCAATCCCCTAAATCCAATAATATTAACTTGACAAAGTCAAATCAACCTTGATCAAGGCCCAACAACAAATGAGAAACTCAATTAAGTCAATCCAAATGGTCAACACAACTAAAATGGCATTTATTCAATTAAAAACAATTAAATAATGCATTAAATTTAAATATGTTTTGTCTAAATCCTAAAATTTCATCAAAACACCAAATAAATGGCCATGATATTTATCATAGGTCAAACAAGGTCAAAGGACCTTGGAGAAAAAATTTCATAATTTTTGGACACTTAAAAATATTTTTAAACAATTAAAAACAAATGAAAAATAAATTAATTCATGAAAAATAATAATAATGATCCAAAAAATAATTTTAATTCAGAATATGAAAGAGAAAAATATTTGGAGTTTTTTGGTGAAAGTCTCATATTTTTTGGATCAATGTTAAATATATTATGAATTATTGAAGAAAATGGAATTAAATGGAAATTCAGAAAATGCTAAAATACGTTGACCATCAGATCTCCCTCATTAATTGAGGTGGCAGATCTGATGATCCACAACACGCGTTCCACCAATGTCCTAGTCAAACGCGCTGCAAACGTGGTATTCACAATTGACAACTAAGATTAAAACGTGGAGGTTGGATCCCATGGCTCAGACCCAAGACACATCATCACTGGAGCCAGAGCTCCGGTTGTCTTCTCCAATGAGCTTCACCGGACTGGTCAACATGAACCATCACCAAAATTCAAAACAGGGACATGATTTTAAAGAGAAAACATCATCGAGCACGAATATCACCTCCAATTCATCCAATTCCAACTATATTGAGAGATATGTGGAATTGAAAAATGAGGTTCATGATCTGAGTTGCTTCGATTTGGCCTCAAAGAAACTCAATCTTCTTGCCTATATTGGTAGGACTTCAGACAACTCAAGAATCAATGGAATTGAGCAAGAATCAATGAGAATCAAATAGTTTAAAATTTCTGCAAATTACCTTCAATGGAGGTCTGAGCTTGCTAGATCTTGATCTGAATCGTGCTTGGCTTCACTTCAATTGCTTGCAGGAGTGGAATGGAAAGGCTTAAAAGTAATGGATTCCTGGAGAATTGAATTCCAAAATAGTGGAGATTCAAGCTCAAATTCAAATGAATTTATCAGGTTTATCCTCTTAGAATGAAGGGTTTTCAATGGGGATTCAAAGTTGGCGCAAGGTGTGTCAATTCTGAGCATAAGGGCTTCAATTTATAGAGAAATCAAATGATATTTGCACACTCTTTCCACTTTCCAAATTTGGAAAAATGATGAAAGCATGGTGCATGGGCACACATAGGCCCATGAAATGATTGTTTGAAAGTCCAAACGAATGATCAGATGCTTTGGAGATGGATTGGATTGTAAGGTACATGTGCATTGTCACTTGAAGATTGATACATGCCAAATGATATCAGCCTGTTTAAGCCATGCAGAACCTATGCATTTCTCATCCAAAATGCATGAACTTTAGCTCTTTGGAAGGTTGAGATCAAGAGGAACAAGTGTGATGTTGAACATTTTTTCATTTGGAGCTTGGAACTTGGAGATATTTGAGGTGGAAGTTTGGAAAAATTTGACATATCAAAAATTTTCTAAGTGTCAAGCGAAGGTCAAGGGAAGAATAGACATAATGACAGAAGATGTCCCCATTTTGATAAGATCCATGTACCATACACACAGTTGCTACCATACCTTATCCATGTATGAGCAATTGTGCCTAAAGAAATACCACCTTTTGTTTTCCCCTATGGCCTAAGGCATAACCCCAATGTCTCTTGTCCATTTCATGCTGGCTATATAGGGCATTCAACCGAGGATTGCAGGACTTTCAAAACCATGGTACAAGAACTCATCGACAAAGAGATTTTGTCTTTCTCTAAAGAAAAACCTAATGTCATAACTAATCCTTTGCCTAATCGCAATGGGTCGGTGGTGAACACAGTTAGTGAAGAAGAATACACAAATGGTTAGAGAGGTTGCATCTGTGGGTTAATATTAAGGCTAATCACGCTAGTTGTATTTAGGCTGATTCAATCATTTTCATCTGTAATCTTTTTTTTTTGTTACATGTTACTCATTTGTAAAACTTGTCTATTTTCAAATGATAATAATGAAATTAATATGCATGTTTTGAATAAATTCATTCGTGTTCACTCATACTTTTTTATCAGTATCAAACTCTTGCTTAAGCAAAATCGAAAAAATAATGATGAAATCAAATACATGAAACTACTGTTTGTATGCTTTTGAATGAAACCTTGCTGATGATGTAAGACATTGTTTCAAATCCCCAAACATCGGAGGTATAAGGAAGATAACCCCTAGTTAACCCCTTTGAGTCAAGGAGTAGGAGTTTCTTTCCGTATGAAAAACCCTCAAATTTAACTAGGGGCAGGGTAGTCTTCAGTTAGCTTGACCTTGCGTTCAAATTTCAAAAGGCAGCATCCCATCTAAGGATCAACAACACCTCATCCTTCACAAGAGGTCGAGAAACCACAAATCCAAAACGGTTGTCCCTCCCCAACAAGAGGAACGAGGCATTCACAACCCTTTCAACAAATCAAGGAAACAAAAGTCACATGATTTGTTCTAGCAAAATGAGAAATACAAAATACAAAAAAAAAAGAGAAAAGGAAAACCCATTAAGCCGAAAAATTGAAAACAAGTGACTTAGGGCAAAAATTAGGGTGTCTTGGTGGACTGCAAACTCAAAAAAATTAGTTCGGGCCCAAAAGAAAAAACAAAACAAAAGAAGAGAGGATCAAAAGAAAAAATCCTCAGCAAGAACAAATTCATGTGGCTACAAACAAAGCAAAATATGGGTGACTACCACTCCAAAAACCCCATCGGTTCCCCAACTATCACTTCTACCATTCAAAATCCTTTTTGAAAGTTGAACGCATGTGTCAAATTAACTAAACTTAGGACTATAGAATATCAAGGAGAACAAGTGGGTTAGAATAAGTTTTGAGCCATAAATCCTTTCTTTCCGAAACCGTGAACCAGGACACTTTACAACCCTCAAAATACCTAATTGAAGCATGGTTTATTTCGAAAGCATACTATGGCAAGGTTACATTAAGGTTGAATCCTAAGGATTTGCTTACCACTTGTGTTCGTATTGGTATGAAATTCTAACTAGTCATTCATTCACTATATGACATCATCTCAACGAACATGCTTGCATTTCGAAATTGACATAAATAAAACATTAAATCATCATTTTGAAGATCAACATTTTTACTCGTGAATAAGCACTTGACATCAAGAAAGTTTCCATAATGGGAATTTTGATCACACCAAGCGGCAAAGTGCCTGAAGACTGCGTTGAACAGAAGGGAAAATCTCTCCAAGATCCAGTCAATCTAGGGCAATCATGTTGAGATGCGACAAATCTCTCCAAGACTAATAATTAGGGGCATATAGTTTCAAGAATGGGGAAGAGGCAGACTACGAGGGCACAAGTTCTCTCCATGTTTCAAATCAAGCGCAGAGGCGTGTCAACAACCATTGAGCCTGAAGTAGGTGTCATATAATCATCGTAAACCTTAACCTAGCCTCAGATCTCCACCTCCCACTACACGAGCATTTGGCAAATCGTCACCATGCATTAATCATGTCGCTTCACTCATGCATATCATTCATCCAACATAACATGAAGCCTTGCAAGACAAACGAGGAAAAGGTGAAGCCCAATATTTATTCGCACCCATAAAGCCAATACTCATTGGCACCTCTCTCAAAGCCCAATCTTTATTGGCACATTTAGAGCCTAATTCTTATTGGTATATTTAAAGCCCAGTCCTTATTGGCACATTTAAAGCCCAATCCTTATTGGCATATTTAAAGCCCAATCCTTATTGGCATTTCTCCCTGAAAGCCCAATCCTTATTGGCATCTCCCCGAAAGCCAAATCCTTATTGGCATCTCTCTAAAGCCCAACTTGCTTGGCATCTCTCAAATCCCAACTTTCTTGGCATCCCATAAAGCATATTATACCAAAATAGTCTCACCAAATAATAATTTGCATTGTTACATAGGATGCATAATGTCATGCATCATGAAAAATGAATCATACATTGCATATGTCATGCATATCAAACACTTTCTTTTGTGACTGATATATTCTTACCAACGAGTTGAATACTTCAGTCAATCCCCAACAGATGAACCTACAAAAGTTTCCCTGCCATTCCATATACCAAATACACTTTCATTTCCTTTCAATGCATCTCCATTCTCAACATGCAAATTTTTTAGTATTCTTCTATTTAATCCTCTTTTACCTCGAACGCCTGAAAAGCTTCCGAGATTCGTGCATTCATGTTCAAGAAGATTAAATAAGGGCAATTGTCATACCCCACAAATTTCCCTATCTTTTTTCATTTTTATCTGACTCATGGTCCTTGGTTCATCTGCTTACTCATGCCTTAGTCATCTAGATCATTCATTTTCACTTACATATTTTTAAGGAACATCATTGATTCAAAAGGTTTTGTTATTTATGATGAAAAGTAATGGATTGTGACAATGAGTTTAGCTCATGAGCTAGGGATTCCATGGTGCACTTGTGCATCAAAACTATGGGTTTCATTTTGCTTCATCTTGACTTTTTGATTGTGGGCACAACAAACTTTTGGTTGAGTGTTGTTATTGGATTAAGTCTTTATGGGAAACCCTAATATTGGTCTAGACATGTTGATTACATCATGGGCAAAAGGATTTAGAAGGCATGTGTAAGTTTGACTTTGGTAAGCAAAGACAACCTTCCATGGTTGACTTTGTTGACCAATTTCTTTATGGACCTTTTACATGTTGGTTGATTAGCTTTGTTCTATGGATTCAAGACATAACAATTTGCATTCAAATTCAATGATTCAAGTTCATATTCAAATTTGAAAATTTAGAGGGAAACTACTTTACTTAAGGAAGAAGTCACACATTACAAGCATCAAAATACATTACAAAAAGGACAAAATCGAATTCTACCCAATAGAGAACATGTTTAACCTAAAGTTGACTTTGGTCAACTATTGATTTTTTTGTCAAATAGTTGACCAAAGTTAAGCTAGATTCTAAAGTCTAGTTTGGTCTTCATCTTCATAAATCTTCCATATTTAAGCCTCCAAGTGCTTCAAGTCATCCTACCATGCCAACCTTGATGTTATTGTTGATTCTTAGTGTTGGCAGCAATTTTGGTAAAACAAAGAGTGTTCATAAGATGTTATGTGTGATGTCTTAACATAAGATATCCTATGTACCTGCTGGAGCTTAAGGAACATGATCATGCAGGATTATTTCAGAATGTCATACACAAGGTCATGGCATCTGCTATGAATGTACCTGCTGGAGCTTAAATGAAAGACATGTTCATGCATGATTGTTTCAGATGTCATACACAAGGTCATGGCATCTGATATGGTTGTACCTGCTGGAAGTTATAAAAGGAATTATTGAATTATGCAGGATTTTTCCAGGATGTCAGACCCGATGTCATGACATCCTGTACATAGAACATTCAGTGTGAATGTCTGGTGTTTTGTGATTGCACAGTTAATGGCAATCTGTGTATGATTGAAAATCTGCTTAGTTGGCGCATTCAATCATGGATTACAACCTGATTTACTTATTTTCCAAGGAGATCTAACCAGCTGTTATAAAAAGATTTGATTGGAAAATAGATTTAGGGTTTTCAAAATGTCCAAGCCCAGCTAAAAGCTTCTATAAAAAGGGACTTAGAAAACCTGTTTTACAACACAACCAATACTAAGCGAAATATAGAGAGAGAGCTAGGGTTTGTGTCTGTTTAGTCGTAAGACTTGTAAGCCATTCAAGTCATCCATTGATGATTGAATTGGAATGATTTGTGGTTGTAATTTGTCACTCTAAAGCTGTTAAGCAAGACCGTGTGTCTACTTGATCAAAGTTGTGAAGCATGATCAAGTGTGTGTCTTCTTGATCAAAGCTGTTAAGCAAGATCAAGAGTGTGTCTTCTTGATTGAAACTGTGAAGTAAAATCAAGAGTGTGTTATTGAAAAGTGTTTTCTTTTCTCAAGGGATTGTTGTTTAAGATCACAGGTGTGACTGTAGGGAAGTGAGTGGGTTCTCATATCTAAGAGTGCTTAGGTAGAAATTGCACGGGTAGAGATTAGGTGAGAAAGACTGTAACTTGTTGAAGTGTACGGAGAGTCTTTGAACTGATTCTATTTTAGTGGATTTCCTTCCTGGCTTGGTAGCCCCCAGATGTAGGTGAGTTGGACCGAACTGGGTTAATAATTGCTTGTGTATTTTGCATTACTATTCTCTATCTTTATTCTATTTGCAATACTCAGATATTAGTGTCGTGACATTACCTTCGACATCTCATATCTGATACCAGAATTTCAATTGGTATTAGAGCAGGAATCCTGCTCTGGTTCTAGGTGAGATCTAGGGGCAATACTTTCTGGTACAATGGAGAGAGATGGAGGATCTGTTCATAGGCCACCAATTTTGGATAGTTCTAACTACGACTATTAGAAACCTCGAATGGTAGCCTTTCTAAAATCTCTTGATAACAAGGCTTGGAAGGCTGTGTTGACAGGCTGGGTGCACCCTGTAGTTACTAAAGAAGGAGAAGCCACTGATGAGAAAAAGCCTGAAGAACAATGGTCCAAGGAGGAGGATGACCTAGCCCTTGGAAATTGTAAAGCATTGAATGCCATCTTTAATAGAGTGGACAAGAACATCTTCAGATTAGTAAACAATTGCGAAGTAGCTAAAGATGCTTGGGACATTCTCAAAACCACTCATGAAGGCACCTCTAGAGTGAAAATGTCCAGACTACAGCTGCTCACCACCAAGTTTGAAAACTTAAGGATGAAAGAAGATGAAAATATTCATGAATTTTACATGAGTATCCTTGAAATTGCCAATGCCTCTGGATCTTTGGGAGAAAAGATGTCAGATGAAAAGTTAGTAAGAAAAATACTCAGATTACTCCCCAAGAGATTTGCTATGAAAGTAACAGCCATAGAAGAATCTCAAGACATCTTAAATATGAGAGTTGATGAGCTAATTGGATCCCTCAAATCTTTTAGATGGGAATATGTGATAGAGCTGAAAAGAAAGCCAAAAGCATAACATTCATGTCAAACACTAAAGAGGAAGATGAGGAAGGTGGTCAAGATATTGATGAAGATCTAGCAAATGAGATAGCAATGCTGGGAAGACAGTTCAACAGACTGATGAAAAAGGTAGATGTGAGAGCAAAGGGCAATGTCAAGAACATCGCATCTGACATCAGTAAATCTAACAGCTTTGGTAAGAAGACAAGGTCTGAAGAA